>NC_086339.1:31650621-32850621 GCF_032445375.1 Bacillus rossius redtenbacheri | reverse complement strand
ACAGCCGTCAGGAGGAGGTGTGAAACCACCGCCGTCAGGAGGAGGTGTGAAACCACTGCCATCAGGAGGAGGTGTGAAACCACCGCCATCAGGAGGAGGTGTGAAACCACTGCCATCAGGAGGAGGTGTGAAACCACCGCCATCAGGAGGAGGTGTGAAACCACCGCCGTCAGGAGGAGGTGTGAAACCACCGCCGTCAGGAGGAGGTGTGAAACCACCGCCGTCAGGAGGAGGTGTGAAACCACTGCCATCAGGAGGAGGTGTGAAACCACCGCCGTCAGGAGGAGGTGTGAACCACCGCCGTCAGGAGGAGGTGTGAAACCACCGCCATCAGGAGGAGGTGTGAACCACCGCCGTCAGGAGGAGGTGTGAAACCACCGCCATCAGGAGGAGGTGTGAACCACCGCCGTCAGGAGGAGGTGTGAAACCACAGCCATCAGGAGGGTTTTTATTTTATTACCCCCTGCGGTTTGCCCGCGAGGCTGCGAAGCTCGCTCGAGGCAGCTCGAGCGCCACGGTCCTGAAGTCTCTAATTAAACGGCAAAATTGAAATTAAAGTGAGGTGGTGTTAGCGACAAGGGAGGAGCGGAAGAAGAAAGGGAAGGCGTTTGCCCGTGTGAACAATGAAAAACTAAGTTGACTGACCATTCCCTACCTATTATTTTTAGCTTTTACAACTGAATCGAAAGAGTGGCCACTGTAGTTAAAATAATAATAAAATATACTATTTTTATCAATATACCGCGTTTTAAAAAAGACTTGATATTACAAAAAAAAAATTCCTCCTAACCGCATACATATATTTATAATCCCATTCAGCTTCCTAATCCCATTACAGGTTGTCCTGAAATTATGTAACTGTGAATTATTAATACCAATGAACAAACTTGTATGACTTAAAAACGAAGAGCGTGGGACGCATTTAATAGAAAATATTGATCAATGAATAGTCACTAAATATTTTATTGCATTGTAAATGATATGAACTTCGTGTGAGTTTTCTTAACGACAGCTACTCATTACACTCCTTTCTATTATCTATTCACCCCACGTTTTTAGTTTCAAATCTTACTAGTATGTTCATTGGTATTACAAATTCACAATCACAAACTTTCAGGACAATCTGTGATGGAGTTAGGAATGTGTATGGGATTATAAATCTGTATGAGGTTCGGAGAAATTATTTCATACATTTTAGTTCGTTTTAAAAATGTTGTATATAAAAAAATATTATTTATTTATTATTTTCTCCTTTAAGACTTTTAGGGTATGAAATTTTGCAATCGATTTTAAAGATATTGACTGGAGCAGTCGGTGACGTAGACAGCGCCTGCTGGTGCTGCGTTATGCATTCCGCAACACTGTACTGTTCTGCTCGTAGCCTAATGACACAAATTCGGGGGCGTCGATAAACAAAACTAAACCAATTTGTACCGAACAGACATAAAAAAAAATTGGTTGTCTGTAAAGCAGGTTTACAACGTCATAACAAAACATTGATGAAATAATTGCATACTTTATGAATAAAATTGAATCATTTTTATTTTAATAATAAAAGACTAAATACTTGAAATTATATTTGTAATCAGATTTTTAAAATGCAAGAATAATTAACCTTTATTGCCGAAATTTTTGTTGTAATAAGCAATGAAAACCAAATTAACTTTTCACTTCACTTTATAAACAGTCGAGTGGAAGATAGCTAGATGCGGCGCAAGCGTACAATGAGCGTAACGGGATACAGCGTAACGGAACAATGTGTGTAACGGGACACAGCAAAACGGCACAATGTGCGTAACGGGACACTTTTTCGTTTGGGCAGACGGCGTTCATCGATTTATTAGACGTTTTCATGTCAAAAAGAACATACAAGAAAGTGGATTAATATTGTATTGCCATCCAGTTCTGAGCTATTTTCAAAGTTTCAAGTTTCTAGCTCATCGGGAAGTTAGTTTAAAATAAATTGCAAAGTTTTTACCTAACAGGCAGACGAGAAACCGAGTTGATAAAAATGTCTTGAAAAAGGTTAAACTGAGAAAAATCGCATCGTACGTTTTTGTAGCCAGGGTAACTCTCTAACTACTTTAATGGCTTCTGGGTGTGCCTGACGTTTTGGCATGCCTTGTTGCAGCCATCTTCAAGGTCGATGGAACAGGAGCTCTCCCTTCAGTTGTTTCTGGTTTGATCCTGCGCTTTGAACCCAAAAATTTTCCTGCAGTAAAATTACTTACAGAAAAATTAAAAAAAAAAAATCGTCTATACCGTTGCGTTGGGGATGCTCAATGACCACATTAAAAAAAAATTAAAAATATATAACGTCTCTTTAGAATCCTGCTGTTTAAGAAGCGACGGAATGCGCTGGTGGGATAATTGAAACACCCGAAAAAATACCACTAGACTTACGGTGACGTCAAATCCAGACTTTGCCCTGCCGAGAAACGAACCTGGGTTGCCTCCGGGTTGGCTAATAATCCGACCACTTAAAGCGGTTTATTTTTTTGCTATTATTTTATTTAATTTATTTTCCTCTTATTTTTACAACCTTGACAATAATTCACTGAATTAAACAGGAAAATTTAGCACTCAATAAACAATCTTGTTTGAGAGTGCATCTAGTCATTTTAATCTACGTGCAGTGTTTTAGCTGATGAAAATGTTTTAAAAAAATTTACAACTGTCAAATCAATAAAAAACTTACAAAAATTATTTGTACTTATAAATTTTAAAGTTTAAAAGAGCCATCAATTTAAATATAAGATAAAATATAACATTGTTTGTAAAAAACTATAAATAAAATGTCAAAAATATAATTTTAAAATAAAAATTACTAGTTCATAAATGAGCCTCCACGCTAGCGGAAGGCAGTGGTAAGCCGTTTCGGTATCATCTCGTGCTAACGTGCACCAGTCACGCGATGATTATTTCCCAGTGAAGATGGCCGGGGTTCAGAACAATTATCCGGCCTCAATAACCCCTCATTATTATCGTGATTGTGTTCGGCGTTTGAACACACGGTTAACCTTGTGGTTCGGAGACCATTCCCAACACCAACTGCGCGCAACAGAGAGAGAGAATACTCGGTGCAAAACGAAAACGTGGCGAAAGGTTAACGCGAAGCGAAGTTGGCGAAATTTAATATCGACGATTTTTTTCCTCCTCTTCCTGTGTTGAAACAAATAACCTGCGACGATCTGCGAAGAATTAATGAGGCGAATGAATTAAAGGTAGCAAACGACTGGATTAAATAAGGAACGGAAGATTGTGTCCAGAATAGTTAGGGGAGTTAAAACTGGCTGGATGACGCATTTCAGGGGGAATGGAGTAGTGGATTACGAAAAGAAAAAAAAATCCGTAGGAATATAAAAAAAAATAATCCCCAAAGTGTTTGTTCAGTTTTCAAGTTCTGTGAAAGTTACTAGATCGTTTATTACAATTTAAAGCGGATTAAATATCACTTAACAGTTTCCAAGTTATGGGAGAAAACTATTCATTAAGTCGCATTATGATTGGTTTAATTTTTTTCTGACCCACAGTGTACATTTTAAAATCGAAAGAAATATTACGGTAGGTAAATATTTCATTCAAATACACGGAGTTATATCTTAATTAAACGCCTAATTCTTAATGTCAATATTTATGTAATCAATCGTCATCTAAACATAAGAGTATTTTACAGCAATTGCCATTTCAACTTTTATTTTAATATTCTATTGTTAGTGCTCAAGGTATTGGCGAACAGCCTAGAGCAAATTTCCTGGCCAGAAACTTTAAGCGTATATAATTGAATATCCTATATGGATCTTGAGAAGTATTCCTGCTTTCGTCTGTGATGGGGATGGAAAGCCATTTATATATAATGAAATCCACAAGAAAAATGGCATTGATCTTAATAGTGACCCCCGAACGCGTTCTCCTAACACACAGAAGAAACGAATGTGAACCCAGTATCACTGCGACAAGAACACTATTTTGCAGTGATAGAGTTGTTTCCAAGTATACGCACGAATTTAAAATTACCTATAATTTTACATGAATATTTCTGTCTATTTACAAAGAAAAAAAATTGAAAGGGCTCATTTGAATTTTTTTTTTTACACACACACATAATTGAGTGTGACAGTCTGATGAAAATAGATTCCCCTGTGAAGTCATTGCAGTTTAGATTTTGGTTATCACTGCAATAGTAATAATCCCGCCAGTAGACATTATGTTATAGTCTCCGTGAATCTTTTAACATGGAGGGTGCCGTGGCTTCATGGTGGTTCGCTGCGCCCGACGCTGCTGTACCGGGCACCAGACGTCGGAGAGATGGCGTTCTACGACTTCACCACGAGTCATCTTCTTGCAGATCTATGAACTGTGCGCACCAGTAAGGACTCGGTACCTGCTCCCAAAGGGCTGAATCCGAGTTTACTCCGTTCGTTGGCGGATCTTTTACATGGCCAGGTGTGAGTTTAACAAACCAGTCCTTACCATGGGGCCCCGAGGACCTGTAATGATAACGTTATTAAAACGTGGTATGGTTCTGAAGGTTACCAGCTACGCAATAAAGGTTGAGGAGAACCCATCCCAACTTGCTACGCCACTGTAGCCTCCAGCCGCCGAATACCCCAGGGGACCACCAGTGCACTATGGGGCCTGGTACATAAGTACCGACACGGCCCATACCTCTCACATCACTGGGACCCCTCGGTCACCCAGTTGCTCGTGATCCAACCGAGGTTACCCTCTCCCCCTTCCCCTCTGCTAGCTTTACAGGCTAGTACCCGAGCGTCAAGTAGCACACGACTGCCACTTCTTCCAGACACTACAAACGACGCTTCAGTATCCACATTGCTACCATCTGGCGTAACTTGTTGCTGTTCCGACTGACACTTATTAGTGGAACACGATGCTGCTAGAGCTTTCTGTTGTTCATGTGTTTTTTTTTTGTTTTTTTTTTCAGGAAAACTAGTTGACTGCTGATACTTTTCTGGTGACTTTCGTAAAAAAAAATCAGGGAAGCAAGTATCGGTGCAGTCCCTTTCTTGGAGTCTGAAAAACAAGTTTTTCATTTCACAGCAGATATTACTCAGAGCGGAGACTCGACTCCTCTGAGTGTGCTCCAAGCGATAGGAGTCGGGTCACATCTGTGACCTCGCCGCCCCAGCCGGCGCAGTGGATGGCAACCCGCGCAGCACGTCACCCCTGGCCGCCGAATCAGCTGACGATCACACCTCATCTCGCGCAAACACCCGCAAGGTCCCCGCGCGCGCTAAAAACAACGCCGTCGGTTCTTGCGCCTATTGCGTCGCGCTAACTGACATGCAAGTGTGTCGGGTAATATTCATCACTTACACTCGTGCAGTTCATGAGCACTATCTCGCACACTTGCCAGCGTGTGGACTCAAGTCATTTCATCCATCTAGTACACTTGCGACCAGAAATAATTCAATTTTGAAAGTATTGTTTTCAAATCACATAAATTATTTCAAGTACTTATATCTTTGATATAACTTAAACCTAGTAACTTATAATTACAACTTAAACATTTCGTTGCATGTTTGTTTATATTATTTGAGAATAATATTTTTTAATAACAGCATATTACTAAAAAAAATTTTGTCTCCTGGAAAAATTATTTTTTCTTCAACATTTGCATTGTTACCATGTATGTTAAACAATTGTTAAGGCAACTGTTTTTTTCACAAACTTTCAGTTTTCATTATTTATTTTCAACTTGGTAAAGTTATTTAACGTTCATTACTGGAGAACTATTTTAACTACACAATAGAAAAGATTACGTATAAACATTGATAAAGTTAGTTGTTTATAAATGCATGACCGTAACTTATGATAAATATATGGCAGTTCATCAACATAAAGTAAAACTTAACATAGTATAGCATGAACAAATTAAACATTCATTTCAGTGGTCAATATTAACAATAACAATGTATATATTTATTACGTTTCCATTTATTGAAAATATTTTAGATTAACTTTCAACCAATCAGTAAATATAATTCAACATTCTTTGGTAGACGTTTTAAATCGTCTGTCATATATGTAATAGAGAAAACTATTTTCAAGTTTTTGTATCTAATTACGTGATTTGCAAGTAGAATTACCGTGTTAAAAACTTGATTATCTTAACAGTAATCATAGCTATGTAAATTCACTGGTTTTTGTACATACAAAAATATATTTTTAGATATTTTCCATGCAGATAAATATTTTGTGTAAATTGCTGTATGTTGATACAATTAAATACACACAAGTAATCAATTGTGCAAGTATACCAGTAAAAAAGTGTACAAATATGCAAGTATGCGATTATGCGAGTGTTGAAGTGTACAAGTATACATTTACACAAGTATGCAAGTATGCATTTATGCACGTGTGCACGTATGCAAGTATGCGATTACGCGAGTGTTGAAGTGTACAAGTATGCATTTACACAAGTATGCAAGTGTGCAAGTGTGCAAGTATGCAAGTGTGCACGTATGCAAGTATGCGATTATGTGAGTGTTGAAGTGTACAAGTATGCATTTACACAAGTATGCAAGTGTGCAAGTATGCAAGTATGCACGTGTGTACGTATGCAAGTATGCGATTATGCAAGTGTTGAAGTGTACAAGTATGCATTTACACAAGTATGCAAGTGTGCAAGTATGCAAGTATTCACGTGTGCACATATGCAAGTATGCGATTATACGAGTGTTGAAGTGTACAAATATGCATTTACACAAGTATGCAAGTATGTAAGTATGCACGTGTGCACATATGCAAGTATGCGATTATGCGAGTGTTGAAGTGTACAAGTATGCATTTACACAAGTATGCAAGTATGTAAGTGTGCAAGTTTGCAAGTATGCAAGTATGCGAGTGTGCAAGAATGCTGCATAATTTCTACCTCTCCCCTGACAACTCCTCCACTATCGGTTCCCCCACCCACCATATACAGAACCATTTTCGTCCTCAACTCGGTTCCCCCACCACGTACCTTACTATTCGCCTCCTCTCCCGGTTTTCCCAACTCGTACCTAACTATTCCCCTCATGCGTTCGGAATTTTCATAACGCTCTAAAATCGTAGCCTGAGCAAAGAAGTTTCACTTAAAGATAAAGTATTTCTATAGTCCTTAAAATATAAGTATCCTGTAAACCTTGAGAAATTATCACAATGAAGGAAATATTATTTCCACATAAAAATTAACTTTAATAATGCGTGCTAAGAAATCTTTTTTGCGATCTGATAGAGCTGTTAAGAAGCTGACAAGCTTTATGTAGCTCTTTTCCTTGGAACACGAGCTTTTAAAGAGCGATATTACCGTCGCTGGTCACGCACAAAGCAGATTGGCCAAGTTCTTGACTGTAGCGTCAATAAATTGCAGCGAAGTTTGTACCAGATGGCACTTGTCCCCTTTAATATCTTTTGGCTTTTTCATTGAAAGTTCTTTTTAGTTCTTTCTAAAGGCATTAAATATTCTAAAAAAAATTTGAAAGTTTAGCTTTATATCAGTCTCCCCCTACACCCATCACCGAACCCAAAAAGAACCTCAAAAACTCAAAAATTGAAAAGCCAGCCGCTTGAGAAATTTACCAAGTATAAATTTAATAGCTTTCTACATTTAGGTTATATTATTTGCTTTCAATGAAAACTTTAAAGAGATATAAGTGTATGTCTTGAGGAATTTGCTGTCGAAAAAAGCTGTTAACTTCAGGTTCTGTGTTTTTTTTTTTATTTATATATAAATGTTGGCTTAATAGTGTTTGAGTAGGAGTCCTCATTAGTTCTACACCAAATTAAATCCCTTTTTTTTTGGCGTCAAAATGATCTTTTTGTCAGTTAGTTCATTCATATATATATATATATATATATATATATATAGTGATTTTATTTTTATGTTTCTTCATCTTCACGAGTTTGGTTCTTACCAGAGGATTTAAGCTTCGTCTTATCCCAGCACATCCACTTGTTAAATTACTTGTAAAATGTTCCCTGAACATAGCTTTCCAGTATTAGCGGCACAACATTAGTATAAACAATAATACCAAATTATCTCCAATTATTGAATATTCGATTATTTTTTTCCTTGGTTTAAAATAATCATGCTGGAACGAAACAGATAAAAATATTAATTTATGCTCCAATTTCGTAATAAATTCTCATTATTAACTCGAAAAATGTTAATAATATACGCAAAAAATAACCATATCCACGTGATGTAAAAAGTTACAAAATTTTTCTTGTAGTATTACAAACCATTTCATGGAAACTGGTCCAAAGTAATCGGAATTTTTTTTTCCTGTATGTTCCCTCTTATTTGGGTACATCAAGTGGGACAAGTTAGGTCTTAATATTATTTTTAACGAGTTCGTATTTTATAATTTGGTAACTTAAAGCTTTATTTTATTTATTTTGGGCATTTATATATATATGTATATATATATATATATATATATATATGTGTGTAACTCAGGGCTCAGGCCTTACCACGGTCAACCAGTGGCCAACTTCAGGCCAGACGCTTGCGTTAATCAGCGAGAACCGACAGCTTATGCCTAGGGACACCTGTATTTCGCGAATACATTTCGTGTCAAGTTATTTCACAAAAATATTATAGCTTTTCTCCTGTGGTTATTGGCTGAAGTCGGCGAGAGGTGTCGTCCCGCTCTTGACGGGGCCAATGAGAATGTGGTCACCGTACTGCTGCACCCTCGCAATTTGCACATGACTCTTCGAAAAAGCTACAGTGTTTTGTGTAAATACCTTGACATGAAATGAAATCGCTAAAAACAGGTGTCCTCACACTTATGCCTTATCACTGCGCTGGGCGCAGCATGCGGGCCTGATCTCACAAGCATCACCTCGTGCGCTTCACGTCACGTCCCCCAGATAGCACCAGCACTATGGCCCCCACATCACGGGGCCCCCCCCCCCCACCCCCTTCCCGCCCTCACCCGAATTTTGCAGTCATGTGCGACATTATAATTGCATGGTTTTTTCTTACCTACACTCTTTTTAGAATGTTATTTACCCTAAAAATACAGGCTATAATGGTTACTATTTTGTAAGTCTAAACTAAGCTTTATTGATAAAATATTCAATGTGTTTTTTTTTCTAGTTTGTAAAAAATTATAATAGTTGAACATTTAAAAAAAATCAGGGGCCCTGGACCCAGGGGCCCTGGACCCAGGGGTCCTGGACCCAGGGGTCCACCCAGCCCCCGCCCCCCCCCCCCCAAATTGTGGGGGCCATGACCATCTCACGTCCGCACCCGCAAACTGGGGGCCACACTGCCTTGAAGCTAGCGCGCCTGATCGCAGCGTGACGTCATACAGCGCCAGCAGTTTCCCCCTCCCCCAGTGCGTGCTAACACAAGTCCCACTCTCTTCTCCCCATGCCAATCGCATTTAGGCGAGCATCCGGTGAATAACCCCCCCCCCCCCCCCCACCACCACCATATTTTTATCAAACTCAGCGGGCATGAGGATGACCCAAGCCTTTGCCAAGCGTTCGATTTGCTTGCTGCTCCCATATGCGCTACGTGTGTGCCACTTTAGGAACCAAACCAAAGGCCCCCCCCCCCCCTGTAGTTCTGGTGTTCGAAACCAGGGAGCGCCACCTAATGAGCTCCATCCTCAAGCCTTTAGGCCCATCCTCGATGCTCGGCGCGCCACCTGCCAGCCACTTCTGACAACTCTTGTGTTCGAGACCGCTCTAGTTCCGTGCTTTGCCATGCAGCGCCACTTTCTCTGCCGTGGTTACTTCTTCTCTCTCTCTCCCCCCCCCCCCCCCCCCCAAGTCTTCCCATACCCTTTAGCCCCACGATAAATAAGCTGCCTCTGCCCGGACGCGGACCTAGTCGTATATCTCCTTGCCGCGTCTGAATCTTCTCCAAGTCGATAGTTCTACCGCGCAACGTTATGTACGGCATGCAGTCATGTCGAAGGGGTCGCCATCCCATTTTCTCACACATTTTCTATGATGTGGTGCCGTAGTTTTTTTTTTTTGTGCAAGTTTTTTTTATGTTGTGGTTTTCGGTTTCTCCCCACCATCCCAATCATGGTTTCAAATTCAGTGCTGCACACAGCAAATACATGGGCTCAACTTCAACCCCGAGCCATCTCTTTGGACGGGCCTGCACCTAAATTCTACGTCCTGACGTGGACCTGGCCCTCGCCATTTTGGGCCCGTTTCCCCGCCATTCCCTCCCCCCTCCCCCCCCCCCCCCACCAGGTGATCATCGTCCCTCCGGAGCTGGCAGGGAGGTCAAGTCGCCACGAGTATGTAACTTACGTCGCAAGGCCATTTAATTCTCCCTCTCGACATGGTGGTTCCGAAACGTCAAAAATGATGATCACGAGCATGTTCCCACTTAAGCTCAGTGTTCCAAAATCTCTATTTTTGTTTACTTGTGTTTCAATTCAGTTCGTTATCGCCGCCTATCCAAAGTAAAAGGGTAGTTGTAAAACTGCCAGCCGTACCTCTTGTCTTATTTTTTTTTACTTAATCTACTTCATCTGTTTAACGAAAAATAATTTAAAGATATTAATTTTTGTCCCTTGTGTAACTTCATAAATCATCATCCATAATAAACTTAAGATAAACTATTTCTTTAATCTAAGTTGGATGCCTCTTCCATAAAGTCTAATTTCAATCTGGAACTTACTCAAATTTATCTTGTAATATATATATATATATATATATATATATATATATCGCTTAAATGTCAACCTAATATGAGTTTGTAAGAGTGTGTCATGTGTACGATTGAAGTACGTGTTTACTTTAAGTTTCGTAAAAAGTTTATATAATCATAATTTTAATTGAAAAAACATTTTATAAACAATTAAACATATTTATATTATGAATTCATTTTAAATCCTGAGCTAAAACGCGAATTTACAGAAGAAGATTTTACCTTAAGCTACAGGCCACGATGATGCATACAGCCAAACGTTTTACCAACCTTGTAACACTGAAACACTTTGTGGAGCGAACTAGGCAAATATGCCCGATACGCTGGATTAATTTAAACCCAAAGTGAAAACTCAAATTTCTAATGTCGAGGCGATGACGTCAGAGCGTAACGAAAAGTAGCATTACGAGAAAAAGTGTAACGCTAAGAGCGCTACGGAAAGTGTTAACATCAGGAAGAGAGCGATGTTACTGCTTTGCTATTTGCATTTTTGTTGTACTTGCACTTACAAAGTGACACTGAGTAATTGGGTGTGACGAGATATTGTGGCTGTGAATACGTCAAATGCAACAATACTCGACACTAGAAGAAACTGAATTTTCATGTTTATATACATTTTAAATCATATAACTTTCATACGTCGTGATATTTCTCTGTACTAACGTTAACACTAAAGTTCTTCGAATCGCGTATTTAAGTGACATATTTTAGCATTCAAGTTACTTCCCGAAATTTCAAATGTCAGCAGCAGAGCTGTCTGCAGCGCCGCTTGTGAGTTGGCGCAGAACTACAATACGTCTGTGAAATTTCGCTTATAACGCGTGTGGGGACCCACGCAACCATGAGTTTTTAAAATCGAATCTTTTCAGCGTTGCATTAGATTTCGCAAAAAACAAGTAATGTGATTCTAAGTTGTGATAGTTTTTATGTTGTGTGTTTCTAAGTTTTGATAGTTTTTAAGTTATGATTTTCTAAGTTACGATGTTTCGAAGTTGGTTTGTTGCTAAGTAATATGTTTTATGTTACTATTGTTTAAACTGATGACAGGTCTAAGTTATGTTTCTTTTTTTTTTTTTCAAGAATTCGAAGTTATGAATGTTCAAAGTTGTGACTTTTTAAGTTACGTGGGGATCTCCCTTGCAACTACGATGCAAAGGTCTGCCCCCACACTGGGGATGACCACACACACCGTAGAGACGACTAGGTATAATGAGAAGATTAAAAACATAACCTCATGGCAAACCTCTGGTAAGCAAGTAAACACGTTCACTTATTACGAGCAATAAAAATTTGCTGAGCTAGTGAAAACACACTCAAATGTACATAAGATATTCTCCGATGAGTAAAGGGCAGACCAGCTAGTCTGAACATTTTGGAAATCACTATCGACAGTTACCTATTCCCGTCATCAACTGCTCAAAATTTAACTTGAACCAACATTCTCACTTACTCCACGAAAGCAAAAGCCAAAGGAAAAAAAAGGCATTAGACAACTCATAGAGTTTACTATACAGTCAAGAGAAAGTGTAAACTGTCCAGTTATACAATTAAATTTTACGTTGTACTATCTATTTATACAAAGATAAGATGTGTGGAATTTGTGGAAAAGGAGGCTCAGTTCGGGTCCACGCAGTAAATTTTTCGTGAAAACGTCGGTATGAAAACATAACGAGTGTTTCATATTAATATGTAATTTAATTATTAATCTCTTTAATACCATGATTTCACAGAGTATTATAATAACTACAGAATAGTAATGACGTCTGGACTGACGCTGGCCGCTGTATGCTCAATGGGCCAGTTCCGTAATCAGTTTGCGCCATTTTTTTTAATTTACTTTTAGACGCTTCCGTAGCTCTTGCATTCGCTCGGCTCTGGACCTTTTTTTTTTTTTTTGTTTTTGTAAATTTGTTTTCAACCATGAGCTTTCCTCTTACTTGCGTTTTTATTTTCATAATTCAGAGCATATTTACGAGTCATTGGAGACGACATTTTTTAATTATGTAGTAATTATAAAACTTAATTGGGCTATCCCTTACGAACCCAGTTCACCCACATTATACTCCTAACAATATGTTGTATGTGTTTGTCATTCAGTTAGGAACTGAGATATCGCTAGCTCATCAGGAAGTTGTTTCAACTTATTAAATTGTATAAATGATTTTGCTGAGTAATACTAAGTAATATATAAATTTGGTTGAGAATAAAATTTATGAAAGTTGAGTTACTTTAAAGAATGGGTATAAATTGTAGTGCGAATTGTTTTCGTGCTACAGTTGAGGTTCTGAAATTCTTAATATAACATTTTATGGTGTGATTATTTCAACAGTGAATACCTAATATTTACTGTTAATTAATCATGACTGATTGATCAATAATTATTAATATCCTAAGCAAATGTTATGAAATGAGTAATATATGTTTTTTTAATTCGTGTTAGTTTGAAAAATGGACTTCTTTCTCTTTTTCTCTCTTGCTGCCGTTTTATCCCTTACGATACACTAACGAATCGAGGTTTGAATTGTCAAATAAGTTTCGCTTCTATCACATGTAGCCTACTGAGTTACGTGCCCTCTTATGTTTGTGCTCTACGATGTCTGCAGCACGGTCATGTAGATAGGTCTGGCAACATACCTTGATTCGGGAAGCCTTTTTTTCACAGACGAGAGAGCCAAACGCCCGATCGTGCATCTTCGGGTTTTTTTTTTTTTTGTTCATTGTAAATAAATATGGCGGGGTTGATAAAAGAAAAGACCATATACAAGGCAAAGGTATTTATTTGTACACCACCATATTTTTCGTTTGCCGTGTGTCCGTGAATGTTTATTTTGGACAACTCATGACAACAAATGGTCATTAGGTTAGGTTAGCTACATTATAAATACTTTAAAACATTGTGGACGGTTGATTTGGTTAGGATAGCTACATTAAAGATACTGAGAAATCATGTAAACTGTTTCCTAGCGCCGGATAGCTACATATTAAAACGTTATTTGCTAAGCAACCATAAAATGATTTTACCGTATTTTTAATGTAGCTATACTTACCTAATATAACCAACCATCCACAATGTTTTAAAGTATTTATAATGTAGCTAACCTATCCTAATCGACCGCAAAATTTAATGCCATGCATGTTTATACAATGAGATAGAACGGCGTATGACGTATGAGTAAGCTACATCCCAAATAAATACACCTGTCGTGGTACTGAAAAAAAAAAGCGAGCATGAACTTCGGGTGTGGCTCTCTCGTCTGTGAAATGAAGGCTTCCCCACTTGATTCTTCGTCTACTTAGCGAAGCTCGAGGCGGCCTGCGAACTAACGGCGCTAGTAGTACCTGAGCCCATAATTAATATTGTGTTAAATGGAAGTTTCGTTTGAAAGTGAGCATATAATTTTTTTTTTAAACTCTGTTTCGTTTTAACTTTGGTTTCAGGTTAGGATATTTAATTTATTTGGAAGCTTTGTAGCGGTAAAATTCTAGTAATATCTTGTAACTGTGCCGCAATTGTCAGTTAAAATTTGGAATGTTGAAAATGCGGATCCCAAACAAACTGGGATCTCTCATAAAGAAAGCCTGTTTTAAATGTTAATTGGATATTCAAAACAGAATTTTTCTTTTTATATATTTTTATATTCAAGCAAGTGTACCTAGGTCGTTCAAATGTTATTTTTTATATCCAGTAATTCTGTTTAATGTTAGTAAGGATCAAGAGCTTCGTTTACATATAATAACATCTTTAGGTACTATAATTAATGGAAAGTAGTTATTATCTTCCTTCTTTGAATTAATGATTTTTTTATATAATATTATTTATAAGTTGCACTTTGTGCCCAGAATGTGATTTTTAAATGAAAATTTATTTTGAGATATAGCTAGATTATGTTAGAATTTAAATACTTTTTTTTTGAATGGGAGACCCCCCGCCAGGGGGTCCGCCCCGCCAAAAATTAGCTCTTTATTATAAAAAGGAGAATACAAATAGAAAAACATGGAAGAAAACATCTGATACACTTACATTAAGGTATTTACAATTAAAGATACATACATTTTTTGTCCCTTCCAACATTCAAGTCCTTGGGGGCAGGTGATTTGTGTGAGGTGAAGTGTCTATTTACATTTGGTGGTGAGGGTGGTGATGATGTGATGGTGTGGCCGGGTCCTTGCGGCCGGCGTCGGGATCTGCGTTTCGGTGGGGTGGTCAGGTAGAGAGTGGTGCAGTACCGCGGTGTGACTGGTTCCGCAGTGCCTTCTCGTAGCTGTGCTGGTCCCCAGGGTTAGCCGCCGGCCCCTCCCGCTGGGTCCATGTCGTCCATGATCCGTCGTGAAGAGCGGTCTTCTGGGGGGAGGGTCGGCGATCTGTCTGATGAGGGGGTTGAGGTTGTGGGAGCATTTGTGGACGAATTTCTTGGTGGTTTTAATTATTTTTAACTTTCACGTAGGCTATGTTTTTTTGCAAAATGTTCTCCCGTGTAATGCTTGTAACAAAAGCCAACACAGATGATGGAGTAATCTACAAGAAGTTGTATACGAATCATGATATAGATTTATTAATAACAATAATGAACCCCAAAATATATTCCCAATTATTACAATGTTTGAAATTCAAAATGTAAGGTTTAGCAGAAACTTAACGGTTTTGTGCCGTAACCTTCATTACAACCAGGCGCAATATTAGAACAACGCATTCTCTATCACCTCTTCAGCTTAAATGACAAATACGGGGAATTGTAAGGCATTGGTACGTTTTGGGTTCTTACAAACACCCAAACAAATGAAAAAAAAAAAAAATACAAATTTGGAAATCAATATCAAACGTTGAGACGGAATTAGCAATTATTTAATATTACTTAAGAAACTTCCATTTTACGTAATGTTAATAATGGGTTCAACTTCTACTGGCGCTGTTAGTTCTAAGACCGCCGCAAACTTTACTAAGCGGGTGTGTCACGTCGTGGAAAAAGTATAGAAAATTGTCAATCCTATCTATATGAAATGTGATCTGCAATGCCACTTGAATTTTTCGCATTTGTGTATAGATTGTTAGATATATAATTACCTATGTACATTTGATTTTTTTTTTATTTTTGGGTAGTGATAAAGGCGTTTTTGATTGCAACCGCAAGCGACATTCGAATTTCTGACCTTCGAGGCAACAGAATCGAACGACGTAGAACCACGTTCTCATATTTACTTGCAATTGTAGCCGCAACTGTCAAAGCGCGCGGCAAAATCCGCGCGCTGAGGACAGAGCGATCTAGCGGGTTTTCGTGAACTAACTGCGCGCAAAGTTCCAATCAAGCGACGCTCTGCGCGGTGCTGCTAATACGTAACACGGCTATAGTGCGAACTACGTGCTAATACTTGATCGCATCGACAACAGATGCGCTAGTGAAGTCTCCAAATTGAAATTTTTAATCCTTTGATTTTTTGGTATCCCGTGTTATTCATTTCGTTGAAATCGTAACAAAAGGGATATTACAATGTTAACAGTTCTAAAAATAACAAATGTTAAAGTTGAATTTCGTTTTAATTTTAAAATTTAATTATAAATGAAGTTCAATTAATTATCATAATAATAACCATTTGTTTATTTTTAAATTTTAAATGGCATCTCACAAAGGCATTTTGAAAACTAAATTTGGAAACTGAACAAATTTCATTCGCCTGCTGCAGACATCTTAATATGTATGTACATACCATTGGTGCGTGTACTTTTGCACGTGCGTGATAGGTTATACTTATTTGGCGTAATTAGAAACTAACTTTAATTTTGCATGGAAATTACTAATAGAAATAACATAATAAAAGGACTTTAGTGATATTATAAACACGGTTGGTAAAGAATAAATTTAATCAAAAAAATTTAAAAAAATAGTAATATTAAAAATTAACATAAATACATGCATAAGATTATTTATTTAATTAGTAAAAATTTTAGATAAATTTTAAATTAAAAAAAGAAAGTCTTTAAATATTCTTAATAGTTATTATAAGTTATACATTTTATTTATACATCAAATAATATTGAAATAATTTATAATACAAATAAATTATACATATGGAAACGTAGCCTCACAAACACTCCCATAAAAACTGCCAGGAGACTACTAAACCTTCAACAGATACTCCCTGCCAAATAAAATTAAGAAGGGGAAGTTAAATGTACGCTTATGAATTTAAATAAATAAATAAACATTAAAGTAAACATTAAAATATGTTTAATTCTGTAGCTTTTATTGTCGCGAGCTGGTGCATCGAGCCTGCATTCAGGAGTGGACAGAGCCTCAGATTGATCGAAGTCGGTTAGAGAAATTGTCCAGTCCATCATCGCACTCATAGTCACTTTACCTAGTCGTCACTTATATACTTGCAGCCACTGGTATGAGACGCGAATCAAAACAACAGCCAGTTTAAGTATAACAAACAGATAATTTTCTTGCGCGTAACTGACCCAATGCAGATTTCATAATGTCATGTAGACTATCTAGTCGTGAAATTAGTTTACTACATTTAAAGCGCTGAAACAGTATTCTTTGTGCAGTAATAATTTATTACTGTGATGTCCGCTTGCCCGTCATCTTGAAATCATGTAATTTTTAAACTAAAATTTCGGAAAAAATTCGTCAAAAAAAT
Organism: Bacillus rossius redtenbacheri; assembly: GCF_032445375.1. Lineage (NCBI taxonomy): Eukaryota > Metazoa > Arthropoda > Insecta > Phasmatodea > Bacillidae > Bacillus > Bacillus rossius. The sequence continues at coordinate 32,833,295 of NC_086339.1, read as the reverse complement.
TATTTGTTAATTTACTGATTGCTTCGATAAAATATATTGTTGGTTCGATCGTTAATCAATATAAAAAAATAAGTAATTTTAAAAAATGACAGGTTCGTGAAACAAAACAAAAAAATTAAAAATTTTACATAATTTCTACATTACTACAAGAACAAGTACAAACAAATCACTAGCGTTTCTCGATTTTTGCATCTGCTACCCACGAATTAAAGTGAGGTGGGTAGCCCCACTACTTGTAGGATTAACCATTTCGTCGTTTGAAAATCTTCTCCACCAAGTACATGTCAGGATACATCGTAGACTGAATCTCTTCGACATAGAGGCCATCACGAATAGGCTTTCAGTCCAAATCTTCGAGATAGTAGGTCCTAGGCTCCGATTCACGAACATGAGTCACACGGAAAAGTTCGGGACTCCAATTCGCTGTGAAACCTTTCTCGAAAACGCCTTTCTGCTTGGAACTTCTCTCAGTGTCACCGATGTTATAGCGTTACGCTTTCTTGGATCTTTCTTCTTCATGTTGGAAAACACTTTCGAAGCAAGTGATCATTCTTCACATCTGTAGGCTTCTTTTTCGTGGTTGAATGCCTGTAGAACTGTATTCGCTTATTAGTTTCAGCAAGTTATCCAGCCACTTATAATTTCCATTAGCCACATCTTGATGCGCAAAGTTCTTTAAAACCTTTCGACAATGGAGGCTTTGGCATGTCTAAATGTATAGAATAGAGTTTGATGCCAAATGTTTCCATCAAAGCCTTGAAGGCTGCATTGTAGAATTCTTTGCCGAGACCCGTTTGCAGGTGCGACGTAACACGTCCATCACGCAAAATGTCTCTCATAACCTTGGTTACGTCAATTGCATTATTCAATTTCGCAGGTCTGGCCCAAGCGAACTTGCTATACACATCGATGACTGTCAACGTGTTATTGAAAACTTTATTCATTCGAGAATATGGAATTATCTCAACAAGGTCAGCCTGGAATAAATCATGAAATCCATGTACTACGACTTTGCGTCGAAGGTACTTTCGTCTTACAGGAGTATAAAGTTCGCGAGCTATTCCAGTTCGACTCATTGCATGTAACCGGCTTCCTTTAGTTTTTTCGAGTATGTGGACTATTTCGTTGTTGTGACTATTTCGTTCCTCCTGTAAACGAAGCAAGTAAAAGTCTTAGCCTGTCGATCAATTCTCTTGGGTCATCCCAATACACATTTAAAGTTCTGATCACTTTCTAGCTTTTTTCATACGTTCGCCGTGTACTGCTAATTCACTGAAGAGATATGTGATATTGTCGATTTTTTTCGTGATCTTCGTCTTTATATGCCTATGACACTTTCTGGATCGTTATCGAAAATGCGCATGGGTTTGTTCAATAAGTATCTTGTAGCCTACTCTTGTAAATCTTCATGGAAATAGCCTGTACGAAACAGCAATTCGTACAGTCCTGAAGTCCCTTGTGTTTTGTACTCTTTTACACAATTTTCATGTAGCTATATAAGAATGCTATTAAGTAAGTCATATTTATTTCTTCTTTAAAAATATTTGTTCGTGTTTTTCTAAAACATATACAGTACCTAGATAAAATAAATTGTAATTTTTATTTTACAAATCCCGCACTTCCTAGTCCACGTTTCTTTGATGAAGATAAATTTTCAACATTTTTGCGAACCAAGTAGAAGTCTTAACCTGTCGACCAATTCATTCGGATTGTCTTTCGATGTGCAATATGTCTTCCGCTGCTTCCATATTCTTTACAAATTGTTATTAATATTCGGAGAATCTCCAAATATCATCACTATCAACAGCCTCAAAGCCATCATCGTGAAATTCATTATCATCGCAGCTAACAGAATCATTATTATGAAAGGTATTTATTTTTTCGTGTCGTTTCTACGTGTCTATTGTCAGAGATTTACCACAGTTTTATCAATTTTCATATTATTCGATATTGTTCTCAAGTCCTTGGCTACTAAATTCTCTTTTTCTGTAAAAGCTAGTTTTTCCAGCATTATTATATTCTTCACCCTGCATAACAAAAAAAACGATGAATTATATATGAAAAAAACAACGAATTACTATATATAGCATCTACCTTGTTCTATGTTCTTTCCGTTGCGACCCCACAGTTACAACAAGGATAACTTACGTTCCAAACTGCATAAAGTATTAAACTGAAAGTATTTATATGGTGTATATAGACATGGAATGTAGTCATTACAACAATATTGGTTTCTAATTGTTAATAAAGTTTTGACAATTAGTAAATTAACTGAAAAAATTTAATTATTTATAATCAGAGGGGTAACATGCGAGTGACTTAGCTTGTTTTAGTGGATATAATCCTTGATAATCCATCACAATATTGTATGCATATAAAAGTTCCAAAACCTTTAAATCTGCCAAATTTTGTATATTTATAGCACAGGAAATATTTATTTGGAATAAATATATCTATATATTTTTTCTACCTTTATATTCCTTCCCTTTCTCTCAAATACTGACATGCCAAAGATAATTTGTATTTATTTTCGTCATTCATTAGGCTTTCAGCAAGACCATCGCAACACGGGCATTATTTTACCGACGTAAAAAAAAAAGTCTCCATTCTCTCGCATTCCTGACTTGATAACACGAACTTTGTGGACTGCGTTCAGTCCATTCGCAGAGCGCAATCACACACAATGGCTGCGCAGTTCAGATTGATTGTCCACCCCCCCTCCCCCCCCCCCATGACGCCCAAAACTGTGCTTGCGGAACGAGACAGATCCGAAGCGATTACGTCAGCCGAACGAAATTTTTTTCCCCTCAAAAGTAGAGAGATTACTAAAGTATAATTCGACCAGCAGCAATCACTCCTGGAACCAAGCCGTAAATCGCCCACTTCAATAGCTTCAACACCCAGATTTCTATCGACAATGTCCGATGGAAATCAGATGAATGTCCCCATCGAGTTTCACAAACGTTTTGGGAAAATCAGAGATTCTTTTTTTTTTTTTTTTGTTGTTTCTTTTTGTCACGTAACTTAATTCACATTTGACAGTTCTCAAAAGTATAATCAGTGTTACCAATCACCCAACTTTAACGTTCAAAGCCCTCCATGTTGTTGGTTTACTAAACTGACAACTCATTACTTATTAAGTAGCTTGCAAGCACTGATGACAGAAGAAGTAGAGGTGGGTCGAAAAGTATCAACCTGATACTTTGGCACTGATACGCGCCTGTATCAGGAACGGCAAACGAGTACACTTGAAAAGTATCAGAGACTTTAGTATCAGTTCAGAATTCACCTGGAACAACACCACGGCCAATGAGCGCAGAACCCGATCGCAGAGGACGGTCACTTGGGCGGAGCTTGTGAAAGGGGAGGGAGCAGGAACGACGAATAAGGGATAAAGAAGGGAAAGAATGTAGGGGAGGAAGCGCAGGGGAAGGCGTTGAAGCCTTGAAGGAGAGGCGCAAAGCGATATTGTTACAAGCAGGGCTGCCACTCATGGGTTTTTCCACCCAGATCTGGGTTTTTCCAATGGTGTTTGGGTTTCTGGGTTTTTAAATAATGAATTCCAACAATTCTAGGTTTTTTATAATTTTAATTATTTTTATACCTAAAACAATAATAAAGGTAGTAGCTACTGTATCTGTTGCAATATCTGTTTGATAAATGCAAACAAGTCTATGTGTTTCACACACAAAAATACATATAAACACAAAACTAGTTTTCAAGAAGCTAAGTCGAATATTAAATTAGACACATTCTTCAAAGAGGCTTGCAGAACACAAAACCAATGCAACAATTAACCTTCAAACCAATCTTGTAGAATCAGACTCTGAATAAAGACTAACGTACATGATGCAGTTTTATAAAAACAATTACCGGTTTAAAGGATGCAGTGATGGTGTTTGTTTTGTCATGTATATATTTGTAGGTTTTTTTATGATATGTACTGGTCCAAGAATTACTTATACAGCCATTTTGCTGCAGTGTAATTTTCTTGTATTGGTTGTATTTAACCGTTTTCAGTCTTGTAAGGTAATTAATTGTTTTATATTAAAACCAGTTATGTTTATATTTTTGAATTAGTACGCAAACATTTTCAACGATAGCATTTTAGACGCATCTGGGTTTTTTTACCCATGTGTCTGGGTTTTTTTGTAGGTTATCTAGGTTTTTCATGAATATCAGAGTGGCAGCCCTGGTTACAAGTCGTTTTGTTTATTGTCCTACTTCAAAGTACGCTCAGTGCGCAGTGCGTGCACCGTCTCGTTCAATAATAAAACTAATGAAATTTTAATATTAAAAAGTACATTAATACAAGATATAATATTTATATTTGTGCACCTAACAGCTATGAAAATGCAAATAAATTCTCAGTTGACACTAATAACAGATGTAATCAACATTAGGACTATTTTTTCCGAAAACAATTAGTAATTAGTGTTTTCATACATTAAAAGATTACGATTTTATAAAAAATTAAAAATTAAAAAAAAAAACAGATACGTACATTAGTGAGCATACTATATCAATGTTTACGTTTCAAATGTTTCTTCAGATTAGTCGATGATGATTTATAACTCAGTTTTTGTTTACACAAATTACAATTAGCAAACTCATTATTTTCCGTAAAAAAATTCCACACAAATGAAGTCTTTTTCGTGCACTTATCCATTCCTTATTTCACTATAAATATACTAACTAGAAAGCATGACAGCCCGCAACAATGTACATGGTGATACACGGCCAGGACGAACTGCAGTGAATGTTGAACTGATTGATACTGGTTGTATCAGGCGGGCATGAGAGCAACAGAGGTAGAGAATTACCGGGCGTGATAAATAATGTATCAGATTCTCCTTCCGGTCGCACGGTCTGCGTACGAGGAGCTTTGTTGCCTCCTGGGACATTCTGATACAGAAGTATCAGAGACTTGTACCTAGGTACATTACTGTATCAGTATCAGGTTGGGACTGATACCGAAAATTGCTGTCCCAACCCACCTCTAAGAAGAAGTGAGGTAGGAGTAAATGCAACCATTTCTGATAATTTTCTTTTGAGAACTGTGTAATTTGAGACTAAGTTACATAAGGCATAATATAAATTAGATAAACATCTTTTTTTAGCAAATAATTACATTTACACACATACACACAAAAACAATATGTTTATACTTCTGATTAAATGAAGCTACATAGTTAAAGCTATGGCTTATGCAGGATGAACATAATTTATTTGTTTATCCTAACTTGAGCAGTGCCAAATTTGGGTGAATTAAATTCTCGAATTTTTCGGAAAGGCTGACATTTAAAAATCACTTTTTCTTTACTTTAGTACAAACCAGTAAGCTAAACTCAACAGATCAACACATTAAGGAGACCAGGTGAAATATATTTTACAATTCCAATCCCCGTTTATGGATTGCTTTTGGAAATTCTTCCAGAATATGAAATTTACTGTTACCAATAGATTTTAACCTAAAATATACGAAGAATAAGTGTTTCTAATTACCCATAAATTTTCATTCAGTTATTAATATATTAGTTAATTTACGGGTATCCACTGGATTTTTTTTTACTTTAAACATAAGTTACAACGATTAATTTAGAATTATAAGAAAACATCCAAAACAAATTTTTTTTTTCACAGTACACGCGTTTTTCTTTCTTCCATGTGAGTTTTTACGTTGTTTAAAACGGAACACGGCAATCGGCAGTTGGAAACCTGCGTAGGTTCTACGAATACCAAATTCATCGAACAACACGAAACAACGAACGTAACGCGAAAATACAAACAACACTGCAAAACACGAACAAGACAATACGAACACATCACGGAAATACTGACAACAAAACACACGAACAACAATGGAAATATGAGTAACACTTTGTTTTTGGAAGTGCATTCATCGCTGAAAAATATGTAAATTTACTGATGTAATCTCTAACAGTGTATGTCATGAATGAGTTATTATCGGGCACAATGCCATTCTAGGCGTGCCTGCAATATGCTGACAAACGGGCCTCTAGTGTTTAATTAATCAAATGATTTATTAATACTTTCACATAATACAATAAAGTGTAAACGCTCTTTTTTGTAACTGCAGTTCATATTTAGCTATGAAGACAGAATACAGATTACCTACTATTTTACTTCAACTATTTTATAATTTCTATGATTTTTGAAATTTAGCGTTTTCAAAGGATACTAATAAATTGTTTCACTGTTTTTTTCTTTAGTTTTTTTTTACTAGACACTATCTGATAGAAATAACCTCGGCGTAATATTCACATTAGTAAAATTACTAATACAACTGAGTGACATTTTAAGTGATATTTTAACTCCTGATATTTTGAGAAGCAAATTGATGGAACTTAAAGGGCAAACTTTTAAGACAAAAATAATAACCAACATTGCCTTTTCTCTAATGATCACACGTGTAATAAAAAAGTTCGGAGAAACTGCAACCAAATATTTGCTATAAATATAGATATATGCTATAAATTATTGATATAAATATATTTACTTAAGCAAGAAAGGGCGTTTATTTTAAAAAATATATATATTAATATCATAAATACAGTGTTTTATGACGAAAATGGCATTGCTTGAACATTATTCATTACTTTCAACACATGACCAGAAAAAAATATACAGTTATAAGTAACTAGCTAGAGAGAGTACCTATGCTTCGCTACAGCAGTCTACATGCAGAACACACACATGCCCCCCCTCCCCATCCTCATCATAGGTAGGACAATGCAATGCCTCGAATATAAAAAAACAGTATAATAGACGTTGCCAGGAGACGAAGAGAGCATCAACAACGCAGTATCGAATTTTCATCCTCTAGTATAAAAATTCTGCCTTAAGAGGTGGTTTTTTTCGAAATTTCCTGCAGTTCCCTTCGTCTTGTTTTAACGGTCGTGTGTGCAAAACAAACGGCTTAGCCCCGTGGTTCAAAAAAAAAAATTGGAGTTTTTGTCAATTGAGCACCAATCCTATGTGCAGGCATTGGAAAACTTAAGAAGCACGGTAACAAAACAAAGTCAAAATTGAGTATAGATATTAACTAGTCGAAAAATCCAACCCGAACGGCAAGACGCCGATGCAAGGGCCGTTGCCATGGAGACGCAGAGGGTATCAACAGTGCAAAAGCCTGTTACCATGGATACGACGCTCTAGATCTATCCCGCAGGAACCGTGGGATTGTCCGTGGCTCCGTTGCTGCGTGAAAGAGAAACAGATCAAACAAAAAAAAAAACATTTCGCTTTGATGATATTTAAGTAGGGATTGATGAAGGGATTTATACATTGTGAACCTTGTTGCGTTTCTTCATGGCACTCGGCGTAGCTGAGAGGTTCTACTGCAGGGTTCGATCCCGGTGGAGACCTCTAATCCGGTGACTGCGGCCGACTGGATGGGGGGGGGGGGGGGGGGGGGGTTCCATGATTTATTTTTGTGTAGGCCCGGATTGTACCGCTGGGACGTATGCACGGTTTTGGGAGCTCGGGCCCTAATATCAGAGGGTGGTCAGGGGAAACTTAAAATTTAGATGCAAAATGGTAATTTCGTGGCTTTCTGAGGGTGATCTATTTCTCTCTGAAGTCCGATATGTATAATATACTAATCATAAGAATTATTATAAACTCATGAAATACACTTAAATACCTGTAACGGACACAAAATTAATCGTTAGGATTAAACTTGTACGTTGATGTAAAATATTAAATATCTGCAAGCGAGTGTATAGTTTCATTATATTGTGAACTGCCCTTTTCAAATCATAGTGAAAGTTTAATATGAATTGTGTATTTTTTTATAAAAAGTCTTATTTTCAATTTAGAAAATGTTGGGTAGTCCCGGGTTTAGCTGGCCTACCCGATATAGCCACCACTGTCGCTGGCTACGACCTCCGCGTGGATTATAACTGTATCCACGAAAATTTACATGACATACTGCAAAATAAGGACGCACATGATACTTGGAAAAACAAACTTACGCGCTAGAAGAATACCTCGAAGACTTCGACAAATGCTGTGCTCTGCACAATCACGATAAGGAAGGAGAAGACTAATAGATAAGCTGAATCTACAGTAGAGCAAGAATTCACTTCTGACTGAAGACTAAACACAGAAGATGGACCTGGACACTATGGGAAGAAGAATGAAACTTCCGTGATAACGGACCTAGAGAAATCTCAAAGTTACACTAGACATAAATAACGTTTGGAAGACCAAAGACTGAAGATAGAGGACTAATAGGAATAAAGAAGAATCAACAATGTGAGAATCTACCAGTATACACATAATACATCATGTCAAGAGTGATGCTAATATAAAGATTAAGGAAACGCATTGAATTATGAGAAAGTTAAAAGCTAAACAATGGCAGCAGATAAATAAATATCACCAAATAAAAAAAAACATCTTGAACATATTTTTGTCCGTAACTAGTTTCTATGTTTTATATTCACGATCTGTCTTCGTCAACCATTTTAGGTAATTTAATAGAACACCTGAAATTAATTGTGGATAGCTTCTAAAATAAGTTTAATCATTTAACTGCCGTTATGTATGTAATTATTTTTATGTAAATGACTTCAACTGTAATTGTACTGCCAAAAGACACTTTTAGGATTTATTTTTACACGTTATCTTATTATTTGCTTTAGGGAAGGAAAATTTCCAATATTAAACGGTTAATAAACTGTTGTGGCATAAATATTGTTAAAACCAATATAGAGTCTATCCGTTTGATTCCCTCCCTTCTGGATATTCTCTGAACAACCGTGACAAATAATTTTGGCAATGTCCACAAAATAGAAACTATCTTTTTTAGTGGTAACAAAGTATCATGGTTTCAAAAATAAAGTCACCAGTGTGCTTAAGTGCATTGTATCCTTTTTGGCCAAGAATGTTAGGGTAATGATTCTTTTTTTGAGGTGACAACGTCTAATAAATCAATGAACGCCGGCTGCACGCACGAAAAAGTGTCCCCTTACAAACATTGTCCCGTTACGCTGTGTCTCGTTACGATCATTGTACGCTTGCGCCGCATCTATCTTTCTTCCACTCGAATGGAACAACCATCGATTTGACTTTTTCGAGGCACATTAAACTTGAAACACTTCCATTCGTTTCCTACTTTTCCTATCATCGTCTTATCCTTAACATAATAACACAGATTGGAAGAAGTTAAATAGCAAACATGTATAAAAGTTATAGTTAAAATAATCTTTTCGTTAAAGTAATAAACATATTTGAATTAATGAGTGCAAATAAAAGTAATTTTATCAATTAAATTGTAGATTTTATTTCATTACTTCTTTGTATCCATACAAAATAGTGATAATTCAATAAAAACGATTCAACTTTATTCATAAAAGTATGCAATAATTTCATCAATGTTTTATTATGACGTTGTCAAGTTAAACTATCATCCGTAAACCGACTTTACAGACAACCAATTTTTTATATGAAAGTTGTTTTTTGACGTGACAACGTCTAATAAATCGGTGAACGCTGGCTGCACGCACGAAAAAGTGTCCCACTACGGATGTCCCACTACGGATGTCCCACTAAGGATGTCCCACTACGGATGTCCCACTACGGATGTGTCCTGTTTGCGCATTGTACGCATGCGTGGCATCTCTCATCATGCTCATTGTACGCATGCGTGGCATCTCTCTTCCACTGGATTGGAACAACCATCGATTTGACTTTTCAATCATATTTTCGTCGTTTGAATTATTAATATTATTTAATTTAACGATCGTCCACCGATTTTCAGCACAATCGGTACGGTTATTTAAAAGTAATGTTGAATATTCAAATACTTTTTGAACCAACAATAGTGTTTTACAGTTACACATAATAATTCAAATTACACCCGGGATCTTTTTCACAATGTTTTAAAAAATATTGTAACACGTTATAAATAAGTTTGGTGTATTTGGGATGCGTATTTGTTATAAAATCGTGTTATTAAAACGAAATAATATTCCCCTACCGTGAACAAAATTTTTATAAATATGTATATAACATCTGAAACTATTATATTCAAGTATGGCCCCCTGGCCGTGCGGTCAGTATCGCTAACTTTCAATTCAAAGATTATCTGTTCGAATCCCGGCAGATGCGAATTTTATTTGTACTTGTAATAATGAATGCAAATAAAGGAAATTTATTAATTAAATTGTACATTTCATTTCACTCCTTTTTATCCATACAAAATAGTGATGATTCAATAAAATGATTCAATTTTATTCATAAAAGTATGCAGAGGTAGATTTTATCATACAAAAGATAGAAAAATTATAAAAAAAAAATGTCTTTATTAAGAATATAATATTGTTAATGCCTAACTGGTTTGGTTACAAAAACCTATTACAGCTCAGCCCAGGCCGAATATGATATTTCCTTTTCTTCTGGATCAATCATTTCATCAATGTTTTGTTATGACGTTGTCACGTTAAACTATCGTCCGTAAACCGACTTCACAGACAACCAATTTTTTTTTTTCAAACCGCGCACCATAGTTGCACTCTAGACTGTGCAACGCGTGTACTTAAAGGTAGTTAGTTGATTCGCGCGATCGTGTCGAATGCGTGTCAAACCAGTCTTTTTTTTTTTTTTTAATTTTTAGGGATAAAATAATTAAAAAAAAAAAAAAACTGTTAAAGGAGTTCCGTTTCGGAGAAGTGGCTGGTGAAACGAAGCCGCGGATAGTTCTCGGGAATTGGCTCGTGCCTGCGTGTTTCTGTTTTTCTTTTAAAGTGGCCGCTCGATACCGTTGTGTCCCAGACGGCAGGGGGAGGGGGTGGACGCCCGGCGTAGGGGTGGAAGGAAACCCCTCTGACGCGTCACGGTGGGTGGGGGGGTGAACGGGGAGGGGGTTGGAGTCGCGACGACGCGGCGGCCTCAGTCAGTGTGTCGAGGTCGGCGCGGCAGTGTCTCCCCACCGCGGGCCCCGGAGCGAGCTTGTCGCGGTCGCTCCTGCGTGCGCGCGCGTGTGTGCAGAAGGGACGGGGACATGGGTCGTCGGCGGTGGTGAACCTCTGTGGGAGGGGGACAGAGGGGGGGATGTCGTCGCGCACCCTAGGCTGCCTCCTGGCCTTCGTCGTGGGGCTCGTCGACTGCTACATAGGTGAGAGTGGGTCGTTACCACAACAGCTAGAAAACTGCTGTGTACCACAACGCCGAAAAATGTCATTGCAGGACTGCCACAAAGATTAGGTTAGGTTAGACTAAGGTTAGGTTAGACTAGATTAGGTTAGACTAGATTAGGTTAGGCTAGGTTAAGTTAGGTTAGGTTATATTACGCTAGGTTAGCTTAGGTAAGGTTAGGTTTGATTGTGGTATTTCGGCGTTAAGGTACATTTAAGAAACACACACAAATTCATTCAGTTGTTATTTCGGCGTTGTGGTACAGAGCAGTTTTCTAGCTGTCGGCGTTGTGGTCAATTTTGGCATTTCGGCTTTGTGGCATTTCGGCGTTGTGGTGCTTCCCCGGTGAATAGTCCGCCGTCAGCTCGCCGGGAGACGACCACGTGGCGTTGTGTTCGCGGCAAATCCCGCTCTGCGTCAACAACATATGGTCATTCATTCACTGCGGGGAAGTTACACGTATATTTTTTAAGGCTTCATGCCATCTCACTTACGACGGTAAAATTTAAAAAAATTATATATGTACTGGAGGGGCGCCATTTAACAGTTTGTCCTTCTGTACCCTACAAAAAATTTTTTGGCAATGACGAAATGCTGTCGCAACCTTAATAAAAAGTTTAAAAGTATTTTTAATCTTTATAAGTCACTAGTAAGACACCTTTTGAACACTAAAAATATTTGTATTACTGCCACAAACAAAAGGTTTTTTAGTGTGTACGCTGACAAATTATTTTGTTGTGCCAGGTGACTTCTTTTAAGTGAAACATTTTCATATTCACTAGGTTTAAGTCAGAATGATGACGTCATCAGAGAGTATCTGAAGGGGGCAAAAAACATAGCTGCATGGCTACCACGCGCACTGTAAGTGAAACTCCAAATATACTTAGAGGAATAGGAAATTACTAGGGTTAACAAATATATGAAACACATGTAATTAATTATGCATTAAAAAAAGGGTATTTGTTCACCAGTGTCCACGTCTTCAGTGGAATATAACAGTGAAATAATGGGTTTATTGTAGTAAAATTTATTACATAACCTTATTGTAAATATTTATACAAATGTTAAAAGTTTTATTTTAGGTTAATTTAATTTTCGATAAAGAAAATTCATTGTCGTTTTCAGCATAGTAGTTATAAGTTAATAACGTCCATTAAATGTTTAAGAGTGTTACCTACCAAAATATCTTACAGTTATGTACTTACATTCAAACCAGCGCAGGACGCTAAAATAATTTTACGATTTAAAAATTTTATTTATTTGCACTTTTTAGTATTTGCTTACCGTTCCATGCCTTAATACTTAATTTCCACATGTATGTGAGCTTCACTGTTAGAAATTACACACGATTTGACGAACTTTTCAACGACTATTACGCTTCGAATAAACGAAAAATTCTTTAGTGTCAATATTAATTGGATATTCGTATTAACTTTACCGTATCTAACGTCAGAGTTAAGAGTTGCGGGTTGTGAGATGCGAATTTGTACTTGAGTATTAGAAACTATGCATAGTATGTAAAAGTACTTAACGTAGGTACGCTGAAGTATGCAAAAGTCTGCGAAAGTACAGAAAGTTATTTTAAAATAGATTAAAGTATGCAAAAGGGTACCAAATTAAAAGTAATGAAAACTGTGGGAACGTGTATGTGTAGTAGTGTGCTGTAGTTTGTTGTAGTTTTTAGTGTGCTGTAGAGTGTAGTGAGCTGTAGTGAGTTATTCATTTGCACGATAAAACTCACAAAAATGTTCTCAATATAGGTTTACAATTATAATACAACGACGACGACGATAAATCTACAAGGAGTCTTTTTTTTCCTGACTCTCTACCTTGTTCGTTATTCGTTATTGCCATCGAACAATTTCCGTTCCCTCAACGTTTTCTTTATTTGGTTGGTTCCGTACGTACTCATTTTTCGTAACCTTGACTTCATGGCTTAAGGGGGTGCCTCCCATTTCAGGTCATGATTTTATGTTTATATTAATCACAGATCTACTTTTAGACTTTTTCAATTGTTTAACTTTCACGAAATGAAAAAGATATACAGCGCATACTTTTTGCATAATTAGTTGCCAAAGTTACATTCTCAACGTTTTTGGGTGGTACAAATAAGGAGAATTTAATTTATTGCAGAACTGAAACTTTTTAGGTTTAACTGCAATGACACTGGCTGCGTCATGATACGGTTTGCATTTCTATCACAAAAACTCATTTCATGTTTCTTGGCTGTCAAAATCGTAACAAATTGGAGAATTTTGAAATATCAGGTAAAATTAATTAATATTTTCTGAAATAAATTCAAAACATTTCTTGAAGTAGCCAGTGACATTGCAGTTAAAGCTAAAAAGTTTTAGTTCTGCAATAAATTAAATTATCCTTATTTGTACAACCCAAAAACGTTAAAATTGTAACTTTGACAGCTAATTATGCAATAAGTATGTGCTGTATATATTTTTCATTTCGTGAAAGCTAAAAAATTGAAAAAGTCTACAAGTTTATCTGTAATAAATTACTGTAAATATAAAATCTTGGCCTAAAATGGGAGGCACCACCTTAACTAATCCAGTCAGATGTAAGAACTTTCTCTTCACTAAAAAGTGACGCTACCTAATTACTGGAATGAATTTCGTCATTTGCACTTCTGCCCACCACAAGAGCTTCTCTTAAAATCTTGAAAAGTTAAATTTTAATGCAATGCATATTTTAATGTACTAGTTATATTTCACAAACTATCAAACTTATTTGAAAGCTAAAAAAAAATAAAGTTCGTAAGTTTTTATAAACTCAAAAATGGTGCTGTGTTCACGATTGCACACATTATTGAGATGATTTTTTTTTTTTTTTTGAAAATCATCAACTATTTAATGTTAAGAACATAAATGATTAACCTAACTTGGTAGATTTGTTATGCTCTGTACTCTTACACTCTACGTTTTTATGTCATGTCATTGCGAAAATATTAAATCTTAAAGAATTTACAATTGTGATACACGAATAAAAACTTTCACTAAATTCCTATCGCATGAGGGGAATAGTTAGGTTCGAGGTGGGGGGAACCGGTAGAGGAGGAAACGGCAGGAGAGAGGTAGATATGACATAGCATAGTACTTGCATACTTGCAGTATTGCATACTTGCATACGTACATACTTGCGTAATAGCATAATTTAGCTCTCGCATAATTGCAATTTTTTTTTAATCTGCGATCTCCACCAAAGAGAATTATGTTTCCTTTACCTAATAGTATAGTGAGCAATAAGTGTCACTTGTCGCGCGTGGAATTTACGTTAACATTTTTTTTTTATTTCTGCGTGTTCATGTATTATTATTATTATTATTTTTCCTTGTACATTGTCCAAGTAATCTAATATTCAAATAAAATTTTTTCCCCATCGCAAGAGCTGTTCAAAGAAGGTTTTAAAAACTCGCAACTCCACCCTCCCACCCTGTTGGCTGGTTCCCCTCGCGCGCTCTGCAAACACCCCGCGCCTGTCGCCGCAGAGCTGACGAGCGCTCCTAGGGAGGGCAGGTGTTGCACGCCGCCTCGGGTGGGAAGCACACAACTCACGTAGTCTCGGTTCCCTACCACGTTCGTGCAACTTCGGTATATGCAGGTTTTACCTGGGCCCAACCTATCTCTAGTTATAGCCTAGATTTAAGAGTGAGGGGAGTTAGTCATGGCGCCAATCGTTGCCATGGCTGGCCTATCCCCTCCTAGCACACGATGCATGCGACCCTCTCCCTGCATGGCTGATCCCAGCATGACTAGGCGTATAGGCTTCAGCCTGAGACGCACCTAGGTCCCTCCCTAACCCGGACCCCTCCAAAATACACTTAGTTTTAGTTAGGTTAGGAAAAAAAAAAATCGAAGGGTTAGGTTAGGTCAGTCACAACATGCTTGTTTTCATTGGAAACTTCTGATTTAGCGGCTGAAGTGGCGTTAATACCAAAACGCAAAACTTCGGAAATATTCGGAAATTCTTGCAGGGAACCGAAACTACGTGAGTTGTGTGCTTCCCCGCTGCAGGTGGCAGATCTACAGTGTTGCCAACTACAATAAATCCCAGTCACTAGGCCCAATATCAAAAGTCGCTAAAACAAATTTCACCAAAGGTGGATCTAGGCTTTCGTTCTAGGAGGGGCACAAGAGGCCAGTGGTGGTCTCTAAAAGTGTGTGTGTGTGTGGGGGGGGTGTGGTTGGGGGGGGGGCGGGGGGCACGTGAAATAAATAATAACAATTTGTTGGTAAGTAATGTAATTAAATTGTAATAAAATAACGTACCGTGTGCAACACCATACATATATAAAAAACACTAACGTTTAATTAAATATATTATCATCTTTGTAACAATCAGATAAATTGCTAAAAAAAATACTACAAATATGCAATTGCATTTGTAACAAAAGGTAACAAGGATTTAAATCAGATTAAATATATTTCATTATTACTTAATAATCCGTAAGTTTTTGTCAACTCGAAAAAAAAATTAAGGTGAAAAAAATGAAAGTTTCAAGTTTAGATCGGTAATACGTATCGAGGATAATACTAGTAGGTAGTGCGTTGTTCTAGTGTCACTGTATTTTTACTCTAGAGTCAGTGTAGTACCTACTCTATAGTTAAATACATACTTGAAATTTTCAAGTGAATTTTTTTTTCAAGTTGACAAGAAACGTATCCATTGTCTAAAACTTCAAAAGTCGTCAGATAAGTTGCTAAATCATTTTTTTTTCGTCAAAACGTTTTTGACGTGACAACGTCTAATAAATCGATGAACGCCAGCTGCACGCACGAAAAAGTGTCCCGTTACGCACAATATCCCGTTATCCTGTGTCCCGTTACGCACAATGTCCCGTTATCCTGTGTCCCGTTACGCTTATTATACGCTTGCGCCGCATCTATCTCTCTTCCACTCGATTGGAACAACCATCGATTTGACTTTTTCGAGGCACATTAAACTTGAAACACTCCCATTCGTTTCCTACTTTTCCTATCATCGTCCTATCCTTAACAGAATAACGCAGATTGGAAGAAGTTAAATAGCAAACATGTATAAAAGTTATAGTTAAAATAATCTGTTCGTTAAAGTATCAAACATATTTGAATTAATGAGTGCAAATAAAATTAAATTTATCAATTAAATTGTAGATTTTATTTCATTACTTCTTTGTATCCATACAAAATAGTGATAATTCAATAAAAATGATTCAATTTTATTCATAAAATTATGCAATCATTTCATCAATGTTTCGTTATGACGTTGTTACGTTAAACTATCGTCCGTAAACCGACTTTACAGACAACCAATTTTTTTTTTTTTCAAGATGACAAGAAACGTATCCATTGTCTTAAACTGTTTTTAATTTTACTCCAAAAGTCGTCAGATAAGTAGCTAATTTTTTTTCTTGTCAATTGTTTTTTGGTCGCTAAGACTTAAGCGAAAGTCGTCATAGACTGGTAACCTTTGAATATATATACTGTATAGAAGTCGCGAGTGGATAGGATTTACTCTACGTTTTTCATAAGCGTATAATGAGCAGCTTGGGAACTTCACCGCTGCAGTGCGCTGCCGTAACGACCTGTATCGTCTTAGTTGTTATTTATACGTTAGAGCGCAGCACTGTCGCCCGCTGTCATTCCCCGCACCCCTCATCCATCATTCACTGCAGCTCAACGTCGTTCAACAGTAGGGGGAAGGGGTGTTTGAAGAGTTCGAAACTTGTCCGCCATGGACCACCGCGAGTCGATGCCCTAGCGATGGTGGCGATTGCGGCGGTGAATTAACCAACTACCTCAAAACCGTATTAGAAATGTTAACCTGGGCTGGTGACTTCTATACAGTATATATATTCAAAGCTGGTAACACTGCAGGACTCGCTTCGACGCGGGGCGAACACAGCGGTGCTTCTAGGGCAGGGGGCGGGCCGTCACGTGACCAGCCCTCGTGAGCCTCGCTCGCTCCTTGGATAAAAGAACACAAGATTCCGTGTTTTGCCCGCACGGCCCAACGACACACGCAGCACGCACACATGCGTGCGTGTGACACGTTCCGTGGGCAAACTGGAGGCTGAAAATGTTTTTTTGCTCGTGTGTAACACGTTATTAGCCCCGTCAGCATAAGATGTGGACAGGTGAATGATCGTACTGGTGAGACGACAATGGTATTTCATTGCCGGTGATTTCATTTACAGTCACACTTAAGTTCCCGTTCATTGTTTCATATTTACGTTCCACACGGTTAATCTTGCATACTTTTTGGGTGGCTGAACTTTCACAGAATGAAAAAAAAAATCGTATTCTTACTGCATAATTAGCTGGCAACACTTCGTTTTCAATTATTTGTGTAGTATGAGTAAGGAGAATGAAATGGAATATAAAACTAGATTATTTTAGGTTTAAAGTCAATTTTACTAGCTGTTATGTGATCTGATTTAATTTATTTCAGAAAAAAAATTAATGTTCACTAGACATTCAAAATCATAAGAATTTGTATGATATTGTTACGAATTATTAAAACAATAATAATCGTCGTGAGAAAATGGATAGCCAATTAATGATTTTACTACACAGATTTATTGATTGCCAATATTTACGACACTAAGAAATAATCTTCTAAAAATGCCTAATAATCAATTACACTTAAAAAATGTTTCTTCCCCAGTCACTCGTTTCACACAATCCCACGCCTCGCTGGGCCGCACCTCTGGCGCAACTCTCGCCGCAACACCCCTCGTGGATCTCCGTCGCCGCACTCCGCCGCAGCAATCCGCCGCCGCCGTCGTCGCACTTCCCTTCGCCGAGGTCCGCTCGACGCTTCGCTCGGAACTTCGCTCGGGACTCTCGCGCACCCGTGGCACTATCGTCCGGATAAACTCCACTCCCGGAGGCCGTCGTCCTGGGCTTATATAGGCCAAGGCGCCACTTCTAGAATTTACTAACGCGGCTGGGGCCAGTCGCGTCATTACGCGCCGATCCTACGCCTGAATGATTGAGACAGACGTCGGTATCTCGCGCGGCGAACCGTGGTACTCTCCAGTTGCAAGGTGTTAGATAACGCCGCCGATGCAGAGCGTCGCTAGGGTAACGGACGGGGGGAAGCGACGACCCTTGTAATCCGCCAGGCGCGCGCGGCATGTCTCACGTTGCGGCGGCCACGTAACGTCAGTGCCGTGCGGGGCCGCCAGCCAGCTCCGAACCTTAGCGCCGCGGCCCTGCTCACGTTCGCAATATTATTAAAAGGCTAATATAATTAAAAAAAAAAATTTTCTGAAAGAATTTCAAACCATACCACGCAGTAGCCACCAGCATTTCCTTAAAACTCTAACATTTTCAGTTATTTATTCCATTTGGTTCTCCTATCCATACGGCACAAAAAAAATTAAAAATTCAATTTTTCCAGAAAATTATGCAAAAAGTAAGCATTATATATTTTTCATTTTGTTGAAGTTAGGCCACTCAAGAAGTCCACAAGTTAAAAAAAATGTTGAACGTAAAAATAAAATAATGATTTTATTTTTGTCACACAAATGATAAATATTGTTTTTTTTTTAATGACAAAAATGCAAAATTCGAAGGCTGATTCTAGGTTAATTGAAATACAACTACTTAAAAATGAAACCATTTATAACTAGCCCATAGTTTTATCAACAAAACCATATAAAAAAACACGGATATGCTCACTGCATAAAATTTTGTTCATTTTACAGAAAACCTTTCCTTAAGTTTCGTGCGAGTCTTCTCCTAGCGTTACTCTGCAACCTTTCGTGCTAAATTCACCTCTAAAACACTCTTAAGTTCTCATTCCCGTAAGAAAATATTTTACTTTCATTCATCAAATAAAAAAAACCACGCTTAAAAATTTTTAATTCATCTCCACTGCCTCTCGAACCAGCAGCGTAGGTCAACGAACCACGGAGCCCCGTAAATTGGACTGAAGTTGAGTGAAAACTGATCTAGGTAAGTGCTCTTAAGATCTTCAGCGTTGCGTCTGGATGAGGAATTTCCAAGGCGCTGACTAATGCTGGGGTGTTTGTTCCTGTGCGCGCTCTCGCTTGTCGCTGTAATTTGTTTGTTTTTTGTCTTCATTTCAGTTGAGTTCCTTCGCCTCCGCACGTTAACTCACTTTACTATGCCCTGCGCAGCAATCCATCAGCTTAAACCTTCCATCTCTCTTGGAAAAACAAACGTGTTCTCGTTTCCATTGTCTCGGATGTAACGTTTACCCCTCTCTCCTACCGTTATAGAAGTTCAAGCGAATCGGTATCACAATCTTGAACACCCATACTTTTTGTTAAGAACTTAATTTTGGAGTTTCTCGTTTTCAACGTCTCCTGATCTGGACATTGTATCTCTATTACTTTTTTTTTAAAGTATTCCTGCAGTGTAAAAGATTGATTGAAATCGTTATTTTGCACATACGCCGTTGATAGTTTGAACTGTATTTCGTAGAGAAAACCTGAAGATTAGAAAAAAAATTATGAATACACAAATACACAGAAAACAAACCAAAATTAGCCTAATTTTAAATGTTAACCTTCATTACTAAAAATCTTCCATTGGTGTTTTCTGCGTGTTTGTGGTGGATTCATATTTCTGTGTCCGTTATTTGGGCTTTCCTACGACATATATTTCGAACTAGCAGTGGCGTTATATCCAAAAGAATTAAATTATATTAAACGATTTTTTTTAATTTATCATTTTAAATTGAAGTTTTCTCCTATTGTTTCCTCACAATGACATTCAGTGTTTCTACAGACAAGGAAAATTTTGTAAACGGGGGAATCTCAAGAAAATAAAAGGATATCTTCAACATTGAAAATAAAACATAGGAAAATCCATGAGTTCTTAGTTACCAAATTTTCAGCCCAATCCGTATAGTATTAATATTGCATATATATTATCTATACTATTGATTGGCAAAAAATGTGTATTAGTTGGAGACTGTACAATTTATTGTGTTCCATATAAGTAAATTCATAAACATACATGAATTTAATAAACCACAAATCACAATTTTCGACCCATTTACACTTTTCATCTGGGGATGGTATTGAGATTCTGAGTAATTTTTATTTGTATGTAAAATATTTATTATATAATTCACACATCTACATTTTGTGGATTCTGTGATATATATCCGTTGGCCCTAAAGTACCCAAATGATCATGTTTTTACCACCTCAGAAATAAAATAAAAAAAAATTACAATAAATATAATTGATGTTTTTAATTAATACTTTAATGCTTATTTTAATGTCATGTCACGCTTTCTTTACTGGGTACCGATATAGGTTTAGCTTTTATAAAAACAAACGCACATTTTCTAACCTCATTAGAAAGGGAAAAGACAAAAAAAAAGGAAAACAAATAATAGGTAATATTCTATGTAAATTTATTTACGATTTGGTAGTTCCGGGTGCTCATATAGATAGAATTAAGACATATTGTAAAACAATTGTTTGTTTCTCTTGAATTTTAATTATTAATACCAAAAAACATACAATGCAACTTGAATAGCCTATGAGGAATTTTTTTGTTATTATGAAAATAACATTATCAGCTTGGCGAATAAATTTCGATAAATTAAAACAGTAGTATAACGTTTAAATTTAAGATATTATTGTTGCTCAGTTTTTTTACCTCAAGCTTCATTTGCTTCTGAAATTTTTTTATGTACAACCAAACTTACCCACATTATGGTACATAAATCTCCGTGCACGTTTTTATTAATTATTTTGTTGTCCTCCGCTCTAGTAGATACAAATAGAAGAATTTAACTTCATAAAACCGATCTCACTCCTTTTTCTCCTCATATGAGTATTTTGAATATTTTGAAATAATATATATCCTAATGTTTAAATTAACTAAAATAACTTTAAACAAAACATATGTGTCATGGATATTGCCCAGTTGTTATGAGTGATTCCTGAATAAACAGACCAAAAGACGAACAGAAAAACAGACAAAAAAACTTATAAAAACAGAAAACAGGCAAAAACTTATATATATGTGTGTGTATGTATATATATATATATATATATATATATATATATATATATATATATATATAAATATATATATATAAACAGGATTTACTACGCCATGTCGAAATGCTGATGGTCAATTAAATTATGTTTTTATTTTTAAAAAAATTAATAACGTGTTGTAGTTTTAGTCATAAAATTTTTTTTCCAGTAATTCTAAAATCCTTATCTTGCATCAAATTATTAGAAAAAGTGCCTACAAATTTGTGTTACGGTATCTTGAATAACCCTACTATTAAAAACAATTCAAAATACAATAAATAATGCTATACCTTTGGGGAAAAAGAGTTTGTGCAAGACTTACGCGGCAAACATGTTTAATCAGCTAACTTTGAATATCCATAAAGAAAAAAGTTAGTTTTCTAAAGTAGCAAGTTATTTCCTTAAATAAGCCATTAATAAAATAACTTGCTAAGTTAGCATAATTAACTGTTTTACAGTACGGATACTAGAAGTTACCCGAATAAAAAGGTTTTTTCCGCGCAAGACACACACAGAATTTTGATTTAAAAGTATAATCTTTTGGATTTTATTTTGAATTGTTATCAATAGTAGGGTTATTCATGATTGTTTAGCAAAAAAATGTCAAAGTATCCAATAATTTGATGCAGGGAGAGTAGATTTAATATTTTGAAGTAAAAAAATGCCTATTACACAAAAACTATGGCACTTTTTTATTTTTTATTCTGAATCATAATTAATTGGCTTATAAACTGTTCTCGATTTGGCGTTGGGTTCTAAGACAACCTGTGTATGTGTATACAGTGGCGGATCCAGGATATTGGTTTGGGAGGGGCTTGACCCAGCTGAGGCTAGGCTTTATCAAGGCAAACACTAAAACAATAGTGGACCCAGATGCTTTTGGAGGGGGCTTGAGCCCCTTAGCCCCCCCTCTGGATCCGCTACTGTGTGTATAGCATATATATATATATATATACACACACACACAGCCCGATGAGCGACTCACTCACTGACTCACTCACTCACTCACTCACCCACTCACTGAATTATCTATATAAATTGTAGCACACTTCCAGTGAATCTAGAAACTCGAAATTTGACGGCAAGTTGGTCGATGTTAGCTCGCAACCGATGAAAAAATTCCAAAATATGGAAGTATTTATTTTTAACTGCCCTTCCTCCCAACCGCCACCCTTCCACCAACTCAAAAAAAAAAAAAATTAAAAACTCTTGCAAACCTTCCAAGCCGGACCATTGTAGGATTGTTGTAGAAGAATCGTCATGGCAACGCCATTTCTTAAAATTATTCCTTTTGGTTACAGGGATGAAAAGCAAACGAAAGCGAGATGAGCTGGAAACGCAACTTTTGAAGTCGCAGTTCTTTCTACGGAGGTCCTTGTGGTCGAACGGTAACACGTACGAAAATACGATTGCACCGTCGCATCGCGTAGTATTTTGTAAGATCTGAAATTTCGGTTTTGTGACTATTTCTCTATCCCCATCAGCAATACCTCAGATAGACACAATTTCTTTGATACGGTGAAAATTTCCGAAACCTACAGTTGCTGTCTTCATACTCGGCATGCCTGTCTAAATTAAAATGATCTTTTTTTTATTTTTATAGAAGCCAAGCGTAAGTATGATGGCGATAAATAATCGAGGAAATTCATTCCTCTAAGTAATTTGTGGGGCGAGGGCCTCATTAAGTGGGAGATAGAGAGCGAATTTCCCGCAGGGTGTCTTCGAGGGCAAAGCGGTCGATGGGGCGAAGCTTTCCTATGTCAAGCTTGAGGGCCTACTTTTGGAGCGAAGTTACCATTGAGGGTGCTACCGGATGACGTAAAACCCTACGGCTAATTAAAAGTTAGGTAAAGTCTGCAAGTAGTGGGGATTTGAGGGTGAACCCACATATGTATAATCATATATATTACAAGTTAAATAAATATCGATATCTTTCGTTTAACTTTAATTAGGCATTGATAAACTGACATTTGTTAGAGAGTTGGACCGCTGAACATATAACCTACATCGACGGGTTGCCTAACCTGAACAACTGCTAGAGGGTTAATAATGTTCGCCGGCTTTCACGGCCATTGTCTGAAGTATCTTGGCTTCTTGTTTGTAGCCGTGTCCTTGGCGAATAATCCACCAACGGTTCGGTCGACATTGCAGTCGCGTACTGAGTATGTAACTGCTACTCAGTGGGTAACTATTACTCAGTAGGTAACTGCTCCCTGATGATGGCGACGGCAATGTCGACCGAAACGTCGGTGAATTATTCGCCAAGGACACTGCTACAACCCAGAAGCCAAGCTACTTGCTAGAGGGTTGTTCAGTTTTGTCAGTGAAATGGATGTAGAGGAATGTTCTAAAACGAGGATATGCAGTAAGCAACGTCTGTCTGCAGCGGAGAACACGCGAACATGCCCCACCACCGGGGTGGATCCTTCCAGCGGTCCGCGGGTCAGACGCAGAGTCGAGTCGCCGGCTCTTAACGGAACTCTGCGGCGACGGAAACGGAAGCCCCGCCGATAAATCCTGCGGCGCCGCCTCCCGCCGCCTCCCGCATGGATCCACTCGCCATCAGGGCGTAAGTTCAGGCGTGGAGCGCGCGCGTCGCGACAGAAGCTACGCCGTTGAAACCAGTTTTCATGGCACGTTCTTTGAATGTTTCTCGCGGTATGGAAGACTGACTGAAAACATTATTTTTGGACATGCGTCATTGCTGGTTCTCACCATGTGTCATACGAGAAAACCCGGAAGAATGGACCAACGAAGACGCATACAAAAAACACACAAGAGAAAACTTGAAGAACGGACAAACAAAGATGAAAGAACAAACACACAAAAAGCCAATATCAGCCGATGCCGTGCAATTTTTGTCTTGGGTGTTTTTCTATGTTTTTTTTTGTCTGTTCAGATTTTCTCTGTGACACGCAACGGGATGCGTCCAAAATGATGTTTTCAGTCATTTCCGTAGTGTAGCGGCGAGGCTACCAATTATATCGCAAGGCAAGTACGGCTGGTTCAATTAAACACCACAGGTATGCAGGTAAGAACTATTTTACTGACGCGCAACCAAATAGTGCATTGACCACACAGCTGTCGTCAGTGACATGTTGCGAAAGACTGGAACTTCACGTGAATAACGCAAGCCACGCGTGACTTTCCTGGACATGTAATGGGAGTTGCTTGTTTTTGACACAGCGGGATTACGAACTGTCGGGAGACGCCATGCTGTGATCAAAGTTGAAGTCACTTATTTTTTTTATATTACCTCGTCACCGCCACATTGTGATGACCCTAAAGTTGCGGGAATGGTGCTTCACCACGTCTGGTGATCGTTGCCAAGCACGGAGTTATAAGCTCCCCGTCGTTGAAAAAAAAAAAAACAAGTCACTCCCCGTAAATCACGCTGAACACCGAAACTTGAGCCGATGTTTCGGGCGTCCAGCCAACACGGCGCGGACAATGAGCTGCGTCACCCGGTTGCCATGTAGTCGCGCATGCGTGCACACCCCCTGCATGGTCCCCACAAGCAGGGGCGCAACAACAAGGCGGAAAGGGTATTTTGGCCCCCCCCCCCCTTCTGAAACCTTGAAGTGTGGGCAAACGGGGGCAGAGAAAGTGCTGTGTAATCAATTTTTAGATATTAAAACTGCTTAAATAGCACCATTTTCCACCTTGAAGTACAAATTTCCCCGGGGGAGGACCCCCGGACCCCCCCGCTTCAATAGGGGGATCGATGATTCTTTATAAAAAGGTATATTGCCCCCCCCCCCCTTTTGGAAAAGTTGTTGCGCCCCTGCACACAAGGGTGGGGCTGGGTGGACCCCTAGGTCCAGGGCCCGGGTCTGGAGGGGACCCGGACCCCACCCAGATTATTTTTAAATGTTTAACTATAATAATTTTTTTACAAACTAAAAAAAATGAATATTTCTTTATTTACTGAAATTTTAGAAGATTTCACACACCTACAGCTAATTTTATTTATCTGTAACTATTTTCATTTTTATCTTAGTGTGTGAAATAAATATATAAATACTTTCTGTGGTTATTTTAAAGTAATAGAATTTTTATAAAAAAAGCTTAGTTCGGACTTATAAAATAGTAACCATAATTACATCCTGTATTTTCAGGTTAAATAACATTCTAAAAAGAGTGTAGGTAAAAAAAATAACCATGCAATTATAATTTATCGCGTAACTGTAAAATTAGGGGTGGGGGGGGGGTCCTCCGATCCTGGGTCCAGGGCCCGTAATGTGGGGGCCATGGCCCCCTGCTTGTTTCTGCCAAGCGCTGGTGCGCGTTGATTAGAGCTCGTGAGTCGTCGGTGGCATGATAATGCGTCGCGCTTTACCATCCCGCCTCATTAACACAGATACTCCCCTGGTTAGGCCGGACCCTTGAAGACGAATTATCTAATGTTATACATAATAAAATTTACCGTTTAACCAGTGAACAATATTCCTAACCGCGTTGGTTCGATCAGTGAGTCAATAAATAGATGCGTCAAAGCCTTTTGGAACTGAAGAAAAACTAGCTGAATTGTTAAGATGTATTCTCATTGCTTACAAAATTAACAAAATGTTAAAAACTCGAGAAAACATTGGTTGCCTGTAAAGTCGGTTTACGGACGATAGTTTAACGTGACGTCATAACAAAACATTGATAAAATGATTGCATACCTTTATGAATAAAATTGAATCATTTTTATTGAATTATTGCTATTTTATGGATACAAAGAAGGAGTGAAATGAAATCTACAATTTAATTGATAAATTTACTTTTATTTGCACTCATTAATTCAAATATGTTTATTACTTTAACGAAGAGATTATTTTAACTATAACTTTTATACATGTATGCTATTTAACTTCTTCCAATCTGTGTTATTCTAGGATAGGACGATGATAGGAAAAGTAGGAAACGAATGGGAGTGTTTCAAGTTTAATGTGCCTCGAAAAAGTCAAATCGATGGTTGTTACAATTGAGTGGAAGAGAGATAGATGCGGCGCAAGCGTACAATGAGCGTAACGGGACACAGCGTAACGGGACAATGTGCGTAACGGGACAATGTGCGTAACGGGACACTTTTTCGTGCGTGCAGCCCGCGTTCATCGATTCATTAGACGTTGTCACGTCAAAAACACAAGAATCAGTACAAAATTTAAAGTAAAAGAAAATTAAATTAATGCATAAGGTTAAGGTTAAAAGTTTAATAAAATATTAACACTTGTCAGTTGCTGCGCGGGAACAGACCTTCGCAACTCACGGACTCGTTTGATTTGAGTCGCTTCTCTCTGCGTGCGAACATTCGGTGTTGTAATCATTTCTGTGCTTCGCGGGAACTCACGGTGAGTCACCTTCCCTCACAGAACTGCGTCTGAGCTAGCGCTCGGCCTGAACTTGTGACCTCTCACCCGCGAGGGCCTGGGGTTCGAATCCCGGACCATCCAAGCTGATTTTGATTCTACAGTCGTTTTCCCGAAATCGCCCCAGGCAAACACTGGAATATTCCCTTAGACTTCTTTCATTCACGCATTGATTGAATAGCACAGGCAGCATCGTGCATGTATGACGAGAATATATAAACAATAATATAATCTGAACGACTCGACATAATTCTATGGGGTTGGTTTTTTTCGGCTGATTTTCATTATGGAGACCTGATGGACAGATATAGTCAATACAGAATGTGTTTAAAAAAAATTCAAACTTTTTCATAAAATAGGGACTTAAAATAGATTTTAAAAAAAGCAAATATGGAAAAAACTTGGCTGTAAAATTATTAAAATCACATAAGAAAAATCTCTATGATAACCAAATCTTATAACGAAATAAATTTTAATACTTTATTTTACAATTGTGTAATAGTCTTTTAAATAGTTAAAATTAGCTTTAAAATGTAACATTTTAATAAATATTTTAGTTTAATTAATTACTAATCTAAAACATATGAATTATTGTTTTAAATATATATTTTAATTATTCGAGTTATTATTTTGATACCGCCATTCCTCGCACGTTCAATAATCTTAACAAATTATTGTTTTTTAAAATATATTTATTTGGCACCATGGATTCTCCCCGTACATTCATGTCACCGCAGTGAAAACATGTAGCTGGAAAAAAAATATATCCCTTCGATTTCTGTCAAGTCGTCAGATTCTATTATTGGTTTTATATTCTCGTCATTCATGCGCGATGCAAACTTTATCCTCTTCACGTTATACTTTATCAGCAACCACGTTTCCGCGTATCCGGGTGGGTGGGTGGAGGAGGGGGGTAACTTCCGGACTCTCCCCCCCCCCTCCCTCTTTCGAAATATAGCAAAAAAAAGAGCAAGGATCTGCAGTTGAAACATTTTTTATTTATTTATTTTACCTTTGCTTGGCGCAGTTAAGGCGTGTACGCCTTCCCTTACACTGAGCCGTGTGACATAAACAACGTATCATAAGTTATATATTGGAATTAAACATAAAATTACATACTAACAGATTTTAAAATTACAGAAATTACTGATAAATCATCTGAAAATTTAACATCCAAGTTTAGTAGTAACCTAAATCATATAAAATATTGTATTTAAAATAAAAATATTAAAAATTTAATTAATTACTAATCTAAAACATATGAATTATTGTTTTAAATATATATTTTAATTATTCGAGTTATTATTTTGATACCGCCATTCCTCGCACGTTCAATAATCTTAACAAATTATTGTTTTTTAAAATATATTTATTTGGCACCATGGATTCTCCACCTTTTAGAATTAGATTAAATTTTCCCCTTTCCTTTTTGAGCTTGATTCGCCTTTTGATAGTACTATTTCCAGTGAAGTTATACCGATTACTGTTCCTGTATTCATATGTATTTGAAGGCGGTTCCCCAAAGACACAGCGTCAATTTTGTCTCGTCAATAAAACCTTCAACATCAAAGCCAACGACTTACTTCTCGGTACACGTCCACACTGAGACAGTGACAGTGACAGTGACATAGGGAGTGACAGTGACAGTGACATAGGGAGTGACAGTGACATAGGGAGTGACAGTGCTGGCTACCCTGCGTGCACACGAGTGAGCGCAGCCCTGTGCATGGCAATCACAATACAACACAGTGCTACCAGAAACACATGAGACAACACCATACAGCTCTGTACCAACAACGCAGGGGAGAATGTGAAAAAATAACCTAGTGGCAAGAGGTGTGACGACAAAATATTTTTTCAGATAAATTATACATTATATTATCTGGTGTCAAGCACCATAAACTTCTTTTTAATTAATTTTAAGCGCTGGAGGTTAATTTTTTTCTCCACGAATCTTTAAAATGTTTTAGTTCATGTATCACAAAAGATTTATTTTTGCTGTCATAATGTTGGTATTGGGCAGATACGTTGTTCATACCACAGAGGTAAGAAGTAATACTAATAATAAGTAAGGAGTATAACCTCCATGGTAGGTACTGGGCATACCTCTCTGTAATTTATCGGACTGACGCATGACGTGACATCGACGGCAGGTTTTCACGCAAAAACTCTGGAGCTGTGCGGTGTTAGTCCCTAGTCGCAGTGGTTCCCAAACTTTTTTAAGCTGGCGACCCACCTTTCCTTATATGAATACCTCCACGGTCTATCGGTCCATAGTGGAGTAAAAAAACTTTATTGTATCGTATCCCTTCCTTATGTATATATAATTTACCATCAAATATTGCACATATATATATATATACTTTTTGACGTGATAACTTCTTATAAATCGATGAACGCCGGCTGCACGCACGAAAAAGCATGACTCATTGTCACGTTACGCCTGAGCCGAGCGTGCAAGAACCGGTCGACCACCGTGCGAGAAAATCTTCTATAATATCAAACAGGTTAAGGCGGGCTTTTAAACTAATTGTTCGTGATTATATTTAAACAAATTATTTAAATTAAATTTGCAAAAACTGTAAATAATACTTGAAAATTAAAAAGTTTGCAATTTTTCATCACTGTTTTCTCATGACGTTAACACGTAAAATTATCGTCCGTAAACCGACTTTACATACAACCCCCCTTTTATATGATACCGATTTATTATTGATAAACTATTTGTGTTCTGATTTGAAAATGGTTTACAAAATATAAGCACTTTGTAGCAAAACAGTTATTTATTTGACAATAGATATGTGTTTGCACAATCCGATTTGTTTCGATTTTTCTTATCTTTTGTGATGGTTCCTGATAGTTATAGGATCGAGTCGCGAAACACCTGTAACCCTTCCGCGACCCACAGGTGGGTCGCGACCAACCGTTTGGGAACCACTGCTGCAGTGTATCTGCTGCTATCAGAAGACGCAGAAGCAAAACGCAGCGTATGGGAAAAAAACAACACTGCCCCATTAGACCCGGCGTTAGTTGGACGAGGCGGCGCCCGAGCGTAGGTGTGTCAGGTCTCGCAGGTGTGTCGCAGGCGCGGCAGTCCAGTTCCCCAGACTCGTGTTCAAGGAGAGGGGGAACACCGTAGTTCACGGGAAGCCTATGATGTACATTCTATATTGCACAGACCCGAATACTCACGTTGACAAGCCATCTTTTCACAGACGAGAGAGCCAAACTCCCGATCTTGCATCTCCGGTTTTTTTTTTTTTTTTTTTTGTTCATTGTAAATAAATATACAACTCATGATAACTAATGGTCAATTAGGTTAGGTTAGCTACATCATAAATACTTTAAAACATTGTGGACGGTTGATTTGGTTAGGATAGCTACATTAAATATACTGTGAAATCATGTAAACGGTTTCCTAGCCCTGGATAGCTACATATTAAAAAGTTATTTGCTAAGCAACCATAAAACGATTTTACAGTATTTTTAATGTAGCTATACTTAACTAATATAACCAACCTTCCACAATGTTTTAAAGTATTTATAATGTAGCTAACCTATCCTAATCGACCGCAGAATTTAATGCCACACCGGTTTATACAATGAGATGGAACGGGGAAAAAAAGCGAGCATGAACTTCGGGGAACTTCGGGTGTGGCTCTCTCGTCTGTAAAATGAAGGCTTGCCAACGTCAGTATTCGGGTCTGTGCAATATAGAATGTACAACATAGGCTTCTCGTATTTCACACCTGCACGACACAGATACGTACGGGCAGACAATGCAGAGGACACGCCGTTTCGGAGAGGAGAAGTGAACGAGACACCTCGTCCTCTCCCGACAACTGTCGGTGGTCGGGTGGACGGACACCCGACTGTCGTCAGCTCCCCCAAGTGCGAGGGCTGGTTGTCGTCGTGGTCGGCGATAGAAACCTGGTTCAAGTTTGCGAAGTACTTGGGAAGTACACGAAAAGCCTAAGATGTCCATCAAGTTCTGTCCCTGCTCGAACACGCCCGAATATTCACCTTCGGCCAACCTCGGGATTTGTTTTATTTTTGCGCAGGAAAAATGAATTCAAATATTAAAAGTGGTCGGTTAGGTTAGCTACATTAAAACACTATGGACGGTTAGTTAGGTTAGTATAGCTACATTAGAATAAACAGAGAAATATAAATACATATAAATAAACCCGAGGTTGGCCGGAAGGTGAATATTCGTGCGTGTTCGGGCAGGGACAGAACTTAATGTACATCTTAGGCTTCCCGGAAGTACACACACGACCGCCACGTGTTGTCTGTAGAGTGTAGTCTCGTCTGCTACTTCCCTTGTCTTTGTGGACCTGCTGCGCGGTCGGGTGTACGTGAGTCCCCGCCCAGCTAGAGGTCGGTTTCTCCGCGGCCGGGCAGGTGTGGAAGGAGTCTAATGATGCTCGGAGCAGAACAGGGCAGGACAGCATTACAGCACTGCACCGTATGTGTCGCAGGGCCAATCACTTGTGGATCTCCATTCGAACTGTGTCAAACGCTTTCCTTGATATTTGATTTGTGTCATTGAAGTGAAACTTCTAATGCGACTTCCAACAAGGTTGAGTTAAACGTTTAACGCTACCATCTTTGAATATATATATACTGTATAGAAGTCGCCAGCCCAGGTTAAAATTTCTAATACGGTTTTGAGGTAGTTGGTTAATTCACCGCCGCAATCGCCACCATCTCTAGGGCATCGACTTGTGGTGGTCCCTAGCGGACAAGTGTCGAACTCTTCAAACACCCCTTCCCCCTCCCGTTGAACGACTTTGAGCTGCAGTGAATGATGGATGGGGGTGCGGGGAATGACAGCGGGCGACAGGGCTGCGCTCTAACGTGTAAATAACAACTAAGACGATACAGGGCGTTACGGCAGCGCACTGCAGCGGTGAAGTTCCCAAGCTCCTCATCATACGCTTCTGAAAAACGTAGAGTAAATCCTATCCACTCGCGACTTCTATACAGTATATATATTCAAAGCTACCATGGAGGGGGTATGAAAGCACTGTTGCGTTAGACGTTCAACGCTCCTGGGGAGGGGGAATAGAAAGAGACAGAGCGAGAGTGAATGCGTGGCACTCGAACGCATGCGCGTAGTATACCTGTTACAGGCCAGCGCGAGCGTTAGCAACGAATAGCGTCCAATATTCCAAGCACATGCGCGTGGTATTCTTCCTATGCAGCGAAGTAAACAGTGTGAGCGTCGTGAAATTAGCTGAAATACGTACTTGTTGTCCTATTTATAATATTCATTATTTCATTTACTTGTTTTTTTTTAGTTTGATTTGATACAATATGATTTCACTAAAAATAAATTTCTACCCCTTCCTATTTTCATTTCCACATTACGAAGTTTCACTTATTCCGCGTGGAGGGACTCCACGCACTTTTTTTTTTTGTTTTATACCGGGGGGGGGGGGGGGGATGGTATAATTAGTGAGTGAGTAATAAGCGTAAATATTTAGTTGAATAATATATTTTTTTTGCAATGGGTAAGATTAGTTTAAAACATTATTTGGGACATATGCCATTGTTGGTTTACACTGTATTCCAAGGAGAAAAACGCGTCAGGAGATATGGTAAAACACATATGCATATACATATACACACACACGCGCCAATTTTTCAGAATCCGCTATGAGTCTTTTTGTGCCTGATGACAGTTACCGAAACGTTGCAACTGTTTTTTTCCTTCTTACGAAGTCTACTGTGTTCGTTTGTGTTGTTGTTGTTGTTGTTGTATTGTTTGGAATGTGTGTTTAGTATAATCGTTGGGTTCCTCTGTCACTGTTGTCCAGGATTGATATTAGTCTGTATCTTATTTTCTTGTTGCAACTGGACCAACGTTGTCAGCTCACTGTGTTCGTTGGTCCTGTAATATTGTTCTGACTAATTTCTTCCAGGGAATTCTCTGTGATGCTTATGCATTTAACATTTGACATCGGCTGATTTTGGCTTACTTTCTGTGTATTTGTATATTTGCTTTCTTTGTCCGTTTTTCGGATTTTCTCTATGACATAACAGTGTCAACCAAAAATGGTGGTTCAATATAATGTTTTCAATCAGTTAAATAAATCTATGAGCTTCTTCAAACTCCTCTTGACTGTTATAAAATTTGTTTACAAATCTTTCTTTGAAAAATTCTCTTATAAGTGCAAATTTCCATCGAGTACCTCTTTTTTTTAAGTGTAGCATCTTAGCTCTCGGTATACGGCATTAAATATGAGTAATTTCGTGAATGGAACGGAAGTCGTATAGAACGGGAATGTGTAATCATGGTGCTACCAACTGGACAGATATTGGGGGGGGGGGGGGGGGTAGGATCGTGCGAACCAAAGTTCACAAATACAAACGAATATTTAAAGTAGTAACTGTTTAATGAATTTTAACAAGACGGACACAATTTTAATAAAATTAATTACCTAAAATCAAGTCCAAAGCTGGTATTAAATTCAAGTCTTTTTCACTTTTTATCGGAGACGTTTCGTTATATAGTTTTAAATTCTGTTCTGATAATAAAATGATTTGATAGTCAACCTATCTGCTTCGGCAGCAATTATAGCGGCGGGTGCGGCGAACTACGTGTGATTCACGTCTAGAAATGTAGTTGAAAGCACAATTTGGGTACATTTATCACGCTCTGGATTGTTTTAAAGAATTCAACTTTGCATTTCGTGTTTGAGTTAAATTTCGTTACAGAGGTTAGATCACTGGCGAGTACTGAAAGACTCCCTCACTTTATTTTTCTCTCCATATTTTCGCTTTCCAAGAAGCTTTATCTTCCTTGATATGTAACATATTTCTCTCAGCATCCGCATATGACTCACAGTTCAACTCCATGCAGACAGCCATTAATCCCGGCCACGGTATCGGGTAGGGTGATTCCTCGATTTGGATTTCAGCACAAAATTTAGCACAGCCCAAAGCAGGATATTTGTCAACTGCGTCACGTAACTGCTATCCCAGGGTGTACACAGGTCACGCAAGTCACGAAAAGGTAGAGGAGCTGAAGTACTGGTCACATAATCACTATTAAGTTGGGAAATGAACAGTAAAAATGCTGAAGGTCAGAACTTCTAGTATCCAGCAGCCTTTTGGTAACTAAATGTTTACATTATTTTGACGCTTACCTCACTTCAGTTCATAGTCGCACATCAAATATAAATATTTGCAGATAGTTCACTTAAGTGGGATTAGGCCTCGCCATCTTTCAATTCCAATTAATTTTTTACCGTTTGCAATAAAACTTCCGTTTTTTTTTCTTGACATGGCATAGTACTTAGCGTTGGCTACTTATTGAAGTTAACACTCGTGAAATGGTGGGATCATCGTGACAGTTATAGTCGCCCGCGTGAAATAATAAGTTATTTCCTCGTGGCGCATACAAAACCAGAATCTGTTACCTAGTAGATATGTGGATGCAAAAAATATGTAGCCTATAGAATGTTTGGGAGATAATGATTCATGCCTCGACATGCCAATTACCCATCAAATCCCGTGGAAATGACTTATGAAAAAGGTTTGAGCTTTCCAAAATAAAAATTAGTACTTTCCTGCGAATAGTATTTTCGTGATGTGTTTTTATGTATATATTAAAAAAAAACATCGTGTGATACAAAGAAGTTGTGAAGAAAATCTTATTATAAGACCGTGAAACATTCCTGAGACTGATTACCCAGGAATCAAAATCAGTGTGTTTAACATGTGGAGGTACAGTTGTTTCAGTTTCTCACAGTCTCTGTGTTTAATATGTGGAGGTACAATTGTTACAGTTTCTCGCAGTATCTGTGTTTAACATGTGGAGGTACAGTTGTTACAGTTTCTCGCAGTCTCTGTGTTTAACATGTGGAGGTACAGTTGTTTCAGTTTCTCACAGTCTCTGTGTTTAACATGTGGAGGTACGGTGGTGTCAGTTTCTTGCAGTCTCTGTGTTTAACACGTGGAGGTACAGTTGTTACAGTTTCTTGCAGTATCTGTGTTTAACATGTGGAGGTACAGTTGTTACAGTTTCTCGCAGTATCTGTGTTTAACATGTGGAGGTACAGTTGTTACAGTTTCTCACAGTCTCTGTGTTTAACATGTGGAGGTACGGTGGTGTCAGTTTCTTGCAGTCTCTGTGTTTAACATGTGGAGGTACAGTTGTTTCAGTTTCTCACAGTCTCTGTGTTTAACATGTGGAGGTACGGTGGTGTCAGTTTCTTGCAGTCTCTGTGTTTAACACGTGGAGGTACAGTTGTTACAGTTTCTCGCAGTATCTGTGTTTAACATGTGGAGGTACAGTTGTTACAGTTTCTCGCAGTATCTGTGTTTAACATGTGGAGGTACGGTGGTGTCAGTTTCTTGCAGTCTCTGTGTTTAACATGTGGAGGTACAGTTGTTTCAGTTTCTCACAGTCTCTGTGTTTAACATGTGGAGGTACGGTGGTGTCAGTTTCTTGCAGTCTCTGTGTTTAACATGTGGAGGTACAGTTGTTTCAGTTTCTCACAGTCTCTGTGTTTAACATGTGGAGGTACGGTGGTGTCAGTTTCTTGCAGTCTCTGTGTTTAACACGTGGAGGTACAGTTGTTACAGTTTCTTGCAGTCTCTGTGTTTAACACGTGGAGGTACAGTTGTTACAGTTTCTCGCAGTATCTGTGTTTAACATGTGGAGGTACAGTTGTTACAGTTTCTCGCAGTATCTGTGTTTAACATGTCGCGGTCTCGGTGTGCGGCAGAGCCGGTGGAGGAGGCGGGCTGCCACGACGCCACCTTCCGGCTGACGTGTCGTCAGCTGGACGACCGCATCGCCGTGCTGCGCGCCAGCTTCCAGCCCGCCGGGGGCGGCGCCAACTGGACGGCGGACGGCGGCGTCAACGCCTCCGCCTGCGAGGACGGCGGCGGGGGCGGCTGGGGCGGCGCCGGGCCCACCGCGTCGCCCGCCGGCCCGTTCGACATCCGCCCCACCGTCAACTACAGGTGAGGCGGCGCCCGTGTGCCCGTGTGTGGCATCTCGCGAGTGGAACGGAAGTCTTTCCGGGACGGAAATGTGTAACCACGGCTCTGCCATCTGTGGAAGTCTCAGAAATCTCGAGAAAAACATGGTTGACCTGCATGATTCACCCAGCTGATTGCTTTCTTAAAAAAATAATTGGTTGTCTGTAAAGTCGGTTTACGGACGATAGTTTAACGTGACAACGTCATAACAAAACATTGATGAAATGATTGCATACTTTTATGATTAAAATAGAATCATTTTAATTTTAATAATAAAAGAATAAATACTTGAAATTATAGGTACTAGTAATCAGATTTTTGAAAATGCAAGAATAATTAACCTTTACTGCCGAAATTATTGTTGTAATAAGCAATGAAAACCACATTTACTTTTCATTTCACTTTATAAACAGTCGACGAAACAGTTCACGTGTAGATGACTTGTAATTAATTTTAAAAACTGGCGTTTAGCTATAAAGCTTAAATATAATTATGAACAAGTTTTCATATAAATAAACTGTAATCAAATATCTATCATCAATTATATGAATCACCATAATTTTGTAGTCAATTGTAACATAACCTATTATTACTGTACTCGCCGACAGCGTAACGGTACACAGCGTAACGGGACAATGAGCGTAACGGGACACCGCGTAACGGAAAAATGTGTGTAACGGGACACCGCGTAACGGAACAATGTGTGTAACGGGACACAGCGTAACGGAACCATGTGTGTAACGGGACAGCCGTGCGTGCAGCCGGCGTTCATCAATTTATTAGATGTTGTCACGTCAAAACGGCCAAATTTACCCTGCACATAGGTATTCAACTTTATAGTATAGTTACTCTCATCACCGACTTAATGATCGCGTAACGATGTAGGCTGTATAATTTTTTATTATTGCTCTTTGCTAACATGTACCTCTTAGCATTGCGACCGAGTCCGTGGCGCAAAGACCATATTTTGACTACATCTTGGTGTTGGGCAAGCCATTTTCCTGTACATCATCGGTGAGTTAAGTACCTGAGATGTGTGATTCTGTGTGTTAGCTGATTTGTATAATTCTGTGCGTGTGAAAGATTATGTGTTTGACCATTATCATCTCATACACATGACCATTATCTTTCCATTATGTATGGAAATTAACTTACCATATGTCGTTCCGTGTTTGTATGATTAATGTCATAAGGTAGATGAATGGTCTTTCCTTTTTTTGTTGATATCACCTTTATATGCGATGAAATATGAAATGCACATTTTATTGTTCAATATATCTTCACACGGCCAACTATATGTGGCTTTATCACGATCAAGAGTTACAAGTCAAGTGAAAGTGTATACATATAAAATCAATCAAAAGCAAGGAAGATTATTGAATCACCAGATACAAGAATTGTATTAATTATTAATACGCTTGCAATATATTTAAATATATCAAAATTAATTGAATTTTTAATAAATATTTCGTGTATATGAAATTAAAGTTATATTAATTTTGAAGGTTTGGCCACCGTGACGTCACAATCCAAGATGGCAAGTTGTTTCGGGCCGAAGCCCGGCCTAGCCTCACCACCTCCACCTCCTAGGACTGAACCCGTTAGGGTATTCCAGGAGCACTAACTTTTCTTCTTTTCATCCTGATGTCACCTGGTCTTAATGGCATCAGGATGTTTGGCCTCAGATGTTCATATGCCATGGTTTTGAATGGTTAAGCACCATTCGTTTGCCTCAACCAGAAACAACTTATCCATTCTGTTTAAGCCGCCGTGCCTGCAGCCAGAATATAGCTTTGTCAGTATTATAATAATATCCATTGTCAATTTGCATCCATGCGGTATTAAAAACACGACGGCTGATGTTAAAAACTCTACAGTCACTCCGCGTGGGATCTCTTGCATGCCATTGCTCCGGGACGGTTGCCAGTACCCGGGGCAACGAACATGCAAGGGCACCGATCCCACCGCCTTTCTGGGTTTTATGTCTGTTCCTTCTTTGACTGCTGTCCTTTGCCACTCCTTTCCTTCTTGCTGTCTCTCCAGCCCACTCTGTCACCTGCTTTCTTGTTCGTTCTTGTTCTTGCTTCCTTTGTCAAATCCTTAAAATTTTGTCCGTTGGTAAAATTTTGGTCTGAGATTTTAAAAATCCTCTGGATCTTGATGAGCATCCCATAAAATATCTCAAGTCTTCTTTTAAAATATCCAAAATTTTCGTTTTGATCTAAAATTCTTTTAAAATGGTGTCCAATCTTAAAATCTCCTTCTCCTCTGTTCTTCTTCTTCTTCTTCTTTGTCTCTCTTCGGGTGTTTTGGTCACATCCGTGCTCGTGTTTGTTGTAAGCTTGTCTGCTGCATGCCTTATTGTCTTTTGACCAATTTGTACTCATTAAATGGTCTTGTATGATCGAACACTAAACGACCATAAGTCATAGCAGCTTGCTTTTTGATTTCCTCGAAATCGATGGATATTCCGAGTCTTTCAAAGTTGGTGCGCAGCAGGGATCTCAGCTCGTCCAAATCCAAGGGGATGTTGTTCCTTGCGAGGAGATGTCTGTCCACTATTTCCATATTGGGAAAGTTGATCATCCTCCCTCCATCCATACTGCGCACCAACACAGCTATTGCTGCCTGTTGGATTTTTGGTTCGTCCAATCTAGCCAATCTCATGTCATACTCGAACTTCGAGTAGATCATGGAAGGATCTTGTCCAGCTCCAACATGGGAATGTACCTCAGGTAGTTCCTCTTCTAGCTGAATAGAAGGTACTGATCCATTTGCATATTCTGCAATGTCCTTTTGTATCTTTAGATGTGTTATGAGCTCTTTCTCCTGGGGCACACTCTCATCTAGAGTGGCTATCTGTTTATTGTAGTCATGCGTTGCTTTCCTTGTCTGGTCCCGTATGATCTTTTCTATGGAGGTAATTTCTCTGCCTTCGCGTACGAAACAGATAGGCCTCCATGTGCATGGCCATTTTGATTTACTGCCCATCTTGGTTATTTAGAGCACCTTCTGCTTCCATCCATTTATCAAAGTGCTCTAGTCGTTTGCATACATCGTGTATGTAGTTGTTCCATACTTCATAACCTTTTTCGCACTGTAGCATTCCTGCCATATCTTCGAGCCTTAGTGACAGTTCTTCTGCCAGTCTTCTGTATTTCTCCCT
This sequence comes from Bacillus rossius redtenbacheri, assembly GCF_032445375.1. NCBI lineage: Eukaryota > Metazoa > Arthropoda > Insecta > Phasmatodea > Bacillidae > Bacillus > Bacillus rossius. The sequence goes on along the minus strand of NC_086339.1, from coordinate 32,794,595 downwards.
GATGTCGTCGATCTTACTACACTCATATATAATATGAGCTGCAGTATCTTGTACCTCACACGTGACACATTGGTTACTGGGAACCAAACTCCTTTCCCAGAGTTTTGCCTTGAAGTTCCCGTGTCCTGTGAGAAACTGCACCGTGTAATGGTCTGGTGTTATCCATTTCTTTTTCAGTCTTTCTCTGACATCAGGGAAGAAGACGTATGTGAAGCGACCTTTGCTGGAGCGATCCCATCGTAGCTGCCATTCATCGAGCGTTAGCTGTCTAGCTATCCACTTATCCTCTGATGTTACTGTTCCTCTTGCAGCTAGCAGAGCCAGTTGTCCTCTCTCCTTTACCTTGAGATCGATTGGTATTATTCCTGCAACAACTTGCAGCGCTTCCGTAGAAGTGGTACGATATGCCTTGGTACGATATGCCTTGGTACGATATGCCTCATAGTTAGAAGGGCTGCTCGTTGTGCCCCTTCTAGTACCCGTTTTCTATGTGCAAGTTCAGCTTCGTAATACCAAGTAGCTGCAGCATAGCAAACTACTCCCAAGAAAACTCCAGCATAGATCATTCTTAGAGTTTCAAATATAAGGCCCCAGTTGGCAGGTGCTACAGCACGCAGTTTGTGAAAGAGCAATATGGCCTTGTCACTTGTCTTTTTAATGTGCGTTGTATACCGTCCACGTGTATCGATATGAACACCAAGGTATTTCAGCACCGAAACTGCTTTAACTGGTCTGCCCTGGTATCTGACGACTGGTGGTCTTGCCGTACTTAGTGATCCTTTCAACATGATGGCCTCCATTTTCTGTGGTGCGATTTTGAGTTTGCAATTGCTTGTCCATGTACTTACAATATTTAGTGCCTCTTCTGCCCTCTCTTCTATGATCCTTCTTGAGTTGCCTGGTATCAGCAGCAATCCATCGTCTGCATACCCATAGATACTACGTCCCTCCGGCAATTCTGTGCTCAAAATTTCATCAAAGAAGATGTTCCATAGCAGCGGTCCAAGAACCGATCCCTGGGGACACCCCTTTGTTAGCACCTTTTCCTTGCTGTTGTCTCCAATGGCACATTGACAAGTGCGGTCACCGAAGAAAGCCTTTATTGCTTTATAGATATTCTTTGGACAGCCAAGCTCTTTGAGTCGCCACAAAATCTGGGGCCACCAAGCATTGTCAAACGCACCAGCGATATCAATTGTGACATCAAGTACATACTGTGCGTCACTGCTGTTAACTTCCTTTATCACATCCAATATTGCAAGTTCCGTGCTCTTTCCCTTCCGAAAACCGTACTGGCGTTCACTGATACCGTGGACGGTCATCAGGAAATCATTAAGTCTATTGTACAATAACTTCTCGTACACTTTGCCCAGAATTGGGAGCATGGTTAGCGGTCTGTAGGAGCTCAACTCTCCAGGATCTTTCCCATTACCTTTATATAATATTTTCAAGATCCCTCTTTTCCATTCCTTTGGAAATATTCCACTTGCCAGCGCATTATTATATAGTTCAAGTAGAACTATTTTCAGTCTGTCGAATACACGCCATATAATCTCAGTCGTGATTTGATCATGACCAGGAGCTTTTTTGGGCTTTAAATGCTTGACAATCCACTTCAGCTCTTCCATTGTGAATTGGGGTGTATCCAATGTGTCTGGTAGATCTTCTGCCACTCTTCTTTTTATATCATGTTCAAAAGTATCTTGTAGTGGATTATCATCGGGTAGTAGCCCGTTGACAATGATTTCCAGGTTTTCCTGTATACTGGCAGTTTGTACTCCATTGATTATAAGTCCTGGTAACTCTATTGGACTTTTTATCTTACCAGCACACATTTTATACACCAAGCCTCATGGATCTTGATTTCCTTTTTCACTAACTAGCTGTTCCCAAGAACGTCTTTTTGCTAGCTTAACAGCTTTGGTATATGTTTTCCTTTTCTGGCGGTATTCATTTAGCAGTTCCATTCTTGACAATGGATCTCTTTGCGCTTTCATCCTCTTTCTTAGTCCTTTGACTTTTCTTCTCATGTTTTCAAGCTCCACATTCCACCAACCATGTCCGCCTCTCGTTTTGTTGTTCAGTTTTTCCATATGCTTGTCGCATATTCTGATTATTAGTTCTTTTATCTTTATAGAATCTTGTTCAGGATTGCCTGTTTTCTGTCCATTGTATTCATCCAGAAGAGTCAATAGATCTTCATCAAACCTCTTCCAATTGACTCTCTTACATCCGTAACGAACATTTTCCATGTTTGTTTTCTGTTGTTCTCTCTTGCCATGAATTTCGTATGTTATTAGACGATGGTCACTCGTGATTTCGTCTACTACAGTCCAATCGACTATATGATCTCTCGTTTTATGGTCTGTCACTGTTATATCCAGATAAGATTCGCTTTCGCAGGCAGGCGAGATGTATGTTGCCATTGTGCCAGGGACGTTAACAGTCCAGAGATCTTCAGCTGTTAGGTATTGTGATACCAGATCTCCTTTGTTGTCATTGAAATGTGATCCCCACATTTCTGACTTTGCGTTTACATCAGCACCAATAATTTTCCTTTCATGCCGTGCGAATTCTAGGATATTATCCCAGTGCCTCAGATGTATCTCCGTATCATCTGAAAATTGAAAGTACAAGGACACGAGTATTAAATTCCATGGTTGCATTTCAACCTTTATGCAAGTATGATGTTCGTTACTTATTTTGGGTAACAGCAGAATATCCAAATTTGGATTTCTTACCCATATTGCTGCTTGCGGGGAATCCCCTACAGCATAGAGCCTTGGAGGGATGTCCAAGACTTTCCCTCTTACCGTATAAGGCTCCTGGATGAATACAATGTCCAGATTCTTTTCTGCTGCATACCTGACAATTTCACAAGAGGCGACAGCAGACCTCTGCAGGTTTATCTGTCCAATTCTGAGCAAACAAGATGTTTTATTCATAGTTGGTCCTGTCGAGTTCCCTGGACAGGGCCTTCTGGTACTCGGGGCAGTCAAAAGAGTCTACACGATGGTTAAAGTCCCGCTTGGCCTTCTTGCAGTTCGCACATTTTTCACCTTTATCCTTCTCCTTGCACTCAGCAAATTTATGACCCGGATCTCCACATGCAGAGCATACAAGCTGTCCACGGCACTTAGCTGCTGTGTGGCCATAAGCTTGGCATTTAAAACACCTTGTTGCCACAATATAGTCCTTAACTCTGCAGGATGAAAATCCTATATAAATCCTTTCTTTGTCCATCAAGAGGTTCCTTATTTTGGAACTTACCTCTAAGACAATATGGACCTTTTCTTTGTTTTCTTTGGGTCCCTTCCTGAGTCGGATGGTTGACTCACGAATAAAGGTGTCTTTACTTATCTCGGCCTCTCTGAAATTTTGTGCGTGTATTGACTCTATTAGATCGTCCCTGTCCAGGTCTCTAGGGACATCGTACAATATCACTTTTGGTCCTCTGCCCTTCGGGGTTTCAAACCTGAGACCCAGGGCCTTTAATCTCTCAGCGTTCCTTATCTTTTCAATTGAGCCGGCATCTTCAGCCTCAATCACTACACCTCCCTTTGCGATTTTTCGTAGTCCCTTAACATGCAGTTGGTCCTTGATGGGATCTACATTTTTCATTAGCTTGGATTTCGTCTCCTCACTATTCTGCGCTTCATCGACAGGGTATGCAATTAACAGTTGTTTCCGTGGACAAACTGTTTTCCACTGTTCCTGTGAGGTGACATCTGTTCCCTTTTTCAGTACAGCTGCAAAGGAGGGCTGTAATTGAGTCACTGCTGGTGCCTTCTTTTCTTTTGTCTCGAGTTGGCCTCTGAGACGAGCATTCTCCAATAAGGATCTATCAAGTAGTCCCTTCAGTTGTACGATTCTCGGCAAGATGAAGTTTGCCGCTGACTTGTTCACTTTGGAAATGTCCTCGGTGGTATACGTGGTTATTTCCTTCAGCAGGATTTCTGCCTTGCTTAGGATTACCATTTCCGAGACATCCTCATCGCCATCATTTTTCTCTGTATTAGGTTTGTCTTTTTTCGCCATTAGATCTGTGATTACCATCTTGGTAATTGCCACGTCCTGTCCGAAAACCACAGGATATATGGCCATGATCCATTTCTTTTCTGCTATGTTGGGGGCTGGCAAGCTTCCCCAATTTGTCTTTGGATCGAGTAGTTTGTCCGTCCAATAGAGCATCTTGCTCAATTCTAAACTTCTCTCGTTTAGAATGCGTCCGAGCGCCGCCCGTCGCTCGCTCCAGTCTCCTTCGATTGGGTTGGTGGGTGCCTCTGTGAGGTCCTCATACCACAGTCCCTTGCTTGTCGCCATCTTTGTTTTAATTCCCTTCAGTCGTGCCGATTATCTCCTTTATTAATTAGGCCTCCGCCTCCCGGCGGGGGGATTAGTATCCCACGCGGCCTATGCCCTCTTAGCCGTCTGAGGTGCTTATGGCGGCGAAGCTAAGGATGCTTCCTCGGTCCAGGAAGAAATGCCAAGGACCTGCCGAGTTATTGCCTCAGAGCGTTGCCACCCTTCGGCCCACGTTGAGGGGGGGTATTGTCCGACCACAAAAGAGGCTCACTACCTTCCTCAACACAAATCTCTTTGTGGGGTTTTTCGAGGTACGGCACAATCCTTAGGGTAAATAGGAGATACCCCGAGAAAACCCAAGATGGCAGTCGGAACCACTGGCAACGCCGCCTGGCGCCTGGCGCAGGATACCCTATTTTATACTACTAATGACACTTCTCGAGTCAATACAGCCAGGAAAATACTGCATATCAATGTTATTTTAATCTTCTATACTCTTGGTACCAGTACCTCTTTCATTAATAAGTATAATACCTTGTTTAATGACTTACTGCGTACATATGCAGAATAACTCCAATAACACTTATTCAAACGCTGTAAATATATGTCGCTTTCATGGCTTTTAGTAGATGATGAATGAATTAAGTTCAGCCTTTTATATTAACATACTAATAAAAATACACTTTCTTATTAGCAGAATGCTAGGCTTCCAATCTTTTTTTATTTTTCACCTCTTTCATTGTTGAAAAAAAAACATATTGCATTACCTTCTAGAGGATTATGAACAGTTGGATTACAACCAAAAAAATGGGTATGCATAGATAATGTAAGTAAATATATGTGTCCTCTTTATGAAGCATAGCCACAGAGGACAAAATAATATCATTGATTAGTAGAATAACAGTAAATATTTAAATAAGGCAGTTTGACTTGACCACTGTAATCGTTTCGTTACAATACTTTTATTTGCCGAGCGCACTTTTTACAAAACAAGCCAAAGGTTTAAAAAAAACGTGAAATAGTAATACTAACGAGATGATGTTAACTACTGTGATACAAAACGTATCCTGGTGCATGATTATTCCCAGGAGAAGATGATTACGTAGTGTCGAGAGGCCCTCAGAAATAAGAAACACCAGACCTGTTCAGGTGAGGAATCATATTGATACCATATTTATTTGGTGCTACCAGGATTAAGATCAATTTTATTTTTCAGCAAATTTATTTTCGTTGCAATGCGCATTCATTCTAAATTACATATGCATTTTTTTTTCTCTTTCTCCTTTTAAGTGCCTTTTTGATCTGACAACGTCTAATAAATCTATGAAAACCGGCTGCACGCATGAAAAAGTGTCCCGTTACGCACATTGTCCCGTTACGCTGTGTCCATTTACGCTCATTTTACGCTTGCGCCACATCTATCTCTCTTCCGCTCGATTGGAACAACCATCGATTTGACTTTTTCGAGGCACATTAAACTTGAAACACTCCCATTCGTTTCCTACTTTTCCTATCATCGTCCTATCCTAGAATAACACAGATTGGAAGAAGTTAAATAGCATACATGTATAAAAGTTATAGTTAAAATAATCTCTTCGTTAAAGTAAAAAACATATTTGAATTAATGAGTGCAAATAAAGGAATTTAATTTATCAATTAAATTGTAGATTTCATTTCACTCAGACTTCTTTGTATCCATGCAAAATAGTGATAATTCAATAAAAAATGATTCAATTTTATTCATAAAATTATGCAATCATTTCATCAATGTTTTTGTTATGACGTTGTCACGTTAAACTATGGTCCGTGAACCGACTTTACAGACAACCAATTTTTTTTTAAATTTATTTATCCTTCCTTCGTCTTTGTTGTCGACGTCTTCTGTCCGAATTGCTTCCACCTCCGCTCCGGGGGATCTAACACGTGACCTGGTTGCAGCGCCGAGGTGGCACCTCTGCGGGGATGGGTCAAGAAGAGGAGGAGGAGGTCTCGTAACACGGTGCCATCGATCTGCCGCCCGCGTGCAACTGGGTCGCACGTACCAATTGAGAACTCGGACGCGTCCGGCGGTGCAATGCCGCGAGAGCGCAGCTGAGCCTTTCGACCAGCGACTGCGTTAACAAATGACAATTATTAATGAACGTATTTCAAAAAATTCAACGTTCTCGTCGACGGGTCGTTACCACAACGCCGAAATACCATAACGCCGAATGTCAAAATTGACCACAACGCCGACAGCTAGAAAACTGCTGTGTACCACAACGCCGAATTAACAACTGAATGAATTTGTGTGTGTGTTTCTTAAATGTACCTTATCGCCGAAATACCACAATTAAACCTAACCTTACCTAACCTAACCTAGCGTAATATAACCTAACCTAACTTAACCTAGCCTAGCCTAGCTTAGCCTAGCCTAACCTAACCTAGTCTAACCTAACCTAGTCTAACCTAACCTAGTCTAACCTAACCTAGTCTAACCTAACCTAGTCTAACCTAACCTAGTCTAACCTAACCTAACTTTTGTGGCAGTCCTGCCATTACATTTTTCGGCGTTGTGGTGCGTCCCCCTCGTTGACTTGCATGAAATAAAATTCGTAAGAGGTTCGAAGCGATGAGATGGAACTTGTGTAATGGTGCATTGGGAAGGTAAATAAGATAGAGGGGGGGGGGGGGTCGACCGGAAAGTACACCGAGAAAACATCGCCAGCTCACAGAAATGTAATCCGCATCCCACTTTTGCGAAAAAAAAAAAAAAAAAAAAGGCCTTGATTTTAATTAGCCAGGAAACTAATCTGGGTCGTCTTGTTGAGTAAAGTGTAATCTGTCCATTCAAATGCCGTGACCCCTGCATTAAGCAACGCTTTCAACCTAGATTTTTATATATATATATATATATATGCTGCCAAGTGGTAATTCGCATTCAAAAGCACTTATTTTGGGAGCTCTCATTAGTAAATACATGTAACTTATCAAATAAAAACGAAGACCAAAAATATTAACTGTAAATGTGTCAGTTATTTTAAACTATTTTACAACTGTATAAATATCTTCACGTTTGGCACCATATTTATGTACAACTCCTTTGTATGTGTACATGTACTGGTTATAACTACACGTGGTTCACAAATTTATGAACTGGGGTATATTATATAAATTTATATTCCTATGTTGGGTAGAAAATAAATAATAAATAATTCTAATTTTAGCACCTAGATTGTTTACTGTTCTCCCAACACAGTAGGATGAGTATTGATACTCAAATAGAGTAAAGACCTGTGAATATACCTTTCTAATATCAGTAAAATGTGGCAGGTTAAAAGTATTAACTGTCAACGTGATAATTGGCACAGAAAAATAGTGAAATGATTACTGAAAAGGGTTATTAAATTAATAATATTATATACATTCCAGCTAGTATTCGATAGCTAATGAAGTACACAAAGAACACAATGGAACTTCACATATTTACGAGCATGGTGAAGAATGCCATGCCAAGTGTCTTACAGTTCTCCGACTCTGTTCTATATTTTTCAATACCCCTTCCTCTCATCACCATCGGACGCTCCACTCCTTTGAATACTTATCCTACAAGCTATAAATAAGTATCGCTTCGAAACACATCCTTTTGTTTTGAACTTGGAATTCTTCCAGTTTCTCAGTGAAGCTATATCAATTTTAGTTATTTTCCATAAACTTTCATTAGATGGTAAATTATTGTTTGAGTCATTCATTCTATTTTATAAAGTTTATTTTTTGTTTGGATGGCTAGTGGAAGATAAAATGTTTTCTTTTGCCTAAACTCAACCCATGACGGCGTTTCATTTTGGTCTGGTTTCATTTTGTCTCCGTCTCTAACGGCTTCACTGTCTACGAGACTTAGATCCAAAAAAAAAGTCTGATATATTAGCCGCTTTGCTGGTCTCTTCTGCAAATTGCTGTGGCGGGGCAGAAGAATGGTACTCGTATACAGTATTTATTTATGTGTGTTTCTAAATGTATACTAACACACACGCAAAGGATGAGTCTGAATTCGACTTCGGCTTCAGTTTCATAATGACTAAATAAGTTCGACGCCTTTATACGACTTATTATCTAAAGTACTTCCCAAGTCCGGTACACAACTTTGAATTTGTTGCTGAACAATTTTTTTTGACGTAAATAATAGAAAAAAAATTCATTGATGTTCAAACGAATGTTGGCCGTAGAAAGATTATTTAATTGAATTAATGCGAATAATTGTATAGTAACGCGTTAAAACTTATGCGGAAAATGAAGTGCTACTACAAATTATTTTAATGAAATAATTTTTATGCAGTCACAAAATTCGCTGTGGTTGTAGAATTTCATTCAACTAAACATAATTCAGACACTCGATCCATTTTCAATATATTTTTTTTAAAATTATTTACGATAAAAAATAGTGTTCGCCGAGGGCCGAAAAGTTTTGATTTCGGATTAAGTTTTTAAACTGTATTTTTTAGAAGAGTTAAAATTGCTAAAACGCATGTTTTTTAGGTGTAAAACAATCAGTACAGATTCTTGAAAGCACTTATGGGACTTGCATGACACCTTTATCTTCATTTCTCGGTCATGTAATGTTACGGTCACCGCTCAAATTTCACAGTTATCCTGTGCCCCTCTGCTCGGCAACTAAGTCTGCTCTAGTAATTTTGTTCGTTGATTCAGCCACTCTTAATTTTTTTTGTAAATATAACATAAATATGAATGTAAAATTACAGATATTTGTAAAGTATGTACAGTTGTATGCCAACAAGATAATGAGTTCGGATTCTTACCCGGGAATTATGCCCTGTGTTGCCCCAGTACCTCCAGTGGTTAGTTATTTGTAAACCGCTCCCTGAATAGCTTCCCAGTATTAACTGCTCACATTAGTAACCATAATGAAACAAAATGAAGTCCAACTATTGAACATTCGATTAATTTTTTTCCGTGGTTTAAAAACATTATGCTTGAATAATACACATATTAAAATATAAATTCGTGAGCCAGTATGCAAAAATTACTATAGCCATGTGTAGTACAATTTTACAGTATATTTTTTTAATATTATTTTATATTTCTTGAAAACTGGTTTCCGAAGTAATATTTTGTAAAAATATAAAAAAAAATCTGTTTAATGTGCTTTCAAAGTTCCTAAAAACCAAATTCTATTTTTTTAAGTTAAAATAGATTGTTACGCTTAATATTTTAAGCGTAATTTTATTCTTTATCTAAAACCTCACAGGACTTTTTATAGTGTTAGCATTAGTCACACGTTTATAAGGATAATATTTTATAACCCTTTAAGCGAGAGAAAATATATTTATTATAACTGTCGCTCTTGTCTGCTCGGTTAGTTTGAACCGTTTTATAAGCAAGAAGAATAGTTTCATTTTTTTTGTTGCTTAATGGATTTTTATTGATTATAGAAAGCTTTACATCTAAATCACCAATTTCAACGTAAAAGAGTTACCCGTACCGAAAACAAATTAGGAATTTCATATTTGAAGTCAGGAAGGATTTTGTGATCGAAAGATATCTTCATTGTTTGTTTGTTATTTATTCGTCAGAAGAAAAAATATAGCTAAGGGAAAAACAATCTCAAGCTGCCTTGACTTTCCTGGAAGCGAAGGTAATTAAAGCTCGGAAATAATTATAATTTTAACTTTACCCTTCCCTTCATTTGAAACTGCGGCACAATCTAGGAAAGATAATTAGCAATCTGAACTCTTGGAGTAGAAGTAACAAATAATAACGTTTTATCCCAAAAGATTTTCAGAATCTATCTAGAATTTCAGAAGCTGATCTGTAATTATTAACGTCAAGAACGCTAAGGTAAACAACAAATTCGCGTGTGATGGAGTTCAATTACAGTATGGGAGGGATTCGCGTAAAGCTTTAAAAAAATATGCTCTCTAAATATATATAATTACTTATTCCAAAGTGAATTTGAGTGTATGGCAACAATCAAAAACCTCTGTTCTTTTTTATATTCAAACTGTTAATATTTGTTTGTTAGCTCTCTTAAAATGAAGTGCTATAGTAATTTTTTTTCTCCTGCAGGTTAAAGTTATGATGTAAAATTTATACTTAAATATCTTTGTATGTAAAACTAAACACTGCGTTAATTTTTTTTTTCAAACCGCTTTGTTCATACTTCTTACGTTTGTAAAAAAAAAACGGAAAAAAATCGGAAGTACTTCATGTTTGTATGAAAATGTTAAATTTATAACGTCCAATATTTGAAACCTCCGATTTTGAATCGCGAAACAATTTTTATTTGCTAACATTTAGAGAAATTTATAAATAAAATTTAAAAAAAAAAGTTGTTTGTTACAAGCTTCATGTAATTGTGTAAATATAAATTTTTATTAAATCTCCAGTTTGGCTTTTCAATTAACTTTTGCTTGACAATGAGCCTGTGTATTGTGTATTTATTAATATTATCTATATTATCCGATTCACATTCGCAGATTTACAGTTTCATTACTTTGTTGAGAGGTTGAGTTTCAAATGTTACTTTGTGATGTGGCTGTAAAATCCTGTATTTAGTAATCATTTCAATTTTTTTTTTTTTTCACCCTTCCAAATAGTAAGTTCCATTGGAAATATACGGGCATCTTTTACCCCGAAAGAAAATTCGACAAGGCTGGACTACCAACCTACTTATTTTCTCTTTGAATGCAATGCCAGTAAACCCATACTCCTTGCGTACATAAAATTAAAAGTACTTAATTACGTACTGTGTTTACGTACATTTCAATTGTAGCTATTAATTTATCACTAAAATTCTAACTGAAGTTAACGTTTTTACTCTATAAAGCGTCGCACTTGGGAAGTAGGCGTGCCAGCTACCCTTAGGGTTGACTATTTACAGCAAAACAAACTATGTTTCAATTGTTTCTATTTCTCTTTATCCAGAGACTTAATGAACTTCTGGCCATTCGATCGGAATTGGTTCTTTGCATTGGAATCCTTTGTCATGCAGTATCAATGCACAGTGGTTTAGTTTGGCTTTCGTTTTAATCTACTATATAGTAGTCCGCGTAGTTTTGGGAGCTGACGTGTCTCTCGTACGTGTGCGCGCGTGATTGGGTCGTTACCACAACGCCGAATTACCACAACGCCGAAATACCATAACGCCGAATGTCAAAATTGACCACAACGCCGACAGCTAGAAAACTGCTGTATACCACAACGACGAAATAACAACTGAATGAATTTGTGTGTGTTTCTTAAAATGTACCGTAACGCCGAAATACCACAATAAAACCTAACCTTACCTAACCTAACCTAGCGTAATATAACCTAACCTAACTTAACCTAGCCTAACCTAACCTAACCTAACGTAACGTAACCTAACCTAGTCTAACCTAACCTAGTCTAACCTAACCTAACCTTTGTGGCAGTCCTGCAATGACATTTTTCGGCGTTAGTGTATTTCGGCGTTGTGGTAATTCGGCGTTGTGGTACACAGCAGTTTTCTAACTGTCGGCGTTGTGGTCAATTTGGCATTTCGGCGTTGTGGTATTTCGGCGTTGTGGTGCGTCCCCCGCGTGTGGGTGTGTGTGTTTGCGCGCGAACTACTTCCCGTCACGGTGGGCAGCCTCTTGGCGCGCGCGGGGTTCGTCCAAGGTCCCGCAGAGCCGCGAAGGACCCCTGTTGTTGTTCGCGATGTGATTCATCCGCGAACCGAACGTGTTTTGGGTCCCAACACGCTCGCGAAAAGAGGGCTGCTGACCCCCCCCCCCCCCCCCCCCCCCGGAAATAAACATCTCCCGTCCCTCGTCCTTCCCCTCCACCGCCCCTCTCCGACCACTCCGCGACAACTCTGTTTTGTATCCCTCGCCTCCTCGGATGTTTTTTTTATTTTATTATTTTTTTTTCCTAACCTAAGTTAAAACTAAGTGTGTAAGGGAGGGGTCTAGGTAGGGAAGACTCTAAGTGCGTCTCAGGGCAAGCCCTATACGCTCTAAACATGCGGGTTTTTAACCATGCAGAAAAGGTCACGTGCATCATGTGCTAGGAGGGGATTGGCCAGCCATGGCAGACGTTTTCGCCATGACTAACTCCCCTCACTCTTAAATCTAGACTAAAACTAGATAAGTTGGTTCCAATTGTGAGATTTCATCCCGAGTGTCAGACAGCACAGTGAAACAGGGATAGCTTGGAATCGTCAGAAAATGTTTGAATTTCTCAAAACGTAAGACTTTTATTGGGGAAACATAAGTGTTACTTCAAATAATTTAATTGAAATGGTTAGACAAAGGCAAATCTGAAATCGGCAATCAGTTAACTGCGTCATTCATATTTTTATTTTGTATTAAGTCTCTTTTGTTTGCAATTCTGGCGTGTCAAGTGTTTTTGATCGCCGTTTTTATTTTATACGCGAGGCTGAATATCATATGTGGTGATAAAAGTCACTTTATGCATAGTTCGAGATTCACTGTTTAAACAGTTTTGTAACGGCATTTAAAAATCCGTGTGGCGAAGTTAAGGCGTGGACACCTCCTTGCCTTACACTTAACCAGAGGTTTAAAACTTATATATACATATATGCCTTTTACAAATAAAAATAAACATTATTAAGTAACACAAAATACCTTTAAAAAAAACACATCTAACACATAAACTACGGGAAAATATATATATATTTTTTTCAATACGTGCTCTTAAATAGTGGCCTCATTTATTACAGAGAAAGAGTACGCAATAAAAATTGTATAAACAAAACAAAAACTGTAAATTTAAAAATTTAAGATATGGAAACACTACACAATATTATTTTTAACGTTTAAAACGGTTTATTATTTAACCCTACATATTAAGCTAATTAACTTATCCCATAAAATGTGTACGCCAAAAAGACAACGCACCTGAAGTTGCATAAAAACATGGATCACAGTCATCCATTTTAAGTTACTATGATTATTTTTGAAATTATTTTACAAGTGAAAAGTTTTCAAAGACTGGAGAAGTCAGGAAAATTCAGGGCATTCTGTTTTTAGGCTTTTCTGGACTTCTTGTTATCAAAATTATTAAAACAATATGGCAAAAATATAATCTTCCTAAATTTTTGCCGGGAAGCTCCGTCTGTAAACGCGCGGGCGAACACAAATATGTCGTGAAAATCACAACAGTCCTGTGAATGTTGAACTCAGCAAGCACACAGAGCTTAATTACATGCCCTGCCAAAATATTAATTACTATAATTAGATGTCCGCGTGGCCATTGACCTCTGGCATGGATTCCACGGTTCTGTACATACTCGGGCAAATGTCTCCTGGCTCTCAACCAAGGTAGGATTATACTGAGTCGCCCGTGATCTTAGGCTTTTTTGACGTGACAACGTCTAATAAAAATGATGAACGCCGGCTGCACGCACGAAAAAGTGTCCCGTTACGCACATTGTCCCGTTTCGCTGTGTCCCGTTACGCTCATTTTATATTGCTCTTTGCTAACCTGAACCTCCTAGCATTGCGACCGAGTCCGTGGCGTAATTCTGTTTTCATGCATTTCAATGTAACATTTTCATTGCTCTTTGCTAACCCGTTCCTCCTAGCATTGCTGCAGAGTCCGTGGCGCAAATAATATATTATTTTTGACTGCATCTTGGTGTTGGTTGGGTAAGCCATTTTCCTTCACATCATCCTTGAAACACTTCCATTCGTTTCCTACTTTTCCTATCATCGTCCTATCCTTAACAGAATAACACTGATTGGAAGAAGTTAAATAGCAAACATGTATAAAAGTTATAGTTAAAATAATCTCTTCGTTAAAGTAATAAACATATTTGAATTAATGAGTGCAAATAAAAGTAAATTCATCAATTAAATTGTAGATTTCATTTCACTCCTTTGTATCCATACAAACTAGTGATAATTCAATAAAAATAATTCAATTTTATTCATAAAAGTATGCAATCATTTCATCAATGTTTCGTTATGACGTTGTCACGTTAAACTATCGTCCGCAAACCGACTTTACAGACAACCAATTTTTTATTTTGTGTAACATCTTAGCTCTCGGTACACGGCATTTGGTGGGAGTGATTTCGAGAATGCGACGGACGTCGCATGGAAACGGAAATGTGTAACCACGGTGCTGCCATCTGTGGCGGATGGCGCGAACCAAAGTTCACAAAAACAAAGGGAAGCGTAGTAGTATTATCATCTATTTAATTAATTTTTTTCACAAGATGGAAAGTATTTTAATTATATTCCGTAATGAAAATCAGGTCCGAAGTCTGTACTTATTTGTATATATTTTTTTCAAGTCTTATTTGCTTTTATCGGAGCCGATTCATTATATAGTTAAAATTTTCGCTCTGCATCTCAAATGATTCGATAGTCGATGTGACTACTCCGGCACGAGTGCTAGCTACAGGCGTGGAAACTACGTGTGATTTCGTCCAAAAATATAGTTGAAAACATAATTTACGTTTATTTAGCACGCTCTGCATTATCTTATTATAACTGAGGTCACGTGAAATTTCTCGTTACCAAGGTTAAGTGTAACTCATCTCTACGGAATACTGAGAGGCTTTATTTATTTACATATTTAATTATTAGGGTTTCTCATTAGCTCAGAGTCCCTCGCATTATTTTCGAGTGAACCACAGGAGCAGACAAAATGTTTTACATGTTATTCTTTTGTAAAGTGCAACCTCGAATTTTTCCGGTCTACAGCCATTAAATGCAATAGAGAAGCTACTTATTTTTTAAGGCTATGAGTAAAAGTGTTTATGATTTTTTGAAAAAAAGTGTTTGTGAGTATAATTTAAAGTGATATGGTCAATAATTTTATGGGTTTGTACGGGGACAGGATTCAAAGAAAATGTTTATTGAATTTTCCACAACCTTTATCTGAGTTTTGAGCGATTGTTTGAAAATAAAACTCCCACGAATTATTTTTTTTTTTTGAGAATGTGCGTTTGATTATGTGGGGAACGTTCTTTGGTATATTTAAATGTGTTTGTCTGGGAAAAGCATTTATTAGTGTCCATTGGTGTGAGGACAGAGTATACTAAAATGGCCCACGCAGCCGGTTTTTGGGTGGAAAAGGGGGAATACCACAACCCGGGTCTACGCATCGCTGGTGAACCCGCCGACCTTTGGCTGAGAGTGGGGGTTATCAGCCCCACAACTCCAACCTCAAATTTATCTGTTAAGTTCTGCCCTTCACAGAGTTTGATGGATAGCACAGCACATAGCCGCACTCTGTTGTAGGTGGAATACTATAATCTGCTCCCACGCAAAATTGGCCTTTATTGAAAATTATGTGCTTGCTGAGATTATTCTTTACTGCCGTTTTAAGTGAAAAATCACTGGCATTTTTCACACAGTCACTTGAAAAATAAAAGAGAAGTTTGTCTGACTATCTTTCGTTCGCAGAGCGCGGAAATAGACTGGCGTCTATTGTCGTGAAATTTGCTGCATAGGTTCTTCGTGGGGAAGGGGTCCATGTTTATTTCAGAGCAAATTTTTCTAATATATATACATTTATAGTTTTTAGGCGATTTTCCACCACGTATTTCCAACTGTCTTCAATTCTCGTCATCTTCCAAATGGCTATAGTTTCGGCATTACGGAGACATCGACAACGTGATTAAAAATTCAGTCCTTTCAGAATTTTTACCTTAGTTCATCGATTTCGAAAACTACACTCGTTCGTGAGGTGTAAGTGACGTTAGGTAGGAAATAGAATAAAACAAATATTTTCAAACGTTAAAAATAAATTGCAAGATTAAAAAAATACTATGAAGTGACCTTAGCTCGTAGAGCTCGTACGCCCAGCCGGGCTGCTTACAAAAGAAACTGTGAACAAAAAAAAACATCCGTTGCAGGCAACAGAATGTTCCTGCGCAGAGCGTTTCGAACCGCGTGCGTGGTTTACTACCGTTGAGCGCGTTGCAGGGACAGTTAGCAGTCTCACTGGACTCCACGTGCGTGTGCGTGATAAAGTCGATAACGAGTGTCTGCTGGGTGCTGCCGCATATATCACCATCTCATCTCACACGATTCGGTCAGATGATTTCAGAGGTCATTCAGAGCGTCTCTAATATCCCTTCATCCGATGGGAAAGGACGCGCAAAACTAAAGCATTTGCATTCAGAAACTTTCGCTAAATAACAAAGTGAATTTTGAATGTCCCTATAATTGCAATCTTATACTTTAACCCTAGCTTGAGTTTTATCCTCGGTTCGTGTTCATGTTGCTGCATTTTATAACCATATTATTTTCATAATTTCCTTAACGTGCCCTGCTATAGAAATTCGCACCCCTTCAATTTACGAAGAAAGCATTTTGCAAACTTATCATAAATGATCACAAGTTTACCGATATTTCGGCTGTTTATCACCTACGGTTTCTGAAGTTAACTTACCTTAGACATGAACCGACGCGAATCATCTTGGAGTATTGACAAAATTTTGAAGGGAAAAAAAACCCAACTTGTTAGGCATATTTTTAGAAACTCTCGTCTTCGTTCCCAAGTTGTTTGCGTTAAGAAAACTGTGCTTGATTCGTAGTTGAACAGATGGTTGGCTTATTTGCTGGTAATATGTGACGGTGTAGGAGCGGAAAGTGGTGTTAAGTTGGCGAGGATTGGTGCTCTCGCTGAGCAGTCCCCGGAGGGTGCTGGTTTCAGACCCTGTTCAGGGGGAGAGAGGGGGGGGGGGGGGGTGCTTGATGTGTGCAGGGCGACGTAACAGGGTTACCACTCGTGCCAATCATCCCCCGAGAGAAGGGAGACTTATCGCCCGAGGGGGAGGGTGCGAGAGAGCCTGGAGCCGAGATGAAGTCACGACTGACAGACCTTCTGACCCCCGCAACAGAGAGACACGGCCCGTTATACTATCGCATTTGCTGCTTCTACAACGAACGGAAATGTAACAAATGGCAACCCATGAGAATGCATTTCCATGTTACGAAATATTAATTTAATTTTTAAAAAAAATGGTTGTCTGTAAAGTCGGTTTACGGACGATAGTTTAACGTGACAACGTCATAACAAAATATTGATGAAAAGATTGCATACTTTTATGAATAAAATTGAATCATTTTTATTGAATTATCACTATTTCGTATGGATACAAAGAAGGAGTGAAATGAAATCTACAATTTAATTTATAAATTTACTTTTATTTGCACTCATTAATTCAAATATGTTTATTACTTTAACGAAGAGATTATTTTAACTATAACTTTTAAACATGTTTGCTATTTAACTTCTTCCAATCTGTGTTACTCTGTTAAGGATAGGACGATGATAGGAAAAGTAGGAAACGAATGGGAGTGTTTCAAGTTTAATGTGCCTCGAAAAAGTCAAATCGATGGTTGTTCCAATCGAGTGGAAGAGAGATAGATGCTGTGCAAGCGTACAATGAGCGTAACGGGACACAGCGTAACGGGACAATGTGCGTTACGGGACACGTTTTCGTGCGTGCAGCTGGTGTTCATCGATTTATTAGACGTTTTCACGTCAAAAAAACATGCTTGGAGATCACAGTAGGATCAGAATGTATATATAAAAACAACAAAGTGATAATAGATCACTATATATTATTGTAATTGAAACAATTCTCAACGTATTTAGAACATAAACAAACATGGCTACCACGCAACCAAGTACTCGGCTGCTATTGGTCGCACAGAGCAACGTAAACGAAAGAGCTCAGCATTTTTGTGCTAATCCGTAAGGGTACGTCTCCGTTTACGTTATTCATCTTCGTTTTCGCGTCGTTGTAGAACGGGCCTAAGAAGTCACGGCAAAACGTCCGCGTTTCTCTAAGGCCTGGGATTATATACTACGCAACAAACGCAACCACATAAAAAACGCCATACGCAAACAAATATTGACTTGTCTAAATAAACTGATAAACTAATCAAGACGCAAAAACGCGACGCAAGCACTGGTCAACATTCAACTTCTTGCGTTTCAGATTCCGTTTCCGTCTTTCCGTGTACAGAAAACCTACGTACGATATTCTATTCATCGCAAACATCACGTTTTGACTTATTAAATTACGGCGCAGTGAAAGAAAATTACGTTTTAAAATAGAGCTTTAAAAATTTCACATGTTTTCGTAAAAACACATTCATTGTAAAAAGAAGCCCGATGAAGATATTTCTACAATTTTACAGTATGATGATGTAAGGTTGGTGAATTTTCCGACTTGCGTTCTTTATAAACAACCGTAATTTTCTTGCGTTTGTTACGTGTTGCGTCCTTTTCCTCTCGAGTTTCTTGCGAAATTTATAAGCCGAGCCTCACAGTTGGTAATATAATTTCGTGGTAACAATTCGAGCATAAATGGCCCACAAGATAACATTAACTATTTTTGTTTTGTTTTTAAATGTCTTTAAAAATATATACATATGGCGCTACTTGCAAATTTTCAGTAGTCAAATTAAGTTCTCAAAAACATTTTCAGCATTTCTTTGGGTTTTCAATCCACACACATCAGTTTTTATTTTCCTGCAGCACAGGTCACGTAACGAAAATAAAGAGTGAAAATTACTTTTACTGAAACGGCCAGATGGCTTGTTTGTAATTTCCTTCGGAAATGTTTGGGCTTTGATATGTAATGTTGCACTCGATAAAAAAAACTTCGTTTGATCCAGACGAACGTTTTATCTTCCATTTCAGATACAAAAGAAAAATAAACACAGTTTATTAGTTTGACGAAACAGCAGGAAGCTTGATAGAAACAGCAGGAAGGTGGCATTTCGACATTTAATTCATGGAGCGATGAATGGGTACTTCAAACATGCTACAAATAACTGACTAACAGTTATTAAAAACATGAAATGCGAATGAAAATTACGCGATGCCAATTAACACCCGTCGAAATTTTTATTTACGTATTTGTGGTTTACATTATTAATTCTCTGCAATGGTAATATTTTTTGTCAAAATTAATTCCTACACTTAATCGTCGTTTGATAAAGCATTCTTTTTTTCGATACAAATCCTGACTGGTGATTTAATATTGCAAAACAATTTAATACAAAATAATTATCTAATTAAATGATTAGACAGGTTTGCAAAAACCAGACTTGAAGCAGAGTGTTTCTCCATTTGATAAACCTTCTAAGTTTTACGTACACTTTACTACCTGATTTTACACGTGGTCCTTAGTGATGAACAAAAGATAATAAAAACATACGTATAAGAGGACATTTGGATTTATAACACAATCTGCTTTAAGTCACTAGTAAGACATTATTGTGCGCCATCCCAGGTTGTACACATGGATTGAAAACATACTGGATTTGTTGAAAATTACGTATATGTATATTTTAAGGCATTTGTTTAAAACAATTTTTAAGTTACTGAATTACTAATTCATCTTGAAAAGTGAAACTTTCATCAGAACGTATTTGCCTGTGATTGTTTTAAAGGGGAAGGAGAAGTATCTCATCGACTTTGCAGTGACTTGAGTTCTCCCCGTGGATGGGGTTGATATGAATAATCCGACCATATTACGCTATGCTATATTTAACTAACCGATGGACAGGAACATGTTGCCTTGTGATTGGCTATAAATGTCACGCGAACGCTGGATGGCCGTATGACGAACTAATGCAAAGTATAAATGTGTGCTCGAGCCTAATTGCTCTTCCCTGCTTTGTCAGCTAATAGAGGAAACGGGCCACGGGTAATGACGAACGTCGAAATATATCCGCCTGGGGCCCGCCATTGATGATGATAACTGCCATTGCAATTTGTAAAATGAGAATTTTTGAAGTGAAACGTTTTTTTTACAGCTTGTGGAAAATATCAGAATCACAGAGTAACGGAAAAGAGCAGGCAACGGAGTTAATGTATATAACGAATATTGCTCCATGGCGCGGAGTTTTTGAAGAAAGAAATAATTATTGATACATATTTACAACCGGTTACAAATGGAAGCAGCAGCGCAGGATTTCGTATACTTTTGTAAACTTTTGCATACTGTTACGAACGTGGGAGGCAAAACGCGACGCGCGCCAGGTACCCATGCGGTCTGCCGGGGTCATATTGCCACTGACGTCACAGGTATTAGAACGGCCCGGCCTCGCCCCCTCCTGCCCCCCGCGACTTCCTTCCTCAGCGCTTGTAATCTATCTCTTAGCGGCCTGGGAATTCATCGGGAGTGGCGTGAATAAGCGCCGCTATTCTGGATGTTTCGAGCGTCGGGTCGACACGTCACAACCAAATCCAGTCGGTTCCAGAAAGACGGTCAGCGGGTGTAAAAGCGGCGGCACCGGTCTATACGCGGCAGTTCCAACAGGCGAGAGAGTGAAGTGCGTGTAAGGCTAGCGGCGCAGGCGCGGAGCGACGGGACCGTGAGATTGCGACTGAGTGGCGCGAGACTGTGTGTGTGGACAGGCGCGAGGTAAGGGGCGAACCACTGTTGAGCCTAGCTCCAGTGAGGAGTGTGAACTGTGGACTGGACAGATATTTATTGATTTGTGAAAACACATTAAGTGCAGTGATTTAATTAGTAATGTAAATATTAGTAGCAAATTAAACTGTATAAAATTAATTGGGCTATCCTTACGAACCTTCTCCCCCCCCTCCCCCCAACTCGTAACAATACTTTATTCATACTTTTACATACCCATGCAACTCAAAAACTTTCAACTCTTGAGGTTGGATCCTGTGTTATCATTACAATTGTGACCATTGTTATAGATATTTACAATAAGGTTACGTACCATATTTGAGCTATCATAAACACATTGTTTATTCTTAGATTCCATTTAAGAGATGGACAGACACTAGTTAGTAAAGGTCTTTTTTCAATGCATTATTATGCGTGTTTCATATATCAGAGAACATTAGTGATTTCCTATCCCTTATAACGTGTCCTCCTCGACGAATGACGGATTTTACGTCCTTTTAGCTATTTTAGTCCTTGCTTCGGCTACACTCATGGTAAAATACACAAGACTATGGTTGCGAAATCAGAAATAAATAAAAAAAAATTAAATTAAGAGATAGTCACTCGGTTATCTCGGCTGCCGGAGCTTCAACTTATGAAGAATTTAACATATAAATTACTAAATTACGATTAGTATTCTACCAAACGGGCTTTATCCAATACTTAAATCCTACTGTGTAATGTTTTTGTAAATGGAACAATAATATTCATGTAAAATTACATATATTTGTAAATTTATACATTTACTGAAAACAACTGTATCATTAGAAAATATTATGGGAGTTATAAAATTTAAAAAAAAAAAGACTTTCCCATTTATACCCCTTTGGTTGGATATTTATTGCTCGTTAAAGAACTGGACTGAGATTTTTCACTTCTTTAATTTATATATCAGTATAGATGTCAATTATAAAAATTTACGGCAGGTCTATATAGATTTTGAAATATATATAAACTTTGGAGTTGACGAATGTTTTGGGGTCTATGGACAGTGAATCGAATATATATTTGTGTGTGTGTGTATATATATATATATATATATATATATATAATCTCCCGGAAGTCGCACCATTGAAATGGTACAATAAGAAGTATTTCTTTGAAATCTAAATAAATTTAATTTGGAGCAAACAACTTAATTAGAGGAGGAATTTAGCAGCTGTACTACGGCGAATTATTCACAGACATTAAGTGCCAATCAAGAGGCGGTTTAATAATGTGAAGTGAAGCAGCTGTAAAAGAAAACTGCAAAAAGTTTATTACTGTGACGCTCACAAAACGTAAAATTAATACAGAAGAAATATTTTTTTTTAGTTAGGGGAAAATATTAAACAAAAATATATATATTTTAAATTAATGTAAACTATAATTAGAGATAATAATTTATTGCGGGAATATTTGAAATTTGGATAGGCTTCAATACAGTTTATTCGCATTTACAACATGTAGCCTCTTTCTTTATTTGTTCTTATCGGCGAAAACGTTTGTTCTACATTTAACTCAGCCAGTGATAAAACACGTGATGCGCCCCGATAAAACCACGCCACTTAAAAAAATAAATAAAATTTTCCACTCACATAACATAAATGTGTATCGACGACTATCAAGGGTCCAGACAATTTCGCGATGAATTTTCATTTTTTCTTCCTATGTCCAGAAGTACGGAAATTTCGCAGATTTTTATAGTCGCAAGCTAGAATGAAAATTTATATTCTGGCACTGTGTTCATTTTTTGGACCGTAGTTATTTGTAAACGCCACTCTATGGGCGTGAGCCAACGAACCCCAGCTAGGAGAGAAGTAAGCGAATCAGGTAGTTCCGATTATTGGAAACAATAAGTTTCTCACTTATTAATCAACTAATGAGAAAAGTTTGTAGTACTAAAATAACGCTTTGAGAGTTTGCCTAAGGCCAAACCAAATCGCGAAATTTCCGGGGTTATACAAAGTAATTTTTTGTGTAAATGAAACAGAAATATTCATGTAAAATTACAGACATTTGAAAAATGTTTGGGTATACATGAAAAAAAAAATTGTATCGCTTCAAAATAGTGTTTGCAGTAATACTGGGTTCGGATTCATACACGGGCATGTATGCTTTGTGTTATCCCAGTACCTCCAATAGTTAAAGTTATCTGTAAACCGTTCCCTAAATAGCTTTCCAGCATTAACTGCGCACATTAATATGCATAATAAATCAATATAAAGTCCAACTATTGAATATTCGATTAAATTTCAACCATTAATAAAATTATGCATGAATGAAACATCAAAGAATATATAAAAATATCAGCCAATTATCGTAATAAATATTCATATTATCTCGAAAAACGTATGTTGTATAACATAAAATAACTATAGCCATGTGTTGTACAAAGTTACATAACTTTTTTTTTGTAGTATTACATACTATTTCTCGGCAACTGGTTTCCAAAGGAATCTTTTGTTAAAGTACAAAAAAAGAAATTCTGTGTAGCTATCTCGAATGCGAGACAAAGGTGTTCGTTAAGTCTTGAATATTTATGGCTGGCCCGGTGTTTAGAGCTTGCACCCAAAGGTAGGTGATCCAAAAGAAAGCGTCTAATCAAATGAAGTAGAAAAAAAAATACGCTTCCCTTCCCTTCCTCTGTCTTTCTGTTCTCCCTGGAGGGTGCGCAGTTATTCGTTACTACTCGTGGAGTGAGGTAACAATTTCTCATAAGAGGTGCGTGCTGCCTCTAGTACTGTTCTCTCCCTCGCTCTCTCTCTCTCTCTCTCTCTCTCTTCGCAATGTTCACGACTCTCTTGTCCGAGCCTTCTCTTCTCCCTGCGGTGTTCTGCCGCAACGCCCGTTCGCAATCCTTTCCTCATTTCCCTCCCCCTCAGTTTCTACACCCCCCCCCCTCTCCCACAAACGCAACGGGCTCTCGAGAACGGCACAAAGGGCTAATCAGCTGATTGGACGAGGCCCCCGTCTTTCCTGTTTCGAAGTGGCGCGCGCCTCCGCAGTTTTCCCTGACAGCTCGTGCAGGGTTCCCACGCACAGGGAAACTGTGGAAAACAGGGAAATATCAGGGAATTCATTTTTTTTTCTTTTTAAATATTTATGACAAACACGGAGAATTTGAGATATTAGTTTCAATATAGTATCAAATTTCTTCATCTATATATATAAAAATGAAACCCGTTTTCCTTGGTCACGGCATCACGCGTGAACGGCTGGACCGATTTCACTAATTCTTTTTTTGTTGTGTTTGCTATGGTCAGGAGAAGGTTCTTATGAAAGAAAAAATTTAACGGAAAATTAGAAAATTTAAGAATACTGAACCATCATATATAAAATTATTTCCAAACTAACCCAACACTTTGTACAATATAAATATTTTTAAAGTAACCTTATGACATTCAGCTTTAAGCGTTTACAGTTTCCAGTGCGGCTTGCATTTGCAATGTCAATAAATAAATCGCAAGGGCAGTCGCTAAGTGTATGTGGCATCAACCTAGAAAATCCATGCTTTTCACATAGCCAATTATATGTCGCCTGTTCCCGTGTCGGAAAACCATCAACATTATTTATTTACGCGCCAGAACATAAAACTAAAAATATAGTTTATCAAAAAGCATTAGAGTAGAGAGAAGCAGTGAGGGGTACAGAGACTATTAGTTGATTTATAGAGCGCGCGTGGTATTGAGCTCATTGTTTACTTAAAAATGCCAAGTTGTTCAATAGCAATTTGTAAAAACATTAGTGGAATAATTGAATCCTATGGAATAAACACTATTTTGACAATATATATTTTGTTTTTTATTTAATTAAATTAGTAAGGTCCTTTTCAGTTATAGTGATACCAGGGAATTATGGATTCATTTTTATATGGAGGATATTA
Source organism: Bacillus rossius redtenbacheri (assembly GCF_032445375.1). Lineage (NCBI taxonomy): Eukaryota > Metazoa > Arthropoda > Insecta > Phasmatodea > Bacillidae > Bacillus > Bacillus rossius. Next base: position 32,769,996 of record NC_086339.1, on the reverse strand, counting down.
TAGATTCCAGTTCAAATTGAATAGGTACTCATACCTAAGATAGGTCAGCTATACAAAATAAAGTAGTGCATCATTGCTACGCTAAGGCGGTACGAAGTTCGCCGGGTCAGCTAGTTATATATATATATATATATATATATATATATATATATATATATATATATATATATAAAGTTAAATTCTTGATGAAAGGACCTTCGATTATCCGAGGTTCGTTCTTATCCGAGCCGACCCAAAGTGCTATTACCAGCAATGACTGTCGAGGACATAGAAAATGATCTGACCAATGACGAAACTGAACTCAAAGATGAAATTTATTGGCTAAGCGAATCATGAAGTGACATGAAAAATATTTATACTGAAGAAAGACTGGAAAATATTACCCGGAAAATGATTTCCAAGGGGCAATTAAAATGGACGATTTTTTTTTTTAGTTGTTTCCGTGCTGTCCAAGATTTAGTGTATCTGAGGTTGCTGATGTCCACATTAACTTGTTCATTCAAGACTCTACTGCTCTTACCGTCTTAAAACCGGATGTATTTTAATCATAAATTCCAATGCCGTTAATAATAATCCATATAGGAAATTTACGAACACTGGTTAAACGTAAGGAATACAAACGTACAAGCATTTTTCGATTTTCTATCTCAGTTTTATTTCAGCTAATGATAATTAAACATTCATAATTTGATCATACAAATTTATTATCTCTCATTTATAGGCTTGCAATGTTGGTTACATCATGCTGATGTAAATATAACTGGCAAACTCTGTACCGCACATAAAATCATTTTACAATTATTTCTGCGTTTTGACCTTATGTTTGTCGAAATGTGATTGCGCAGCATTACCTGAAACAAGCAATTTCAGAACGTTTTTAAATTGTCACCGCGGCACAACTTTTCACTCATTTTTTTTCCCCCTGTTTAGCTAACCTTTTGGAGCACCTCAATACCCACACGACGACGCACAAACAAGTAGTATAACCCTTTCCGTTGCGGAGTTATGACTAATTCTTTTGGTCACACAGAGTGAATTTCGAGGCTTTATCTTCAATCCCCTTCCCCGCCCAATGACGTTTGGCGCACGATGGCGCAAGTTCACTTACAGGCAACATACAGTGGGTCTGCTTTCAGAATATATACAACCCTTGGCGATACACGAGATATATTAAATTTTTCGGCGACCACAAGAGCGTTTCATCGCTAACTATGGCGGGACCTTAGTATGGAAGCCTTTTTAAAAACTTTTTCACGTGAAAAATAATTTCATTAAAAAGAAAAATTGCGAGGGACTGCCGCGTGTGGTCGAAATGAAAAACTTCGCATTTCAATAATCCACTTCAACGATTAAAAAAAAAGTATTCAATATTTCACGCGAATGATAAAACTAAAAAAAAAAAAAATAAAGTACCGAATGGAGATGTTCAAACTGGAGGTTCGCGATTATTTGTAACGACGATGTAAAATCCTGCGAAGAGTTTTTTCAGTTGTATCTCTACTTTATTCATTATCCCCCCCCCCTCCACTTCACCATCATCGAACACCTCTCTCTGACGAGACAAAGCCATCACAACCATGACGGCTGCGAAGTAGTTTCACTCGACTCCGAGAAGTGCGTAAGGGAAGGAGGACGCGATTAATTTTTATTTTTTTTTCTAACCTTATTAAAAAATTAAATAGTTTTTGGGGGGAGTATAGGTAGAGAAGACTGTTCTTCTTTTTCAGGCCGAAGCCTATACGCTCTAATCATACAGTGTTTTAGCCATGCAGGAGGGGTAGCATGCATCTTGTGCTAGGAGGGGGATTGGCCAGCCACGGCAGCGGATTGGAGACATTGCTAACTCCCCTCGAGTTTAACTCCAGACTGAAACTAGATCCGTTGGGCCCAGGTAAAACCTGCGTAGACACAGGGAAAACCTTGGGCTCAGTCGTGCGGGGATCAAAAATGAATTCATCACGCAAGCAGGTTGGTTCAGAAAGAAGAGTTGATCCAAGCAAGGGACGGGAACTTGGTTTGTCGCCACCCGGCTGCCAGCCAGCCCGGACTTAGAATATATATACTGTATAGAAGTCGCCAGCCCAGGTTAAAATTTCTAATACGGTTTGAGGTAGTTGGTTAATTCACCGCCGCAATCGCCACCATCTCTAGGGCATCGACTTGTGGTTGTCCCTAGCGGACAAGTGTGTCGAACTCTTCAAACACCCCTTCCCCCTCCCGTTGAACGACCTTGAGCTTCAGTGAATGATGGGTGGGGGGTGCGGGGAATGACAGCAGGCGACAGCGCTGCGCTCTAACGTGTAAATAACAACTAAGACGATACAGGGAGTTACGGCAGCGCACTGCAGCGGTGAAGTTCCCAAGCTGCTCATCATACGCTTCTGAAAAACGTAGAGTAAATCCTATCCACTCGCGACTTCTATACAGTAGTATATATCGTACACCGAGAATAACAGGGCCACATCTCAAAAAAAAAAAAATTCTTTACATTTTTGTATATTTGTAATGTCTATGGCCATATCTATTCGGTATAACAAGGCCATATATGTAGTACAATAAATATTCACCTGAGATGAGATATGTCCTTATTACATTTTAAATTTGTAAAACAGAAATCAGAATAATAAAGCCACATGTTGACATGCGGCCTTATTATTCGTACAGCTGAGGGTGGGTTGGAATACACCATGGCCATATTTTGACTTGTGCGATAGAAACAGTGCCGACATTATGCATTTCCTGATTGCTGGGGCTAAGAATAAACTTTCATTTATTCACTCTCCTGTAAAATTTAGTTTTTTCGAGATGTGGCCCTATTATTCTCGGTGTGCGATATATTCAAAGGCCCGGAGGAGGACGCGGCGCCAGGCAGGGGGTGGCGGGGGGTGGTCGGGCGGTCAGGGGGGGGGGGGTCTGCCTAATTGCGACCCACGCTTCCACGCGGTCGTGTCCTGGCGTGGGCGACCCCCCCACGGGTCGATAGCGCTGGAGTCGCCGAGCGCAAGGTCAGGCTTCTTTTCACAGGCGAGAGAGCCAAACGCCCGATCGTGCTTCTTCGGTTATTTTTTTTTTTGTTGTTGTTCATTGTAACTCATGATAACTAATGGTTAGAGTCCCGGAAATTTCGCGGATTCATCTGGCCTCAGGATAGAATTCAAAGTTATAGGTGTGATCGACCCATGTTAACTTTCCCATCGGTTTGATTTCTTAGCGAGAAAATTTTTATCCTTGTTATTTGGCACTACCTGATTCGCTTACTTCTCTCCTAGCTGGACATCGTTGGCTCACGGTCGTAGAGGGGCGTGTCCAGATAACTGCGGTCCAATCATGAACACAGCGCGACAGTGTGGAGGTTTGCATTCTAGCTTGCGACTAAATGAATGCGCGAAAATTCCGTGGCTCTACTATTGGTCAATTAGGTTAGGTTAGCTACATTATAAATACTTTTAAACATCGTGGACGGTTCATTTGGTTAGGATAGCTACATTAAAGATACTGTGAAATCAAAAAAATAAAAAAAAAGCGAGCATGAACTTCGGGTAACTTCGGGTGTGGCTCTCTCGTCTGTGAAATGAAGGCTTCCCCAGGCTCGCGGCGCTAAGGACGACAATGGCGTGCTCGCTCACACGCATCACGGCCTCCGTACAACCTGCGCGCAGTCTCCGCGTCGGCAATTCGTCGCCTGAGAATTGGAGTGTTCTATGTCCATTGAAGTCGGAACTGAGATATAGGCATTTGAAAGTTCAAATAACTATGAATATCATGACATAGAACAAAATAATATTGGTCTTAAAAAAAGAACAAACATTTTTATGTGCGTAGACGTGTGTGGATATAGTACAAATAAAGACTAATATTAATTTCGTGTCCATAGCATAAAAAACCTAAAAAGTGGACATAGAACACTCCAATACTCAGGCGGCGAATTGTCCTCAACTGTGTCTGACGGACACCCGACAGATGGTCGGTCCTCGCGACCCTCCGTCGTAGCGCGTGGTGTGAGCCTTGGTCCGAATATCTCCCTGGTCCGAATACATTGCTCAACTTTTAACTTTTGGTCCCAATCTGTGTCCTTTGGTAGCATGGAACAACAACACAACACTCAAAGATATTTGAGTTTCCGGTTCCCGTTTGAAAAAAAAATGCATGAAAATAATAAACTAAAACATACTGCTCTCTAGTGATTACTTTCGAATTCAGGACATTCGGACATCGGACATCACAAGAAGTGTTATCCTGTATCACACTGTACATAAGGTTGAACCGGAGCAGTTGCCAGCTTCTTCTCGGTGATTTCTTCCGGATAGATTTTAACATTTCAGATTTTTATAAATTAACTTAGCGCATTCCTGATATATATATGTATTGTGCACTCCAATAAAAACATCGAAAGAGTACCCGGGCAAGAAACGGTACAGAATTTCAGCCGCATAACATCAGCCCTAGTTTTTTTTTTTTTTTTTTGCTGTTCAAAAAAAAGTTCTCTTTAAAAACAATCGAAGATAGTAAACTGCCTTAGGAAAGTGCAGAGGCTCTTAACTGTTATTCGTAATCACTAATCAGACATCCATAGAGAACCGTGACTAGATTGTGGATGGTGCTTTAACACTGGTCTCTGCTCTGTTTGGCTGAAGGACTGCGAATCACTGCTCGGATGCACGCGTCTCTCTCCCGTGTCGGGAAGCTGCTACACGAGCTCGCCAAGGGGAGGGGCTTATGGTTACTGGTCGTGTCCTATTTCTGGCGCGTAAGCATCTTGTCTCTCGGTGTACGACGCTGGATTCATTTTTTATTGTGATGGATCAAGAAATGTTCAGCTTCTTTAAAAATGTGAGTACAGAACTATCTTTTTATAGGTCTAATAATAAATTGTGGTATTCGATGTTCTTAATTTGACGCGCCGGAAAGGCTTAGGGAAGAGTTTGGCGAAGCTCTCTCTCTCTCTCTCTCTCTCTCTCTCTCTCTCTCTCTCTCTCTCTCTCTCTCTTTTATGGTCGTTCAGCAGATAATTATTTGAGTCATAACTAAGAGATCGTTGTTGTGAATTTTAATTGTAATTTTAACAGTAAAGACTACCTGTTCCTTGAGACTGATTATACTCATTAGAAATTCAAAAATAAATGTAAGTTTTTTTTAAATAGATGTTAAGTTATTTTCAAAAATCTCCTTTAATTCATCTCTCATCAGACATCCCGTACGGGATGACGGACCTATTAGTTTCGATCCTAGAGTGAAAATTATTTTATCAAGTTAAGTGATACTGTAAGAATAAACCTCTTGCTAGCCTAAGCGATTATGTCCTCTTAGTTACAGTTTCCTCCCCTCCCCCCAATGAAGTTAGTCAACTCATTTTAGTTTTCGTTTAATTGATTTATTTTATTTATTTATTGATTTGTAACAAATCGATATCAAGGGATGACCATATATTATTTTCTATATGCGTAAAGTTTCATCAACATTGTATCGCACTTTGAATAAATCAAGAGAAAAAAAATTACATAAACTATATGCTTTAGTCTTAAATTTGGAGGTACTATTTAACACATCTTTGCCAATTAGAACCTTTTTAGGTTTCCGTTCTGTTTGTTCACATAATAAAGATTTCCTTGAGCCACAGTGGCAGTAGATTACCATTTGGTAGGTGTCTGGTCCCTTTTTTTAGTAATATTTTACTAAAATAACATTGTATGAGTGTAAAATATTCCTTACATTTGTTCTAAATATATAGGTAGATTAAATTTTCTGCAGTAAAATTATTTAACGTGTTTAACTTTCTTCAACAAAAAATATTAGTTAGAAAATTTTTTGTTTCAAATTTTGTTTAACTTTTATTCTACTTATGGTTATTAGATTCAACTAAAATAAACCTCTAAATTCGATAATATAACAGTCGGTAACCTATCGATTCTAAATTTGATTCCATCTGCAGGAGAAATACAATCATTCAAGGTAGTATTATAAATAAATAACTTGTATTTTGAGAATTCAATTTGTGAGAATTGATCAATCGTTAATGTTCCTGGAACAACATTATTCCTATTCATTATTGTGGTAAAAAATATTCACTAACAGTTTTTCCACTCTTACTTGATTTAACAATTTCTGGTGTGTCATTATTATAAATTACAGGAAGTTGAACGTAATGATGTTGTTGTGTGATAATTGACCCTAATGTGTAGCAGGCTCTTGGTGAAATATATACTCTGCATAGTCTAGCAGCGTGGCTTCATTTCCCGTTGAAACGGCCTATATTAGCTAAAATTACTTCCAAACGATTTACCATTATCGTGTAATAACACCCGCAAAGTTGACTGATATTACAGGGGGCCTGCGGCTCATTGAATTTATGACACAGGCGCAGGCTGGCCAACCCAGTTTGTAATACCGAGCCAATTTTCCTCTCTTCGCTTACCACGCGGCCCGTAGCGCAGGGTTGCCACCCTAGTGCTTCACGTGGCAAGTTTTAATTCTATTAGATTATTGCTACAAATCGCGGTCACGTGACTACGTTTAATATGCATAGTTTCATTTTTTGGTGTGTGACATGTTAGTTCTCCATACACGGCATTTGGTGGGAGCTAATTCTGTGAATGCGACGGAACTCATGGAACGGAAATGTGTAACAACCAGGGTGCTGCTATCTGTGACGGATGGCGCGAACCAAAATTCACCAACCACAAAGGGAAACTTTAACGTGTTTAATGTTTAGTAAATTTTAACAAGATAGGCAGTATTTTAATAATATTTATTGTTTTAAAATTAGTTCCAAAGCCAGGATTTAGTGTTTTTTTTTTTTTCAATTCTCTTTTCGTTTTAATCGGAGCTATTTTATTGTATAATTTAAAATTCCGGCCTGCTAATAAAATAATTAATGAAAATGATTCATTATTTGACATAGCTACTCCGACAGCGAATTCTAGTGGCAGGTACGGAAGCTGTGTGTGATTCGCGTTCATAAATGTAGTTGATACAAAATTTGCATAAATTTATCACGCTCGGCATCCGAGTTTCGTATTATAATTGTATTTTCAGCATGAGAACACACGAATTACTCGTTACCGATGTTAAATGTTACACATCATTGGCGAGGACTGAAAGATTAGCTCACATTTTTTTTTATTAACGTAACTGTCGTTCAAACAAAAAATACCTATACTGTGCTTTCAGCAGAAGGTTTTTTTTAAGTAAATATCGACTGTAAATCATTTTTGACGTTTAAACATATATATTTAGCAATTCCAAATAATAAATTGATGGAAAGAATAATTAGTTTAGCAATAATACATTTCTTACTTTTAAAGAGTGTACCTACAGTTGATACATTTCTATAATTCACATTATTTACAATACACATTACAAATGAACTAACACTTAGCTCTAAAAATTTCATGTTCCTGCCCAACAGAGTACCTGCTATCTCTTCTCCCAACACCCGAAACAACACCTTAATAACACTGTTATTTTTTTTTGTAAATGGAACAGAAATATTCATGAAAAATTATAGATATTTGTAAATTTGTACATTTACTTGAAAACAACTGTACCACTAGAAAGAATGTTCGAAGTAATACTTAGTTCTTATTCATACATGGGCATTTATTCTTTATGTTGTCCCAGTAAATCTAATAGTTAAAGTTGATTTTAAACCTTTCTCTGAATAGCTTTATAGATTAAATACGTTCATTACCTAATAATCAAAATAAAACATAATATAGTCCAACATTTTAATATTATTTTATCTTCTTGATGGGTTAAAAAATTATGCTTGAATGAAAAAACGACTGCAATATAAAATTATTTACCAATTTTTGTAAGAAATACTCGGGAATAAAACAAAAAAACATGAAGAAAAAAATCGAAACCATGTTTTGTATAAAGTTACAAATATATTTCTTGCAGTATTACAAACAATTTCTTGGCAAATTGGCACTTTTCCAAAGAAATGTTCTGTACAAGTACAGAAAATATCCCTGCATATCGGAAACTCAGCTGGTGACCAGTGGCCGAGTCACACGTGATGGCGCTGCGCAACTCCACAGCGGCGATGCAACAAGATAGGAGAATCAGTCAGGACTGGAAAGAAATGTGACAACCGTCGCAATACTATACAGAAGCAAGCTGCACGTCAGAAAAAAATTATCGAATATTCAATTATTGAACTTTTTTTTATTATACTTATTCGTGCGCGCCGTTAAGGGGCCCGCCTCGTCAGGGGTGTATGTGTGTTAGTGAGGCGGGATGATAAGTGCCACGCTCGATGGTATTTCTAGCGCGGTATCGCCTCTAAGCGCAAGGCTCTGAATTGACGCGTAGTCTTCTAGTCGTCACAGGATAACTGTGAAATTTGAGCGGTGACCGTAACATTATATGGTGGAGGAATGAAGATAAAGGTGTAATGCAAGTCCCTTAAGTGCTTTTAAGAATCTGTACTGGTTGTTTCACGACAAAAAATTACTCTGAAAACACGCGTTTTAGCCATTTTAACTCTTCTAGAAATACAGTTTAAAAACATGATCCAAAATTAAAAGTACTTTTCGGGCCTCAGCGAACTCTTAAATGCTTTTCGTAAACATACGCCACTCGGATATCTTGAGTAGTTTTGAAATCGCGTTGTTTTTCCTGAAGCTCTGCGCACCGTGTGTGTGACCAGGTAGGCGGAGCCCTTAATACCGGAAAGTTATTCAGTAAACGGTTTACAAATAACTTTAACTGATATAGGAACTCAGACAAAACAAAAACAAAAATTGATGCCCGTGTAAGAATCCGAACCCATTATTATTACGAACACTTTGTTGTAGAGATACAGTTGTTTTCATGTATATGTACAAATTTACAAATTTCTGTAATTTTACACGAATATTTGTGTTCCATTAAAAAATAATAATCCCCGTGTGACGTACTTGGTACCCGTTCACAGTTGGCATGCAATATGTGCTAACCCTAAGAAAAAAATCACTATTCTGAGGATCCTTTGAATAAGTCCTGAATCAGAAATAGTGAAGGATTGGCCACATCCTTGCTTGGCTCCTGTGACTTGGAACAAACCCGCAATGTGGATGCCCTTCTCGATTGTATTAAGGCACAGTTTATCGCACTGGTAAATTCACCGAAACAGTAAAACAAAACGGTTACGCAATAGACAGAGTAGTGTTGACAAAACTTCCGTAGATACTGCCAACGAAATTATCTAATGCGTTGTATTCTAAAGCAAAGAGTCTATAAAGGTTAAGTGATACCTGGGTGGCCAGGTATGCGCTTCTAGATGGAAACTGCAAGAAGCCTCTCTTTGTCCATATGATAGTCTGCGCAGCGCCGTGTTTTATGACACCAAAAAAAAAAAGGGAAAATTCATTCCAAACAGGGGCGATCGTAAAAGTGAGGGGGGTTTATAACCCTCCCCCACCCCTTAAATCCAAAAAATAAAAAATCTATCGTTCCCAACAACAAAAGAAAAGAATTTGAAAGCAATCAGCGAGGAAAATTGTTCTATCTTCCCCCCTCCCTTTCCAAACACCTCCTACCCCCTCCTCATCAGGTTACGTACGCTCCTGATTGTGGAAACCAATTCCAATAACTGCACTTTATGGAAGTGACTGTTTTTAACGACCGAAAATCTAACTTATGCTTGGTCAAGCACAATTTCTGCAATGTTTCAGGTGCTGGCACATGGCGATGGTGAGGCAAAAAGTGGCCTTCAACTGCGACACAGCTTTCCATCTGCTGGCAATTGATAATCGCCTTGCCTGTAACCTTTGGTGATTTTTCTTCCGTATATTAAGACGTCTGGGAGGGATGAAGGTTCAGGAATTATGGGTTTTACAATCATATTTGTTTATTGAACTCTTTATGAAGTGTTTAAAGAGGATTTAATACTCAAGCCTGATTTTGTACTGAATCTGAATGTCTGTGTATGATGACGATTCGCTAGAATATTTCCATTAAAGGAACCTTTTCGAAAACGTTTGGCTTGTTATTTACGTCTGTTGCCATAAACGGAGAGAGCGCAAACACTTAAATAGTCATACCTGTGAACAAACAGCCTCACGCCATTCTACTTTCACACGCTGCTTCAAACTAATGACATATTAGAACAAGTAGTTTCCGCCTTTTAATCATGTCACTCTTAAAAGTTACAGTAAATTAAATGATGCAACTCAAATAAAGGTATTGTTCTTCGTAGATTCATATAACTAAATCTTCGTAAAAAAAAATTACTAGGGGTTGTTAACATCTATTTTTTATTCCATTATATTGTGGGTGTAAATGTACGTGGAATAAAAAAATGGGGTTTTATTTAGACTTAAAATGGTTTTTGAAGTTTTTGTAACTACTCCGATATTTTTGTGAGTTCTTTTTTTAAAGTAAATAAACTCAGTTCCCCTAATTTTACATAGATTTTTACGAATATTCCTGGACAATTTGTAACCAGTGTTTTTCGTCAAATTCGTGGCGGATATTTTCAAACATGTTCTTGACTGAAAGATGAAAAACAACTTTGCGACGATTCAAAAAGCTTTCATGTATGCTGTTAGTTAGGGGCATGCCGATGTCGCGAAAAGATTTCGGGACTAGATGAAACTTAAAGCACTGTAGCAACGTCTGTGTTCCGTGATTTGGGGGGGGGGATGGTTTCCTTCCAGGTACATATCGATTGTAACACCATACCAATCACAGTGATTCAGTGCGGAAGAGAACGCATCCTGAGTGGCTCGGTCAAATAAGGCAACGACTTCTCTCGCAGACGGCCGCCGATCACAAGGAAGAAACCACAGGCGCGGGTATACCTTGTTGCAGTCTAATAAGTGTTCAGATCTTTTCGCTAAATCTGCATGCCGCTACTGTTAGTGCTTGCGAGTACGCGAGGAAACGCACGAAGTTTAAATTACACGGAGACTTGAAAGGTGTTCTTCAAGGAAACAGGCTGTGTGTGAGTTTACCTAACGGCCGGAGCCGCGCCAGAGGTAAGTCGCAATAAATTCAGAGGAGAGCTTGAAACCGGCGCGTTTCGCTTCTAAGTCCCGCGTAATTGCTTTCCCCGCCGGGGGCTTATCCTCCTCCCGGCATGTGATCATCACTGCCCCCCCCCCTTCTCCCGCCACCGACGCACGAGCAGGGAAGAGCACTGTTCCTGGATAGCGCATTATAAGCTACCTGTGACCAATATCGGTGTCCACACACACACAACTGGAAAGAGTACTCAAAAAAATTTTTCCGCTTAAATAAGAACTGTTATAAGTTAGAACGATGATTCCCAATTCAGATACATTTTAAAAAAATTTCCTTGCATCTAAAAGTTGCGTGCAAATAGTTTGTGCTGTGAGGTGTCGATCTGGCAACAGAGCACACCGAAAAAAGGACGGCGCAAACAGCAGATGTCGTGCATTGAAAAAAGACGGTATACGTCCATTTTAAATGCACGCTGCGATCCAAGGACGAGACGGGTTGCACCAGCCGAAGGAGTGAGAATAGCAACTGCAGAGTGCAGGCTATCGACGGACCATCTTATCTGTAGCAATAACGTAAACCAGAAATAAGATGTCTGCACGCCGCAAGAGTGGTCTCCGGACGGATCTATTCCCGGGTTCGAAAGATACTCGTTTAGGAGGAGTAGGGTGGTAAGGAAGCGAGGGGAAAAGATTGTGGTGATGCCTTGGCACAAAACGTGACCCTCGTTACATTGTGGTGGTTTCGCCAGATCACATCGCGCGCGAAGCAGAGGAGTGACGTCACACGCGCACGAGTTTCCCCGGCGGAAGGGAGGGGTGAAGGGGGGTAAGACATGGGAACGGTCCGTCGGAAACTCTCCGGAGCGCTCCAGAACACGTATATATATATAGAGAGAAAACACGGCGCCTCTCTGCGGCAGTTCGGGTTCTAAATTTACCGTCACACCCTCCCCGGCCCTCCGTGGTTGCCGCAGAGCTGGTGAATGACTGCCGTGGCAAGGGGATGTCTTTCTGGGTCACGGCTGGAGCGATGTCGCGACTCCAGTGCGGTCACGTTTCTTCTGCGAGGCGTCGCGACTCCCTCCCCCTTCTCATCGCTCCCCATCAAGCACCCCCCCCCCTCCTCATCGCTCCCCATCAAGCCCCCCCTCTCCTCATCGCTCCGCATCAAGGCCCCCCTCTCCTCATCGCTCCCCATCAAGCCCCCCTCTCCTTATCGCTCCCCATCAAGGCCCCCCTCCTCATCGCTCCCCATCAAGCCCCCCTCTCCTCATCGCTCCCCATCAAGCGCCCCCCCTCATCGCTCCCCATCAAGCCCCCCTCTCCTCATCGCTCCCCATCAAGGCCCCCCCTCCTCATCGCTCCCCATCAAGCCCCCCTCTCCTCATCGCTCCCCATCAAGCCCCCCCTCTCCTCATCGCTCCCCATCAAGGCCCCCCTCCTCATCGCTCCCCATCAAGCCCCCCTCTCCTCATCGCTCCCCATCAAGCCCCCCCCCCTCCTCATCGCTCCCCATCAAGCCCCCTCTCCACACCACCCCCTCCTCCACACCTCCTCCTACAGCCACCCCACACACACACACGCTAGCGTAACAACCGCCTCTTCTTCCTTCTCCCGCTAAAGATGCCTAACGTTTTACCGATCTCCGATCAGTTCCCGAACACTCATAAGGTTCGCCTGCCAGCTCTTACCACCTTAAAACGTGAGCGGATCCTCTTTCAGTAACTCGCCATAGGTGCGCAACATCCAACCTCGATAACAATCAGATTCGCGTGTTACCATATTGCAAATAAAATTACAACACAAAAACAGGACACGAAATTTAACGTAGATTTTTTTTTAATGATGCCAATGTGGTAAGTCTATAGTAAAAATTGTGTTTACAAATAAATTTCTTGACGCAAATCACTCGTAGTTTTAGCACCCACCTCTAAAATTCGTTGCCGGAGCAGCTGCGTCGACTATAGAATCGTTCGTTTTGCAGAAAAAAGTTTTAAACTATATAATTAAACGGCTACGATAAAAGCGAAAAAGATTTAAAAAAAATACTAAACCCCCAGCATTGGACTTGAAAATACTGTCCACATTGTTCAAACTCATTAAACAGTTAATACTATAAAGTTTCCATTTGTCGTTGTGAACTTTGGTTTGCGCCACCTGCCACAGACTGCAGCACCGTATATTACACATTTCTGTTCCATGCAACTTCCGTTTCAAATGCCGTATCTCTAGAGCTAAGATGCTACACATCGAAACGCAAAGAACAAATGTTTAAAATAATGTCATTTATAAACAAACCTAAGCTAATCAAACTTCAACTTTAATAACATAACAAAATAAATAGATTCAGAATAAGCACGAATCCGGATTATTCTGGGGTCTGACTCGGGTTTAGTGAATAGTAGGTTTCTGCCTTTCGTGTTCGTGGAGTGTTAAATATGAAGAGCCTATGATGTACATTCTGTATTGCACAGACCCGAACAAGCCCGAATATCTACCTTCGGCCAACTTCGTCAGTTTTTTTGTTTATTACTTTACAAAATTGTGGATGGTTGGTTATGTTAGGTTAGTATAGCTACATTAAAAATACTTTCAAATCATTTTAATGCCGACGTTGGCCGAAGGTAGATATTCGGGCTTGTTCGGGTCTGTGCAATACAGAATGTACATCGTAGGCTTCCCGTTAAATATTCAGCGCGGATGGCAACATCACCCCTCTTCTTCCATCTGCCCTCCTGTTCCTACGTCCGCCTGCAGGGATTTCGATAACGCAACCTGTTTTCCCAACAGGCGTGTCTCGCCCGCGATTCTCCACTTAAGTTGGGGTCTCACGCGTTATGCTGTTTTCTCGCCATTGCTATCAGTAAGGAATTATTTCCAGAGACAGGAAAAATTTGCGGAGTTATTTCGCGTAATTCTAGGATCCAAACTCGTTCACATCCATGCTGCTTGAGTGATTGGGCCACTGTTTAACTGAAGGACTCTTGAGCCAATGAAAATCCCTCAACAGAAGAAGTATCGAATCACAGTGTCACAAGTCAGTACCCAATAATTACCTTTTTTTTAATTTTCCTTAGTACATGACTGCGAATTTTTCCATTCCTTTAATATTTCTGTTAATTTAACACTGTACATCTCTTACAACTGTTAGTCTGTCAGAAATATTTTCATGATATATGTATTTTGTGTGATAAACTTGCTGTGAAATTATGCGCAAGTGAAAACAATTTCAAACACTTAAGCGATTTTTACATCCATTATATAGAACTTGGTAAATATATGTTCAAAATATTGGTGACAAAACAAGTACAATAGAGTTATATTTTTAAAATACAGAAATTGTTGTTGTAATAAGCAATGAAAACCACATTAACTTTTCACTTCACTTTATAAACAGTCGACGAAACAGTTCACGTGTAGATGACTTGTAATTAATTTTAAAAACTGGCGTTTAGCTATAAAGTTTAAATATTATTAATTATGAACAAGTTTTCATATAAATAAACTATTTAGTCAAATATCTATCATCAATTATATGAATCACCATAATTTTTTAGTCAATTGTAAAATAACCCATTATTACTGCACTCGCCGACAGCGTAACGGAACAATTATCGTAACGGGACACAGCGTAACGGAACAGTGTGCGTAACGGGACACTTTTTCGTGCGTGCAGCCGGCGTTCATCGATTTGTTAGACGTTGTCACGTCAAAAAATCAACGTTACGTGCGAGGCCCTTGCAGTGATCTTTGCAGGCGGCGCCACACTCGCGAACTTCGAGAACCCTCCAGAAGTCGTCGCAGCGAATCCAGCGGCGACTCTGCACTCGTCACGTGGCAAGGCGGCGCGGTGTTGGCTTCGGCGGGAAGCCTTGTCGCAGTTTCTTACTTGGGCATCACTGCTCCCCCCTCCCTCACCGAAGGGGTTCATGTACCCGGTGATCTAACAACCTTCTTCGTCGAGCACCGCCGAGGATAATCGTCCAAAGCCTCGCGCCAGATGGGGTTCCGGGTCACGTGGCGATGACGTAACGCAATGCTGGAGTAGTCTCTACTGCGAGAAGCCTACCTCTAGGAGTTTTCACCAAGGAACGTTCGGGGAGGGAAAGGAAAACGTTACGGGTATTTCAGTTACATCCGTAACACAATAATGAAGCGAGCATGGTTTAACATACATGGTAAAATAAAAATGATACAAGTTTAAATGTATTTTTTACTTCAATTATTAATATGATAAAGACTGCACACTCTTGCACACACTCTATCACTATTGTGTTACCTCCAAGTTTAAAACGGCTTCATTTTATTTTATTTTTTAAAATGTTATTTTTTTATATTTTCCATACTTAATGGAAATCTATAGTTTTCAAAGTTTGTAAGCGTATGTAACTAGCAAAGATCTACAATTCTGATCCTGTGCTGATTTGTCGTACTTCCGTCGGCTATCTCTTAGGTTGAATTTTAAAGTTATATTTAGTGCAAATTACGTGATTAAAAATTTAATTATCCATATACATATCTATATACAAAACTCTATGTAGGAGTTTGAGGTATATATGTATTTTTTTAAATAAATCCTCCCCTAGGGAGGTAATTGGGGACAAACCTGCCAATGGGGGCGAAGTATTCCTATGATAAGTTTGAGGGCGTGTTTGGGGGAAAAGTTACCAATGGTGATGTTCCCGGGTGGTTTAACCCTCATATGGGAGGTTTAAGGCTTCAAGTAATGGGTTGTATGTAATACGGGCGAAGTCACCAACTAACTAAGGAAGTTTAATATTCTGCACTGAGAAAAAGGTTTGGATTAAGGAGCCAAATTTCTGCATTCACAACACATTCTGAGTTTCTATACATAAATACACATTAGGTATAAACATAGAGTATTATCAAGAAAATCGTGAATAATTTTTTTTTTTATCTATGTGAGAAGCTTACATTATTTTTCAACTGATCTCATTCAAAATGCTCTCATACTCTCCTTGGCTAGCGATGCGCACCTAACCCGATGTTGATTACGTGATTGGAAGCATTTATGGATGTGGACATACGGGAAGCACTTGATTGGCCAAAAACTCGCGGGTCAGTAGCGAGATGTGGCACGGCGCGTTGTCGTGATGGAGGAGCCATTGACCCATTTTTTCTGGTCCCCGTTTCGCAAACAAACACGTTGCTCGAAATCCACGATTATATATGGATGCAAACATTTACACTCTCGCACTGTTTTCATGTTTGAATATTTGGACACGCCCCTCTAAGACCGTGAGCCAAAGACGCCCAGCTAGGAGAGAAGTAAGCGAATCAGGCAGTAGTGCCTAAAAAACCAAGTATAAAATTTTTGTCGCTAATGAAATAAACCAATGGGAAAGCAAACATGGATTGACTACACCTACGACTCTGAATTCTACCCTGAGGCCAGACGAATCCGTGAAATTTCCGGATCTCCATCCACGATCCGTGACTGACACGAGAAAAAAAAATCTACCTCACTCTTCCAGCTCTGGAAGCCGACTGACAAGCCAAAACTTGTTCAAACTTGACATTAACTCAACGGATCAGGCTATAGGCCTTATTACTTCAAATAGATATAGCATCACCAGTAGCTGCTATAAAAATTAATTCACCATATGTTTTGATCACACCTCGTGTGTGTATATATATGTATGTTTATGTGTGTGTATAATATGTATATATATATATATATATATATATATATATATATATATATAGTGAAGCTTAATCTAACCTAAAAACTTTCACTGCAGGTTAATCATATCAAAATAAGTTGTAAACATCTAAACGACTTGTGGTTAGAGACCTTAAAATTCGCGGATTAATTTCGTGATAGGCTGAAATTCAAACATGTGTATAATTCTGCTGGTTCTGCTATTGGCTCGCGGTTTAACTGGAGCTCTCTGGGCCAATGAGAGACTTTCGACCAAAGAAGCCTCAAACCACAAGCTACCCAGTGGAGACGACTCACAATTTAGTACCCAATGAACACGCGTGTTTACTTGAGTAGTGCAGAGGATAATGGAGGCTATCCTAAAGGTAATTGAATCCCGCTAATTTTTCCGGTCTCTACTTATGGTCTAAACTGCTTTCCATGGCTGGTATACGTCTTCGCAATTGTATTTCAACAACATTCTTGTTGTCTTGTTGTCTATAGAAATAACTTAAGATAGAGCACTGATCGTCTGGATTATGTTTAATTGAGTGAAGTCTACGACAACCGCTAATTTTGTCGCTGTAGCAAACAAAGTAATAAATCTAGCGGGTTCGGTGGAACCTTTGATGTCGTGTTCGATTGATTGTTTGCTAATGTGACTAGTTCTTAGTCGTAGGGCTTTCGTGGACAATTTTTAACACGGGGAAATTATGATTTGCCTGACCTTTCGGCATGCCATTTTTCAGCCATCACAGCTCAGCTGTGAATAGCCCTATAGAAATACTGTGCCAGTACGCCTTGCCCTCAATTGTCAATCGCCCTTGACGTGGCATTCCGATATGTCGGTCAGATCATCAATTACCATTTTCTCGTACTTGCTCTCAAACAATAATGAAGTCGAGAAGTTGTTATAGGGACTATTTTCAAGGACAGAATACAAGGGAGTATCAATAAGTAACGAACCTAATGTGAATGAAAAAGAAGGTGAAGTGGATGCCACTTCAAACAGCGCGACGCCGAGTGCCTCCGCTCCCTTCCCCTTATCACTCTGCCTCCACCTTCCCCTTCCTTTCTTCCCCTTCACCGATTCCCGTGACGTCACTGGGATTATAAATTGGTAGGCCCCCTGTGGCCTCGGGTCTGTTCCGGTCCGGAGGTGTCGCGACATGGTTTTGGTATGTATGCTCAAAGCAGTCGTAACTTTAAGTTAGTGTGAAGTGGCCATGCACTTGTTTATGTAGCTTAAATTCTCCTGAGGTTAGGGTTCAACAGGGGTGCCCACAAGGGGGGCTAACGACGCAGACTGCGTCGTTAAAATTTCAGGGGGGGGGGGGTGGTTAAAATACGAGAAAAATGTATATATTATTTACATAATTATAGCTTCTAATGTGAAAATACGATTCTGGTGCTTTGATAATTGAAAGGGATCTTGTATATCAAATTGGCAACCCCGCACTTTCCTCAACAAAAGCAGTTTGGCATCTGTCGGTTCAGGATGGAAATATTACCTGATATGACCAAAATTATTATTAGAAAATCAGTTTTAATTAATGCAAAATGTAATAAAATATAATACTAAAAAAGTATATTATTATAAAATAATTGAGTAAATCATTTAGAAAATGGCATAAAAAAATTCTGGGGGGGGGTGCGTCATTAGTTTAGGGGGGGTGAGTCATAGTGTTTGGGGGGGGGGGGGGGGTGGGCACCTCTGGGTTCTATATTCTGTATTCTAAATTCATGTTTCGGCCGCCACTTTTAGAAATTTTGATTTTGGTTGTCCTGCGTCTGCTTAAATTGCTTTGGAGTTAATTTTCTGTTTGAAGCGTGACTGCTGCGCCATACCCGAACCGTGGCGCGACACCCCCAGATTTAATATTCTCATTCTTATGATAGCCTTAAGTATTGATTACCTTGACTGGCCGTGCTTGTACAAGAACGTACTTTTTTTTATTCATTGCTGTTGGCCGTAAATAGTTGCTCTCTTTTATTACCTGGCTATGGTCGTTGGGTCGGACAGACCATAAGCACGATCACCCTGTTTGAATCTCCTCGCGAGGAGCAGTTAGCTTGACCTACTCGGTTTCTGTGTCCGTGTTGTTTCTATGTGTTAGTTTGTTAATTTAGGCTTGCTTTGTAAAGTAATGTAGGTGTCTCGTACGGCGTTAACTTCTTGTTATATATTTGGATACGTTGCCAGTGGTATGATATTGTTTTCACGAGCGGGATTATATATTAACTTTTATAGTTATTGCAATAATATTCGTATATTTTGTCATGAGTATGTGTCGAATAATAGTCTAGAATACAATGACTTGTACCCCTAATTGTATCATCACAAATATGAAAGGTTAATGCAATTTCATATTTATTCCAAGCAATAAATTGTATGGATTATTTTCGTAAATTTGGTTGTCCTTTACGTTTCTATCCCTTGTTCGCTAAATCTCACTTTTTTTACTTTCTGCCATTACCCAACTAGCTGGGTTTTACTCAAATTTATTAATTTATTCATTTATTTAATTAATCACATGTTTATTTTTTTGGTAGCCCCTCTAAGGCTACAAAGGGAAAAAAAAAAGCAATTTATAACAGGATGAAACAGAAATGAAAGTATTGCCCATTTATTCATTTCCCACATAACGTCCGTGAATGTAGAGACATTTGTCTTAAGGATGGATCATTTCTACCCATGCAGAAGTTCCTCGGGGTAAGAAGTTTGACTCTGACAACGAACTCAGACGGGCCGTGTGTGAGAGTGGCTTTTCTCGCAGGCGGAGGAGTTCTATGAGACCGGGATTTTCAAACTTCCTACCGCCGGGGAACTTCTTTACGGGTGGGACTTGTTCAGATGGAAATCGGTGGGTACTCGTTGCTCCTCCAAAGTTGACGTTGTAATCACCGACACCATTTTACTGGTGACTGACGAACGTTATCGGTACATCGTATCGCGAGAGATCTTGCATTGCGCCCAGTCTGTAGCGCCTTTAATTCCCTTTTTTTAGAAAATAATGTAACTATTTTTTAACATTTTCCGTACTTAAAATTGACATGATCGTTACTTATTGATACGCCCTCGTATTTAAATTCCCCGTCTCCCTCGCCACGTATTTCATTTCATTTCCGTGTCGTTACTTTTATTTACGGGACATTTTGGGTAAATGTTGACACTGGATATTTACTTGGGGATATCGAGTAGCGTTGAAAAGTCACTCACCCACGTGTTTACAATTACGATTATTTGCGTGTCTTTTTTTAATAGCGTTTGGTTTGATATCCGATGAATAGAAATTTGCGACGAAACAACAGACGCAATAACCAACATGGCGTGCGAGCCGAATGTATCCGGTTTTATTCCCGGCCGCATCGAGGATTTTTTTTAACTTGTGGAAAATTTGGTTTCCTGTGGCCAGAACTGTGAAGTATGTTTTGCCTTCAGCGGAAGGCATGGGAAACCACTGCAGAATCATCCAGCCATGAAAATCCCAAGGTGCTACCAAGGGGTTCGCCATGCTCGGACACGAGTATCAAGGACGCAACAGTATCATCATCATCATCATCATCGTCGTCGTTGTGGTCGTCCAATATCGTACCGCTGTAATCTCGTGTCCCGACGCCATTGGTTCGAGCAGTTCTTGGCGATGTGCAATGCTGAAATACTAATAGCGTGATGGCCGCGACGCCAATTAAATAATTTTTCCAACCAATCACATTCGAGACAACCTTAACGTCAGTGCAAAAAAAAATCTGATGAAAAAGATTTCCCGGTTGTGACCTAACTGAAATGAGCGTCATAATTTTCTCAACTTGGGTTAGACTGCTGCATTTGCAATATTATTGCATTGCGTGTAATAATTATTTTTTTTAAATAATGTTTACCAAATTGATTTGTAATATCTTTCAAAAGGGATCACGCACGGTGATTTTTTTTTTTCGGAATGAATGTTATTTGTCGCAACTTAACGTATTTCTCTCACGCATGTCGATTTCAAAAAATATATGCAAACAATGACGGATGTCGCACGCGTGGTGGCGTACGAAACGGCAAGAAACATGTTTCGTACGCAATCGTTATTTTTTTTTTGTTTGTCGCGCAGGTTTTATTTACCGCGTGTTCACAACAGCTCCGTGCATTTCGTTCCCGGCTCGCGTCCTTCCTCCATTGGCTCGGGAGAGCTCGCGGCTTCTTTCCGGGAGCTCTTGTTTTTTTTTTTTAGTTGCACCTGCGGGTGAGGAGGGCGCAGCTGCGAGATGTGCGATCTCCGGGGAGCGCCGATGACAAACAGACGGCGACAAAGACACGCGCGGGTTGCTCGCACGCGGGCAACTTCCCGCACACCTTCTCTCCTGCGTTGCCCGGGCAGTCGGGGGACAGACACGGGAGCACCTCCCCCCTACCTCCCTCCCCCAACCCGCCTTCACCCATCACTCCTCCTGCAACATCTGCGCACCGAGGGCTGCGGGCTTCAAAGAGACGCTAATGCCAGTCGCGGCGCTTTATCGTAGCTTTCAAAGTCCCGGGCTTATCGCAATCGCATTTTTTTTTAAACTACTCGTTCAGAGACTTTGGTCGCACTAGCATTTTTTTTTTTTATGTTTTCACCCTGGCGAGAAATCGAGCTATAGGACTCCCAGGACGTCGTGATCCGGTTGGTAAAAAAAAAACTAACGTACGTCTTCAGCGTTGGACTCTGGATATTATGATTGCATTATGGGCAAGAGATACGAACGGGAAAAATTTGCCACATTCGTTTCAACGTTATTTTTTTTATTGTAACATCTTAGATGTCGGTATGCGGCATTTGCTGGGAGTAATTTCCGTGTATGCGACGGAAGTCGAGGAACGGAAATGTGTTAACCACGGTGCTGCCATCTGTGGAGCACGGAGTTAACCAAAGTTGAAAAAGACAAAGGTATACGTTACGTTAATAAATGTTAAATTAATTTTGATTAGATTGGCCGTACTTTAATAAAATTCCTTCTCTAAAATCAGGTCCAATTTCCGGGTTTAGTATATATTTTCAAGCTTTTTTTATCGCTTTTATCAGAGCCGTTTGATTATACAGTTTTTAATCTTCGGTCTGTTAATCAAATGATTTAGTAGTCAACGTAGCTGCTCCGACAAACGAATTCTAGTGGTCGGGTGTGGAAAAAACTTGTGATTTGTGACCATAAATGTAGTCGAAAACATTTCGTATATTTATCACGCTCGGCATTATTTCAAAGAATTATACCTTTAAACTTCGTGTCCGAGACACGAGTTTCGTATTATAAGTGTATGAGCAACATGAGAACACAAGAATTTACTCGTTACCGAGTTTTACCGAGTTTTACCGAGTTTTACCGAGTTTTGATGTTACACGTGACTGGCGAGTACTGAAACATTCCCTTCATTTCTGACGTGACAACGTCTAATAAATCGATGAACGCCGGCTGCACGCACGAAAAATGATGACTCATTGTCCCGTTGCGCACATTGTCACGTT
Source organism: Bacillus rossius redtenbacheri (assembly GCF_032445375.1). Classification (NCBI taxonomy): domain Eukaryota; kingdom Metazoa; phylum Arthropoda; class Insecta; order Phasmatodea; family Bacillidae; genus Bacillus; species Bacillus rossius. The sequence continues at coordinate 32,747,899 of NC_086339.1, read as the reverse complement.
ACGCACATTTTCACGTTACGCACATTGTCCCTTTACGCACATTGTCGGGTTACGCACATTGTCCCGTTAAGCTCATTGTACGCTTGCGCCGCATCTATCCCTCTTCCACTCGATTGGAACAACCATCGATTTGACTTTTTCGAGGCACATTAAACTTGAAACACTCCCATTCGTTTCCTACTTTTCCTATCATCGTCCTATCCTTAACAGAATAACACATTTTGGAAGAAGTTAAATAGCAAACATGTATAAAAGTTATAGTTAAAATAATCTGTTCGTTAAAGTAATAATCATATTTGAATTAATGAGTGCAAATAAAAGTAAATTTATCAATTAAATTGTAGATTTCACATCACTCCTTCTTTGTACCCATACAAAATAGTGATAATTCAATAAAAATGATTCAATTTTATTCATAAAAGTATGCAATCATTTCATCAATGTTTTGTTATGACGTTGTCACGTTAAACTATCGTCCGTAAACCGACTTTACAGACAACCAATTTTTTTTTTGCCATAGCAACTGATTGTCGTTTTATACTGAAAACTTTCCTTCGTTATGGCAGATATTACATACGAGATTTTTTGAGAATGTAAAATATTGTGTAATGACACTATTTTATTACCTGCATAGATTTAGTATTTCTCCAAAATAAATTCAATGCCGTAAACACTAATGACCGCAATAGGAAAACTATTTGTAGTACCCAGGCACTAACAACCCATTTAGTAATGTACTTCGCTTGAACGAAACCATAAATGTACAGTTTTAAAAAATGGGTTTTGGCCAAGAACTGTTCCGTTTTCTATTTTTTTTAACTATTTATTTCGTGCTTGGATTAAAAAAAATTTAAAAATATCCACGTTAGTTCAAGATGTAGTTTTGGACAAATGTAATTGCTGATTACACTACATATACAAAGACAGCCGCTCATTAATATGCAAATAAAACACGCCAAACAAGCCAAAATCATGCTATGTCAATAATTTAAAAACATAGGCACTACAGAAAATTCCGGGTAAGGAATTTGTCAAACCTTGCTGTAGCACAGACGGTCGCAGTGTTCTTACATCGACAATACAGTTACAGCAATAACAGTAAATAAAGACAAAAGATGACTTTGCTATTTATTGTCTCAGGATTTCTACTGTGATCGTCTGTGTGTTGTCGTTACTTATTAGTATCATAGTTGGGTTATTCTGTTTGTCGTGGTGTTGGCCAAGTTTGTCAATTAAATGTGTCCGATAGTTTTTGAATAAGCTATGGCTACATGCTTATCTTTCCTAGATCATTTTCAAGTGAAATAGAAACTTGATTCAAGCTTGTTAACGGGCACAATGTTTTTTAATTAATGAACTATTTAGGTTGTTTATGTGGTGCACTCGTAATTGTCTGTAGGTGGATTTGGTTATTATTTTTAATTAGTGTTAACACCATGTCTGTGTTCTAATTACAACTGGCAGGAAATGAAAGCATATTTTATTGTATTCTTTCAGCAACAACACATTTTCATTTGTTAATAATTTACTTTTCCCAATAGATGATGTCACTATTGCAATACTTAAGTTCTATATTCATATTTACTACAAGCATAATTATAGATGTTAAATAAAGTAACCTTTTCAACATCTCTATAGTGATTATATATGATATGATAAGCTACAGATTTTATTTGTTTATCTTTTATAGTACCCGAATATAAGCTTCTTTTTTTTAAACTGGCAACTTTATAATTTTTTTGTCTGCGTGTGTTTTTTTATTTGAATATTTTAGAGACATCTGCAAACTATCGTTCAAGCCACTTTGAGAAACAGCGTATATCATTGGCGTATATCAATAGTCATAATCACCGTGGTTTTAAGTTCATATTTAATATCACTGGAAAGTTATACATTGGAAAAAAATCTTTCGTGAAGAAGGTTTCAATATGCGTTTTATTGACTATGTGGAATATATGGTGACTTTATCAGCATTACTATAATTTTTTTCCTGCAATGTACACAGGGAACTCATGTGATTGGTCAGGCTAATCTGTTGAAAATAGTGTTTTACTATGAAGTAGACGTAAAATCTGGAAATTTTTCATGCTAGTCAGTTTATTAATGGTATTTTAACAGAATGAAGGCATTTTAATCATACACTTGAGTGCCCTTAATAATTACTTTCTGATTTTTATTATAATTAACTAAACGTAAGGGATACAAACTATTGGGTGCTAATTTAATCCCAGCCGTCAATGTATCGTTTCGAAGTTTTACCAAACAAATATGTTTGTTTTTCTTGGACAGGCGGTGTTGGTCACATAATGTTAGGTAATGAAAATCATAGCACTGCCAACTACGTATTGTGTAGGAAAACATTTTTTTGGCTAGTTCTTACGTTCTTTCATGTTATGTACGTTTGTTCAAATATGTGTTTGAGACGAGAGGGGAAAAAAAATAGATGGTATAGGGGAAAATGTAACGCTGTATTTTCTCGTACATACTTGACTTGCTCCGGTTGGTCGACTCTTTTTTTTTTTTTTTTTTTTTTTTATACGCAGGGAACGAACGAACTCGGCTCGACTGAGGCAAGTTCGGGTCAGGCGTATGATCGGGAGGAGACGCGAACAGACAGATACTTGAGCCGCGCTCGGGGTATCAACGTCGGCATCAACTGCGCAAGTAGTGGGTGGGGGGTTGTGTTTGCAGAAGGGCCGAGTTCCGGTCAGTACACAGAAACTTATCCCCTCTCTTCACCTCCCCCTACTCTTCGCCCTGTCGGACGAGGTCAAGTGGTTGTTTTGAACCCGTCAGTTCACCGAGTTCAGCGCTCGCCGTTGATGCCGAGAGAGACGGAGACACTGAAAGAGAAACCCTCCTCTCCACTACCCTCAGAACCTTCCAATAAGCCCCGCAGTCCTCCGATATGGCATGAGTCGTTCCACGCCGAGAGAGGTAAACAGCCGGCAGCCCACACGCGGACGAAAAGATGTCGTCAGATATTGCGAAAGGAGCACAATATATATATTCTCTTTTCATCCTCCAGCGCAATTCCAGTTCCAGTTCGTCTTTCCACCCACGCGCACACCCCCCCCCCCCCCCCCTCGCCCTTTTACACCTTTTTCCCTACTTTTCTTGTTTATTTCTTTGTGTGGATACTCGCCAGAGTAGCGCTAGTTTATTATATTTTTTTTTTACATGGTGTAGATATTGTTTTATATTTTCTTGTGTCATGAACGTTCGCACTGTCGTGGATGATAACAGGCGTGAGCTTCATCGTTTTTTAACACAAACAACACAAGTATACTCGTACACGAGGGATATTCATAAAGTTAAGGTCTGTTTGGTCATTAAAAAAAAAAAAACAATTAACTAGTGTAAAAAAAAGGTTTTCATTGTCGATTTTAAAATAACAAATGACCACTTCATTTTCCAGATAATCTCATGACCCCTCTGCATAGAAGTTCGCCGCCCGGTAATTAAACCAAGTCGACAACAGCGGTCTTGAGTTCCTCGTCGTCAGCTTGGCGACGGACCGTTCGTAGTGATTTTACCTTGACCTTCACAATTTGCCGAATATTGCCAAAAAATTACTCAAAAATTACTAAAAAATTTGCCAAATATTCACAAATATTTACCGTGATGTCACAATCTAAGATGGTGGCCGACACCACCGACACCCTGCCGCAGGAGGAACAGTTGTATACTACTTTTATAGACAATGTTGGTTTACTAAATAAATTGGTTGTCTGTAAAGTCGGTTTATGGACGAAGTTTAACGTGACAACGTCATAACAAAACATTGATGAAATGATTGCATACTTTTATGAATAAAATTGTATCATTTTTATTTTAATAATAAAAGAATAAATACTTGAAATTTTACTAGTAATCAGATTTTTAAAACGCAAGGAAAATTAACCTTTATTTCCGAAATTGTTGTTGTAATAAGCAATGAAACTTTTCACTTCACTGTATAAACAGTCGACGAAACATTTCACGTGTAGATGACTTGTAATTAATTTTAAAAACTGGCGTTTAGCTATAAATTTAAATATAATTATGAATACGTTTTCATATAAATAAAGTGTAATCAAATATCTATCATCCATTATATGAATAACCATAATTTTTTAGTAAATTGTAACATAACCTATTATTACTGCACTCGCCGACAGATGCTACTTTTTTTTTAATAATAAAAGAATAAATACTTGAAATTATACTAGTAATCAGATTAATTTTCTTACGTACATTTGACGTAGAAATTATTTCATATTACACATTTATAAACAAAGTTTTAAGTTTTCACTTCTGTCGGTGCGGCGCAAGCGTACAATGAGCGTAACGGGACACAGCGTAACGGAACAATGTGTGCAACGGGACACTTTTTCGTGCGTGCAGCCGGCGTTCATGGATTTATTAGACGTTATCACGTCAAAAAATATATCTTTAATGTTAAAAAGATGGTTCGCACCAGTCTGACAACAGTGGATGCCATTTACTCTGAAACGCAAACGAACCGTGGATCACGCTATACATCCGTCACCAGTCTATGACAGCCCAGGGGTGGAGAGAGCGTTTTGACGGACGTCCCAGCTGACAGACACTTCTGAGTCACCCGGTGACGGCCGGGCCGACCACAGGAGGATGTGCATTCACACGGTGTTCGAAGAAACTGCTACCGGGCGCCATTGTGAAATATGTAGTTATTGACGTGACAACGTCTAATAAATCGATGAACGCCGGCTGCACGCACGAAAAAGGATGACTCATTGTCCCATTACGCACATTGTCCCGTTACGCTGTGTCCCGTTGCGCTCATTGTACGCTTGCGGCGCCGCATCTATCTCTCTTCCAATCGATTGGAACAACCAACGATTTGACTTTTTCGAGGCACATTAAACTTGAAACACTCCCATTCGTTTCATACTTTTCCTATCATCGTCCTATCCTCAACAGAATAACACAGATTGGAAGAAGTTAAATAACAAACATGTGTAAAAGTTATAGTTAAAATAATCTCTTCGTTAAAGTAATAAACATATTTGAATTAATGTGTGCAAATAAAAGTAAATTTATCAATCAAATTGTAGATTTCATTTCACTCCTTCTTTGTATCCATACAAAATAATGATAATTCAATAAAAATGATTCAATTTCATTCATAAAAGTATGCAATCATTTCATCAATGTTTTTTTATGACGGTGTCACGTTAAACTATCGTCCGTAAACCGACTTTACAGACAACCAATTTTTTTTTTAAGTGTAACTTATTATCAGGCTGTAGGGTAAGTCGAGACGATGTCACATAAAGCGTAACGAAAAGCGCAACGCTCGGGTGGAGGCGGTGAGGGTGGCGAGGTGGATGAACAACAGATGAAGTAGTGATTCAGACAACTTTTGTCTTTATGCAAGTTTTTTTCTTTGCCATGATGGTTAAAACTGTAAACCTTATTGTTTAATTTGTTGTTTTTAATTTTTTTTCTGTTTTCGGATATTTTATTAAAGATCGCAGGCTTTCGCGCCCATTGTCTGAAGAAGCTTGGCTTCTGGGCTGTAGCCGCGTCCGAGGCGAATATATATCACCGACGTTTCGGTCGACATCGCAGTCGCCATCATCAGGGTAGAGTTACGTACTGAGGTTATTACAAGTTATTCTGCCTTTTCATAATCTCGCCTGAAGTGGAGTTTCTCCCCGATCGGCTGCAGCTGTAGGCCAATCACAGCCTTCCTTTCGTCTAGTTGGCCCGTTGGTTTGGCCAATCGGGGCTGGGCTTCCGTGATTGGCTGTGGGGTGTGCCGCCGAAATCAGTGGCCTCATCTCTTCTGATTGGCTGAGCTGTTTGGCCAGACAGAGGCGACCTGTCCTTTTTATTTTGAGGATTTCTGAAGATAGGATCCATATATTCTACTGATCGAATATTTTTGTTTTATCGCTCAAGGGGATGGTACAAGTAAGAAGTTTCAATTTTCTAACGCGCGTGGCAGCAACGCACCCTCATTTTTTTTTGAAGTGACAACGTCTAATAAATCGATGAACGCCGGCTGCACGCACGAAAAAGGATGACTCATTGTCCCGTTACGCTTTGTCCCGTTACGCTCATTGTACGCTTGCGCCGCATCTATCTCTCTTCGACTCGTTTGGAACAACCATCGATTTGACTTTTTCGATGCACATTAAAATTGAAACACTCCCATTCGTTTCCTACTTTTCCTCTCATCGTCCTCTCCTTAACAGAATAACACATATTTGAAGAAGTTAAATAGCAAACATGTATAAAAGTTATAGTTAAAATAATCTCTTCGTGAAAGTAATAAACATATTTGAATTAATGAGTGCAAATAAAAGTAAATTTATCAATTAAATTGTAGATTTCACATCACTCCTTCTTTGTACCCATACAAAATAGTGATAATTCAATAAAAATGATTCAATTTTATTCATAAAAGTATGTAATCATTTCAATAATGTTTTGTTATGACGTTGTTACGTTAAAATATCGTCCGTAAACCGACTTTACAGACAACCAATTTTTTTAAGTAGGCATTAACTTCGAAATACAAAACACTCAACCATTATTTACTCCGTTGCGATTAAGATGCGCTCTTGAAACCCCATCGTCACAAAATGTATTTCAAAAGTTATCGCTTTAGAGCTGCGCCCTCACCGGTCAGAAAGGTTGAAGACGCTCTTTGTAAAGGCGTGAAAGTCAACCTTGTTACCATCTCACCCGGTACGAGGTCACGCGGGACTCCCGCTAACTATAGTTACTCCTGCTTTTAAGGCATTTTCTTTCTGGCAGATTTAATAGTGGACATAAGCGATGCTACAGTATTTTACACACGATCATGAAACCTGTCCTGCAAGCAGTAAAAGTTTACTTTGTCAATAAAATTTTAATCGGCATTTATTTACCATATTAAAAAAATATAAAAACAATTTCGCGCAGATCAGCGCATGCATAGTGACGAAAGTATAAATTACGGCTTCAGTTGTACATTAAAAGAAGGGAATTTTATGATTTAAAAAATAAAATAACAGCTCCTTTTGGTTTAACAAAAAACAAGTTTTTTTTGTCCAAACACATTATATTAGTAACTGTCTTATATAAATACTGAGAATGTTTAGCCTTGGCGGTATTTACAATTTCTAAAAGGTAAATATTCAAAGGAATAATTGATGACCCTAAATAATAAAAGAAATAAATGCATTTTTTTTTTAATTTTAAAGTTTATTTGCTCATGTCAGATATATGTTCTATCGTGTATTATCTTTCGTTTGGCTCGCCGACGATACGCCAGTTCATTTATTCCAGACAGCAGTTCATATCAGCCATGCGTGGGCTCCAACATCTTTGAAATTCTGGAATCAATAAGCGTGTGTCGTGAAAAAAAAAAAAAAAAAAAAAAAAAAACGAGAGTGGGGGGAAAAATCCAAAGACGACCCCTTCTTCACAAAAAAAGAAAAAAAGAAAAACCGATATCGTCCACGGGATCTGTAATCTTGCCGTCCTTCCAACCCTCCCCCCTCCCCCCCCCCCCCCCAATCATCCTCACCAGCTATTGACAGGAGAGAGCGTGTTCAAACAGCTTCCTAGAAATGGAACCCCTCGGCTGTATTCGCGGAGGAAGCGGTTATTTGATGCAAGATCATTTGCGTCACAGAAAAGTGCAGCGTTCCCACGAAATCGTCTTCGTCGTCTTCCCCCCCCCCCCCTTCCCATGATCCAAGTTACTTTTAACATACACGATGACGCTGCATGTTTTCGACGAGTGGAATGTGATTTTCGTGCTGACCCCAGCGATCGAGGGTCCCGCCTACCTGAGAACACATACGGTGCGCAGAGCTCCAGACAAAAACCACGCAATTTGAAAACTGCTCATGATATCCGACTGGTTCCTGCTTACAAAAAGCATTCAAAAATACGCTCAGGGCGAATGAGTAGTTCTTTTTTCGTATTTATTTTTAATCTGTATTGTTAGAGGAGTGATCATGGCTATAACTTCTGTTTTGAGTAAATTTTAGGAATGAAACGTCCGTTACAGATTCTTGGAAGCACCCAAAGAACTTGTAATATAACTTTATATTCATTTCTTCGCCATATTGTATGAGAAGCCTTCTTTTCATAGACGAGAGAGCCAAACGCCCGATCGTGCATCTTCGGATTTTTTTTTTGGTTCATTTTAAATAAATATGGCGGTGTTGATAAAAGGAAAGACCATAAACAAGGCAAAGGTATTTATTTGTACGCCGCCCTATTTTTCGTTTGCCGTGTGTCCGTAAATGTTTATTTTGGACAACTCATGATAACTAATGGTCAATTAGGTTAGGTTAGCTACATTATAAATACCTACTTTAAAACATTGTGGACGGTTGATTTGGTTAGGATAGCTACATTAAAGATACTGTGAAATCATGTAAACGGTTTCCTAGCGCTGGATAGCTACATATTAAAAAGTTATTTGCTAAGCAACCATAAAATGATTTTAAACTATTTTTAATGTAGCTATACTTACCTAATATAACCAACCATCCACAATGTTTTAAAGTATGTATAGAATGTAGCTAACCTATCCTAATCGACCGCAAAATTTAATGCCACACCGGTTTATACAATGAGATAGAACGGCGTATGACGTATGAGTAAGCTACATGCCAAATGAATACATATGTTGTGGTACGGAAAAAAAAGAAGCGAGCATGAACTTCGGGGAACTTCGGGTGTGGCTCTCTCGACTGTGAAATTAAGGCTTCCCATATAATGTTACGGTAACCGCTCGAATCTCATAGTTTCCCACATGCACAACGAGAAGACTGTCCGCTTGTCCACAGCCTGGAGCTTAGAGGCGATACCGCGCTAGAAGCACCAGCGAGCGTCGCACTTATCAACAACTACATCCCTGACCGGGCGGGCCCTTCAAGGTGGACATTAACTCGGTCCTCAAGCAAAGCTGTATAATGTTTAGTTCGTGCCTCATAATAAACTAGAAACAAACTCTGCACAGCCCCATGATTGTCAGTGAGACAACTCTGCCGTTGTCGTCACACCAGTCCAATAGATGGCAGCAGATGCGTTAAGTATAATATTGTATTTGTTTAAAATTTTACCGATACCAACATTATGATGGTGAGAAAATTTTTTTATTAATTTTCACAAATTTTTTCATCGTGTTTTTAATATTTTGTAAAAATAAACCGTCTGTGCTTCGGTTTTTTTTTCTAATAGAACTGACAAATATTTGTCAGATAATAAAATATATCATTTAAAAATTTTCTTATAAAAAAATCATTACATTTTCACTCCATGCTACTTGTTCCGCGCTTGTCTGCTGTCCGGTTTTGGTTTATAGTTTTACAGTGTGTTCGATCTCACTGAGTCCGTGTGCGGACTGATGTATGAAATAGTATTTAGGTTAGAGTTTTATAATTCTCTGACACCAGAGGGCACTAAACAAGACCTGAGTATTCAGAATGCACTATTTTAAGATCATAACTGTCCAAACACTTTTTTTCACAAACGTTCTCTCATGTAACACTGTAAAAAGGAAATCGTCGGAGGAACTAAAATACAATTTCTGTAGAAACATGGGATTTTATTACTGTATAACTATTGAAAAAAATGAGTTGCACTTAAATATTTTCACGTTCATTTAACGAAGAACTTTGGATAAAAGTTATGTAGGGATCTTCATGAAATCTCTGATATATTCGTAAATTTACAGGATATCTGAAGAGAAAACTTACTAGAATCATCTTAGAGTATTAACAAATCTACAGATACTTGTTAAGTCCACAGCAGATACACTCTTTCTCCCCCCCCCCCCCCCAACCATGTGCCTGTTTACCTTGTTTACAACGAAGCACTCAACTAGGGAGAGGTAGTCTGGCGTAAGTGATACGGAGATCCGATGTCTGGAACTACGAAAAATTATTAGTTTATTGTAGGAACTTTCTACATTGATTTATTGCTATTTCTAGCAATACGATGTAACTCTACATGCAGCATGTGAGACTGTGATAAAACACGGATCATTCTGTTTTTGTTTTTGTTTTTTACCCCTGGTACTGAAGTCAGGTTTCTGCAACTTTGTAAACCTGTCACAAAACAATAAAGTCACCCGCTTTCCCTGCTTGTGTTTGTCAGCGTACGCACGTTGACGAGGGAGATGGGGGAACAGCGCATTATGTAGATCCGTTTGCAATGAGTAAAGACCTGTAAAATTTGCTATTTCAAATCCCTGAAGGATAGACTCCATGATCCTCTATGCACTCGTGCAAATTACATCTGCTGATTGGTTACTCGTAGACTCGTAACACCTGTTTACTGGAATGATCGTGATTCGCTAATTCTTCTGTTAAAGATTTTTCATTGGCCCAGAGTCCTTCAGATAAACTGTGGCCCAATCACTGAAGCAAAATAATGTCAAAAGTATTTGGACTCTATCCTATCGCGAAATTAATCCGCGAATTTTACAGGTCTCAAGCAATGAGACATTCACGTGACATAAACCGAGTGTTTTAAAAAAAAAAAAAGCAACAAATTTAACTCAAAAAATGTTGACAGCATGAGTTAGACGTCCCGACCGACGAACCATGAAGTCTTATCCTCTTGTTCTTCTTTTTTTCCCCCAAAAGTAACGTGGCTTGTTGTCTTTCTCTGTGGCGAGAGACCAACTTACACTGTTCGGTAATCTAGAATTATCAGCTTCATTTGCCTGTGAGTTAGACTTCACAAGTCTCAGTGTTCTTGGAATATCGCCTTCTCATTGGCGAGCGGCTGGTGGCTAGTTTCACAATGTCGCGGAAACGTAAAATAAAACGGAAACGGATTACGGACCCCATATATATTTACGTTTAGCAATTCGTCTGGCGCTTCCATGGTGGATGGAAACGTAACCAATAGCCACAAGTGAGTTTAAACTTCACGGTGTGGTCCAGTGTAGAAGATTATCAAAAATGTAAGTGTGAAGAGTACACTGAAAAACAGAAACCATTTGTGGAATGCTAAAAATATGGTACTCTACAAAATATTTTGCTCAGTGCAAACATGATGATTAAATAGCAAAGGTTAAAAGCTATAGTTCAAGCTGTTAAGTTCAGAGATAAAGTTAAAGTTCTCAAATTTATAGCTAAAGTTGAAGCACTTCGGTTAAGAGGTAAAGTTAAAAAGCTTAAATTTTGACAACGTGATTTAGTAGTCCCTAAAAAAAACTGTCACTCATAATTCACTACGTTGACACCGAAATATTTTTTTGTTAAGGCTAAGATCCTGAGTTTCTCCTGAGCGCGCAAAGAAAGAACACAACACACGTAGTTCCAAAATCCTCGATAGAGAGCACTAGCTGTACGGATGAGCTATGGTAGAATGAGGGGGGGTGGGGGTTGAGGAGTAGGAGGAAAGAGCGCGCTTTTCTTAGAATTCCTTATCGCCCAGCGGGGTGTCATGTTCTTCAACTTGCTGAGGGGGGTGGGGGAAGCCAGCCAACTGCCTGCCTCGGAGAGAAGTAAGATTTCCGCTCGGTTTTCTCTGTCAATTCTCCTCAGACTTCTTCGACCGCTCGACCCTCAGCGCGTAAGAGAATAAATATTACTATTTTCAGTACATTTGACATTTCAGTTATAAACCCGTAGGTAACCGTATGCAACCTTATGCAACCCAGCAGAATTATAATAAATATTAATTTTGTGCATACATATGCAAACAAATATAAAGAACACTTCACTTATACGATAAACATATTTTACATTTTACCGCGGTGGGTTGGTGGCGAAACTCTCAGATTTGGTCTCTTCTGCAAGTTATGCACACAGCTGACCACTACAATCAGTGAGGTTGGCCAGTAATGCAGTTTTCCTTCCCGTAAAAAAAAGTATTGTTATATACTGTACGAAAAAGGGTTTGAGCTTTTATGGGTTTTCTTCCTTTACACATTTTGCCACAGATATATGATTGAACATCTAATTACGCGACTTTCTGTTGTAAAGTGATATTTTTGGGTATATGATTAAAATTTATAGTTTTCTGTACGACGATATAAAAATGACCTTTTTATACAATCAATTTATATTTGTAGTTGAATATATGTCCACAAAATATTGCCGCTTATTGCACTAATTTTAGTTGTTTGAATGTATTATGCATGTAGGTATGTATAGACGAGGATAGAGCTGAAGCATTTTTTGGTTTGCTTTTAGCCTACCTGCAGCTTGTGGCTTTCGATGACCCCTTCATTTTTATTTATCATGTATGATGTTTGAAATCTATGTCATTAGTTGCTCAATGACCCTGGCATTCGTAAAAAAAATTTCTTTTAAAAATACGTAATTAAAATTTACAAAATATGGTATCGTGTAGTAATTTATAATTGCAACATAAATATTGGCGATCGCGTCTGACGAAATGGAGAGCACCTTCATGCTATCCCTACGGGTGACGTCAACCATCACCGGTAGTTCTCCTTGTAGGTATTTATGTACTGCAGGTCGGACAAGCATGAAATAATATATGTTGTAATTAATAATTAATATTTCTATAATCAAAATTTAACTCTGAAAGGGTCACAGACCTTTACCACAAACCGCCTTCGCTACCCAGTCAGAAGTGTCTGAATGAACATATGTAGGGGTAGGCTATTCGTCGTAGGTAACAAAATAATATTTCAGAGGTGGCTAGATAAAGTGATACGCGAAGAGTAGTAATTCTCCCCTTCCCAAACCGTTAAAAAAAAAAACAATTGACACGTTACCACATGCAAAACACTGCTTCAGATCTGGACCTGGATCAGGTAAGTAGAAAAAAGGCGTGCATAAATTACGACCACTGATGTAATACACGGAAATCAACCAGAGTCGAAGTGATTAGGAGCGAGGAATACTAGTACAATAAATATAAGTCATGGACGTAGTTTTATAGTAATTTATACTCACGTTTTAGAAATTGTAACTGCTGCATACCAAATTTACATTTTAAAATTGCATAATAAAGAAAAATTGAGAAAAAGTAAAAATTAGTAAGCTTAGTATATAATTAAATGTCTTTGGACAAATGAAAATAAAACAACTAGAGGACAAATTATTTATTAAATAGCAATGTATTAGACAAATTGTGTAGTAAAATAATTACATATCCATTGCAAATTAATGAGAAAAATTATATTTTTTCTTATATATACAAGTATCATTACATTACATTTTCCGCAACTGGTATACATAATTATGCTATGGGCCCTTTCATTATACATTGTCACTTTTTAATCAAGAATATATAAGGGCATAAACGTATGAGACCGATTTCTCTGACGTCACGGCGGCCATTTTTAGTGTCAAAATTCCTCAAAAATGACTCAAAATTCCTTTTAAAAAAATTCCTAATTCGAGGGAAAAATTCCCGTTTGAGGAAAAATTTCCCGTTTTAGTCATCAAAAATGTCAACGGCTTGTAAATTCCTAAAAGCAGCTTAAATTCCTTAGCGTCAAGCCGCTCTAAACTGCCGAAGTCATGACCTTGTCAATTAGGATACCATCACCGCCATTGTGAATTATGTCGTAACTGTTGCAATTATCAGTACGCCTACTATTTTGAAAATACGTAATTTTTATGCTATAAAATCGGCAAAAAATTTAAAATTTATTAAATAATTGAATTAACAAAATTTAAATAAAAAATATTTAAACACACCGTTGCACATATCGTTACGGCCACCATCTTGGATTCCAGAACTGTTGCATGTTTCGTTATGCCCGCCATAATGGATGTGTATAACGCCATCATTTCACTTTTCTTTACGCCCGCCATCTTGAATTATAGATCTTTGCAATTTTTGTTACGGCCGCCATCTTGAAAGACAGTAATTATTGTCCAAAAATGCATTAACGTTATTAAAATTTATAAAACATAAAAATTTAAATAATATCACTTCGCCATCTTGGATTATGAGATCACTACCACCATCTTGAGAATCCGTATTTATTTTCAGATTTTAATAAGAAAAGATTCAAAATTTATAAAAAATTTAATCAATATTTAATAAAGTATTATTTAATAACGCACTTACAAAATGAAGTTCGGAGTCCTCGGTTCTAACCCGGTGAGTGCAAAAAATAAAAAAAATGGCGACCCATCCTTCCTCCATGTAAGCCGCCATCAAATGACTTCCCACCACTAATGCTAAAGTGTATATATATGTATATATATGTATATATATGTATATATATGTATATATATGTATATATATATATACACATATATATACATATATATATAGCCCGCTAGTATGACGTCACGCCCACCATCTTGGATTACGACATCACAGTCGTCATCTTGTTTACGTTTGCTAGAGTGCGCTACAGCCAGTTAGTTTAATTTTTATACACACGATAATTGCAACAGTTACGAGATAATTCAAAATTGCGGTGATGTCATCCTAATTGTCAAGGTCATGACCTCGACGGCTTAGAACGGCTTGACGCTAAGAATTTAAGCCACTTTTAGGAATTTTAAAGCCGTTGACAGTTTTGATAACTAAAACGAGAAATTTTCCCTCAAAACGGGAATTTTTCCCTCCAAATATGAATTTTTTTTGGGGAATTTTGGCACCAAATATTGCCACCGTAACGCCAGATCAATAGGTCATTGACCCCATCCTCAATCCTCAGCCTGAAGCCAGGGCTCGGAGCAACCAAACTATAATACTACTACTAACATGTTTATTTAGGCCGATCCGAACTAAAGTTATGTAGTTATGAGCTTGCAACCTTGCGAACTTCACTTGCCCTTGACGAATCTGGACAGGTTCAATGTTTGGCCTCTTCACATGGTAATATCTAGCCAAAAAGGATGTTTACATTTTATTTTTGCACACAATTTTTATTGAGAAAAATGTTTTTAGCCGAAAATAGTCATATAACACTTAATTACTGTCCCGCGAATTTATGGCAATTTAATTTATTATTTTACCTACGTTTTGTAGTTACCAACGGTAGGCTGTGCATGTGCATGTAATTGTTTACACTTATTTGTAAATGTGTATAAATAATGTTTTCATCAAATTTATAATAAAAATTATTAATGTTTTTTAAGAGTTCTTAAATTTTTAAAATCAAATATAACCTAAAATCGTTTTTCAAAATGGTGACGTTTTTTCAACTGGAAGTACGTGAGAAGTACACAGATTTATTTACTTGCGTACTTGAATTTACTTAACTTTCAGTTATGCAGCCCTTGTGATTTCACTTCCAGGGACAAGTACGTATAGTATTATATACTTCAGGCGAATACGGACACGGCCTTACAAACTTCAATTTATCTAGAAGAATTAATTTAATTTAATAGAGTTTAAAATTGATTTTATGAAACACGAAAGCTATTATAAGTTTAAATCCACTGCGGAAACACTTGCTAAGGCAGTATTTTTTGTGGTTCTCTGCAAGTGTATTTTTTGGTTGTTTCTGGATCGATAATGAAGTTTTTTTTCCATGTTGTTTTGATATATAAAATGGATACAAAGATAAAAATATAAGGAACAGGATGAATCTTAACGATTTAAATAGTTTTCGGTAGTGACTGAAGTGGTTTATTCATTTAAATACTTACTGTTCATTTTTTTTTGTTTAACTTGGATTTGTTTATAACTCTAAAAATTAATGCCGCAACTAATAGAGTGATTATAAAAAATGCTGTTCGTATGCAAATGTATTGGCATGAATTTGCTAGCCTTTAAATCATTGAAATAAAAGTGATCTTTTTTTTATAGAGTTGGGTAGATTTCGGAGAAAACTTCCTATTGTAGCAGTTACCACTGTGTGACTTCCGGAAAATTTCTACAAAGTTTTTCGTTACATAGTTTAGTGTCCCCAAAATCATCATCTCAAAACATTATATATGCATATATATAACATACATAAAATTTTATGAACACGATAACTACGTAATTTTGCACGAAACATTTCCAAATTAATGAAGAAAAAAAAAACAATGAGAAATCTTGGTCGAGTTTGTTAATGGAAAATATCTGACCAATGGGGCAGAAATGGGGAAGGTTTATTTTTTTAAATAGGACAATTGCTATAACCCGCGCATCCGTATGAAGAGTTATTATACATCTCGTTTAATTTATACCAAAAACCTTTTGTCAAAATAACTGCAAGGTTAAATAAAAATGGCTCAGAGGACAAAAGAATTTCTTAACTTCCTTAGCAGGCACGCCATCAAATCAGTTCAAATTGTTCGTAAACTTTAGATGTGTTCTAGAAAATGTTTATAAAACTATTTTTGAAAGTCTAAACATTGTTGCAGGGAGTTCAAACGATTAGAATTGAAAAACAAACAAAAATTATAACATTCTTGCCACATAAAATATAAAATACATTCTTATTTTCTGCAAACTTAATAAATAGTCTCTAAAACTTTAGTCTGAAATAATACTTTATACAACCAACCAATACTGTAAGGGATTGTAAAAAAAACAGTGGCTAAAGAATAGAACATTTCTTAACTACCATTCACTACCAAATATGATACAATTTATCGAAAATCTTCTAAATAGTATCTAAAACGTTTCTCTGAAAGAAACATTCGTACATTTGAGAATATATATATATATATATATTTTTTTTTTAAAGGAATTGTGTTGGCGTCATCCGCAAAGCTAATGAGATACACATTTTTACTGATTCTTCCGCAACATTCACGTATTCAATAATAGGTTTGGACAATGCTTTCTTGGGCAACCCCGATATTTGTTGTTTGGATATCAGAATTGACAATGTGGACCTAATCATTCAGGCTGAGCAGAATGGGTACTATATGCTTCATGTCATTAAGATAAAACTGAAATAATTTGTGTGTTTTTAAACTATTCCCAGTTAAAATAATGTTTTTTATTCAACATTATATTTTGATTAATCGTGTCAAATCGTGTTAGATGCGTTACAAAAAATCCCTATCGATTCATCATCAATTGCCTTGTATCGGTATCTTTTATAACAAAAATCAGCAAAAGCTGTTTCAGTGCTTCTAGCTGTTGTAAATTTGATAGTATTTTGTAATTTTCATACATATAATTTCAACACATTGTTCAAATATTATTGCAAAACAAGACATAACTGCTATCAGACGTTAATTTTATATATTTGATTTATTACCTTTCTCATGCAGAGAAATAGTTATTGCAATTTGAAGATATTATGGAAAGATTCCAGTAGTAAAATATGACTTTATTATAGGAAATAAAGGAACGTATATACCATTAGAAAACCAACCAACTAAAAAAAAAAAATTATAAAAATTAAAAAATACTTTACTACACATAAATCACAAATTTTAAATTGCCAAAATTACAATAACATTCAAAATATTGCGTGACCTGATACCTACAGAGCGGACCATGGGGCGAAAGAGGACGCGTGTTGTTGTAAAAAGTAAAATAAAGAAAAGACATTTAATAGGTCACGTTTGATCCACGCAATATGACTATAATCATAAAAACAATAAATCTTGTATAAATAAAAGTTTACAATTAAAGTTCTACAGAGTTTCGTTAAATCATATCTGTGCAATATTAGGATATAGATGTTTCATTGCTCAATATAGTTCGAAGGAAATGGAAGAGTTTTCAATTGGCTTATTTCTATTTTCAAAACACAACGACTTACTGTCACCGAAACAAGTTTTGAAGTCGAAAGTTTAAAATAAATTTTATTCCCTACAGAAATCCTCTGCGATAGTTGGGACATCTAGCGGGCAAACTCTAAACTCATCGTGCCTGACGTCTAGCGGCGTAAAGCTGAACTAACACATCATTCGTCCATTTCACGAGCTACACGCGTCCGTTACATGACAAGTTTTAAACTAAAATTATTTAAATTATGTACGTAATGTTTCAGTTTTGGGCTACAGGAATTGTAAAGGATACTCAATTTGATTTGTATGTAAAATAAAGACCGTGTACAGTTCTTATAAATATGAAATACGTCGTTTTAAAAATTTCTTAATTACAATTTAGTAACAAATAATTTTTTGATAAATTTTTTTCTACCACAATTGCAAAAATCAAAGCTTGATCTTATAATGCTGTAATTTACAATTTTTTTTACCGACAGTGCTATTCGTGGGATAAATAATTTCCGTCGTGCTTGCAAAACTATGGATCTCGGCCTTAACTCTAGTAAATTGGCAGGGTTTGTAGTAGCGTAACAGTTTGCTTACGAGCCTGGTGTATTTCTTTGGGAGCAATAACATGAAGGTTAGATTTTTTGTCATCAAGCCATCAATATATTGCCCCATAAGAACTACACTAAACTTGTAGGTTCACAATTACTCTACTATCTATATTGACGTAAAATATTTTTGTGTGGGGGGGGGGGGGGGGGGGGGGGGGGGGGCATTTTTTTTTTCAAGCAGTGAAGTCGCACTAATTCGAACTAATTGAATCCGTGACCTGTTCAGTTTACCATTTTTCCAGATTAGTCGAATTATTGTGGTAATTCAACAGCGTGTGGTAAAATACATCGCTTTCACGCAACACAGCCTATAAAACTTTAACAAGCACGAATTCGCTAAGCTGTTGATAATTGGTTCAATACATCGGAAACGATTTAATACAATTTATTAGACATACGCCATTGCAGTTTTGGACCGTTTGTCATGGGGAAAAAAAATCAAGCATGCAAATTAAGAAATAAAAATGAAAACACAATCCCACAGCCTAAATTAGCTGATATCGAACAGATGAACACGACTTTGAACCTAAAAAAAGGTGTTACGGACAGCACGACGAAGACAGCATTTCTCATTGCACGAATCATTTAAAGAAATAGTTCAATGTTTTTTTTTTGACATTCATTTTCCCCCAAAAACTCGTTATTACTATCCGGATTTGCGGATTAGCGGGGCACTTCACTGTATCTTGTTGCGAAAGCATTTCGGTATATTTCGGAGTGTGTGTATATTGGAGACGCGCCCGGAATACTTGTTATTCCTGCCTCAACTCGAAGGACGAGGGAAGTGGAGCTAAGGAGGGGTGAGTGGCTTGATCGGAGTGCGCTGAGTGCCCGGCTGTCAAGAGCTCGTCATCTCGAGGCGAGCGCAGACGGGAAGCAGTGTTGCCAGACGTACCCGGGTTACCGTGTCGGTACCCGGCACCCGAGACCGTCTGCTCAGGTACTCAAATGAACCCGAATTCAAGGGGGAAAATGAAAGGAAAAAAAAAAATGGTTGTCTGTAAAGTCGGTTTACGGACGATAGTTTAATGTGACAACGTCATAACAAAACATTGATGAAATGATTGCATACTTTATGAATAAAATTGAATCACTTTTATTTTAATAATAAAATAATAAATACTTTAATATACTAGTAATCAGATTTTTAAAATGCAAGAATAATTAATCTTTATTGCCGAAATTGTTTTAATAAGCAATGAAAACCACATTAACTTTTCACTTCACTTTATAAACAGTCGAGTGGAAGAGAGATAGATGCGGCGCAAGCGTACAATGAGCGTAACGGGAAACAGCGTAACGGAACAACGTGTGTAACGGGACACTTTTTCGTGCGTGCAGCCGGCGTTCATCGATTTATTAGACGTTGTCACGTCAAAAAAAATTAACCGTCGAAACATATTTTTAAAATATTCACTTTGAATGGAAAACCAATTAGGGTGGAAAACAGTATTTGTGCCTGTCCATAACGCACTGACATTAAACAGCCTCGGCTATGCTACATTCCTAAGTATCTCTGGAGAATCACAGGATCAAGTTGCAGCTGCAACCATTGACATCAGGATCGGGGATATCTCTCACTGAAAATAGTCTTGAAAAAACCCTATCAAAGCGCAACAAAAATTTAACTTGGTATATTTATATTACAGATAGTATTAACGATATTTTTACACCAACCTTTAACATGAAAAAAAAACATAAATAATTTTTTACATGTGGCTGGAATAGTAGTATTTGACGTTTACATTATCTACCCGCCCCAACTCCCTACGACGAATTC
Source organism: Bacillus rossius redtenbacheri (assembly GCF_032445375.1). Taxonomy (NCBI): domain Eukaryota; kingdom Metazoa; phylum Arthropoda; class Insecta; order Phasmatodea; family Bacillidae; genus Bacillus; species Bacillus rossius. The sequence continues at coordinate 32,727,914 of NC_086339.1, read as the reverse complement.
CAAGATCCTACGCACGAGCCTTCACAGTCAAGCCAACGTAGAATTTGAACTAAAAAAATTTTATGTTGTCACGCTTTCGTGAGATTTAACGGAACAGCGTTTATGATATTTGAATTGGAGAAGACAGCAATGTTTGTTTTCATACAATTTTTGACGTGATAACGTCTTATAAATCGTGAACGCCGGCTGCACGCACGAAAAATTGTCACGTTCTGTCTGAGACGAGCGTGCAAGTACCGGCCAACCACCGTGCGAGAAAATCTTCTATAATATCAAACAGGTTAAGGCTGTTTTTTTTTTTTTTTAACTAATTGTTCGTGATTATATTTAAACAAATTATTTAAATTAAATTTGCAAAAAACTGTAAATGATATTTGAAAATTAAAAAGTATGCAATTTATCATCAATGTTTTTCTTATGACGTCATCACGTAAACCGTCTTTACAGACAACCCCCATTTTTTTTTTTTTTTTTGTTGTGTATGTGCCTGAATGACGCCCGAGCCGAGAACTCGTGCCCGGACGTGGGGGAGAGTGGACTGGAACGCCGGCGACACAGGGCGACGCTGTCTCGCCGAGACGGACGTCCAGGGCTGGACAGTGTTCGGACGGCGAGCCCGCCCCCCCCCCCCCCCGACCCTCTGACCACGACACACCCCTCCTCCGAGGGTCCTCCGTGATCCACGGCCGGATCCGACGTATATTTAGCTCCTCGACATCGGCGTCTCTGCTCCTGCGCCTCGCGTCCTAGCGAGACCCCGTGGTGCGCGTGAAGTTTCCGAATGTCTTCTTGAAAGCCCCGGTGTGCAGAGCTTCTGTTTTTGTGTAGCCTACTTACCAAGTTTTCAAACTGTACTTTTATAACACTGAAAATGGCTGAAATGCGTGTTTCTAGAATATATATATATATATATATATATATATATATATATATATATATACAGGATGTAAATGAAATGGCGGAAAATCTCGCGGATGCAGGTAGCCAGATCTACACCAAGAAGAATGGGTATAGGAACCACCACTCTGTAGCCAATAGAATGGGCGCAAAACCACTGTGAATGTAGTGTTGAGGAAACGGTAAAGCTAAGATAAATCAACAACCACAACTAACGAAACGCTGACCTTCCGGATTCAATTAAGATGTATGACAACACGTATGCAGGGAATAAAAGGTGACCACAATTCCATCGCATAAGTAGGAAACATGGCGTCGCCTCTGTCGCTAGTTTTCCCCACACGCATGTCACCACGTGCGGGCTGCGCGTGTTGCCTACCTGTCCGCATTGTCATAATGCTCCGACTTTGAGTGCCTGTATCTCAGAAACGGTTTGTCTGAGCGTGTTCAAGTACGAGGACCTTTTATGTTCCTTGTGTCATTCCTATTATTGATTCACTACGATAGCTTAGAACAGGCGTACAGGTACAGTAATACGTGCATATATATATATATATATATATATATATATATATATATATATATGAGTTTTTTTTTAGATATGAAACATGCAGTAATAATTCTCCTTCAACCGCCATATAACGTAATGGTTACTGTTCAGATATACCATAGTTGAGCCAACACACACAACCACACACACACACACACCTCGGTCCATCTGGTCTTGAAGACGCTTGTTGACCTTCCGTACAGCTGCAAGCATCCTTACAGAAGCGCCGATGCACCCTTTACGTGGTACGAAAATTATGAATTTCTACCCTTTAATATTTTTTTTTTCAACCCTCTGCAACAATGGTTCGTCTTATCCAACATTGTTTCAGACAAATTTTCAGACAAAAATTATAAGATTAACAAACTGTTTGAACGGATTTGATAGTGTACCTACTAATGGAGTTGTGATTTTTTTTTAATTCTTACCCTAATTTTTTCAACCCCTTGCAGCAATGATTCATCCAATCAGAAATTGTTTCAGGCAAAAGTTTTAGATAAAAATTATAATATTAATGAATTAGATGTTGTGCTTACGAAGTGAGATATGATTTTTTTTTGTCCTCCAACCATTTGTTTTTTCAACCCCTTACATTTATGGTTGGTCGTATCCAAAAATTATTTCGACAAAATATTTTGGTATTACTCATAAAATTTATAATAAGTTCAAACGGATGTGATATTTTCCATATTGTGGGAGTTAGCGACCCCCTTTGGTCGGAAATTGACCATTCACAAACTCGACCGAGATTTTCAACTACTTGATTTTCGAATATCAAGTTTGGAAGTGATTTTTTAACAATTGCGGCAGTTATTGTGTACATAAAATTGTGATGTATAGATATTAGATATTTATATAAACTTTCGAGTTGACGATGGATCTGGGGTCTATGGGCCGTGAAACGAAAAAAAACTATAAAAAAATTGGTTGTCTGTAAAGTCGGTTTACGGACGCTAGTTTAACGTGACAACGTCATAATAAAACATTGATAAAATAATGATGGCATACTTTTATGAATAAAATTGAATCTTTTTTTATTTTTATAATAAAAGAATAAATACTTGAAATTATACTAGTAATCAGATTTTTAAAATGCAAGAATAATTAACCTTTATTGCCGAAATTATTGTTGTAATAAGCAATGAAAACCACATTAACTTTTCACTTCACTTTATAAACAGTCGACGAAACAGTTCACGTGTGGATGACTTGTAATTAATTTTAAAAACTGGCGTTTAGCTATAAAGTTTAAATATAATTATGAACACGTTTTCATATAAATAAACATATATCATCAATTATATGAATCACCATAATTTTTTAGTCAATTGTAACATAACCTATTATTACTACACTCGCCGACAGATGCTACTTTTTTTGATAATAAAAGAATAAATACTTGAAATTATACTAGTAATCAGATTTTTAAAATGCAAGAATAATTAACCTTTATTGCCGAAATTATTGTTGTAATAAGCAATGAAAACCACATTAACTTTTCACTTCACTTTATAAACAGTCGACGAAACAGTTCACGTGTAGATGACTTGTAATTAATTTTAAAAACTGGCGTTTAGCTATAAAGTTTAAATATAATTATGAACACGTTTTCATATAAATAAACATATATCATCAATTATATGAATCACCATAATTTTTTAGTCAATTGTAACATAACCTATTATTACTACACTCGCCGACAGATGCTACTTTTTTTGATAATAAAAGAATAAATACTTGAAATTATACTAGTAATCAGATTTTTAAAATGCAAGAATAATTAACCTTTATTGCCGAAATTATTGTTGTAATAAGCAATTAAAACCACATTAACTTTTCACTTCACTTTATAAACAGTCGACGAAACAGTTCACGTGTAGATGACTTGTAATTAATTTTAAAAACTGGCGTTTAGCTATAAAGTTTAAATATAATTATGAACACGTTTTCATATAAATAAACATCTATCATCAATTATATGAATCACCATAATTTTTTAGTCAATTGTAACATAACCTATTATTACTGCACTCGCCGACAGATGCTACTTTTTTTAATAATAAAAGAATAAATACTTGAAATTATACTAGTAATTAGATTTTTAAAATGCAAGAATAATTAACCTTTATTGCCGAAATTGTTGTTGTGACAAGCAATGAAAACCACATTAACTTTTCACTTCACCTTATAACCATTCGACGAAACAGTTCACGTGTAGATGTAAGTTGTGTGCTGCCGCTGTCTTTCTTCTCCTCGGACGCATAGGCCAATCGAGTGGAAGAGAGATAGATGCGGCGCAAGCGTACAGTGAGCGTAACGGGACACAGCGTAACGGAACAATGTGCGTTAACGGGACACTTTTTCGTTTGTGCAGCCGGCGTTCATCGATTTATTAGACGTTGTCACGTCAAAATTAATTTTCTGTGAGTCGCACCGTGGTAACGGCTATTTCTTTTAAGTTTCTCTACAAAAAAAAATTCATAATTCCCTTAGAAGATGATATGATAATTTACATGTTGTGAATAGTGGGTTAATTCGACCGCGTGTTACGTAAGTATAAAACAATGACGTACCCCCCCCCCTCCTCGCTCTTCTCTCACCTGTCTCACTCCGCCGCCGAGGAGGGCGCTGCCTGGGGCCGACACAATGACGTCCTGGGGCGCCGCCCCGCCGACGCGCGCCTCCGTGATTACATGCCGCCGGCGCGGCGTAATGAACCACGAAACTTCTCCTCGGCTGATTAGTTCGCAGAAGACGTGCGGCGAGGCAGCCTCCCGCAGGAGCGAGGCGCACACAACACGGCGCGCGGGGAAATTGAAACTCCTCCGCACGCGACCGTGAAAATTAATTAGAGATGACGGTCCATCGCTAGAAAACGTTGACGGTCGCTAGGGCTTCAACGCACTTTGTCCTCATTTGCAACATGTGCCTATTTTCTTATTGTTTCTTGTTTGGCAAAATAAGCTCGTTTCGCATTTAAACCAACCAGTGCGAGGACACGTCACGTTAAATTATTTTTCTTCCAATGATAAGAATAATAAATGGGGTTTGCAGACTATCTTGGCGCAAAATCTTTTCAGGAACAATTTATTTGCCTTTTTTCCGGCGCGTTTAATCCTACTATGGCCTCAATCACTGACCCTACTTTAGTTAACACGTGTTATTCGTGTGAATTTTTATCTTTTTCATCTTAAATGTTTATGCTTTTTTTGTAGAGAGAGATACACCACCAGTTCTATTAGATATGACCTGCATTTTTCAGGCAGTTAGGGGAAAATTACTGTGCTTTATAATTATGACACAAATTTGTAAATCACCATTCTAATTGGCCTGTCATTACCTTACTGTTATTGCAATACGAAAATAGTTAACAAATGGTTTCTTAATGAGTTAAGACATTTAGATAAAAAGAGAAAGAAGTAAATCTTTAACAATAAATCGATACCGAACATTGACGTACTTCGTCCACAAGTAGGCCTATTTTATTTTTAGTTGCTAAAGGTTTTATCGCCACACCCGTGGACCAATCAGTTATGAACAAGGAATTGAAGTGAACCCTCTTAAAGATGTGACCTTGTTATCAGCCAATGCGCATTCTGAAAAGGCTTGATTATACATAAGCATGTTGAGTATAACCTTCAAGTGAAATGAGTCCGCGAAATAATCGTGCCTCTAGTGATGAGTTACATAATAAAAGTTCCACTTCTGTCAGATAAATTACTCAGTAGGTACACACTGCACTCGAAAGTGGAGGTAATGAGGATTCAAATTTGCAGATATGAGACTGTCATCCCTGGTCAGGCCAGTGACGAACGTGCGACCCAGATTCCAGCAAGGAGCAGCGTTGCGTTATTTAATATGCAACATTTTTGAGTGATATATAGAATGTTTAAATTATAAATCGAGGATGTAATGTTATATTTACTCGTCGTGGAAGAATCGTGAGGCTGAAAGTTAACTCCCAATTATCCTAGCTAAATACATTAAAACCAAATATATTTTTTTTTATGCCTGCACTCATTCGTTTCATTGGGGTTCTCCAGCGATGGCTTCCTCTGCAATGAAAATGTGACACAATTCTTCCCGATCCAAAAGTCTGTAACCATTAATCCCTGCACTCTTTGGAAGTGAAGTTGGTACACAGCCTTTCCGTAAATAAAGCCCGCATCGTAATACAAGACACCAGGAGATTGTTAACGTATATTCTTCTACGTGCGATAATCGTTATACACGCCGCAGACCATCAACCTTGCACAATAAAAACCAAGAACTCAAAATGTACTTTTGCCTGCCTAGTGCCGAGTTGCCTAACTCCCGTGGACATTTTCCTTCCTGTCCGTTTAGAAATGTTTCGCCTGCTCTGTGTATGACTTGTAAAGCAGAGACCTGGACTGTAGACAAGAGAGATGCTGGGAAGATCAGAGCATTATGTGTGAATTTTAAGAGGAGTATGTTGGCAGTTATAGGGTGAGACTGGATCAGGAATGACATAGTGGAATCAAGAACATGAGTGCAGAACTTGAAAAATATTATGAAAAAAGCAAGAATGAGATGGTATGGTCATGTGCAGAGAAAGGTAAAAGAGAGGCTACCTAGGGAAATGATGGAGTTGAAGTACACAGGAAGAAGGCCAAGCAGGAGGTGGAAAGAGCAGACAGTAAAAGTAGTGCAGGAGAGAGGGGAAGGTTGCTTGACCAATCAGTATCGAAGTTCAATGCAAAAATAGAAAAGGTGGAAAACTGGTTTTATTTAATGTAAATAAAACCATAGCAGCACAACTCATCCTGAATGTCAAAAAAAAATTTTTTTGTAATTACTGCTTTATCCCAAATTTTCTGTTCATAACAAGAAAATACTCTACAAACATCACACATAAAAAGAACCAAGTGAACAAACATATCAATACGATTATTTTTCAATCTAAGGCTTGGAATTCTTCAGCACCTGCATCGAAAAAAAATATGTTTCGTAGGCACAATAATGTAAATCTTGGCGCGGTCTAACAGCATTTCTAGCCATGCCTTTGAAGAAGTTTTTTTTTTTTTTGCTCTTCACGCAATATAATTTACGATTTTGGCTGGAGTTTACTAAGGAGGTTTCAACCAGAGAGAACTGGAGTTCCAACAAGGTTAAAATACGAAATTCTGCTTGCCGAGGTGTACGCGAGATCTCGAATGTGTGTTCCCACGGCCGTGGAATGGCTGGTGGTTTTGCTTACACGCAGAGACGGAACAACCCTCTAGACACGGGCCGCAACCCCCCACTCCTCTCTCCAGTCACCAACCGCCGCAACAAGGCTGTAACAAGACCTCGCTGCAGCAAATTACACCCCCCCCCCCCCCTTCCCAGACCACCCCGTGTTCTCCTCTTTCCCGTTCCCCTGGGGGGCACACAACTCCTGGAGAGTTCCAGCAGGGGCATCAGGGACACAACTCCTGGAGAATTCCAGCAGGGGCATCAGGGACACGATTCCTGGAGTATTCCAGCAGGGGAGAGTGGGGAGGAACACGGCTCGCCGCCGTCGACTGAAGATGCACCCCCCTCCCTTAACCCTTTTTCCCTAGCCGCCCCCCATTTATCAGCCCTCTCCCTGATCCAGCCACCCCCTTCCCCGCCCCGAACAGGAAACCTCCGCCCTCGCAGACTCTCATTAGGGAACAAGGCCCGCGGCGCGGAGCGGTCCTTGTCTGCCCTCAGAGCCCGTGGGCATGTCGCGAGCGGGGAATATCGGCCGGAACGTAATTACCCGAGCGAGGTTTCTTTTTTTTTATCTTTTTTTTTTCTTCCCTCCTGCGAGGCGCTCCTCGCCTTTTCTTGTCGCTGGGAGTCTGCGTCACATAACTTGTGCTCAAAAGAGGTACCTTCCACTGGCACCCGTTCCTCAAGTGTCACTCGCAGAGCATCGCGTGATGTTTTGTCTGCGAACTTGTGTATACAAAACACCGTTCACAGAACAGTGGCAGTAGGATATATAGGCCATTGCCCATTGTTACTAAAAATTTTGAGAAATGTCACATTTTAAGCAAATTTTATGAAACCGTCTTTACGCTTAAATTTATGAGCGCCTTATTTTATTTTATTTTTCTCTTCCACGACGCGGGCATATAGATTTTGACGCGTGACTTGCGACTTCGAAAATTACACTTCTTCGCTTCCTTTTTTTTTTTTTTTTGTACAAACTAAGAATCGACTACCGAGATTTTCCAGCGTTATTAAGGAAAACACAAGATATAAACTTATTTTATACCATGGGAAAGATTAATTTATAAATAATTTCAAATTGAGCCTGCCTTGTTATGATAGTGCACGTAATAAATCGCACATTTTGTTTACGAAACGCCTGGAGGGTTAAAATATGAAAATGTAGGTAATAACTTTAAAATTATTTTTAAAAGTTTATTTATAATGGATACTCGTCTAATGAAGTATTTTATAATATAACTGGCATTGTACCAATACTCGTTATAATACGTTTCTTTTGTCAGTGTAATCAGCCACCACTGATTATTTACTTTTTTTTTTTTTTTTAAGTATTCATACCTACATCCACTTCTCTTTTTTTACCCGTAATTAACACAATTTTAGTAATTGATTTTAATGTTTCATGTTTAACTTATAAAAGTCCATTTTTTTTATAATACTATACAATATTGATTGTTACGCAGAATTATTTTTAGCCTGTGTGATTAAATAGTGAGATCACACAAACAAACAAAATAAGTTATTTTATAATTGTTATATTAAATATTTTCAAGTGAAAAATCACTGTTTTAACTTAATATTTACAGATTTAAAATTACTTTTAATTCTTTGTGTAACATGAGCTAAGATTTTACAAACCATTTTAAAGGGTCTTTTGCGTCATGACTGCTTCAAACTCGTGTGATGTGCGTCGCAGGATCAGTCTTCAAACCTAGTTCGGCTCAGCTAATGAGCTCATAGCCGGTTACCATGGAGTCCAGCGTAACCTAGTAGATCCCTGTAGGAGTTGTTTAAACCTAGTTCGGCTCAGCTAATGAGCTCATAGCCGGTTACCATGGAGTCCAGCGTACCCTGGTAGATCCCTGTAGGAGTTGTTTAAACCTAGTTCGGCTCAGCTAATGAGCTCATAGCCGGTTACCATGGAGTCCAGCATAACCTGGTAGATCCCTGTAGGAGTTGTTTAAACCTAGTTCGGCTCAGCTAATGAGCTCATAGCCGGTTACCATGGAGTCCAGCATAACCTGGTAGATCCCTGTAGGAGTTGTTTAAACCTAGTTCGGCTCAGCTAATGAGCTCATAGCCGGTTACCATGGAGTCCAGCGTAACCTAGTAGATCCCTGTAGGAGTTGTTTAAACCTAGTTCGGCTCAGCTAATGAGCTCATAGCCGGTTACCATGGAGTCCAGCGTAACCTAGTAGATCCCTGTAGGAGTTGTTTAAACCTAGTTCGGCTCAGCTAATGAGCTCATAGCCGGTTACCATGGAGTCCAGCGTAACCTAGTAGATCCCTGTAGAGTTGTTTAAACCTAGTTCGGCTCAGCTAATGAGCTCATAGCCGGTTACCATGGAGTCCAGCGTACCCTGGTAGATCCCTGTAGGAGTTGTTTAAACCTAGTTCGGCTCAGCTAATGAGCTCATAGCCGGTTACCATGGAGTCCAGCGTACCCTGGTAGATCCCTGTAGGAGTTGTTTAAACCTAGTTCGGCTCAGCTAATGAGCTCATAGCCGGTTACCATGGAGTCCAGCGTAACCTAGTAGATCCCTGTAGAGTTGTTTAAACCTAGTTCGGCTCAGCTAATGAGCTCATAGCCGGTTACCATGGAGTCCAGCATAACCTGGTAGATCCCTGTAGGAGTTGTTTAAACCTAGTTCGGCTCAGCTAATGAGCTCATAGCCGGTTACCATGGAGTCCAGCATAACCTGGTAGATCCCTGTAGGAGTTGTTTAAACCTAGTTCGGCTCAGCTAATGAGCTCATAGCCGGTTACCATGGAGTCCAGCGTAACCTAGTAGATCCCTGTAGAGTTGTTTAAACCTAGTTCGGCTCAGCTAATGAGCTCATAGCCGTTTACCATGGAGTCCAGCGTAACCTAGTAGATCCCTGTAGGAGTTGTTTAAACCTAGTTCGGCTCAGCTAATGAGCTCATAGCCGGTTACCATGGAGTCCAGCATAACCTGGTAGATCCCTGTAGGAGTTGTTTAAACCTAGTTCGGCTCAGCTAATGAGCTCATAGCCGGTTACCATGGAGTCCAGCGTAACCTAGTAGATCCCTGTAGGAGTTGTTTAAACCTAGTTCGGCTCAGCTAATGAGCTCATAGCCGTTTACCATGGAGTCCAGCGTAACCTAGTAGATCCCTGTAGGAGTTGTTTAAACCTAGTTCGGCTCAGCTAATGAGCTCATAGCCGGTTACCATGGAGTCCAGCATAACCTGGTAGATCCCTGTAGGAGTTGTTTAAACCTAGTTCGGCTCAGCTAATGAGCTCATAGCCGGTTACCATGGAGTCCAGCGTAACCTAGTAGATCCCTGTAGGAGTTGTTTAAACCTAGTTCGGCTCAGCTAATGAGCTCATAGCCGGTTACCATGGAGTCCAGCATAACCTGGTAGATCCCTGTAGGAGTTGTTTAAACCTAGTTCGGCTCAGCTAATGAGCTCATAGCCGGTTACCATGGAGTCCAGCGTAACCTAGTAGATCCCTGTAGAGTTGTTTAAACCTAGTTCGGCTCAGCTAATGAGCTCATAGCCGGTTACCATGGAGTCCAGCGTACCCGGTAGATCCCTGTAGGAGTTGTTTAAACCTAGTTCGGCTCAGCTAATGAGCTCATAGCCGTTTACCATGGAGTCCAGCGTAACCTAGTAGATCCCTGTAGAGTTGTTTAAACCTAGTTCGGCTCAGCTAATGAGCTCATAGCCGTTTACCATGGAGTCCAGCGTACCCTGGTAGATCCCTGTAGAGTTGTTTAAACCTAGTTCGGCTCAGCTAATGAGCTCATAGCCGGTTACCATGGAGTCCAGCGTACCCGGTAGATCCCTGTAGGAGTTGTTTAAACCTAGTTCGGCTCAGCTAATGAGCTCATAGCCGGTTACCATGGAGTCCAGCGTAACCTGGTAGATAGATCCCTGTAGGTGTTGTTTGAAACCTGTTTCGGCTCAGATAATGAGCGTCATAGTCGGTTACCTACCCTGCAGGAAAATGTTTGTGGATTTTTAAGTTAGATTTACTATAGGTGTGAATTTTCTAAGTTTCAATTAGTGATTTTCTGTGTTATGATCCTTTTTTTTTTTTTTTAACTTGTGATGGTAAGGCCTAATTGGGTACGTGTTTTCGAGAAAATTCAATCATAGACAGTTCAGATTGTGACTTCCTGCCCGATCTGGACGACGAGCGCGCGTCATGGGGTGCGACGCAGCGAGAGATGTCGCTGTATTCAGTCGCTGCACCTGCTCGTTTCCGGCGGTGTTTGCTCTGCTTTGGCGAATCAGCGCCGGTGCCGATGGCAACGCAAATGTTTGCTTCATCCCCCTCCGCATTTTTTTTTCCCTTTCCCCCCCCCCCCCCTCCCTGATCAACCGAACACTCCCTGCATGAATGAGAGCCGCGGCAGATGCGATGTGGCACGTGTGCGCTGGCATATCAGGTTGCGGGAAGCCTTCTTTCACAGACAAGAGAGCCAAACGCCCGATCGTTAGAGACCTGCAAAATTCGCGGATTCATTCGTTGATATGCTAGAATTCAAACACATATACCTCTTAGATAATTTTGCTATTGGCTTACTGTTCATCTGGACGATTCTCAACCAGTTATAAACCCTCAACCAAAGAAGGATCGAATCACAGACAAACCAGCTGAGACGACTTACAAGTCGGCAGCCAATGAACTTGCGTTATTTTCCCGAGTGTACAGGGGTATGTGCAGTCTATCCTGAAGGCCATCGAAACCGCGAATTTTGCAGGTCTCTACCGATCGTGCATCTTCGGTTTTTTTTTGTTCATTGTAAATAAATATGGCGGTGTTGATAAAATGATACTAATGGTCGATTAGGTTAGGTTAGGTTAGCTACATTATAAATACTTTAAAACATTGTGGACGGTTGATTTGGTTAGGATAGCTACATTAAATATACGGAAAAAAAAAGCATGAACTTCGGGGAACTTCGGGTTTTGGCTCTCTAGTCTGTGAAAAGAAGGCTTCCCGGCATATCATGGTGCTGGGGTGCGCTATCGAAGGCAAACAAACCTAAGATTCATTGACCCCGAGTCACGTGCCCTAATAATCCGCGTTCATGCTTATTCGACTTCGTACCCCCTCCCTCCCTCTCTCAACCTATCTTTCCTATAAACAACAATCTCTCTAAACGTCGGTTTAGGCTAGGTGAGTGATATTTAAGATATTCTACACAGAGAAAAATGGTTTGTGTAAATCAAACAAATATTTGTTTATACGTGGCGAAACATATATTTGCATGCTGTAACAAAATATTTTGTAGGCTCAAAAAAAATTGATTTGTTACACGTACAGTTGAGTTGTCAAAATTATTTTGTTGGGGCAACAAGATCTGTCCTACTACAAACATTTGTTTTTATCAAAAAATTTATACCTATTTATCTCGCCATGTACAAACAAATATTATGTTGAGGCAAACAAACCTTTCCGTTAGTGTAAAACCATAAATTTTTATGAGTTCTCGTAAAAAATGTGTGGTTTATCTTTTTTTATATTCCGACCACAAAGTTGCACAAGCGAACATACTTCGAATCATATATGTTCGGGACTGTTTGAGCGCCAAAATTTTCAGGCCAGAAGCGTGGTCAAAAACTACTAAGATAAAGTAGGAGACTATTAGAATCCGTGTTTCCTCTAAGTTTATTGAAATTACACTAGATTTTTAAAAATTTAATTATTTATATTGCATCAACTTACCTGACATTAACAAAACAAATAGGGAATAAAGAAAAAGAAATAATTTTAAGCTACATTTTTTAACTAATAATTTTAACTTTTGCTCATACAAATTAGAAATAATTGCATAAATCTTTATATTTCTATAACACCTTCCCTAAACCTAATTATTAAATTTAAACAAAGAATTGTTATTTATTTAATTATAAAAACCACCAGATTCGAACAAAAAAAACTTTTTCGCCACTTCTCATAACTACGACTTTCCCACAACCAAACCGTTAATTGAAACAACTACGGTTAGCTGTGCAATGAGTGTGGACATTGGCAACACTGCGCTCACCCACCTATACTCAGCAGGATTGAATAGACGCATCATAGTGGTTATTGTACCATTGTCGAGGTTTGAGGGCTAAAGGATAAAGCTATGGGCTTGTATCGCTCACACAAAGCGGTATGCTTCGATAGAAGCTACCATGACCGCTGGCATGTTGCATGAAATGAAAGATCGCGAGATTATATTTTAACTCGTAATGTAATTAGGTCCCGATTTACAAACAGTGTATCCGGGCATTTGCCTCAGAGCGCCAGTTTTTTGAGGGGCGGGTGATTAATTAGGACAAAAAATTTTGAGAGACGGAGGAAAAAAAAATATTTTTTTTTACGTAAGTTAATGATATGATCTTCGAACATACATGTCAAGGGGAAATTTTATTTTGTATTAACTATTGCAGTACGATTAAAAATACTACGCTTTAAACCAATACTTCAGAAATAGTTTTAAAACTAGTTTAATGCAACTCAGGTTTTACTACGGTAGTTATACCAGCCGTATAGTACTGCAACAGTCATTTACTGAATTTAAATAAGGAAAAAAAAGACAAACACAGCTTATTTCTTTGAATAACCTTAGTGTTAAGTTAGATACAAGTATATTGTGTTGTTTTAAAACTGACTTGATGTAAGCTTTTGGACATATGCCATTGCTAAGCACATGTATGTCTGTAGAAGAAAACTACAAAAATCCAAAAGACGAAAAACACAAATTAAGCAAAAAATGCTGTTGTCAACAGGATATATACACCACATAATATTCCATAACAGGAATATGGTCAACAAACAAAGAAAAACGGACTAAGAGAATGAAAAAAAAAAAAACACAAATGATGAATTGAACACCAAAAACATTCAGCACAACAATTGAAACGAGACAAAAACACAACAAAACGAAAAGACAAAAACACAATAGTTTTCCAAAAGTTTCCAAAAGAAAATTTAAAAACTGAATTGGTACAATTTAATGGTGTTTGTGGGGAACCGGGAAAGGAAGGGGGATGGCCTGAGACTATCAACACTGAGCCATCTAGAATCAGCTCTCTGGTCTTTCTTAGTCTCGTCTACTCCAGCTGGAAGGATTAGCTGCATGTGGCAACCATGCGTCGAGCCATAGCGGAGTTAGCGGTCTTCCCGAGACGGGTGCGTGGTTTTCTAGAAAGCTGCCCGTTGGAAAAAATATATAGTTCGCTTGTGATGACGGCCTGTGCCTGTGGTTTGGTGTTTTCTGCTACGAAGATTTATGAAAGGATTAGGCTTACGTCCGTCCGCATATGAGATCAGCTTGTGGTGAAAAATACTCCGAGACTGTAGTTATGCCACGAAACACATGTCTGCATTAGTCAGTGACTCATAAATTATGAGCCATTCCTCACATTTTGCCGACCATCACCGGGCCGAATTTCCGTTTTTTTTCTCGTTGGATTTTTGTTCCAAGTGACAACTATTAAATTAACATAAATTTAATCCCATCTGCAATATCTTAACTCAGAACGTACGCAGAATGACCTCGAACTCAACATCATGTTACTTGAAAGGATATATACTTTAACCAAATCACTTGATAAGTCAGCATTGTAAGTTTTTTACAGTATAAAAATTCAAAGTCAACCGACTAAAAGTTTTTATTTTGTTTTGAATTGTTATTAACAGTAGGGTTATTCATGATTACGTAGCAAAAACACATTATTTAATAATTTTCTGCAGACACTCGTTTTATCTTGAAGACTTTCTTTACTATTTGAAAAAAAAAATTAAAACAAATTTTAATTTGGGAAGCATTTTACACCACATGCCGTTTATAAATTTTCAATATTTTTTTTCGTAAAGAACCTGCACCCGAAATTTGTCTGTCGAATTCTACTTCAGCCTGTGGTGTAAGTACGTTTCTGATATCCGTGTTGTTGGCTGGACGTAAAACTAATAAAGAATCGCCCAATTTTATGAGCTTCGATTATATAGCCAAACGCCACAGAGTTCTTTATAATAATGGAGGCCCCGTCACCTTCGGACTCTATGACAGACATTTATTTTTGTATCGGTTTACAAAAGCAAACAGAAAATATCTTCTTTACTATGAAAAGATTTTCCTATGGAAATGAATTGTTTGTAATATCACAGTAGATATTATAACTTTGTACAACATATGGTTATGATTATTTTTCCATGTATGAAATACATATCTGAGATAATACTGAGTATTTCTTATGAAAAATATGCGTTAATTTTATACGTTAATTGATGTTTCATTCAAGAATAATTTGTTTAGACCCATGAAAAGATAATCAAATATTTAATAATTGGACTTAATTTTGTATTATTATGCTTATTAATGTGCGCAGTTAATACTTTAAATCTATTCAGGGAACGATTTACAAATAACTTTAAAAATTGGAGGTACTGGGACAACCAACACAAAGCATACAGTATGTTCGGGGAAGAATCCGACCCCAGTATTACTGCGAACAGCGATACAGTTGTTTTCAAATAAATATACAAATTAAAAAAAAACAATATCTGTAATTTTAAATGAATATTTATGTTCCATTAAGAACAAAGTTACAGTTTAGGTAGATTTATATATATATATATATATATAAATATATATGTGTGTGTGTGTGTGTGTGTGTATGAATGTATGTATGAAAACTTCGTGTACGACGCACCCTATATGTTTTTAAAATATTTCAAAATTAATGATCAACATTTTCCGCTCATTCCATACAACTAAAAATATTTCGAATATTTTATTTTCATTGCATCTAAAAATTTTGTAGTAAGTATTTCTAGAATGTTCTTTCTAAGAACGACATGGTCATGAGCACGGCACAGACCTGGCCCAGGTTCTGTTCATGTGACGCCAGTAAAAAAAAAAAATCCCGTTATTGTAGCAATGTCTACCAACCTTTTCGGAAGCAGAATTAAATATCTATAGTTCTTTATCCTGATCACAATCAGTATTTTTTTTTTTTTTGGTGTTGTGTTATTTCAAAGTTTGATGAAACATTTTGATTCGTTATCTTTCTTTTTCTTTTTTTTTTGTTTCAGTCCTGCAGAGTCTGTTTATTAGTGTTTATAGAACTGATGACAATGCAAACTGTATATTGTGCAGGAAACATCTTTATAAGTCAATATTGCATTTATGGGTATATTTGTATTGAATGCATATTTTGTATTGTATTAATTCAGTTATTTTTGCCACCCAAGACAGATGTTCTCGGTTACCGGGTACTGATATAGGGGAAGCCTTCTTTTCACAGACGAGAGAGCCAAACGCCCGATCGTGCATCTTCGGTTTTTTTTTATTTTGAACAACTCACGATAACTAATGGTCAATTAGGTTAGGTTAGCTACATTATAAATACTTTAAAACATTGTGGACGGTTGATTTGGATAGGATAGCTACATTAAAAATACCGTGAAATCATGTAAACGGTTTTCCTAGCCCTGGATAGCTACATATTAAAAAGTTATTTGCCAAGCAACCTTCGGGGCAACTTCGGGTGTGGCTCTCTCGTCTGTGAAATGAAGGCTTCCCACTGACATAGTGTACCCGACTCCGGGTAGGTCTGGCAACACCGCTGCGGGGGTGTCAGGGTAGGTCTGGCAACACCGCTGCGGGGGGTGCCGGGTAGGTCTGGCAACACCGCTGCGAGGGTGTCCGGGTAGGTCTGGCAACACCGCTGCGGGGGTGTCCGGGTAGGTCTGGCAACACCGCTGCGGGGGTGTCCGGGTAGGTCTGGCAACACCGCTGCGGGGGTGTCCGGGTAGGTCTGGCAACACCGCTGCGGGGGGTGCCGGGTAGGTCTGGCAACACCGCTGCGAGGGGTGCCGGGTAGGTCTGGCAACACCGCTGCGGGGGGTGCCGGGTAGGTCTGGCAACACCGCTGCGAGGGTGTCCGGGTAGGTCTGGCAACACCGCTGCGGGGGTGTCCGGGTAAGTCTGGCAACACCGCTGCGGGGGGTGTCCGGGTAGGTCTGGCAACACCGCTGCAGGGGTGTCCGGGTAGGTCTGGCAACACCGCTGCGGGGGGTGCCGCGTAGGTCTGGCAACACCGCTGCGGGGGGTGCCGGGTAGGTCTGGCAACACCGCTGCGGGGGTGTCTGGGTAGGTCTGGCAACACCGCTGCGGGGGTGTCTGGGTAGGTCTGGCAACACCGCTGCGGGGGTGTCCGGGTAGGTCTGGCAACACCGCTGCGGGGGTGTCCGGGTAGGTCAGGCAACACCGCTGCGAGGGTGTCCGGGTAGGTCTGGCAACACCACTGCGGGGGTGTCCGGGTAGGTCTGGCAACACCGCTGCGGGGGGTGCCGGGTAGGTCTGGCAACACCGCTGCGAGGGTGTCCGGGTAGGTCTGGCAACACCGCTGCGGGGGTGTCCGGGTAGGTCTGGCAACACCGCTGCGGGGGTGTCCGGGTAGGTCTGGCAACACCGCTGCGGGGGTGTCCGGGTAGGTCTGGCAACACCGCTGCGAGGGTGTCCGGGTAGGTCTGGCAACACCGCTGCGGGGGGTGCCGGGTAGGTCTGGCAACACCGCTGCGAGGGTGTCCGGGTAGGTCTGGCAACACCGCTGCGAGGGTGTCCGGGTAGGTCTGGCAACACCGCTGCGGGGGGTGCCGGGTAGGTATGGCAACACCGCTGCGAGGGTGTCCGGGTAGGTCTGGCAACACCGCTGCAGGGGTGTCCAGCGACGCACGGCGCAGGTGTTGGCGGATTGCAGCGCGCCGAGGCCTGTGCGTGACAGTTCCCGGCACGCACACGATTTGACACGGCACCGGCGGAAGTGGCGTGTCTGGGAGAGGCGTGTTCAGTAAGGAGGGGGGGGGGGGGGGGGTACTCAAGCTCTGCGACGTAACTTTTTTGACAGCAGCTCTGACAAGCAGGCCAACGTGACTTCCCGGGGTGAAAGATGAAGGTAGGTTTACATTCATACGTCTGCCACACGTATTCCCCAGGGTCACGGCCAGAGGCGTATGTAGAGAGGGACAAGCACATGCGTTAAAAAATTGCATTTCGTGGTTGGGGGTGGGAGGGTGTTAAATATAGAACCACTTTTCCAGCTGAATTTGATAGATTTTTTTTTCCTTGGAGAAATAAAACACTTCAATTTCTTTTAAAAAAACAAAATACGCGACCAGAATGGCCCAGTAAAATAGGGCAATGGCTTCTCTTGCAGACGGCCCTCAATTACAAGCAAATAATCGCTACCGCAGATATCCACTTACTGCAGTCTAGTGAGAATTTCGCGAAAAAAAAAAATTGCCCCAATGAATCCGTAAAATATTCGTGGCCAAAACAATCACTCATCACAAGAAATGCATGTCCCTTATCAAACACTACACTGTAGGATTTTTTTTTTTTTAACGGTCTTGAACATGTACTGGAAGTAATCTTAAGTGTACACCCAAAACTATACTGTATAAGTTCCATGAGGATTAAAAGCGTTCCAAAAAACGGTGGCTAGTGTTATGATGCACAGGTACCTCAATTTTTAAATTCTACCTCTATTTTGTACAATTTTTTTTTTGCCAGGAAAGAAAAAGTTAATGGAACACAAGTATTCCCGCGTTGTGTTATGTAATCATGCCAGTTAAGGATAACTTCTAACGCGCGTAATCAAGTACAAGCTTCCTTTTATTTATATTTTCCCCGTATTGTGTTCTCTCCGTTTTCTTCGTTTCTTCTCTTGGTGCTCTAACTCGCGTATAAAAAGAAAAGAGGGATTCGCACCTGCGCGCGTGTTCTGCTTCTGACATTTCCCGGGGAAAATGCAACTTTATGTTTTCCCGGTGGTCCCAGCCGCGCGTTTTAACTTTCGACGGAAATGTTCGCAGTCTTACTCGCTCTGGGTTCGTGCATATTTACGTAAGCACACCATAAAAAAAAACTCTTCGAATATATACACATACGTACATTTAGTCATTTAAAATTTTTAAAAACAAAATTACAAACAGGTGTAAACTGTGTAATTTTTACGCAAATACGTCCAGAAAACCTAAATTTACAAACAGGTCTCGGATAAATTACACTAATTTACTTATGAATTAAAACCACTGACTTGATCAATTACACTTTCGGATGTAAATGTAAAAAATATACCTCAAATTACATGTTGATTAAATTAACCTAATATTTTTTTTTTCATAATTATTGTACTTGTGGGGTTTATTAACATCACTTACGTCATTTTAAAATCGCATAATATTCGACACAGTACATTGTACGAGTATTTGCAAAAAAACACGTCCATTATAAAAAATCTTATTAAATTTACAAATCTACTTATTTTGTAGCACTAGTTGAACACATTTTGTTGCTAGCATTATTCCACAAGTTTAAGACTGAGTGGTGTGCAAGATAATTGAGTGGTCGTGGGGTCGAAACTTTACTATTCACTCCAATAAAAGTGTTTATTTGGTGTGGTTTAGTTATGCTGATAAAATTAATAATAGCTTTATGATAACACACAACTTGGAATATTAATTTCAAGGCTCCTTTTCACACACCATGTGGATTTTTCTAAATTTTCTTTGTCAGTACCGTTATTTAAGGTATATTAACGGAAAAATTTAAAACTACTCATCACTTGAATTTGTTGTTTTGTAATAAATATTTTCAACAGGTATTCACTAAGTGAAATATCCTCTGATAGTATTTATGTTATAATCTGAAATGCAAAGGAAGTATGGTGTTAATAATGTCTGAAATAGCATGAAAATAACATTAATGACGAGAAAATTAAAAACATTAACAAAACAAGACAGCAGTTTTTTTTTGGAAGAAGTATAACTTTACACATTCATAATTTATGTAACTTTACTAAACACTTGTAAAATTAACTGGCATTAGTGGTAAATTTCCAAATTCAAGGTGATTATAATTTTACATAGCATTAATAAAAATTAATGGCTTTGGAAAATGTACCGAATTGTTATTTTAACTATTTTGATACCGAGTATTTGTAACTAAACACAGTTTAAAAAAATAACACGAACATGGTTGATATACAAATGTTTTTTTTTTTTCAATATTTTTGTGCTGTCATCATTTGTGGTTTTTATTTTCGTTCTCTTAGTCCATTTTTCTTTGTTTTTGTTTGTTCGTTGGCCCTATTCCTGTTATGGAATATTATGTGGTGTTTATATCCTGTTGAAAACAGCAATTTTTTGCATAATTTGTGTTTTTGTCTTTTGGGTTTTTTGTAGTTTTCTTCTACAGACATACATGTGCTTAGCAATGGCTTATGTCCAAAAGCTTACATCAAGTCATGCACTCCCATTGCACAAATCTTTCAAAGATAATACAAATGTGTACACCAACATCGGTGGAGAATGCTGCCACACACAATGCGTGCGATCAAACACATTTTTTTACAGTGTATCCAGGCAGCTTCGCGTGGCAAACCTGGACTTAACTACGGCTGCGCGCCTCGCTCGTTAATGAGCTGCCATTCATGCGCTAACAAGCGACTGCTCCCTGAGCCTAGGCCGGCTCGCTAACAACGGCCGCTGATACTCCAGGGGCAGCCGCTAAAGGAATTCAAAGGGTTCCCGCGAAGCGGTGTCAAAAAGTAAAGGGCAACTCGAGTTTTCCGCACCGTCCGCAACCAACGGGTTTTTTTTTTGAGTATGCGAATGTATGTACTCAGACCTGGCATTTTATGTTTTAGAAATATAATTATACCGTCCTGTTTGTTCGCGGTGGAGGAAAAAAAATAAGAAAACTAAAAGCCGCTATGGTTTTATTTTAGGCTTAACTGTAGTTTATTTTTAGGCACGTGTCTACTGTCGGTACACGAATCACAGTCATTCAGTGTGGAAGCAAGCGCATCCTGAATATCCAGGCCAAATTAAGCAATAATGGCTTCTCTGGCAGTCGTTCGCCAATTGCAAGGAAAGACAGAAAAAAAGAAATTTAGTATTCTAATGAGAGTCCAGATTTTTTTTCACTAAATATACTTGGCCCTAGTTATACAGAATTGAATTATCTGAAATTTCATCTAAACTAACCACAAAAGAAACCAAGCGTATTAGACAGTTACTATACGTACAATACATTTCAAAAAAGAATTGTAATCATAATTTTTCTTAATTTTCCCAAAATACTTTACTGATTGTAATTATAATGAAAATAAAGAAGCAACATAAAATTAATAAAAACCTGTCTGCAGCGTGTATTCAATAATACGAGTCGGTATACTGCAGTTAATGAAACAAAACCTTTGTTAAATATGATCCTAAATTTGTTATACATCATATTTATTAGACATCATAAGACACCTGAAAAATTAAACTGTATTTAAATATAATTTTTGTTGTAAACTTGTATATAATGCCTAATCATTATCCTGAATTACTAAAATATCATTGCCACCATGAAGTATGACTTACAAGTTATGTTATATAAAATAAGAAATTAGGTTAAATTATAGTATTTAAATCAAATCTAAGGAAAGACAAGAAAATACGTTGTTTGTAGATAATTAATCCTGTATTTTATACTACGTTTACAACAAATGTGTTAAGTAATAAGAAAAAGTGTTTTACTTAGTTTATCACAGCAGTTCACCAAAACATAAATCGAATTTTCACTGACTTTCACACTAGCTGATAAAGGCTACCCTCAACATTACTAGCTAATCAAGAACTAAAAATTGCAAACAATATCTGTGTTGAAGTAGGAGGGATATTCATAAAGTAAGGTCCGTTCCGTCATTAAAAAAAATAAACTCTTGAAAAATTGTTTTATTGGCATTTTAGCTGCACAGGTACTCCATTTTAACATATAATTGCATTAAGTTCCAAGCACTTTTCGTAACGCTGCACCAGTTGGGTTCACCCCTCTGTATGGACGTTCGCCGCCTGGGAATTAAATCAGCCAGGAAGCGCGCGGCTACTCGCAGTGCAGATGAGTCAAGCGGGAAGCCCGCACACAGGGGCAAGTGAAGATTACTTTATCGCACAAAAATCGAATCACAACGTTCGTCCTCACAATTTTTGTGACGTGACAACGTCTAATAAATCGATGAATTCCGGCTGCACGCACAAAAAAGTGTCCCGTTACGCACAGTGTCCCGTTACGCTCATATTACGCTTGCGCCGCATCTATCTCTCTTCCACTCGATTGGCCTATGAATATACTATTATATTAAATAGGTTAAGGTAGGCTTTTCAAAAGTAGATTTTAAATTTAGTACTTTAACTAAACTGTTTTATTTTTTTTTCATTTTACCAAAATAAAGAGCAATAATCAAAAATAAACATAAAAGAGAATTAAAAAAATTATTTAGAAATTTTAATATCAAGTTGAACCGCCTAACCGACGTGAAAGGGAATATACTATTTTATGAAGCCAATTGAACATTCCAATTAAACAATCACTTTCATCAAAAAGTTACAGTTAAAATGATCTCTTCGTTAAAGTAATAAACATATTTGAATTAATGAGTGCAAATAAAAGTAAATTTATCAATTAAATTGTAGATTTCATTTCACTCCTTCTTTGTATCCATACAAAATAGTGATAATTCAATAAAAATGATTCAATTTTATTCATTATACATTTCTTCAATGTTTTGTTATGACGTTGTCACGTTAAACTATCGTCCTTAAACCGATTTTACATACAACCATTTTTTTTAAAGAGAAAACTTCTTTAGCCGCGTTGAGCGATTTTTGGTAGGGGCAAAACTTATGGGTTCGCGTCACCGACATGCTAGTGACGTGTTGCGCCAGACTGGCGAATCGCAGCGGCCTGTGTACATGTATACGCATATATACACTAATACATTGTATATACTCGACTGTATCATGTGCATGTTGGACTCTTTTTTTGGATGGGTAAAATCTTGTGAGTTCGCATCACCGACATGCTGTAGTAGCAGTAAGTGAAGTTAATTTGACCACGTGAATACATGACCTAGGTCTGACATCACTGGTAAGTCATAGCTAGGTAATGAATGTTTACGTAATTTTTACACACCACTGACATCTGTTGTGACTAAAAAATGATGTAAGGATAAGTTATATCATACTGACATCGTACTAATGTAATACCAAAATCATTTTCTTACGTAC
This sequence comes from Bacillus rossius redtenbacheri, assembly GCF_032445375.1. NCBI lineage: Eukaryota > Metazoa > Arthropoda > Insecta > Phasmatodea > Bacillidae > Bacillus > Bacillus rossius. The sequence goes on along the minus strand of NC_086339.1, from coordinate 32,705,180 downwards.
ATTTGACGTAGAAATGATGTCATATTACACATTTAAAAAGAAAGTTTTAAGTTTTCACTTCTGTTGTCAGTCCCCATGACTGCCATTTTTTTGACGTGAAACGTCTAATAAATCGATGAACGCCGGCTGCACGCACGAAAAAGTGTCCCGTTGCGCTGTCCCGTCACGCTCATTGTACGCTTGCGCCGCATTTATCTTCCACTCGATTGGCCTATGAATCTACTATTATATTAAATAGGTTAATGCGGGCTTTTTAAAAGTAGCTTTTAAATTTAGTACTTTAACTAAACTATTTTTTATTAATTAATTTTTTTGGTTATTTTTCCATTTTTTCCATTTTTCCATTTTTAAAATAAAGAGCAATAAACAAAAAGAAACATAAAAGATAATTAAAAAAATATATTTAGAAATTTTAATATCAAGTTGAACCGCCTAACCGACGTGCAAGGGAATATACTATTTTATGAAGCCAATTGAACATTCCAATTAAACAATCACTTTCATTCAAAAAGTTACAGTTAAAATAATCTCTTCGTTAAAGTATAAAACATATTTGAATTAATGAGTGCAAATAAAAGTAAATTTATCAATTAAATTGTAGATTTCATTTCACTCCTTCTTTGTATCCATACAAAATAGTGATAATTCAATAAAAATGATTCAATTTTATTCATTATACATTTCTTCAATGTTTTGTTATGACGTTGTCACGTTAAACTATCGTCCTTAAACCGATTTTACATACAACCATTTTTTTTAAAGAGAAAACTTCTTTAGCCGCGTTGAGCGATTTTTTGTAGGGGCAAAACTTACGGGTTCGCGTCACCGATATGCTAGTGACGTGTTGCGCCAGACTGGCGACGCGCAGCGGCCTGTGTACATGTATACGCATATATACACTAATACATTGTATATACTCGACTGTGTCATGTGCGTGTTGGACTCTTATTTTGGCTGGGTAAAAATCTTGTGAGTTCGCATCACCGACATGCTGTAGTAGCAGTAAGTGAAGTTAATTGGACCACGTGAACACATGACCTAGGTCTGACATCACTGGTAAGTCATAGCTAGGTAATGAATGTTTACGTAATTTTTACATACCACTGACATCTGTTGTGAATAAAAAATGATGTAAGGATAAATGATATCGTGCTGACATCGTACTAATATAATACCAAAATCATTTTCTTACGTGCATTTGACGTAGAAATGATGTCGTATTACACATTTAAAAAACAAAGTTTTAAGTTTTCACTTCTGTTGACAGTCCCCATGACTGGCCATTTTTTTTTTATTTAGTTACACTTGCGTACAGCAGGGGCGCAACAACTAAATTTCCGAAAGGGGGGCAATATACCTTTTTATAAAGAATCATCGATCCCCCCTATTGAAGCGGGGGGTCCGGGGGTCCTCCCCCGGGGAAAATTTGTATTTCAAGGTGGAAAATGGTGCTATTTAAGCAGTTTTACTATCTAAAAATTGATTACACAGCACTTTCTTTGCCCCCGTTTGCCCCCACTTCAAGGTTTCAGAAGGGGGGGGGGGGGGCAATATACCCTTGACCCCCCCCCCCTGTTGTTGCGCCCTTGGCGTACAGAGTGTTTCTAAGTACATCCGTCTCCCCGCCCTCCTTGTTCCCTCCCGACGCAGAGAAGCATGGTCACGTGACGTCTAAGGTAAAGGCTGTACCGTCGCCGCCGGACCATCGCAGCCGGGAAAGAGCGAGCAAGACTGGACGAGAGGTGTCTTGAATTATGCATCGCGCCGTGAGCCGGGAAGGCCTGATACACCCGGGCAAGAGGGACATGAATAAGTTACAGCACGGATGCGGGCGCTACGGTTCCGGTGCACACGCGAACTCGCGAGAGCCGTTCCGTTACTCGCCGCGAGCGGGGTTCGCATTACGCAGTGGGCCCGGCGCCACAACAGAACAACCGCAACATTGGCAACTTACGCGATTTTTTTGAAGTTATACTTCTCCAGCAGCAGGACAATGGTTGTCAACAGTGCCAGTGACAACGAAAGGACGCAGAAACCAACGGTGTTCCGCTCTGTTCCACTGTGACATCTAAAACTTTATACCTAATTCGTGATTACATAGTCCACAATATCGTAATAACGCTGAACGTATTAAATATCAATGCAACAGGTGCTGTACCCAGTTTATACTCTATGGAAGATTACAAAGACACATCGGAATTGTGATTGATTGGTTGCGCATTCATCGGGACCAAAATGTATTTTCTGTGGCGAGACGTTTGTGCACATGTTCACTGCTAGGCATCATTAAATATATAACTGTCCTCTCAATGAAACTAAAACCTCTGTGCTGGTGTACTGTATGTAGTAATCAAATTTCATGTGGAGATGCCCTGAAATTACATGCCAAAGATTCAAAGAACTCACTTCACACTCTATAAAAGATTGTAATTTGTTTGTTTATTCTTTTAGAAGAGTAGAAATTTAGAAATAAATATTTTATTTGTAAAAAGAAACCTGTGGTATTTTATTTCCTGAACCTCTCATTTTTATGGTAAATTTATGTGATATTTAATCAAATTACTTTCTTCAGCAGAGTTGATTTTTTGTAGGTATGGCTGAATTCTGTGATGGTGCCTCGGGGAGTCATCTGTTATAGGTAAACATAACTTTGTGCATAGTTACCGAGATTTTTGTTAAAGTACTTAACAGATTTGTCATGTCAGTGAAGAACCTGTAAGTATGTTGTGGCTGTCGTCGTGTTTGGAGAAAGCGCAAAACTGTACATTGATTATATCTTATTATGTCAATATTGCACTGAAAGAAAGGTTTGTTTACCTCAACAATTTTTTTTAGATAGCCATAAATTAATAGATACTGTTGATTTAAACAAATATTAGGTTGACTGGGCAAAATGACGAAACTATATATATTTTTAGTGTATACAAAATTAAACTTGTTTCATATAAATTTAAGAATGGCCAACCAAATCTTTTGTTACAAGGATATATTTGTTTTAACATATAAAAAAATTTATATAAACAAATCTTTATTTCTGTGTGCGGTCAGACATGGGTCTATCGTGTTCGTTGATTTTGCTGGGCACCTCAAAATGAATACCTGTTCAAATCAGTTCCTTCTCTTGCGACGAGTGGCGGCGATGAAGCTGACCAAAAACGTGAAGCGTTTGGTTTGTTGTTTGTTCCAGGTGCTCCGGCATGAACCACTGCAGCTTCATCCTGACGGCCGACCACAAGCCCTCTGCGGACTGGGGGCCCGGGGTCGTCACCCTCAGATACGCCTGCTTCAACAGTGAGTGGCATCTGTAGCGCGTTTTCCCTCAAGTTACTGTCACCCTCAGATGCGCCTGCTTCAACATTGAGTGGCATCTGTAGCGCGTTTTCCCTCAAGTTACTGCCACCCTCAGATACGCCTGCTTCAAAAGTGAGTGGCGATTGTAGCGCGTTTTCCCTCAAGTTACTGTCACCCTCAGATACGCCTGCTTCAACAGTGAGTGGCATCTGTAGCGCGTTTTCCCTCAAGTTACTGCCACCCTCAGATACGCCTGCTTCAAAAGTGAGTGGCGATTGTATCGCGTTTTCCCTCAAGTTACTGCCACCCTCAGATACGCCTGCTTCAACAGTGAGTGGCATCTGTAGCGCGTTTTCCCTCAAGTTACTGTCACCCTCAGATGCGCCTGCTTCAACAGTGAGTGGCATCTGTAGCGCGTTTTCAATTAAGTTGCTTGTCACCCTCAGATACGCCTGCTTCAACATTGAGTGGCATCTGTAGCGCGTTTTCCCTCAAGTTACTGCCACCCTCAGATACGCCTGCTTCAAAAGTGAGTGGCGATTGTAGCGCGTTTTCCCTCAAGTTACTGCCACCCTCAGATACGCCTGCTTCAACAGTGAGTGGCATCTGTAGCGCGTTTTCCCTCAAGTTACTGTCACCCTCAGATGCGCCTGCTTCAACAGTGAGTGGCATCTGTAGCGCGTTTTCAATGAAGTTGCATGTCACCCTCAGATACGCCTGCTTCAACAGTGAGTGGCATCTGTAGCGCGTTTTCAATGAAGTTGCTTGTCACCCTCAGATACGCCTGCTTCAACAGTGAGTGGCATCTGTAGCGCGTTTTTCCCTCACGTTACTGTCACCCTCAGATACGCCTGCTTCAACAGTGAGTGGCATCTGTAGCGCGTTTTCACTTAAAATACTGTAATGTCTCTCTGTTAGTGATAATGGGTTTAATGTATCTTGGATGCATGCTGAGTTCTAAGACAGAGGTTTATGGACAAGTTACAAATGTAATCAAGTAAGTGGTACGGGGTATTTCTTTATAATTTTCAGGAATAAAGCTGTAAAAATGTGAACAAACTTGACTTTTAAGTTTTACGACATATTATTTCAGTAATCACATGAAGTTTTTTCTTTTAATATGTCATCTATACGTGTCTACTTTATGCAGTTAATACAAATAATAAGCTAATTAAAGTAAATACTAGCAGTTGAAATCTCTTGACGACATTTTTATAAGTAACTTTTGTGTGATTTTTAACTTACAAACGTTGACTATAATATTGAAGGTGTATATTTTATAAGGGCATGGTCATGTACATTGTTCGACAAAGCTGATCTGTTTTAACCACTGGGCATGGTGAGAAGTTATATATTAGTTCTGAGTACAGTTTTCTGATAATATAAAAGTTTTATTTTGTTTATATTTTTTGTGATGTCTGTTATCTTGCGGTCTCTTGCAGTCTCTTGCAGTGATGAACTCGTATTTGAGGCCTTTTTTCTGCGCAAGCGTGAACTAATGATTGAAAGCCAGAACACTTTGCTTCTAGCAGAAATACACTCGCCTCGCAATTCACAATATTAAGGCTCTATCTCACTCGTAAAATGTTTTTTTTTGTCACAATAATTATTTAAGGGATATTCCTAAACGTATTCCAATATCTCTCTGGAGATTGATGTTGGGTCGAAAATTTTATGGATATTCACATCACATATTTTGCACCTGTTAAATGTCACGCAAGTGACTTTAAATAAGTATGAAAACTCACGTGACCTTTGGCGCTGTTATATGCAATTTACTATACAGGCTATATGTTGAGAAAATTAGATACGAAACATAAATCGCAAATATATATATGTATGTATATGTATATATATACAGTGATTAATTTACAGAGAAGGGCTCTCACACAGTTATGACAAGAAAATTAAAACACAAACATGCACTGTAATTTTTTTAATAGAGCAGAAACATTCATATAAACTTTTAGATATCTGTAAATTTGTACTTTTACATGTAAATAACTGATTAATACAATTTCTTGCAGTTTTGCACTGTTTGCGATGGAAAAAATTCGTAAATGTAAAATAAGAAATAATAAAAAAATTAAAATAATAAACCCACAGAAAACAAGCCTAAATCTTGTAAAAGTCAAAATGATGGACCCAACGATGAACCTAAACAGATATTATGAATAACACAATGACGACAGCACACACAAATACATGCAAACTTAAATATCAGACACCATAAAAATTCCGTGTAAGGAATTTAGTCATGAAAAAATAATAGCACAGACGAACACAATGGGCTAACAAAGACGAGAAAGTTTTAAAAGTAACAGTAAATACAGACCGTCAACAAAACCTCGACAACGCCGCAAATATACGAACCCAACGATGAAGTAAAACACATGGTATGGATAACACAACGACAACAACACAGACAAACACAGTAAATTTCCGATGACAAAACTGTTGTGACTTTTCGGGAACTGGCGTCTGTACCCGTCTGTTTGTGTCTGTTGACGTATGGATTATGTCTAAGTAATTGTATTAAATCAAAATTCCCCGTTGCATGAATGATTTAAAGCACGCAATGAAAATAACTGTATAACTATAAAATAGTGTTCGCAGTAATATTGGATTCGGATTCTTACCCGGGCGATTTTACTTTTTGTTGTCCCTGTACTTCCCAAAGTAGAAATTATTTGTAAACCGTTTCCTGAATAGCTTCCTAAGTATTAACTGCACACATAATAAAGCGTAATTCAACATAATTAATTCCAATAATCGAATATTCTGTTTATGTTTTCCATTGATTAAAAAATTATGCATGACTGAAACATCGACTAAATTTAAAATTAATATTATACGCCAATTATTGTAGGATATACTCGATTTTATCTAAAAAAAAATTATTTCATATATGAAAAAATAACCATAGCCTATGTTGTAAAAAGTTCCAATATATTTCTTGTAGTATTAAAAACTATTTCTTGGAAACTGGTTTCCAAAAGAATATTTTATAAAAGTTTTCTGTGTGGCTTTTGACGGTTTTTTACCCGACGATTCACGACGCAAACGGACAGAAATTAACGAGACCGGAAGTGGCGTTCCCCGCGCCGGACGTTTAATTGGTAGAAAATATTGCTGACATTCCTATCCCCCCCCCCCTCCTTCCCGACATAAATTGTTTTTCCCCATTTCCGACTGTGCCGTTTTTATAGCCGTAATTTCTCCCCTTATAAATTTATTTCCGGACCACCCATTTCCCATTTCATCACACCTTCCGGGGGGGGGGGAAAAAAGTCCTTCAGTTTTTTTTCCTCCTGTCGCAGTATATAGAAATTGTTCATAACTTTTTACCTCAGCTGGTATCTGAGTATTTTAAAACATAGCAATTGAAATTTGTGTTTTCAAGGGCGAGTATTTCTCTAAACATTCGTATTACAGTCATATTATTTCACGGAGTAAATTCACTCCTAGATAGGCCCAACTTAATAAATTAAGCCTTTTAAGAATGCTCATCTGTCGATGACAAGGCCTAATACTTTAACGGGTCACGCGTTATTGGACGACCACTTCTTCTTGTGTCATAACTGGCTTAGGATCGTCAAGGACGGGTCAAAAGCACTGCAGTACTATCATCAACGTGAGGCAGATGTGTATGTGCTCGAGGTCTACTCTGCTACACAATGAGTCTGCAAAAAAAAATCGTCGCTCTGACCATAAACCATCAACCAACGAGAAATCTTAAGATTCGTCGAAACCTCGAGTCGGTCTTCCGAATAAGCCCACGCTTTAAGATCTCGTACACCCAGCCTGTACAAAAAAATATGCTATTGTAAGGCCATGTAATTTTCGCTAAAAAAAATTATCTGGTCCCTCATTAGACCTTGTGATGGCCGGCCGTCTGCAAGAGAAACCATTGACCTTTTTGGCCGGCCCATTCAGGACTCGGTTTCCTTCCGCACTGGATGGCTCTGATTGGTGCGCTAATGTTCCTGAAATAAACCCAGCCAACCACAAAACACATACAATGCTGCAAAGTTTCAACATACAGCTGGTCTGGAAATCTTTTCGCGAAAAATACGTGGCCCTTTTTGTAATCCTGAAGTCGGCGAATTCTTTTTGGTCTCTATTTGTATGTAGGGACCTGTAAAATTCCATCTATCATTTGATGACAGGTTTCAAATGCATACTATTTTACATTTGACTGGTATTTTTATTCAAGACCAGAAATACATGTAATAAATTACAATATTAAAAATTTTATATGACCCTATTCATATGCAGCGGGGATTAAAAGTGGCAACAGCCAACCAACAAAAATAAACTCTTTCTTTGTTTACAAGCTGATACCATAAAAAAAAGTTTTTTTTACACATCTTTATTTTTGTCCATAGACGTGCATAGTTTTTTAGACTAAACTTCAGAATACTGTTCGTAACCAATGCTTAATTTAGTACGCAACTTCCCTGTGTTGGTTCGTTTTATGTTTTTTACTAAGACAGTGATTTTGCAGTAGAAAAATGTTTGTACGTTTCACCAGCGAACTACATATTATTTAGAAACTAATTTGGCAAAACAATTTTCTGTAGTGCTACAAGTAAAGAAAATGGGTGCTTGCTAGAAGTTATATTTACTTGGCGTAGTAAAAACTAACTTTAATTTTGCATGCAAATAATAAAAGGACTGGAATGATATTATAAATACGATTGTAAGTAAAAATTCAATAAAATTAAAAAAAATAATACTCAGTAATCAATATTAATATACATACAATTAGTTATTTTATTCAGTAAAATAATCTAAATAAATTTAAATTAATAATGAAAACATTAAATATGATAGTTTATTCTAATTAAATTATTTTTATTATTTATTAAATAATAATGTAAATTTGAAGGAATAAAATACTTGGTTGTTCAGATAAAAGAGTCAGTTTTGTGTGTTGCACAATTTATAGGTATATTACACTGATTACTCTTGTTATATTTAGGTATTTGCAAAATAAAATATTTTATCTGGTTCTTAACGAACATCTAACAACATATATTTTTGATGAGTATTTGTCGAGTCATAGTCCAAAAAAAATAATGTATCCACAGGGGCCCTTTAACGAGTATTGGCGATTTCCACCTTTGGGACTTGCTTAAAACACACCTGTTGAACATCAGGAACTCTTAGCTCTTTTGTCCGAAAAGTCTGGTCAGTTTTTTTTTTCTTTTTTCTTTTCCAGGCGCTACCCGACTGACGTGTTTATTTACGCGCGTAGTCACTTCCCGTAGAGTTAGTGTTCTTTTCTCCGGCGCTGCGTCGTCCCACGCCGCACTTGATCTCTCGGGGGAAGTTTACGTTCGCGACGGGTGGTAACCCTGACGAATGCGGAGCCCGCCCTTGTCGCGCGCCCCGCGGGAAACAAAAGGTGAGGGCCGGCTAATATTAGCGGTGTGTTTGTGTTGGTGGGCCGGCGTGGTGGTTAATAGCGCTTGGCTACTCACCGCGGCTTCGGTCAACAGCCCGGCGCACGTCGAGAAGGCACAGAACACGCGACGATACAGAAGAGGAACTGCCACGGGGCATGGCCCCCCACATTCGACCCAGGATCGGAGACGCCTCCCGCCTCCCCTCCACCCCAATGTTACAGTCACGCGCTACATTATAATTGCATGGTTATTTCTTACCTACGCTCTTTTTAGAATGTTATTTAACCTGAAAATACAGGGTGTACCTAATTATGGTTACTATTTTATAAGTCCGAACTAAGTTTTGTTCATAAAATTACTTTTACTTTAAAATAACCACAGAGAGTATGTATGTTTAAAAAAAAAATTCCCGTACATTTAACCTCTATAACGAGCAAATTCATGCGTTTCATGTTGCAGATACAATTTAAATACGATACTCAAGACACGAAATAACGTAGAATTCTTTAAAACAATGCCGAGCATGATGAATATATAGGCAAGTGGTGTTTTCAACTAAATTTCTGGATACGAAATTTCCGCGCTAGAATTCGCTGCCGGGGCAGTTACGTCGGCAATCGAATCATTCCATTTGCATAGCAAAATTTCAAACTATATAATGAAACGGCTCACATAAAAGCGAAAAAAAGGACTTGAAAACATGTTCCATGCGACTTCCGTTACATTATCGAAATTACTCCCGCCAAAATTTGAATACAGGGATCTAAGATGTTTACACGTAAAAAAGAAATTAAACACGCCTTGAACTTTCGTCAATACTCGCGTGGCTAAAGAACCCCCTCGGGCCATAGTGCTTTTTTTTTTTGCTCCAGGAGGAAGAAAGTGTTTGCAGAGGCAGTTTGGTCGTTACTTTTAAACCAGACGAAACGTTTGGGGGGGGGGGGGGGGGGGAGGGGAGGATGTTATATCGTCAAGCGCCATTTAACAATAATCCAGTGCCTGTGTTTTACCCTCTCCAACGCTGGCCGCTTTCGACGTGAATTGCGTTAGGAAAAAATAAATTCCTCCCCTTAGGATAGAAAGAACAATAAATGTCGTTGAACAAAAAAAAATATCTTAAGGGTTTTTGATAAAAAAAATCTTTAAATTTTTAGTGTTTTATTCTACATATAATAAAGAATAGAGATTTCTGTGCCGAGAAGTCAGAAAATGGTGAGTAGATATCTTTATCTCGGATGCATAAGACATTATGTCACATACACCATATATTTCATCAGAGCAGTTTAAAAATTTTACATATTACATCACTTGTATACTAAACTATTTTCTAACCAAAACATTTTGTGTGAAATTTTTGACGTATCGTAGAGCTTAGTGTTTGTTGAATGCCAGTAGAAAGAATGTCAAACGGTGGTCAAGTCTGTGGTTAAAAGTGAATTTTTCCCAAAAGTGGACATGGTTTCTTATGCCTCCGAGGTACACATAAATTCCTTGTAGCTTTTTTAGACATCAGCAAATTTGGAAAATTCTGTCATGTCTCATTTTTTACAGAAAAATACGTTGGTACTTTCTGTTGATCATCAACTATTTTCCGGTAACTTTACGATATCGTATATTAGTGAGTTGTTCGCTTCTTTGACTGTAATAATGTTTGATATTGTAGTGCATAATCAACTTACGAAAGCTCTTTCTGTCGACAACAGTCATTTCAACTCTAAAGTAGTTTTTCTTACATCTATTCCAACTGTCAAAATATGTATTCAGGCAATCAGATTCACGTTTGAATGGCTACTTGACTGAAGTAAAACACTCGTCAATATTTCGAAATGATTTAAAACATCTTGGAGACACAATAGCCACTTCTTTGAGTTGCTCAACTTTGAGCTTAGCCGGGAAGTAAATGCTGCTCTTTCTGAAATTTGTAATATGTGTTTTCATTTTTTATTTTAATTTATATTGAATGACCAATACTAAAATATTCATCCTTTTTTATATGCAATGGTTTTTATTTGATTGTTTCAATTTATAGTTCATAAAGTATAACGAATTACTCTAAACTTTTGTTTCGAAGAATTCGAGTTAATCTACAAAATAAAATGTTACCGCTCACACAGCAAAGCAGTTCTTCGTACTTTAAGTTAATGTAATTAGAGTTCTGTTAAATTGTCAAATATTAAAAAATGCACAGGAAGACGACTTATTTTGAGTGTCACAGCTAACAATATAAGTACTTAGTCGAGTTGTACCATTATTGGGGCAATGTATATTTCGCAAAAAAAAAAAAATAATTCTTGATGTTTCTTCCTTGTAATTGGCGGCCGACTGCAAGCCATTCAGAACGCGTTTGCTTCCGCACTGAATGACTATGATTCTAGTACTTTACAATGTTTCAACCCTCAGCTAGTCCCTAGATATTTTCACAAGAAAAAAATACATTACCATTAGTTTTCACATGTTTAAAGTACTAGCTGTTCTCCGTAAACTTTGTTTTGAGCGTTGGCGCAACCTTCGCCTAAAAAATTATTTGAAGAACACGCGTGGAATCATGTTATACTTGCAGGGCTTCCACGACGCTCGCTGTCGAGAATTTCGTGTGGGGGGGAAAAAAAATTTTGCCTTCTCTCGGACGTGAGTGATATTCTAGGGACTCGGAACGTTATCTCGGGATCTCAGGGGAGACATTCCGCCGTGGAAAGAACACCCGGAGAGTGAAAAACTTGTACGATTTAAGAGCCGTGTTCGCGGGAGTTACGGCCCCTAGCGGCGAGATACGGAACCTCTGCTATCTCCGCGGCTGACGGACGGCCTCGTAGCGGGAATGAGTATTAAATATACCCCCCCCCCCCCCCCTTCACTGTGCCGTCACGCGAGCACGTCACGTCCGCCATCTTGTTTTCGTCTGCTGGAGGTGACCATCTTGGATCCGACACATATATATTTTTCTTCATGCTAGAGGGCGCTACCATCATGTTTGTTAAATTTGCACTCGCTAAAGTGCAGTTGTTATTAATTGCCAGGGCATCATCTTGTCGGCCATCTTGGCCGCCATCTTGTAAATTCATAATTGGACTGACGTGACGTCATAATCCAAGAGACGAAATTATTTTATTAAAATTTTATTAATTTGAAGATTTTTTCCCCGATTTTCTAGCTTAAAAAAATTAAATGGATTTTCAAGATGGCAACAGTAACGAAAGTTGCAACGATGAGTCATAATTAAAAATGGCGGCCATAACATCCTAATTGTCAAGGTCATGACTTAATGACTTATGGCGGCTTGTTTTTTTCTAAGGCAAAATAATTTCTAAGTTGTTGTTTTTTTCAGTTCTTTCCCTTGAAAATTGAATTTTTTTTTTCAATTTTCAAATTTTTTTTAGATTTTGTCGTAAATTTTTTCCCCTAAAACTGGATGTTTGTGGATTTTGGCGAATTTGTTTGACAATTTTTGGCTACTTTGGAGTAATGTTTGACAAAATTTGATGGTCACCGCCAAGGTCCTGATCACAAACCACGAGCGACGAACATGCCCGAACATGGCCGAATCCTGGCGATTGACAAGTAACCACAATAAACCTCCACAAAATCGTAGTCCCATGAGAATAAAATTGCACCAGCTTCGGCTATGACATACTACTGGCCTTGTTTCACGATTCTTCCCAGCGAGATTTATGTCAAGCTATTTAGGACCCTGCCTACTGGAGACGCGCATACGATTTGCAGAGCTTCAGAAAAAAAAAACACGCGATTTGATAACTGCTCCAAGATATCCGAGTGGTGTCTGTTTAAGAAAAGCATTTAAGAATACGCTGAGGACGGATGTGTAGCTATATTCCCGCATTTAGTTTTATAAACCGTATTTTTAGAGCAGTGAAAATGACTAAAACGCGTGTTTTCAGAATAATCATTAAACACCGGGTAAAGATACTTCAAAGCGCTCAAGAGACTTGCATTACACCTTTATCTTCATTTCTCCGCCGGATAATGCTACGGTTATCGTTCAAATCTCAAAGTTGTTCCATGTACGACGAGAAGACTGCGCGCCAGTTCACAGCCTTTGCACTTAGAAGCGAGCGTCGAACTTATCAGCCCGCTTCAACTACACCGATACGCCCCTGAATAGGCGGGCCTCTTTGAGCAGGTTCTAACATTATCCTTTACACAGCTAAAATTGTGTTCTGTTAACTAATGGCTAGCCAATCAGACTGACTTCAGCTTCAGAACGGACACACTCACTCCATAGATTAATATCCCCATGACGTGTTCAGCCGTGACGATAGGTCGATACTACGTGAGCTCTAGCGTGGTCGGAAGGGGGAAATAAATGTTGGGAAACAGAAGATAAATGGGGTCGGCCGGTGTGTTGCCTCATTCTTGGCTTTTTCCTAGGTCTATTCCTAGGGGAGGAAGGGGTGAGGTATTGGAGGGTGATATGAGACAGATATGCCGACGTTCGATATATATTTTTGGAGCGCCGGACTGGAATTCGCCGTCAGGACGCCGGAAAAAAAAATACGTTGGAAAAATGTCCGAGAGAGGAGTGGAAGGAGTGAAAGGCACGAAAAGAATCTCTTCTCTCCCATTCCTCCCAACTCCTTAGGAGATTTTTTTTTGTGAGGGTGTGGTACACAGGCTAATAATGTGGTCTCACTTAAAAAGTATACGTAGGCGTTTAAGGTGCACAGTTTAAAAATAAATTGTCAGAAGCGCAAAGACGTCCAGAGACGTAACCGTGTACCAAAGTGATCTGAGATCCAGATATGTCTTAGGGCAGTTGAAAAGAAGTAAACACTGGTATTCTAACGAGCTGATGAGACGGATAATTGTAAGTCCAGCTTTAGGTTTTTTTTTTTCAATTGTGCACACACACACACACATATATATATATATATATATATATATATATATATATATATATACTAGAAATGCCCGGCATGCGTTGCAATGCCTCAATCAATTTTTTTTTGTAATTTTTTAAGCGTATACTAAGCATCTATCTTCATCTCTCTAATTTTCTATCTTTATGTATATCTCTATAACTCTCTCTATCTTTCTATTTATATCTCTATCTCTCTCTATATCTTTCTACATATATATCTCTATATATCTTTCTAGCGGACCCGACAGACATTGTCCTGCTCAAATGTACATATGGCGGTAAGCATTTCTACGCTGGACATTTTGTATCTTCTCATTATACATACCCCTCCTCTTGGGCACGCCACTGCCGTTACCAAAAACCTTTCCCATGTTTACGCAGAAGGCAACAACAATGCAAAAGCCCGTTGCCATGGAGGCTAATTATCAACTATGCTTAGTTGTTTTTTTTTTTTTGCTTTTAAAGCGTGTTTTTTTAGTTTTTTCTTAACTCAGAATCGAGATAAAATATCAAATTGTGAATCTAAACCATCCTCGAATCCCCGTGAACTAACACAAAAAATTTCATCAAAATCGGTCCAGCCGTCTAGGAGGAGTTCAGTGACATACACACGCACACAAGAAATATATATATAAAGAAGATATATATATATATATAATCTGTCTGCAGTGAAAATGCGACAGTGTGGCACAGTTCGGACTCGGGAGACGGAAAAGCCGACATATCGTGCCCCACTGCGCAGTCACGTCACGCCTCGTGTTCTATTGGTCCAGCGACTGGGGTAGGGTAGTGGGTGTGGGAGGGGGGTTAGGGGCAGGAGTGGCCGCTATCGGCGCGCTCGTAACACTCCCGCGCGAGGGGGATGGGGAACACACGTGGTAGGGCGGGGTGCGGTCCGCGAAGTAACGGTTATTAGCCCAGGAAACAAAGGTTTCAACCTGTGAAAAATTTGTCCAAAGCTGAATTTTTGCACAGTGGTAGAGTCGACTATGCTTAATAACATACCGAAAGTTTACCGCTGTAGACCTTGTGCGTATCACTGAAAATTTGCAGTTAAGTCCTAGATGACAGCGACTTGCAGCAGTTCATTAAAATGCTTCCCATTTTTGCACTTTTTACCGTAGACTCTCGATAGCTATATGAAAATAATCTTAAAGCACTACTACTCACATTGATAATGAATAAAAATCTAAAAGTTAATATTAAAGGTAAGAAAAAAATGTTAAATTAATGAAATAAGTTTTTTTACATCAGTCAAGGCAATAAAAAGACAATTCACTTACAAATAAAGGGTATTACGCAAATATTTCTTTAACAAAAGTTGTTGTATAGTTCTTAAGCTTTACAAGGACATATCTCTCAAAAGTCTAGCTTTATTTATAGGATCACTAGAGACTCCCGAGCTTATCAATGTCGTCTACGCACTGCGACATAGTCACAGCCGCAAGCGGTGTGGCCACTCTCACTCCCACGAAATCGAAGATTTTTAATCTTTGTAAAATTTGCTCCTAACTGAAATTTAAAACAGTGGTAACATTCAAGTTTTCTAGCAACATTTGAAATGTTTACCTCCGCAAACCTTGCGCGGAACACCGAAAACGAGAAGTTAAGTCCTAAATAATACTTTATTGACCACTCAACAATATGGCACTATAACGTAATTACTATAGTATACTTTCAGAATAGCAAACCAAAACTTACTCAAAACATTATTCTCAATGATTAAATTTAAAAATATTTCACTACGTTTGACTAAATATGATATTTATTCAATAATATTAGAAGAGAGGTGTTCTGAAAAAAAGGGCACAAACGAAAATACGTATTACAAAAACACGTAGGGCCCGATTTGAAAACATTAAATAAAAGTAGTTGCAAAGTTCTTAAACTTTAAATTAGTTTATTTTTTGAGAGCTTGGTACAATGTGTCTGACCACTAAAGCGATCCGAGCCACGTAGTGTATACTACTGCGAGGTTGTCGAAGTAGGCTCGGGTCGGGACGAATTTCGCCGTAAAGAAACAAAGGTTTTTAATACATGGAAAATTATCCCAAAGAGGATACTTTGTACAGTTGTAAAATGAACGTTTCTTGGTAACATATCAAAAGTTTACCGATGCAAACCTTGTGCTTCACGCCAAAAACGAGCAGTTAAGCCCAAAATGTCAATTTTTTGCAACGATCCACAATAATGGATATTGCAAATGCAGTTTATGGAGTAGACTGACAGTATGAAACCCAAAATAATCTAGAAACATTGCCCTATCTGAGTATAGTGATAAAAAGTACGAAGTTTAAACATCTTTCTATAAAATAGACAATTTAAATCATTAAAGTTAACAAATTCACTTTCATTCAATTTTTAGGAAATATAAATACATTTTACATAAAATTAAAGAGCCCAACATGGAAATCGCTTAGAGTAAACGTTGTTGCATATTTATTAATCTTTAAATTGGTTTATTTTTTAAGTGTCTCATACAATTAGTCTGACCGCTGAAGCGATCCGAGCCGCGTAGTGTGTACTACTGCGATGTTGTCGAAGTACGCTCGGGTCGGGACGAATTTCGCTGTAAAGAAACAAAGGTTTTTAATACATGGAAAATTATCCTAAAGAAGAAACTTTGTACAGTTGTAGAATTAACATTTCTTGGTAACATATCAAAAGTTTACCGATGCAAAACTTGTGCGTCACGCCAAAAACGAGAAGTTAAGCCCAAAATGTCAATTTTTTGCAACGATCCACAATAATGGATATTGCAAATGCAGTTTATGGAGTAGACTGACAGTATGGAACCCAAAATTATCTAGAAACATTGCCCTATCTGAGGATAGTAATAAAAAGTACTAAGTTTAAACATCTTTCTATAAAAAAAACAATTTAAATCATTAAAGTTAACGAATTCACTTTCATTCAATTTTTAGGAAATATAAATACATTTTACATAATCTTAAAGAGCCCAAACTGGAAATCGCTTAGAGTAAACGTTGTTGCATATTTATTTATCTTTAAATTGGTATATTTTTTAAGTGTCTTATACAATTAGTCTGACCGCTGAAGCGATCCGAGCCGCGTAGTGTGTACTACTGCGATGTTGTCGAAGTAGGCTCGGGTCGGGACGAATTTCGCTGTAAAGAAACAAAGGTTTTTAATACATGGAAAATTATCCTAAAGAAGAAACTTTGTACAGTTGTAGAATTAACATTTCTTGGTAACATATCAAAAGTTTACCGATGCAAACCTTGTGCGTCACGCCAAAAACGAGAAGTTAAGCCCAAAATGTCAATTTTTTGCAACGATCCACAATAATGGATATTGCAAATGCAGTTTATGGAGTAGACTGACAGTATGGAACCCAAAATAATCTAGAAACATTGCCCTACCTGAGCATAGTAATAAAAAGTACTAAGTTTAAACATCTTTCTATAAAATAGACAATTTAAATCATTAAAGTTAACGAATTCACTTTCATTCAATTTTTAGGAAATATAAATACATTTTACATAATCTTAAAGAGCCCAAAATGGAAATCGCTTAGAGTAAAAGTTGTTGCATATTTATTCATCTTTAAATTGGTTTATTTTTTAAGTCTCTCATACAATTAGTCTGACCGCTGAAGCGATCGGAGCCGCGTAGTGTATACTACTGCGATGTTGTCGAAGTACGCTCGGGTCGGGACGAATTTCGCTGTAAAGAAACAAAGGTTTTTAATACATGGAAAATTATCCCAAAGAAGAAACTTTGTACAGTTGTAGAGTGAACGTTTCGTAGTAACATATCAAAAGTTTACCGATGCAAACCTTGTGCGTCACACAAAAAACGAGCAGTTAAGCCCAAAATGTCAATTTTTTGCAACGATCCACAATAATGGATATTGCAAATGCAGTTTATGGAGTAGACTGACAGTATGGAACCCAAAATAATCTAGAAACATTGCCCTATCTGAGTATAGTGATAAAAAGTACACAGTTTTAACATCTTTATATAAAATAAACAATTTAAATCATTAAAGTTGAGAAATACATTATCATTCAATTTTACGTAAAAGTTAATACATCTTACATAAATATAAAGAGCCCTACGTGAAAATC
The DNA here is from genome assembly GCF_032445375.1 of Bacillus rossius redtenbacheri. Classification (NCBI taxonomy): domain Eukaryota; kingdom Metazoa; phylum Arthropoda; class Insecta; order Phasmatodea; family Bacillidae; genus Bacillus; species Bacillus rossius. The sequence continues at coordinate 32,687,511 of NC_086339.1, read as the reverse complement.
GCTTTCAATAAATGTTGTTGCATATTTATTCTTCTTTAAATGGGTACATTTGTGAAGGGTCTCATACAATTTGTTTGACCCCTGAAGCTATCCGAGCCGTGTAGTGTGTACTACTGTGAGGTTGCCGAAGTCGGCTTGGGGTCGGGACGAATTTCGCTGTTAAGAAACATGGAAAATTATCCCAAAGCAGAAACTTTGTACAGTTGTAGAATAAACGTTTCTTAGTAACATGTCAAAAGTTTACCGATGTAACCCTTGTGCGTCACACCAATAACGAGCAGTTAAATCCTAAATGATAATTTCCCAAACGATCCACAAAATTGTGTTTCGTAAATAATTAAATAACTCTATAAATACATTTTTTTAAGTAGGCTCCCAGTATACAGCAAACTTGGTTTGTTCTCAAACGCCATACTACTACGGTAATAGGAATATGAAATCACTACAGACAAGATTTTGTTCTGGTGAAACCAGAGCTAACCGAGAAATGACCGAACGTCCCGGAAAGTTGTGATATTTGACGATATTGCGCGAATAGCACACCCGTACGTGACTACAGAGAATGGATAGTTTCCTTAGCCGTTAGGTTTACCCTCTCACAGGTAGCGTCATAAAATACGGTCAAACTCTTGCAAAACCATCCACCACCGCTCTTTGCCACTAGCAATCCAACAACGTCAGCTAGGCGCAGCACTCAAATACATTAACTTATTTTAAAAAAAACTGAATATGTAATGCTACCTATACGTTTTACAACACAACTCGTGTTTTATTTATTTTCTGAAAAAAAACCTATTATTATAGGAATTATGTTTCTTAAGTGAAAAAAAACTCAGAGTACATTACGATGTATCGTTTTATTATATTTTTATGTAGTAAACTGATTTTAAAGAAGTAAATATATAATTTTTCATTTTGTCGAATACAGGCTACATTCAAATTTTGCATTGTTCTGATCGAAAATAAAACGATGTATCAGAAATAAAAAAAAATTTGTTGCTAAAAAAATTATTTTTAATAATAACATTTTTGAAACAGAATAAATCCATGCAGATATAAAACCAGAGGTCCTCTAAAGTTTTTCATTTACAAGTTCCAAGCAGAAATCGTTTATTGTTAATTTTATTGTATCAAAAAACATTCATATAAGAAAAAAAAATGCATATCTCATTACATGTAACATATACCCTCTCATATGAATTAGCTATGTTTTAAGTAATCCCTAAATAAGACCCAGTTGAATGAGTGTCGCAGTACGCAGTGTGTCGGAATGCCGCGCTGGAACGGCGGTGGCCGTGAGAGAGCAGTACGGCCGCAGTACACTGCAACGCTCGGGCCGCTTTAATGAGCCAACTAATTAGGTTAGACTCTTTATAAATATATTGTCTTAAAGCTAAAGGTATAACCAAAAACATTTATTTGGACATTTTTCGCATTGGACTCTTCAAGTTGGTGTAAATAGTATTTTTATCTGAGTGGCAAAGATAAAAAATAATATGTCATGAATTAATCGCTTAATATCACATCTTTAATACTAACAATTTATGCTTTTTATAACATTAATGGCTGTATTAGAGTCTCAAGATTATTTTGGTAGTTTTATGGACAGTCTAAATGAAAAACTGTACAAATGGGTAGCATTTTAATGGACTGATGTAAGTCGCTGTCATCTAGGACTTAAATGCAAATTTTCGGCGATACGCACAAGGTCTACAGCGGTAAACTTTCGGTATGTTATTAAGCATAGTCAAATCTACAACTGTGCGAAAATTCAGCTTCGGACAAATTTTTCACAGGTTTGTGCCTTTTTAAGTCTTGGTTTCCTGGACTATATGTCTTCTCGGGCAGCCGACCCGGCTTCGCTCCCGGCCGTTACTCACCGCGACAAGCTTTGCTTTCAGCTTCTCCCTCGCCAGTGACAAAAAAAAAAGCGGGCTCTCTTAACTCTTACTTTTCTCTGCTCTGCGCTTCGGCTCCCACCAAGACGACTGAAGTGCTAAAAACCTTCAACCTTTGTAGACTGCGTACCTAGAGAAACAGAGCCTCTCTGTGGAGCTGGTATTTGTTGAATACTCGACAGTGATGAGTAGGGTGTGGAAATATTCGATGACCTCTGGGATGGACTCCATAATCCCCTACGCACTCGAACAAAAGCCACCTGCTCATTGTCTTTTCACTTGTGACACCTGACAACCGGAATGCTTGCGATTCGGCATTTATTGTGGTTGAAGGTTTTTCATTGGCTCAAAGAGTCATTCAGATACTCGGCGAGCCAATCACAATAGCTCCTATTAAGGTACGCGTGTTTTGATGCTGGCATAACGAGAAATTAATTTGAAAATTTTTGTCCGGTCTCCGATGATATACCTACTGCACGAACGCGTGCATATTCGGACAAATGACCCATTGCTTGTTGGCTGCCGACTTATTGGGCCAGGAAATTGGTAGCGGACCGTTGGGAGGGGGGGGGGGAGGGGGGGTGCACGGCCCTTGAGTTTTTCACGCGGGGTTAAGCGACTCAAGTCATCTCTGAATACGGTGCTTGTGTGTTGCATACTGGTCATGTGTTGGCCTACACACATGCAATAGGCACAAAACTTAAAAATATTAAGAAAGTTTTTTTCCATAAGACGTAGTTTTGATATCAAACCCGTTTCACAGACAAGCTTTTGCAAGATCAGGCAGGTCCCCTCTGGGAGAGGCTTCTTAGTTCCAAGTACCCCGTTGCTCCCCGAGATATACGCCCATGGTCCAGGGTGCACCATACAAACTGTGAGCCAATAGCAGAAACATCACAAAGGTATGGTTAGATATTCGAATTTTAGCTTATCATGAAATGTATTAGCAAAATTTTTTTTAGTGATGAGTTTGATTTTACCGCTGATCTGGTTGGGAGTCGGCGTTCCTTCTCGTGCGAAACCAAAAACGGCAGACATTTAATACATGGTATTTATGGAGCTCTAGCTCGCACCTAATATTCAGTATAACCATTTCAACCTGCCGAGTTCCATAGATCTAATCCAAAGAAGGCATGGATCTGTGTGACTTTTTTCAAATTGTAGCGTTAAGTTTAGTTTTTTAAGCCAACCCCTTGTAGCCTCTCGTGTTAAACACACGAGGGGAACAATGAGTAGGAAGGGAAACAGAGTGTGGCGAAAAGTCATCCAAAACTATTACAACTGAATACATTTATTACTGATTAAACAAGAAATTATTCATTACAACATTAATGACGAAAACGTAAACAGTTCCTATTTGCGGCCTGGCTCTGATTCGATTGTCTGCGAACAGAAACATTTAACAATTATGAGACACGTGAATGCAGCTTAACACATCAACTTTACAATTGCCCGTGCTCTCATACTAGGCACGCCGCTTGGCGCTGGGTACACCGTCAAAGAAAAGCTAAGTTACACCGTACATAAATTCCCAGACTGTAAAAGAAAATATATTGTTGACCTCTGTCAATGTACAAGTTACCAAACATCAGTAACTAAAATAATACCATACGTAGGTACGCAGACCTCTAATAATTACTCTAACACTTCGTCGACTCTTGTCGACACGTATTTCTGCGGGCAAGTCGATGCATGGATTACCAGTGACTATCTGCGCAAACTATCTTAGCGCCTGGTATGCTCGTCGGTGTGGGCACTGGGTTTATTCTTCGGGTGTCACTGCCGGGTTTCGCACCTAAGTGCTGTATGTCCAGTCGGTAGTCAAGTCTTTCCTCGGGACTCACAGCTCACACCGCCGTCTCCAAGCCTTGCCTCCGTCACCACTGCCCCTCTTCTCGCTCTAAGTTTTCTACCCACTCGGTTTATAAGTGTGTACGACGAAACAGTACATTACCAAGTGGGAGCTTCTTCCAACGGGCAGCGTGACGGCAGACCGGCGAGACGTGTTGACGGTGTAGCTTCCTTCGGCAGGGAAGGCCAGCAGGGCCTCCGGCTGGTGTCGCTGGCGGTCGCGACGAGTCTCCTCCTTCAACGCCGAATGGGACCCCTTTTATACTCTGCGGACTGCTAGTATCGAACAAGGTGGATTGTTCTCGGTCGGGGCAACCGGAACCGGCGCCTTCGGCGATGTCCGGTTGGAAGCCCGCGAAAACGAGCTTCCCCGAGGGCTCCCGAGCGGCTCCGAACGTCGTTTGCGCAGCGCGCGAACTCTGGGCTTGTGCTGGTTGCATCGGCGCGCGCTTAGGCGCCGCGCGTCGTATTTTCATGTGCGTATGCGGAGCACACGCAACACCCTTCCCCCGTATGATTTATTTAGCGGCTTAAAGGAGGTAGAGTTAATAAGTATAGCCATGATTATTTTAGGGTTTCGTATCACTCTACTCTAGAACCAACATGCCTGTACATAATCAAGGTTTTTTTTAGAAGTGCTCGTTGGTCGTAATAATGGGAAAGTCCTTTGGCTGGTTTAACGTGATTGGGTGACCACTTTTCCTCCTGGTCTTTAATGGCGTGTCAGAACACTATAACATCACGTGTAGCAGACGTACATGTATGTCAACTATACTTGATTAACCAATGAATCAGCGGTCAAAAAGAGGGAATCTATAAATTAGCATTCAACTTCATAACAACAACAAAATTATATCCAGGGGGTAAAAGAGGGGGTATTATGGTTCTCATTTTAACTTAAATTCTCAGCGTGGCAAAGATTGCACTCCCTAGCTTCATACATCCAAGGTAAAGATCCCGATGAAAAAAATGTGAACGTGTCCTTCAGTACTCGCCAGAGAAGTGTAACATCTAACCACGGTAACGAGCAATTTAATGCAGTCTCGTTCTGCAAATAAACTTACAATACGAAACTCGGACACGATTTTTAACGTAGAATTCTTATAAATAATGCCGACCATGATAAAAAAATTCGGAAATTGTGTTCACAACTACATTTCTGTACGTAGTTCCCGCAACCACCGCAAGAATTCGCTGCGGGAGCAGCTACGTCGACTATTGAATCATTTGGTTAGCAGACCGAAGTTTAAAAACTATGTAATGAATCGTCACCGGTAAAAGCGAAAAATACTTTTTAAAAAAAAAACGTAACTACTAATTTTCGAAAAGGAATTTTATTTTAATCCTGCCCATCTTGTTTAAGAGTTAATACCAGAAAGTTTCCCTTCGGTTTTGTGAACTTTGGTTCGTGCCATCCGCCACAGATGGCAGCACCGTGTTTACACATTTCCGTTCCGTGCGACTTCCCGTCGCATTCGCGAAATACCGAAAGCCAAGTTGCTACCCGTCAACAAATAAAATAAGTGTCCCTTATTCACCCGAGTGTCGCTCTCCCACGCCGCGTGGGAAATTGACGACTTGACTGCAGTGGCCGTGCTCGGGCACCGTGGGAAAGTGGAAGTAGGGAAGGGCTACCTCACCTCCCTTCTTTCCGCCGCCCTGATTGGTCGCAGCTTTTCCCGATCCTCGCGGACAGACGCGGCGGCACGGCCCTTTAGGGGCGACTCGCCGACTCCCCCCCTCCCCCTCCTTGCAGTCGTATATTCTTCAGAGTGCTTCGCAGGGGGGGAACCACCATCACTTCGTGGATTCACTGGCCGGCAAGGCAGACTGGAAGCACGTATAGTATGGGTACAGCTGCTTCATGCTCGTGGTCGGACTACGTGCAGCGGTTCCCAAACTTCTGTATCCAGCGACGCCTACAGTACGAACCAAAATGAGGTTAGTCCAAAAAAAAAAGTTTGAAAATTGAATTTTTATCGTTTTATTAAATATAAATTGAACTTTGATAGTCATTACAATTAAGGCTGTTTCGTAAACAAACAAAAAGTTGAGGTGGTAGAAGGGTAGAGGTATAGAAATGAACTTGTAGAAACAGCAGACGTATAACATGAAAACAAAGAATTCATGAAACTACAAAAAATAAACCTGAGCCCTTCGCGCTGCGCGCAAATTTTCAGGTGTCTTGGAATACGGGTCGTTACCACAACGCCGAACGTACAATAACGCCGAATGCCAAATTGACCGCAACGCCGACGGCTAGAAAAATGCGGTGTACCACAACGCCGAAATACAGTAACGCCGAAAAATGTTGCTGCGGGAGGGGGGGGGGGCACAGGAGCAAAATGAAAAACAACTGAATGAATTTGTGTGTGTTTCTTAAATGTATCTTAACGCCGAAATACCACAACCTAACCTAACCTAGGCTAGCCTAACCTAACCTAACCTAACCTAACCTAACCTAACCTAACCTTTGTGGCAGTCCTGCAATGACATTTTTCGGCGTTGTGTATTTCGGCTTTGTGGTACACGGCAGTTTTATAGCTGTCGGCGTTGTAGTCAATTTGGCATTCGGCGTTATGGTTTTCGGCGTTATTGTACGTTCGGCGTTGTGGTATTTCGGCGTTGTGGTGAGTCCCCTTGGAATACAGCGATCTCGAAACGCCCGGTGACGACCCTGATCCGGTTGCAAACAAGGAGAAGAAGTGGTTGTCAAACCGCGCGCCACTCGCCAAAGTGTGTGAACCTGTTAACCGACTGACGAGCACTTTTTTAGTTACACGGGACGTTCGAGAACATGGAGGCATTAAATTTAACGGGGTGGCAGGACTGGCACAAATAAGAAATTATTGTCAAGGAACACACGACCGGAAAAAAGCAACCCTGAAAAGTTACCAGTGCAAACAGTAAGTGCGCAAAATTTGTAATTTTGCGCCCAACAAGACACCAGCCCAGTGTCTTAGCAGTCGCGCAGTCACAGCGCCGATCTGTCCAAATATTGTGCAATAATATTATCAAATGTATTGTGGTGAAATGAATAGTACATAGGCATACTATGACAAAGAATTATGGGTCAAATTTATATTAGGAGTTTGGCTACCAAATATGCAAAGTAACAATATGAAGGAAAATAAAGTGAAGGTATTCAACAAATAAAAAAAATTCGAATTCAAAATGGCCGCTGGGGTCAAGGTCAAGGTCAAAGTTCAAGGTCATCCAAGATGGCTGCCGTGACGTCATCGGAGATGTAGGTTCCAAGGCAGCAGAAACCGCCACCTCACTCCTCGCTCCAGAGCCAGTCTCAGTAGCCCCATTCCTATACTACTCCCGTTATCTGACACGGTTGTTTTAGAAATCTAAAGGCCTAATCTTATATGTTTTTGTACTAAATTTTTAAGTTTTAACGTGTATTTTATGATTTACTTGGACCCTTGTATAATTGTTCATACATATACTTGGTTACTCGCATAATTTCGCACTCGGATATTTGCAAACGTTCTAATGCAAATCGCATAATTATACACCCGTCTTTACGTTTATATACTCGCACATTTGTACATGTGTATTTTTTTAAGAACATCCACATCTTAAGGCCCCCGCCTACCCGGACACACATACAGTGTGCCGAGATTTAGTAAAATTACACGAATCGAAAAATACTCAAGATAGCCTAGTGGTGTTTGTTCACGAAAAGTATTTAAGTATACGCTGATGGCGGATCAATAGTTTTATTACCGTATTTTGGTTTTAAACTATAGTTTATCAGAGCAAGAAGGGCTAAAATACTTGTTTCCAGAACAATATTCAGGCATGTAACATCCCGTATAGATTCTTAAAAGAATTCAAGATATTTGCATTACATACTTATCTTCATTTCTCAGCCATATCATGTTATGGTTACCGCTAAAATCTCATAGTTTTCCTTTGTACGACGAGAAGACTGCGCGCCAGCCACAGCCTTGCGCTTAGAGGCGATACCTCGCTAGAATCACCAGCAAGCGTCGCACTTATCATCTGGCCTCACTAAAGCAAATAAACCCTTGACTAGACGAGCCACTTAAACTGAAATTAAAAAAAAATAGAGACCTTTAGGCTCAACACTTAAAACGTGAATTCCATTATTATCAGAATTGTCACTGTTTACGTCCAGTGTCCTGAGTTTTGAAACAAAAGAAGGCTGATTTTGTTGAAACGCCAGCTGTGGTGCGATGGGTTCACAGTTATAATCTTGGGTATCACGGAGATGTGTGTGTGGTGGTTTTAAATGTAGTAGGCGTATTATATGCAATTTATCTTTTAAGTGATCCCTTTACCACTTGCCTAAATGCAGTGACATTAAATTATCTATCTAAAATTAATAACTTGAGTTAACTACCTCAAGATAAAAAAAAAATATTTACAAGAAAATGCAGTTACCAACATGGCGGGTAAGCCCATGGGCTTAAGAGTTATTTTAAGAAGAAAAGAACTTATAAAGAATTTTTTTATACGTTCGTTCTTCTGGACCCACAGGCAATTGATTACATTCGTTCACGGGCGGGACAAAAAATACCTTGCGTTCTTCGCCAGAGTCCCGATATTTTTGGCGAAGTGGTTTTGGGGGTGGGGGGTTGGGAAAGCTGCGAAGGGGTAGTGGTCCCTTCTTTTCATTCCCCCTCCATTTCCCCTAACACTTACTCCCGCGAACAATGAAGGAGGCGGACTCTTTCTCTCTCTCTCACCACTATGTCAGAACTCCCAGAGTCTCCGGCGGCAGGGAAGTTTGTCAGCGACGGAAATAAAGTTAAAAAAAAAAGTTGTCTGATGTCTCGCTAAGTTGAGGTTCTGCTTCGCCGTCCATATTCATTTTTTGCTGTTTATTTTTTTGGCTCATTTCAGATTGTCCTCAAGAAATTCCTCGAATATTATATTATTGAAGCAATTATGTATTTGTTAATCAGCTATGGAAACTCAGAAAAGGAAATTCTTTTTGAGTAACCGACACAAATTAATTAAAGAAAAATTAGAATTCTAAATATTTGTATGATTTTTTTTACAAATGGCAGATAACTATAAACATATATCTAGCGATGACATTTGATACAGAAAACAAAATGCAAGGTTTATATATTATGGCAAAATCTGAAAAATTGTCCCAGATAAAAAAAGAATTGTGGCATGAAAACGAAGTAACACATTGTGGGGGATAAACCGAGCCTTAATGTTAGTTCACGGTCGTTTGCTCTTGTAGATAATGGCCGCAATTATTTCGAGGATTTATTTTAGCTCCGGGCTAGATCATTGATGTGATTATTGACCCATACCAAGGTCACAGCTCAGTGTTCAATCTGTTTAAAGTTATTGAAAACCTTTTTTGTTACAAGCTAAAATGTTTGTCTGAAACAAATTTTTATATTCCCAATTCTAACTTCAAGGGTAACCATAATGGGATTACAGAAAAAAAAATTCCTTAGTAGATACAATACTTAACCCAAGATTGTTGTACGTAAATCTAAATATTTCCAAAAAAAAATATGTCTCTAACGTTTTGAAGTTATTGAAGTTATACTTATTTAAACACGTCATGAAAAAAAATTAGAACGAATTTTTACTATGCGGGCGCAGCATCAAAAAATTTGACAGAATGAAAAAAAAAAGCTGCTAACAATTAAAAATATATATTTATTTTAAATAATATACTTTAGTGATTGATATTGTATACTGATCCATATAATTAAAAACATGAATTTATTGTGAATATTACTGATATAAATTGTGTATATAAACTGTATCAAGTGTATTTTTAATTGCATTTATATAAGTGAGGTTATGTTCCTATATGTACACTGATGTCAGGTTGCTTGTAAGATTCCATTGTCACTGACAGGGAGTGTCTGTGGAAGGTTTTCTCCTAGCCATTTTCATGGGAGTGTTTGTGAGGTTGTTGTGTTCTCGTATGTGTATACATATATAATTTGTATTATAAATTTTTACATTATTTTAATAAATAGTTTAAATTAATAAATTTGGAAAAACTCGTTCCATCATATTTATTTATTTTCATTACTAACACGTAATTTTTTTTTATTTGATTGAATTTATACTTTACCAACCGTATTTATAATATCACTCCAGTCTTTCGTTAAGTATAACTTCTAAAGCATGTACATAAGAACATGCACCCAATTTTTTTTTAATAACTTAGCGCAAGAGGTGAATAAATTTGTTTTAGGCTTATAGAATGGAAATAAATTTGTACGCTATTCCGTGGGAGATTTCACTAGCAGCACAGTACTTGCGCCAGGCCAATTTCAAGCTAATGGCCATGTCATTCAAGCGAGTGGAAGAGAGATGCCACGCATGCGTACAATGAGCATAACAGGACACATCCGTAGTGGGACATACGTAGTGGGACAATGTGCGTTATGGGACACTTTTTCGTGCGTGCAGCCGGCGTTCATCGATTTATTAGACGTTGTCACATCAAAAAAAAACATTCGAACATTTTTGGCTGCACGGAATATCGGAAAATTGTTGATCAATCGTTTTGGAATTATTGTATTTTTTTTATTGTCACGGAACAGCTTATTATGATTTGTTTTAGGTACCATTGTGCTTTGTGTTAATTTTCTTTGGATGTTTCCTTAAAAACTGTATGGTGTTCGATGATTCGGAACGTGTTTCGTCGTTGTTCTCGGGCTGTCGCGAACGCGAGGGAAATACCCCGAAGCCGGGAACCAAGACACGGATCGGAATCGTGGAGCGCTAAGTGGCGTGCGAGACCTCAGCAGACGTGTGACGTCTTACGGAGGGGTTGGCCGGGAGGGAGGCATGGACGATCCCTCGGGGTTAAGCCGAACAGCGCTCCAACCCCGCCCCCGTCACAGTACAGGTCCACTGTACGTCGAGGGGTCAAAGGCGAGGGTGGGTTGTGTGGGGCTATCAGCGCTATCAGTTCCCCGAGCCCCTTCACCCCCCCTTCACGTACCGCCACGCATTAAAATGCTTCTTACCCACTCCACTTTACGTGAAATATTTTCCCCCCCCTGAGACACGTGATTACGTACCCTAAGTTCTCCCCTGACATACCATGACTATGGTGCGAGAGTTACCACAGTTATGCTACGCATACCATGATTAGATTATGCAATTTGGTGAAAAAATGGTACGCTAAATATGTGTTCGGAAAGAAATTATGGTACGTAAAAAAAAGGAGTGGGTAGAAAATCATCGTACGCGGGGTACGTGGAGAGGAGAAATAATGGTTCGAGGGTGGTGATAGAGAGGGGATGCCTGTTATAATCAGTAGGTACGAAGGCAGACGTTACAGTCATTAAGAGATCAGATGACGCAGTCCGAGTGTGTCCCGTTACGCACATTGTCCCATTACGCTCATTGTACGCTTGCGCCGCATCTATCTCTCTTCCACTCGATTGGAACAACCATCGATTTGACTTTTTCGAGGCACATTAAACTTGAAACACTCCCATTCGTTTCCTACTTTTCCTATCATCGTCCTATCCTTAACAGAATAACACAGATTGGAAGACGTTAAATAGCAAACATGTATAAAAGTTATAGTTAAAATAATCTCTTCGTTAAAGTAATAAACATATTTGAATTAATGAGTGCAAATAAAAGTAAATTTATCAATTAAATTGTAGATTTCATTTCACTCCTTCTTTGTATCCATACAAAATAGTGATAATTCAATAAAATGATTCAATTTTATTCATAAAAGTATGCAATCATTTCATTAATGTTTTGTTATTACGTTGTCAGTTAAACTATCGTCCGTAAACCGACAACCAATTTTTTTGTATAACATATATCAGCTTGTCTTAAATTATTTAAATATATATTGGTAATGGATACAAAATAATAAAAACATTTCCCATTCACATTATCGATCATAGGATATCTGTAAGCCTTGCTGACAATTGAATTTATTCTTGAACGAGAACGAAAAATACTTGTTCTTTTTATTTTTTGCACAACTAGTATGAAACTTCTAGCACTGCAGAAAATAAATATTCGTGACTTCAAAGGCATTATTTTGCAGAAATTCGAAGGTTATTTCATAGTTCACCAAGCTTTCAGATATATTGCTACTACTGTAAGTATTCTGGATAATATACACTGGAGGAGGGGTGGGGCTAGGAAAGGAACGAGAATGGCAGACCATAATTGGCATACCATAATCATTCCGTGCGTACCATTAATTAAGCTGATTGGTACCATAATTACAGCGTGGTGTACCATAAATCTATTTCTGTCGGAAACCTGGCTGCAGCATTTAGCGAAATCCCCCCCCCCCCCCCAACATCCCCATCGGTACCATGCCAAAGTCTTTAGCTTGTATAGTGTTTTATGTTTTAAAAAAAAGACAATATTACGTCAGAAAATATTTTATTCGCGTCGCTACCTTTGATCAGTTGTAATCCCAGCTTGTCGCGTCAAGTTCTTTTAGGTGCGTTCAAAGCCAAACTTCGCAATGTAGCTTTTAAACTAAAAACACACAGAGCATTGTTTCATAAGAAACAGTAGCCTGCAATCAATTTATGACAGGGATGTGCTGCTTAGTTGTACACATTTTAACATTGAAAAAGTTTTTGAAAATATGGCTTATTCAAACAAATAACTGGTTACTATTTTTTTTACGCTATGAATAGTCAACTATTTTTTTCTCGCATAAGTCATGCAAAGAATATTTTTCTCCGAAAAGTACAGCGTGATTTATTTTATTTTTAACTAGCTAATGAGTTGCAATGCCTCTTTCAATTTCGTTTTGTAATTTGTTTGAAGTAGGTATGTACTCATATACAGAGCATCTCTCTGTCACCTTTATATCTCTATCTATATACCTCTTTCTATCCTGCTATATATATATACAGTAGAATCCCGCTAATCCGAACTAATTGGGACCGAACCGTGTTCGGATTAGCGAAAATTCGGATTAGACGGAATTTTGTCATATAATGCCATATATGGTCTTTTTGAGGCGTATTTAGTGACTGATATATCAAATATGTAAGGAAGGTCAGACGAAAAATACACCTTAATTATTTAGCGTACATATTTAGTGTCATATAATATTTTTAATTAATCATATAGATAGATAAATTATAAGTTTCTTATGTACATATTAATAAACGTACAACATTACTTGAAAAAATTTGTTTTTTCTTTACTTTTCTTAGTTCTTAAATTATATAAAAAATTTTTTTATCCTAGCCCTGTTCGGATTAGGCGGATTTTCGGATTAGCGGGGTTCGGATTAGCGGGACTACTGTATATATCTATACACATCTATATATATAGTTTTTATATATCTCTATATATTTCTATATCTGTAGGTATATATATGTCCATCTCTTTATATACCTCTATCTCTATCATAGTATCTATCTCTCTATCACTCTCTCTCGACACGTACACCACCATTATTATTCGGGCCATAGAAAAGAGGAATACTTACTGGTAAATATCCGATACTACTCGCTTGCCACCTTAAAATCAGCTTTAAGGGTTGGTTTTATCAAAGTCTTACCTAGACAGTGACCTTCCTCGCGTTTCGAAGGTCAAGTGTACACAATTTTATGAGATCAGATGAATGATTCGCGAACGCATAGTAGACCGAACAAAATTTAAAAAAAAAAACTAACACACTAACATTCATTTTTATATATAAGATTGTTATCAACCCTGGGGTTGTTATAACTGCGGGGAAAAAAATTGTAGTCGCAGTAACTAATAATTTGGTGCAATGTGGGGATTTTAAAACTTATGAAAAATAACTGTCTGTACCTTAAAAACTACCGAGACAACTTGTTTTATTTGGCTTTTTTTATTCAGAGCCGTATTCAATTTGCATCTCAAGTGGCTTGACGTTGAGTCCTAGGACACTTCTGTTTGTGTGTGTGTATGTGTGTATGTATATTATATATATATATATATATATATATATATATATATAACAAAGAAACACCTGCTGCCCAGTAGCCAAAAATTCATCTGCATTTATGTGGGTTCTCGCACACCATGTTGATTTTATTTTTCGCTTACTTTCATTACTAATAGTTGAAGGTTATTTAAGTTAATTTAGCATTATACTTCTCTTGCATATGTTGTTGTGTCACAAATATTTTCAACATATATTTAATAAGTGTTACATAATGGGTGGAAATTGTTTTTCAATTGATTGTAATTGTAATCACTTACGCTAATTTTTACAGCAATTATATCACACTTATTAAATAAGTCTTGAAAATATATGTAAGAACAACGAATGCAAGAGACGTACCAATAGTGTTAAATTTACATGAATAGCTATCTCTTATATAATATTAATGAGAAAATTAAAATAAAAACATCAACATGGCGTGTGAGGTCGTAAGCAAGCCTATTGATTGCAACAGAGTTTCATTTTATATTTACTGTTAGGAAAACACCCCTTAGCGAAAACTGCGATGAAAAACCTTCAAACATGTGTGGTTTTACCAGCCTGCACTTCAGAAACGGGCATTTTCCTCTACGTCAGTTGTTTTTAGAACATAGAGGAAAAGTTTAATAGGCTATCAAAGGTCGCTAAAAAAAACTGTGGGAAATGCCTAGTGGTATTTATCACCATTCAATTTGCAGGTGGGAGAAAAAAAAACAGTGGCAGGTAAATACGACCCGCTGGTAGCCAGGGGGGTCCGCCATTTATTTCCGCCGAAACCAACCACAGCTGTTCTGGTATTAATTGAATATCTAACAGCGCAATGCATTTAGATAGCCGCTCGTGAAAATTGCGTTTGGCGCGCGAACAACGTCATTTCGAATGTCGCCACGGGGAATTCCCCGCCGAGCGCAGTGAACATTGCGCCAGGACGACGCGCCAACTAGAATGTATAGTTTCTCGGGATTCCATGGGAGTGTGACCCCATTAACGTGCGGTCTCACACGTAGTCAGTGGCGGATCCAAGGGGGGGGGCACCAGGGGCAAGTGCCCCCCCCCCCCCACCGAAAAACCAGTTGCCTGCTACATTAATATTGCCGAAAAAATTATTGTTTCTGAAACCAATAAAATATTTTAATATAATTAATGATTTTCTTGTAGAATCACACAATCTGGTGGTTGGATATTATGTGTAGTGTGAGTAGATTAAATACAAATTTAGTAAATTTAAGACATTTTTTCTCTGGCTACTCTGAAATCCTAGAGTGCCCTTCCGAGGTGAAACTCTGGATCCGCCACTGCACGTAGTTAACCGCACTCGCCGCTAGAACTCGCTCCCGGAGCAGCCACGTCAACTATTGAATCATTTGACTAGCAGGCCGAATTTTTAATCTATATAATGAAAAGCTACGATAAAGGCGAAAAATTCTTGAAAAAAAAATACTATACTAAACTCCGGCTTGTACCCGATTTTAGACAAGGAGTTTTATTATAATACTGCCGATATTGTAAAAAAATTCATTAAAAAGTTGATACTATGAAGTTTAACTTTGGTTTGTGAACTTCGTTTTGCACCATCCGCCACGGATGGCAGCATCGTGGTAATACAATATCGTTTCACGCACCTTCCGTTCCAAGAGCTAAGATGTTACACATCAAAATATTGTTGTACATTTTACAAAAAACCTATTTAGAAATATGTGTTAAAATATATTATGTATCTCAATGTTTAAAACAACTTGAAATGCTACAGTGTTTGCTTATTTTTATTTATTACGCCTGAACGGATTATAAAAATTAAGGTAGTGGTCTTAACCAGCAGTCCGCGAGCTATACTTGCCGCTTCGCCAGGGTATTTGTTTGCGAGCATTATTTTTTGATTTTTGCTTACAATCTCCACAAGTACGCGGTACGTATTTGAAATACGTTTTGACGTGATAACGTCTAATAAATCGACGAACGCCGATTGCACGCACGAAAAAGCATGACTCATTGTCACGTTCCGCATGAGTCGAGCGTGCAAGCGAGAGCGCGAAACAAGCTATAGAGAGGCACGATCGGCTTGTGACGCATCTATCTCTCTTCCACTCCTTTGGCCGATGCGTCAGAGTAGAAGAGAGACAGCGGCAGCACACAACCTACACGTGAACTGTTTTGTCAACTGTTTATAAAGTGTGGTTTGTATGCAATTTTTCATCAATGTTTTCTTATGACGTTATCACGTAAAATTATCGTCCGTAAAACAACTTTACAGACAACCCCTCCCCCCCCCCCCTCGTTTTTAATACCACCTTTGAAACAGCTTTCTGTCTATTAAATGCGTTTTATAAGTGGTGCAAGAAATCTCGCCTAGATAAATTCCATCATTAAAATAGCGATATAAATCAAAATGTAAGGGGGAAAAAACATTTTTTTAGTGCTAACATGAGCTGTAATTTCATTTTTTTTTAATATGGTACTTTTATATCGCATGTTTTAAAACAATATTCTATCACACCTTTTTTTTTACTCCAGAAATACATATATGGAAAATATTGGCTGGGATATCTGAAGTAAATAATATGAGTGATGTTTAATTATCAGCAATTTGACATATGTTACAAATTAATTACAAACGAATCCTTGAGAAAAAAAATTGATCTTATTTTTAATGATGATAACTTCTATGTGCATGAGACATTTTGATCCGCAACACTTTAGCTGTGGAATGAACTAGCCCTAGATTAAAAAGTGGCGGAGGACTGCTGTGTTATACAGTATGTCCATAAAAGAATATCCCCGTTATAAATTTTAGTGGTAGGAGTTGTAGAGTGTTGGTTCAAGGTCGAATTATAGAGTTACTCGAACAGTTTTAGATATGTGCATGCGCGAGTACGGGAAGCCTTCGTTTCACAGACGAGAGAGCCACACCCGAAGTTCATGCTCGCTTTTTTTTCCGTTCTATCTCATTGTATAAACCGGTGTGTGGCATTAAATTATGCGGTTGATCAGGATATGTTAGCTACATTATAAATACTTTAAAACATTGTGGATGGTTGGTTATATTAGGTAAGTATAGCTACATTAAAAATACTGTAAAATCATTTGGTGGTTGCTTAGCAAATAACTTTTTAATATGTAGCTATCCTGGGCTAGGAAACCGTTTACATAATTTCACAGTATCTTTAATGTAGCTATCCTAACCAAATCAACCGTCCACCATGTCTTAAAAGTATTTATAATGAAGCTAACCTAACCTAATTGATCATTAGTTATCATGAGTTACAATGAACAAAAAAAACCGAAGATGCACGATCGGGCGTTTGGCTCTCTCGTCTGTGAAAAGAAGGCTTCCCGCGCGAGTACTGCTTTGTTATTTTCTCGCTTGCAGCGCCACCCACGCAACATGGCGACTCCTGAACGTAATTTCCCCAATTAGTAGAGGGCGAACCTGTAAACTTTATTTGGCACATGATGGAGCCTCTTCTTTGTACGAAAGTGGTTGAACGTCGAAGTCCGTGACCGATGGATTGGTCGTAATGGTCGAGACGACAGAGCTCTTTTTAGCTGGCCTCCGCGTTCGCCTGACGTAACGCCATGCGATTTTTTTTTCCCCTTTGGGGCTTCATGAAAGATCGTGTCTACGTTCCGCCGTTACCTGATGGTTTGTGAGGGTTGAGACGCCTGAATTGAAGAGGCTATTGCTTCCATTATTTCGGACTTTTTAACCAAAGTGTGGGAAGAAGTGGACTTTCAGATTGGATGTATGCTATATGGCTAAAGATGCGCATATTGGACATTTGTAAAAAATATATATATAGGTTAGTTTACCTTCAATTTGATGTATGTTTGTTTTAAATATTCTAAATTAAACTGTTATAATATACCATTGAAACTGGGACATTCTTTTATGGACACTATGTACATCTATAGTATGTACATAACATAAACCTTCCCTTCCAACGACGTTTCTTGTGGTTTTTAGTTCCCGCGCGGATCGCTAACGCGTCATGACGCCTTGGCGCCTGGCGAAGGTCGAGGAGTCGATATCATCACTCCCAGCATGACTACCGTTTATGAGTAATGAGTCTGTCCCAAGTGGTTCGGAGCCCGCTATAGCTTTGAAGGTCCCCAGAAGCGTGCACAGTATTTCTTTACGGGGAAGGGGGCGATGGTTAAACCACTTCTTTTTTTCTTTTTTCTTTCAATTTCTTTACTTATGGATTTTTAGGACATTTTTTTTTTGGGGGTGGGTGTGTTATAACTCCCCAAACCCCATTCCACAAGGTATACGCACTTGGAGATCCCATCGCCTTTAGTCTCTGAGCATAAAACTTTTTTTTTCCTCGTGTTAAGCACGCCTACGTCCCCTTGTTGTCGAAGAGAGAGAAATATTACTCTTCCCCCCCCCCCCCCCCCCCCCCCCATATTTTATCAAGGAAAAATTCCCAAATGCCACCCTCTTTCGGACTAACTGTAGCGCAAGCCCGGGAGACCCAAGAGTTTCCAAAGAATTTATTTGTGAAGGTTACGCGTTATTGGTTTTGCAATGCAGTGCTGGTCCGTCTCCAGCCAAGCAACTCGAGGCCTGTCTGGGAACAGGAGTCGGCGGTCACGGAACTCGGGGAAGTCGGATGACGTGGGATGACGTGGGATGACGTGGGGACTCGTGGGATAGAGGGGTGGGTTGGCGGACGTGTTGAGGCGAAGGACGAAGTTGTCCGCGACAGCCGACAGGCAGTGCGGAGTTTTAACAATGTGTCGAGAGTTCGCGGGAGAAAAGGGTTGTTGGGAGGGGGGGAGGCGGGGAGGCGGTGAGGCTACACACACCACCGCACACCCTCTGGTTCCTTCCGGCAGGGTTGATAAGATCTCCAACTTCTCTCGGTCCGCCAGGGATGCATTGTGCACGACGGGGTTGCGGGCTGCTGGGTTACCCCCGTGGGTTGGACGAAGCAGGGGTCCACCAGACACGATGAACCGTCTTTCTGGCACACATTTCACGTCTGTCGCCTAAGGTTCATTCCGTAGAGACCTGAAAATTTTTCAGATTCATTTCGCGATAGTCTAAAATTCATATATATATATATTGTGGCCGGCAGGGCCACATTTTTACTTGTAATTTATTTTTGTTGCTGGTCTCTAGTTTTATATGGTTTTTTATTTCACGTATTTTTACGCTTTTTTAATAAATGTTAATTTATCTGTAAATTTTTTTTATTTATATTTGTTTCTGTTAATTGGTTATACGCCGTTTGGTAGCTATCGATTATGAGTTTAAGAATATCGATTGTGTTTCACGTAAATACCACTTGGTGAGCGCCCGGCGGTTGGCTGATGACGTCAGACATTCGGCTTGCCGGGAAGAAAAAATCAGCTGGGCCGAGGAGAGTTTGTGCCGAGCGACCGTCGAGGACAGAGCCATGTGACGACGCGGACTGGTATGCCGGACGGCAACGGGCGACGAAGAGTATTGGGTTGGAGGCTCCACGATGGGTGACAGGGCAAATGGATTGCCCTGTGGTACAGAAGAAATCAAGGTAAAGAGAGGCCGCGATTTTGATTTTTACCCTCGTGGTGCTGCACTGGTTTTTGGCAAACCTAGTGAACTGTGTATTTTCCCATACTAAATTTTATTTGGACGGAACTTTTATTAGCCTGTTTGGTGAAGAGGCCCATTTGTTTCACACGTTGTTCCAGTGTGGGATTTTTTAATAAGGTCGCCCGTTTGCCTGTAGTTGTAATAAAAGTATAAGTTTGGAAGAAACGAACATTTTGCAATTTGTTTTTGAGACTTTGTCTTCGGAATTGGCATACTTAAAGTTGCATTTAGCTAATATATCAGCTTGTGCAGTATTATTAAAAGTATGCGATCGGTATTGGACTATATGCGCAGCCTGATGTTGGTTGGTGCGGCCATTCTACGTGTTTATGAAATCGTTGGCAAGTTAATAAAGAAGTAAGACTTTGTTTGAAGTATATGATAAAAACTTCGGTGGTAACATAGTTATGTTACGTGAAGAGTTTTTGCTACATTTCCCTTAAAAAAAAAAAAAAAAAATAAGATAATTTTTTTTTGGTCATCGTTCACGCCTTTGTGAATTCGTACCTATGGCCCGGCGTGGCATTAGACTCTGGAGTTGGTGAGGAAGGTCAGGAAGCCAGCGCACGCCTAGGATATTAACTTTGTTTTTTTTGGCAAGTCTTTAGCAACGAACATCTGAAGAAAGACTAAACCGTTGATTGAGAGTTTAAGAACTTTATTTAAATAAATTTTTTGTACTTCAGTTTTATTATTGTAATATTTTTTTATATATTTATATATTATATTGATTGTCTTGTTTGATTTTTGGTATTAGGGCAGTCAGTATATTTTGATATTTTATAGTGGCCACGCCTCACGCCCTTATATATTTTTATACTTGTTGTTATCAGTATTTATATTTTTACGATTTTTTAAAGGTTATTGTTAGTATCGCAAATGGGGATAAGATGCTGCCATTATTAACGTCAGCTTTTGTAACTAAGCTTGTATGGTTATGTATAGTAAAAATTATTTTTGCAAATTTCTATTTTTTAATAACATACGTCCAAAGTCTTGCCTCTTGTTTGTTTAATGGTTACTCTACTATTATATCCTTTGAATTTTTTTGGCCTGACCCCTGGGCAGTGGTGTGGGGAATTTATATTGTTTAGCTTTTTATGCCTGGTTTTAATATTTATTTTTTCCCTTCGCGCCCAGAGTGAGTCGGGGACGCAACCCCTCTTCCAATTAAGGAGGAAGAAGGGTTACAACCTGCGCCACTCTGCTAGGCAGAGACTTTGGACTTTTGCGATTTTGCTGACTTTTTTGATTTTTTTAATAATGGCAGTTTCTTGGATTTATAAACTTCCCAAAGAACAGGTTTACGCTAATTTGCAAGCTGCGGGAGCAGGATCAGCACCAGGAATTTTAGTGGTCTTTTAGATTTCCAGTGATGGTTTTGATTTTTTTCCTGTGAGGTTATTGTTTTTATAGTTCTTTGCTTTAGTTTGCAACCTTTAGTTATTGATTATTTTGAGAGAGAAGGTTTTGTCTAATACGTTTCGGTCTTGACTTTGGAGCTTGTTTGTTTTGTTTTGGCATACTTAGATCCCGTTTGTTCGGTTTGTGAGTTTAGTTTGTCTTTTCCGTTACTTGTTGGAAAATCCTTCTTCCTCCTTAATTGGAAGAGGGGTTGCGTCCCCGACTCACTCTGGGCGCGAAGGGAAAAAATAAATATTAAAACCAGGCATAAAAAGCTAAACAATATAAATTCCCCACACCACTGCCCAGGGGTCAGGCCAAAAAAATTCAAAGGATATAATAGTAGAGTAACCATTAAACAAACAAGAGGCAAGACTTTGGACGTATGTTATTAAAAAATAGAAATTTGCAAAAATAATTTTTACTATACATAACCATACAAGCTTAGTTACAAAAGCTGACGTTAATAATGGCAGCATCTTATCCCCATTTGCGATACTAACAATAACCTTTAAAAAATCGTAAAAATATAAATACTGATAACAACAAGTATAAAAATATATAAGGGCGTGAGGCGTGGCCACTATAAAATATCAAAATATACTGACTGCCCTAATACCAAAAATCAAACAAGACAATCAATATAATATATAAATATATAAAAAAATATTACAATAATAAAACTGAAGTACAAAAAATTTATTTAAATAAAGTTCTTAAACTCTCAATCAACGGTTTAGTCTTTCTTCAGATGTTCGTTGCTAAAGACTTGCCAAAAAAAACAAAGTTAATATCCTAGGCGTGCGCTGGCTTCCTGACCTTCCTCACCAACTCCAGAGTCTAATGCCACGCCGGGCCATAGGTACGAATTCACAAAGGCGTGAACGATGACCAAAAAAAAATTATCTTATTTTTTTTTTTTTTTTTTTTTTAAGGGAAATGTAGCAAAAACTCTTCACGTAACATAACTATGTTACCACCGAAGTTTTTATCATATACTTCAAACAAAGTCTTACTTCTTTATTAACTTGCCAACGATTTCATAAACACGTAGAATGGCCGCACCAACCAACATCAGGCTGCGCATATAGTCCAATACCGATCGCATACTTTTAATAATACTGCACAAGCTGATATATTAGCTAAATGCAACTTTAAGTATGCCAATTCCGAAGACAAAGTCTCAAAAACAAATTGCAAAATGTTCGTTTCTTCCAAACTTATACTTTTATTACAACTACAGGCAAACGGGCGACCTTATTAAAAAATCCCACACTGGAACAACGTGTGAAACAAATGGGCCTCTTCACCAAACAGGCTAATAAAAGTTCCGTCCAAATAAAATTTAGTATGGGAAAATACACAGTTCACTAGGTTTGCCAAAAACCAGTGCAGCACCACGAGGGTAAAAATCAAAATCGCGGCCTCTCTTTACCTTGATTTCTTCTGTACCACAGGGCAATCCATTTGCCCTGTCACCCATCGTGGAGCCTCCAACCCAATACTCTTCGTCGCCCGTTGCCGTCCGGCATACCAGTCCGCGTCGTCACATGGCTCTGTCCTCGACGGTCGCTCGGCACAAACTCTCCTCGGCCCAGCTGATTTTTTCTTCCCGGCAAGCCGAATGTCTGACGTCATCAGCCAACCGCCGGGCGCTCACCAAGTGGTATTTACGTGAAACACAATCGATATTCTTAAACTCATAATCGATAGCTACCAAACGGCGTATAACTAATTAACAGAAACAAATATAAATAAAAAAAATTTACAGATAAATTAACATTTATTAAAAAAGCGTAAAAATACGTGAAATAAAAAACCATATAAAACTAGAGACCAGCAACAAAAATAAATTACAAGTAAAAATGTGGCCCTGCCGGCCACAACCTCCGCCTTGAACAAAAAAAAAAAATTTAAACAGCAATCTTAAATAACTAAAACGTCAAAAAAAAAACCTTGGACTTGGAGACAAAGTATTCTCAAAAACTTCTAATCCAACAAACCAGCCCAAACTCAAACAAACAAACCTGCAACAAGGAAAACTTGCCTCCAAAGCCTCAGTCAAAATTTCAACGCTCAAAAAAAAAAAAAAAAACAAGAGAAGGATTTTCCAACAAGTAACGGAAAAGACAAACTAAACTCACAAACCGAACAAACGGGATCTAAGTATGCCAAAACAAAACAAACAAGCTCCAAAGTCAAGACCGAAACGTATTAGACAAAACCTTCTCTCTCAAAATAATCAATAACTAAAGGTTGCAAACTAAAGCAAAGAACTATAAAAACAATAACCTCACAGGAAAAAAATCAAAACCATCACTGGAAATCTAAAAGACCACTAAAATTCCTGGTGCTGATCCTGCTCCCGCAGCTTGCAAATTAGCGTAAACCTGTTCTTTGGGAAGTTTATAAATCCAAGAAACTGCCATTATTAAAAAAATCAAAAAAGTCAGCAAAATCGCAAAAGTCCAAAGTCTCTGCCTAGCAGAGTTGCGCAGGTTGTAACCCTTCTTCCTCCTTAATTGGAAGAGGGGTTGCGTCCCCGACTCACTCTGGGCGCGAAGGGAAAAAATAAATATTAAAACCAGGCATAAAAAGCTAAACAATATAAATTCCCCACACCACTGCCCAGGGGTCAGGCCAAAAAAATTCAAAGGATATAATAGTAGAGTAACCATTAAACAAACAAGAGGCAAGACTTTGGACGTATGTTATTAAAAAATAGAAATTTGCAAAAATAATTTTTACTATACATAACCATACAAGCTTAGTTACAAAAGCTGACGTTAATAATGGCAGCATCTTATCCCCATTTGCGATACTAACAATAACCTTTAAAAAATCGTAAAAATATAAATACTGATAACAACAAGTATAAAAATATATAAGGGCGTGAGGCGTGGCCACTATAAAATATCAAAATATACTGACTGCCCTAATACCAAAAATCAAACAAGACAATCAATATAATATATAAATATATAAAAAAATATTACAATAATAAAACTGAAGTACAAAAAATTTATTTAAATAAAGTTCTTAAACTCTCAATCAACGGTTTAGTCTTTCTTCAGATGTTCGTTGCTAAAGACTTGCCAAAAAAAACAAAGTTAATATCCTAGGCGTGCGCTGGCTTCCTGACCTTCCTCACCAACTCCAGAGTCTAATGCCACGCCGGGCCATAGGTACGAATTCACAAAGGCGTGAACGATGACCAAAAAAAAATTATCTTATTTTTTTTTGGGAAATGTAGCAAAAACTCTTCACGTAACATAACCATGTTACCACAGAAGTATTTATCATCAGCTTCAAACAAAGTCTTACTTCTTTATTAACTTGCCAATGATTTTATAAAAACGTAGAATGGCCGCACCAACCAACATCAGGCTGCGCATGTAGTCAAATACCGATCGCATACATTTAATAATACTGCACAAGCTGATATATTAGCTAAATGCCAACTTTACGTATGCAAATTCCGATGACAAAGTCTCAAAAACAAATTGCAAAATGTTCGTTTCTTCCAAACTTATACTTTTATTGCAACTACAGGCAAACGGGCGACCTTTTTAAAAAATCCCACACTGGAACAACGTGTGAAACAAATGGGCCTCTTCACCAAACTGGCTAATAAAAAGTTCCGTCCAAATAAAATTTAGTATGGGAAAATACACAGTTCACTAGGTTTGCCAAAAACCAGTGCAGCACCACGAGGGTAAAAATCAAAATCGCGGCCTCTCTTTACCTTGATTTCTTCTGTACCACAGGGCAATCCATTTGCCCTGTCACCCATCGTGGAGCCTCCAACCCAATACTCTTCGTCGCCCGTTGCCGTCCGGCACACCAGTCCGCGCCGTCACATGGCTCTCACCCTCGACGGTCGCTCGGCACCAACTCTCCCGGCCCCAGCTGAATTTTTCTTCCCGGCAAGCCGAATGTCTGACGTCATCAGCCAACCGCCGGGCGCTCACCAAGTGGTATTTACGTGAAACACAATCGATATTCTTAAACTCATAATCGATAGCTACCAAACGGCGTATAACTAATTAACAGAAACAAATATAATTAAAAAAAATTTACAGATAAATTAACATTAATTAAAAAAGGCGTAAAAATACGTGAAATAAAAAACCAGATAAAACTAGAGACCAGCAACAAAAATAAATTACAAGTAAAAATGTGGCCCTGCCGGCCACAATATATATATATATATATATATATATATATCTTTAAGCTGCTCGTACTATTGGCTCACTGTTCATCTGGGTGACTTTGGGCCAATGAGCAACCCTAAACCAAAAAAGTAACAAATCACGAATCACAGGCAAACCAATTTGAGATGACTTACAAGTCAGCAGCCAACGAACTGGCGTTATTTTCCCGAGTGTACAGAGGAATCTGTAGACTATCCTGAAGGTCATCGAAACCGCGAATTTTTCAGGTCCCTATATCATTCGTACTCTGTCACACGCCCGATTTCTCAATCTTCACCGAGGGAAAAATAACTCACTTAACCGAACCATGGATTGTTTGATCGTCAGGAGACGACATGATGTGACGAAGTTGAAATCACATGTGTTGTTTCCTTTCAAAACATTGCGGAAATGTTCCTTGATAACGGCTGATGGTGGTTAGTAAGTATGAGTTAGTATCTCCGTAGTTAAACACCGTCACTTTCATTTAAAAAAAAATTAAAGCTGTTTTCAAAATCCAAACCCTACACTTCAGCCAATGATTCGGTTGTCCAACCAATATGGCGCAACAGTTAGCTAAAGAAGGAAAAAGGCGTCACCCGGCTGCCGTGTGAGCACGCAGACGTCGTCACTCCATGAACCGAACCTACCAAAGCGAAAGGCAAGAAACTGACCATGACTAAAAAAAAAAAATATTTATCGGTTATATTTTAATATTTTACATTTTTATTCCTAACTAGCTGAAGTACCTGGCGTTTCCCGGACTGAACACGGGGTGGAGAGAACCTTTTTTTAATCACGTGTAGACAGTAATTATCGTCTTATTTTTAAAGTAAAGTGTGTGCCCCAAATTCTGAGTCAAGGAATAGAAAATGTTGTTATGGAGAGGAGGGGAGAGCTGGGGGAAAGTAGTATACAAAATTCTCATGTACTCAATTAACAATTATGTTAAAAAATCAGATTAGATAGTAGTGTTTCCATTTTTAACGTCACGTGTGCAAAATGCCATCTAGAAGGACCAAAATAAATGATTTAAGGGGTAGTAAAGAGAAATGGGGATTGTTTTTTAGTAATATCATGTTTTCAGTGAACTTCTTTATCTTCAATTGGATGTTGACGATAAATTCCCTTTTTTTGTACGTGAGCTGTTCAAAATTTACCAAGGAGACCCAAAAGACTGCTTTAAGAGGCAGTAAAGTGGAATGGAGGTAGTTATTTCTAAACTTCATGTAGCCAGGAAAAATAGTAGGTTTAACAGTTTTTTTTTTTTAAATTTTTAACATGAAGTGAAAAACTTCATCAAGGAGTTAAAACAGTCTCCTTAAAGGGATGATAAAAGTTTATGGGGTAGATTTTTAAAATAACATTTATTCAATAAACGTTTTTGATGAAAATCAGATTAAGAAAGTTATTTCCCTCCTCTTTTGAACGTTAAGTGTGCACGATATTATCAAGTTGTACCAGTACTGTACTTTAGGTGGTAGGAATGGTAGACGGGGGTGGTTTTCCGAAATCTGATATCAATTATTTTAGGGGGATAAATTTTTAATTAAACGTAGACAGTTAATTTCTCTTAACTTGAACCTCAGGTTTACCAAATTTCATAATGAGGTATCAAAATACTTCTTGATGGGTAGTAAGGGTAGTAAGGGAAATTAGGGATGATTTTTCTAAATCTCACGTAGGCAGTAGGATTTGAGAATTTCTTTTAAATCGGACATAGACAGTTGTATTCCTCTCAATTGTAACGCTTGTGCAAAATGTCACCATAAAGTTTAAAAAAAACTGTTTTAGGGAGTATTAGGGGTATGGGGGTGGTTTTTTTAATTCTCACCTAGACGTGACCTTCCTAGTGTTGAAAGGTCAAGTATGCAAAATTTCATCGAGATCGGATGAATTGTTTAGGAACATATACGGGAAAAACAAACATTCATATATGTATGTGAGTGTGTGTGTATATATATATATATATATATATATTTCTTGTGGCGTGTGTATGTCACTGAACTCCTAGACGGCTGGACCGATTTTGATGAAATTTTTTGTATGAGTTCACGGGGATTCGAGGATGGTTTAGATTCACAATTGGATATTTTATCTCGATTCTGAGTTAAGAAAAAACTAAAAAAACACGCTTTAAAAGCAAAAAAACTAAGCATTGTTGATAATTAGCCTCCATGGCAACAGGCTTTTGCATTGTTGTTGCCTTCTGCGTAAACATGGGAAAGGTTTTTGGTAACGGCAGTGGCGTGCCCAAGAGGAGGCGTATGTATAATGAGAAGATACAAAATGTCCAGCGTAGAAATACTTACCGCCATATGTACATTTGGGCAGGACAATGTCTGTCGGGTCCGCTAGAAAGATATATAGAGATATATATGTAGAAAGATATATAGAGATAGAGATATAAATAGAAAGACATAGTTATAGAGATATACATAGAGAGATAGAGAATTAGAGAGATGAAGAGAGATGCTTAGTATACGTTTAAAAAATTACAAAAAAAAATGATTGAAGCATTGCAACGCATGCCGGGCATTATCTAGTATATGTATATATATATATATATATATATATATATATATATATATATATACACACAAAAAAACGCTACGATGAATCTGGCATTATAATTAATATTGAAAATGATTGAAAAATAATTATTATTTTTAAATTTACCTCTATGGCGGTAAAACGGAATCAGTTTGATAAGAGCTCTCGTATTAAACTAAGTGTCATAATTAAAAACAATCAGCCAAATGACAACCGGCTGCATTCTGTCTCATGCAACTTTTCTCAAATTCGACAGTACTTAAAAAGTAGCACATACCAGTAGAACCTATTTTCCAACTGTTACATACAAAACCATGCACGATATTTGTTCACGCACGACAACCACGTGGAGTTGTTATGAACTCTGTTGACAGAACAACAGTGACAGGACACGTGGACCGTTGGTAGGTACAACTTCTGAGGACTGTCAAATATGTGACGAGTAGAGACATGCAAAATTCGCGGATTCGTTTCGCGATAGGCTAGCATCAAAACAACTATACCTTCGTACCGCTTCTGCGATTGGCCCACATTTTATCCGGAGAACTGTGAACCAATCTAAACCAAGAAAGTGCCGAATTACGGACAGCCTAGTTGAGACGTCTCACGTGTCAGTAGCCAATGAACAGGTGTCATTTCCGCGAGTATTTAAAGGACTGTGGAGTCTATCCTAGAGGTCAATGAATCCGCGAATTTTGCAGGTCTCTAGTGACGAGCAACTAAAAATCTCCTCTCTTCATCCCGCGCTGTGATATCCACGACCAGAGAGAACTTTTTAGAGCGACTTGTCTGCCTGACGCAGGGAATTTACCAACTGTTCATTGCATTATAATACGTATTCTCCTTGCAGTAAGAAAATGGGCTTGGTAGCATAGCGGTAAAGCGGTAGCCTGGTAATCTCAATAGACATGGTTGGAATTTCATCCCTGTATTTTTTTTGTTCTTTTTTGAAATAACATTATAATATTATATAATAAAACATTCAATCAGCCCAATAAGGTTTAGTCTGTTTGTAGTAATTATTTGCAGGCTGGTTTCAGTCGTTTAAGCAATAAACAAATAAACAAACATACACTTAGTGTTATGATATGTTATAATACGTCGTGTAAATGGGAATTTTTAAAGTAGGCCGAGCGACCCCCTGCAGTTACTGGTTCGTACGGCTCTGGTGAGTTTATCTGTGCCAATTTGGAATCACCACAAGCTGTTCTTCCTTGTAATTGTCGTTTCATGTTATTCCGTTCGTATGAATTCACCATATGCCTCAACATTGTAATTTTTATCGCACTATTATTCGTAATTTCGTCTCACAGGTGTTATATCGCAAACTTTCTTAAAAGTTTTTTTTAACGTGTTTTAAATGTTCACAATTATTTTTTTCACAAAAATTAATTTATTTAATTCAAATAGGTTAACGCGTGTATCCAGTATCTGCTCCCGAAGTAAATGAGTCACTCGGAATCAAAAGTTCGCAAAGCTTGCCTATTGCTTGTAGTAACCTGTAAATACACAAAAACTGGTTATAATAGCTCATGCTTAAAACCTGCCTAAATATTATTCACGCTACTCGAATATAAGGCCGTTTTTATATTTTCAAACTTATTTTCGTTACAATCCATTTTCCAAACTGGCATAAAGATTTATAAATCGTATTCACGTCAAAACTTGAAACCAATGTGGAGACTTTCCTCCCCCGAGGGGTCTTTCTCTGAAGAAGTTTCCATGATTACTTTCTAACAGAGGAGAACTTTACATTTCCAATTCAAAAAGGAGAAACTGTAGAGTAACTCTCTCTCTCCCTCTCTCTTAACCTTTCGCTGTGATATTCGCGAACTGCATGGAGTGACTTGTCTGCCTGACTCAGGGATTTTACCTACTATTCATTTCATTAATTCCTTACGTTATCATAGCGTATTTGTGATTCATAATAGAATACCATTCGTCGCAGACACACGCCAAGCTATGACATCATGCATGTTTTATAAACACAATATTGTATTGGCATTTATTCAATTATAAATTGAAGTTTAAGATATTAATTTATTACTGTGGAGGTCCTTGGTGTCCATGATCTCAAGTGCGTCAAGCTTACTCGTCTCATTTTGGCTCATAACATCTGTTCCAATGCATGTTGTTTCAGCAATGCAACTTCCTGTAGGCTAATGCTTTTCCGTACGACATAAATGTTTTCAGAAATATTTATTTTAATCAACGTAGCATTATAAAGTTATTTATCTTGGATATTTCTATATTTTTGCTATAATTATAATTTTTAACTATTTATCCCAATTTTGGGCATGACCATGCATTAAATCATGTGTTGGTTAAAATCGATTATGTAGACAGAAGTGTTCTTCTAATTTTTAACGTTAAGTGAGAAAAATTTCATCTATGAGGACCAAAATAATGCTTTAAGTGGTAAGAAAGGGAGATAGGGGTGGTTTTTCGTAATCTCATGTTTCCAGTGAACTTCGTTTTTTTTTTTTTAATTGTATGTTGACGATGAATTCCTTTTTTTTTTTTTTTTGTTCGTTAACTGTTCAAAATTTCACCAAGGAGAGCCGAAAATTTATTTTTAAGGGTAGTAAAGTGGAATGGAGTAGTAGTTATTTCTAAACTTGTTACACCCCTCGTGCGATAAAATTGAATTTATTTTAAATTAATTAAAAGGAGCCTTGGAAACTGCTGGGTAAGAAAAACGAGTTAAATA
Organism: Bacillus rossius redtenbacheri; assembly: GCF_032445375.1. Classification (NCBI taxonomy): domain Eukaryota; kingdom Metazoa; phylum Arthropoda; class Insecta; order Phasmatodea; family Bacillidae; genus Bacillus; species Bacillus rossius. Next base: position 32,657,402 of record NC_086339.1, on the reverse strand, counting down.
AATTGATTTACCAGAGGCGGCACGAGGTGGGGAACAAACAAAATTTAGGAGCTTCCTGTAACAAGCAAGGAGGAAGTTGGTGGAACGTTAAAATCAATAAATAAAAACTACACGATTAACTTGATCTATAGTTTCCCTGTTTTATTTGCCCTGATGAATTATCTTGTTTCCATTTCTTTACATACATTACATACAAAAGGTTTTAACAGGTTTCAAAGATTTTTAAAAAAACAAAAGAAAACGAAAAGGGGGCCGGCCCGCGATTATTTAAAACAATTTACATTCTTAGTTTGAAATATAAACATTTGCATTATGAGTTTCACACCCAAAATTGGATGGATCCGATGATTACATTGAAAATTAGTTCTATTCGTTCTACATGCTCTTGAGGAAAACACTGGTCGCTGGTGGGTTGGTCATCCGCTTAAGATAGTTCGTAGCTAGGGAAGGGGGAAATGTTGAATTTACATTACCACCCGGGGTCTTCAAACGATCACGTCGGGTAGTCGAAACGTTTCTTCTAATGTGACCCACGGAACAGGAGGGGGGGGTGGTCACGAGATGGGAGCAATCAGTCTCTCCCCGTCATCGACCCTGTCTGCAAAAGTCCAAATCAAAACTGATTAGAACTTGTATACAGGCAGTCTATGGGGCAGAAAATGCCCAAAAAATTTAAGGGAAAAAAAGGGGGGTCGCGAATTATCACTCACCAAAACAGGGGAGTTGCCCAGCACGCTGCAGTCGTGGAGTCAGCCAGGGTCTGGAGCTCGCGAATTGCGCGGCAGGACGCGGATGATTTCTTCATGAGAACATTTAAACGAGAAAAATTTTGAAGGCAAATAATTAAACTATGCAGACAGACTAATCTACTAGGATTGACTTGAGGGATAGCATCCCTTATACAAAGCGACTACATAGTCGTTAGCGGTCGGATGAAGTCTTGCAGAGTCTGCCGATTCGCCGATACTCGCTGGAGATCTGTCTGCGGACGCGACGCGAGTTGATCTGTGTCGCGGCAAACCGCGTCTCGTAAATAAAAGTGGTCCCCGGCTCTTACAGGTGGAGGGAGGTCTGGGCCGCCGAAAGATTCCGAACTTGCCCGAATGCGGGCGGAAAAAAAAACTCTGGCAGTAGTTTTGAAGTTGGCATCACTGGGCGACAGTAGAGAACTCTGTCGGAGGGATCTGAGTTGAAAACAATCGACTCGCCCACGGCGTCCATATAACTCAAGGGAGAGCAGGTGCTGCTCTCTGGAGCCCTAGAGGGTAGGCTAGCGGAGAAGTTCGCGACTTGGTCGCTAGGTAGCGCTTGTGCTCAGTTTTAGCGCACACGTTTTTGCGAAGAGACCTTGGGGACGGTCACTGTGGCCCAGGGGGTTACGACCGGTCATTGGTCTTACTTGGAACTGAGAAGGGGGGAGGGGGGGGGTAAATTGCAACGCTGCTGGGAAACTACGTCCCGTCGTGGCTGCAGAGGAGCGAACATAACACTAATACGTGATGAAAAAGGCCAATCTCAGCTCGTCTCTGAGAACTGGTCGCCTGCAAGCTACAGGCTTGTCTATGCAGTTAGGGTCACGAAGAGAAATGATATTACAGGCTTGAGGCGTGACTTTTGGCGGGGGAAATGGTAAGCTGTCTGCTAGTCAGGGATTAGGCCAGCAAAATATCCGATACGCCGATGGGAAAGGGGCTTTAGAGCACTGAGACAAAGTTTAACTCAGAGGAGTACACCAGACTAACAAAGTAAAACCACACTATCGTAGAGCAAATAAAATTTCCACACAAAAAAAAATTTAAAATCATAATAAAAATTTAAAATATATCGTGTCGAAATTACTAATTAACGGCACAAACTTTATGTAGCCAGAAAAAAGGTATGTTAACAGTAATTATATTTAAGTTCTTAAAATGAAGTGTAGAATATTTCATCAAAGTAAGAAAATGTCTCCTTAAAGGTGTGGGAAACGGATAAGATAGTTTTATGAAACATCACGTATTCAATCAACCTTTTTTTTTTATGAAATTTAGACAGTATTTTTCCTTCTCTTCTGAAAATGAAGTGTGCAATTTATTATAAAGTTGTACCAGCACTATACTTTAAGCGGTGAGAAAGGTAGATGGGGTGTTTTTTATGAAATCTCATTTAGATAATTTGATGGAGGTAAATTTTAATTAAATGTATACAATTAATTTTCACTTAATTTAGATGTATAAATTGCAAAATTTCATTGGATGTACCATAATACTGCCTAAGGGGTAGTAGAGAGAATTAGAGGTGGTTTTTAGATTCCTCATGTACACAGGAAGATGGGGGTGGCTATTTTAAAATCAAATGAAGAAGTAAATTTTCTCTTATTTCTTTAACATAAATTTTGCTTAATTTTATTTATATGTACCAACATTATGCTTTAAGGGATGAAAGAAGGGGATGTGGTGGTTTATCAAAATCTCATGTAAGCAGTGACCTTACATTTTTTTTCTTTTCTTACCTAGGTATATTTTGAAGAGTATTTTTCTTATTTTGATTGACATGTATACAAATTTTCAATAAGTACCAAATTGCTGTTTTGAAGGGTGGGAAAAAGGGATGCGGGTGGTTTTTCGATATTATTTTTTTTTCTAAATAAGTTTAAGACAGTATTTTATTCCATAATTTAAACGCAAAGTGTACTAAATTTCATCAAAAAGTACAAAATTATGTTTTAGGGGATGAGAAAACAGGATGGGGATGGTAATTTTTTTTTAAATCAAACGTAGTTAGTGTTCCGGCTGTTTTTTTTTTTTAGAAATTAACTATAGACAGTAATTTTACCATTTTTTTTAATGCTAAGTGAACAAAATTTCATCAATTAGTGTTGAATTTCTGTTTTAAGTGGTGGGAATGGAGGACGGGGGTAATTTTTCGGAATTCTAGACAGGGATCTTTCTCGTGCTTTGAAGGTGAAGTGTGCAAAATTTCAACTCAATCAGATGAATGGTTTAAGAACGTATACAGGACATACATTCATATATGTATGTATATATATACATTTTAAATTTAATACAGTTAATTTATTTCGTAAAACAATTAATTCAATAGTTAACGTAGCATTTGATGTTATCGCTCAAAAACTTTTGAAAAAAAGATGGCGTCGTGGATCATATCCCTGCTCCTTAACAATACAAAAAAAAAAAAAAAAAAAAAAAACAAGACTTGTGCAAAAGGCTTGCGAAGCGAACATGAAACACACTTTGCATCATAAGAGGTTATATTTTAATTTTTGTTGTCTGCGACCCTCCCTAGGAGATAAAATGCCAGATCGCGATCTGCACAGCGACACGCGTCTAGCACGCGCCCCGGCGGTGGTGGTGGGGGGGAGTGAACCTGGTGACGTCACCGCCGCTCTCGCACGCCATTGGCGGAGCTGCCTCGGCGTGGTGGCGCATGGCTGGTGGTGTCCGTCTCGGCGGCAGTTACACGAGCGTAAATTATTCAGAGGGCGTTAATGTGCCGGCGCTGGGGGTTGGTTGGTATATAGAGGGAGAGCGGGTGGGGGTACCACGGTCTGATGACGGTTATAGTCGTGTCTCCCTCCCTCCCCACTCGCGGTCATTTCCCTCCCCCTAAACCTCCCGGTGGATGTGACCTCACATCGATCCGCGTGATCATCCGTGCGGCTACCGCTAAATATTTATAACTCTGACCGGTGGCCAGTTTTGTCTCTCTTGGCCCCTACCCCCCCCCCCCCCCCCCCCAACCAAACCCCCCCCCCCCCCCCCCATCCTTGGACCATCACACACACCCTTTTATTTCTCTCTCTCTCGAAATTACGGCGCGTTCTGTGACGAGCCATTTGACTTCGCGCGAGACCCCTGCGAGTTATTTAAATCATCATGGAGTTATAAAGTGTTCGGAGACGGCATGCTGTGATGTAGTTGAGGTCATTTGTTCCGCCCAAACAATTCCTTAAATGGTGCTTGAGCACGTCTGATGATGGTTAGTAGGTATGAATCAGGATGTCTGTCGTTTGATTTTCAATTTTTTTTCCCCGTCACTATTAGTTGACACTATACCTCCCTTGCAATTTTTTTTTGTTCTGTCACAAATATTTTCAACAAACCAAGTAGGATATGATTGCTATAGAATGTCGCGCTAGTTACAACAATTAAAAATATTTTCGCAACTATTTACACCTACACACACACACACACACACAAATATATATATATATATACATATACATATACATATAGATAACAGTAAATACCCGGTGAAAATATTTGTGACAGAATAACACAATCATGAGAGGTGTTGTGTTAATTTTACAGAAACAGACCCCTAAATATTAGCAATGACTAGAAAAAGATACAACCAAAAAATAAACATTGCGTGTGAGACACCCTTCTTAAACACTGTTACTTCTATAAAATAAAATAATTTTTTTTAACCGTTTCCACAATGCACACACTACACTTCAGCCAGTGTTTTGGGAGCCTCGCCGTTATGGCGCACACCATTAACTAAAAAATAATAATAATGTCAGTGAGTCTATCAGTATTCGCCAGTGATGTGCAACATTCTACCTCGGTGACGATTAACTTCATGTTGAAAATAAACTTGTAATACGTAACTCGGGCATGAAACCAAACAGAGAATTCTTTAAAATAATGCGGAGCTTGATAAATACATGCAAATTGTGTTTTCAACAACATTTCTGGACGCAAACCATACACAGTTTCCCAACACTCCCCCCCTCCTCAACAACTAGAATTCGCTGCCACAGTAGCTACGTCAACTATCTAATCATTCGATTTGCAGACCGAAAATTTAAACTATGTAATGAAAGGGCTCCGATAAAAGCGAAAAAAATATGTAAAAAAACTAAACCTTATTTTCGACTAGGAATTTTATTTAAATACTGCCCGTCTTGTTAAAAATTATCAAACAGTAATACTCTGAAGTTTCCCTTTGTCTTTGTGAACTTTGGTACACGTTATTAGCCACGGATGTCAGCACCGCGGTGTTACACATTTCCGTTCCTTGACTTCCTTTCCATTCACGAAATCACTCCCACCAAAAGCCGTATACCGAGGGGAAGCCTACGATTCACTCGTCCTTCTGGACATACCCGAATACTTACGTTGGCAAGCCTTCTTTCAACAGACGAGAGAGCCAAACGGCCGATCGTGCATCTTCGGTTTTTTTTTTTTTTTTTTTTTTTTTTGGCTCATTGTAAATAAATATACAACTCACGATAACTAATGGTCAATTAGGTTAGGTTAGCTACATTATAAATACTTTAAAACATTGTGGACGGTTGATTTGATTAGGATAGCTACATTAAAGATACTGTGAAATCATGTAAACAGTTTCCTCCAAATAAATACACCTGTTGTGGTACGGGAAAAAAAGCGAGCATGAACTTCGGGTTTGGCTCTCTCGTCTGTGAAAAGAAGGCTTGCCAACGTGAGTATTCGGGTATGTCCTGAAGGACGAGTAGATCGTGGGCTTCCCGTATACCGAGAGCTAAGATGATACACACGTCAATATCGGCTTCACTCTAGTACCATGTAATCGAGCAGACGAGCCAGCGTCCCCCTCCAAATGACGAAACACAAGGGAGGGTAGGGTTCGTAAGGCCGGGTGAATGGGGCTTCAACTGTTCACCGACGTCGAAGCCAGTGGAGACGGCGAGTGTGTGATGAGACGTCAGTGAATCGGCGACTGGAGGAAATGCGAGTTCCCCGACCAAACCCAGCGGGTTGTGGCGACGTCCGCCAAGTCTCCAACTTGAAGGGAGGGGGGGGGGGGAGGACATTCCTGTTTTTTTTTCTTTTAAGTGAAAACTTCTATATGAAGGTTTGGATAGGGACTAAATTCATGTAAGTCGTCATCGACATGGTCACGTGACGTGTTAATTTTTTTTTATATTTCAAGGATAAAACTTAATTTATTATTTTTTTAAAGATACAAGTTTTTAATTTTATCTTCATTTTCCAAGTAAATTTTAACGTTATTGTGTGGTACATATTGCGAGTATTGGATATTTTTTAATAGGTAGTTAAGTTGATGTTAAATTTTTTCTTTTGTTTATTTATTTACGATGTGAATTTCTTAAAATATCAGGTTATTGGTTTATTAGAGATAATGTTGCTTATTTGTAGATTTAAGTTAATAATTTTTTATCTTTCAATGAAAAAACTTCATTTCTTCTAGTTTTAAAGTTATCATTTGTATGGGCAAAACTTATGGGTTCGCGTCACCGACATGCTAGTGATATAATACCAAAATCATTTTCTTGCGTAGGCTACATTTGACGTAGAAATTATTTCATATTACACACTTAAAAACAAAATTTTAAGTTTTCACTTCTGTCGACAGTCCCCATGACTGACTTCTTTTTTTTTTTTTTATCACGTCGGGGGTCGAACACGGATCGCCTGGTAGCGTTAGTTTCAGAACGCGGTAGGTGAACGTGAATTGTTGCAGAAGTGGCTTGTGATCGTTACAGTCGCACTTCATGTCGTCATCGAGTATGAGATTACTCGTGTATCATAATGACAAGAAAACAAATGTGCTGGTAATGCCCCTTCAGACTCCTTCCCGTTTGATATTTCGTCAAACATAGTTCTACGTGTAAACGAAACTGAAATTTCGTTACATTTTTTTTTTTTTGCATAAATGTGTACGTACTTTTTGCTCAGTTAGCCATTAAAGTTGTTTTTTTAATAAAATATTTCGGAGACCTAGCTGTCAAAAAAGCTGAAAATTTTCTAGTTAAAATGTTTCTCCGATTAAAAATTTTTATTTATCCGACTGTCGGAATTTTGTCAAACATAATGTTTCCCTTGGTTACAAGTCTTAATTCAATTAATGTATGACTTTTATTTTAAGGGGAATGGGCATTAACTAAACTGCGCCATTTTGTTTCACCATATTTTTGGACAAAATGTTATTTTATCGTCTAAGTTTTCAAAAGTTGACTTCGTTTAAGCATTGTGTGTAATAAAGTAGAATTATATACGGTAATAGCGACTGGCTGCTGCTATGTAGTAGTTTCTCCTTTGAAGTCAAGGGCGTTTATTATTTACCTCATATTTTGGAAATGAATTCAACTGTAATAATACTGTCGATGGAGAGTGTGCTATTTAAAAAAAATCTCTTTAAGTGTGTTCACCGCTCAAACGAAAGCAAAATATGTAATATTAAACTTTAAAAAAAAATAATATCACATAAGTCTGTTGAAATAAATATGGTATGTTTCGTTTCCCTTCTCTCTCTCTCTCTCTCTCTCTCTCTCTCTCTCTCTCTGTTAACGTTCGGTGACTTTTTCCGTTTCCCCCAGGTGTTTTCGTCGACAGGCGTGATATTTGGCGCCGTGTACCAGGGAGGGTGAAGATATGAAGAGGAAAGGGGTTGGAGAGGGGGAAAGAGAGTGAGGGTTCTTTTTTTTTTTTGTCCCATGACGAAGTAATTGGCGCCGCGCTAACGAGTAATTTCCTTTTGTAGAGTCCGGTGCGCTCCAATTAACAATTCCACCCCCCCTTTTCCGCCAGGGCTTCTCACCTCCTCCCCCCCCCCCCCTCTTTTCGACCAACAACACTATTTTTGACCCCGCGTGACCTCTCGTCAACCTCGCCCCGTCGTTGTGTTGATCCTGTGGAGTTTCCAAGCGTCGCTGCTGCTTTGATGCCTCGGTCTCCCGTGTTACGGTCTCCTAGCTGGGATGGATGGATGTGAGATTTTGTTTGGTTTGACAGACCGATTAAAAACGAATTTTAACTGTCGGTATCACCCGCCATTTTGTGTAAAAGAAATTTCTTGTCTTATCCCCCCCCCCCTCTTTTCGAGCAACGCACATAACCTTATGTTGCAAAAAAATATTTTTTTGTCAAACTCATGCTTCACGTTATATGCTAGTTTGCAGAATAATTGCACCGTGTAATCGTAGGCGATACTTATTTGTTCGACCAATTGTCATGCTCACGCGTAAGAAACTCACTGCTCTTGTCCCCGATTTCGAAATATTTCTTCATGAAAATCTACGCTCTTAAAAATTTTCAAAAGTGTTCAACATTAGTTAATTTTTTGATGAATTTTGAACTTTTTTTCATTAAAATCGGATAATAAATAAAGATTTTCAAGATGACGTCCTTAACGATAATTGATACAGTGGTGACATAATTCAAAATGATGGGTGTGCCATAAGATGTTTTTATTACTTTTTATTGAGAATTTTTTAAATACATTTATTAATTACTGGTTTACTCTAGCCGGAAATCGCACCGAGGACCGAAATCGTTTAAATAATCTAACATTTGAAATAGGCATTTTTTTTTTAATAATTTTTGGAATTTTTTCGGAATTTCTAGCATTGAAATTACGGATTTTCAAGATGGCGGCCGTAACGAAAAGTGAAACGCTGTAGAATCTAATATATTAGGCATAACGAAAAGTGAAACGATGACATCATACTCAACCAAGATGACGGACGTAACGAAACATGCAACATTTATATATTCCAAGATGGCGACCGTAACGATAAGTGCAACAATGTTTTTTAAGAAATATTTAATTTTTTTATTATTCAATTCGATTGATTAATTTTTTTAATGATTTTTAAAAAATTTCCCGATTTTTAACATAAAAATTACGGATTTTCAAGATGGCGGACATGACGTTATACTAGGTGACAAAATATATACTTTGAAAAAAGTGGTGGGGGTCAGTGTGCCAGCAGCCACCATGAGGGAAGGATCGGTCGCCAATTTTTTTAACCTTCACTGGGTTCGAACCGAGGACTCCGAGATCCATGTCATAAATGAATATTTTTTAAATATTTGTTATTAAAATTTTATTAATTGAATTTTTTTATAAGTCAAAATTTTTTTCATTAAAATCGGATAATAAATAAAGATTTTCCAGATGGCGGCCGTAACGGAATTTGCAACGGTGACGTCATAATCCTAGATGACTTCAGCGGCTTAAAGTGGCTAGCTCTTAGGACTTTTAAGCCGCTTTTAGAATTACATGTTCTTTCTAAGGCAAAAGACTTGAGGTTTTTCGAAATCCTAATTTTTGATTTTTTGAGGAAGAAAACGAGAAATTTACTCGAAACGGGAATTTTGGAGTCATTTTAGGTCAATTTTGAGGAATATTGAGGAATTTTTGATTCCAATATGGCCGCCGTGACGTCACAATCAAAGATGGCGGAAAACACCACGACCACCACGTGCCTGACGCCTGTCCCAGCGGCCCCTTTTCTATACTACTATCCTTTATTAGACGAAAAAGCTATTTTCCAAATCATAGTTTTTTATGTTCTGAGTGCACCAAATAATTTTTGTACAAAAAAATGGACAAGGTCTTCATCTCCAGGGTACATGTATGCCTTACCCGTCAAATGTTTACGACCATCAAGAAAGTCGTAGAAATACGTTTCCATCCTGAAACCATTAGTGCAATCGTTTTTAAAAACATTTCGCCACCATTGTTGCCGTTAAAACATATGAAAAAAATAAGTTATATAAATCCGTCTATTCGTTTACAACGCCGTGGCGGTTCTAAAGGACAGGAACATACTTAAACCTTCTCCCCACAACCAGTGGCGGACCCAAGGGGAGGGGGGGGCACCAGGCGCAAGTGCCCCCCCCCCCTCCCGGAAAACCAGTTGTCTGCTACATTAATATTGCCGACAAAAATGATTGTTTATGAAACCAATGAAATATTTTAATATAATTAATGAATTTCTTGTAGAATCATAAAATCTGGTGGTTGGATGTTACGCGTAGTGTGAGTAGATTAAATACAAATTTAGTAATTTTAAGACATTTTTTTCTCTGGCTATTCTGAAATCCTAGAGTGCCCCATGCGAGGTGAACCTCTGGATCCGCCACTGCCCACAACTCTAGTGTGCATGTGCTCGTGTGTACACGTGATGTGCAGAGAACACTGTGGATGAGGCCGTACGATTGTACATAGGTCCCGCACTGCGCTCGTAACTATAGACGCCAGCCGTCAATCCTTCGAACATGAACTACACGTCGACGTGGACAGTGAAAGCCGCCGCGGCTGTGACGTCAGGACGACGTGTGTTCCAGGTGATCGATCCGCCGTGTGTTCCGGGCGAGTCTCGACATGTCGGGTCACCTGATCTCGCCGCGCGCTGCAAGTCTCGTGGCAGGGAAGCCTTCTTCTCACAGACGAGAGAGACAAACTCCCGATCGTGCATCTACGGTTTTTTTTTTTTTTTGTTAATTGTAAAATGTTAGGATTAGCTACATTATACATACTTTAAAACATTGTAAACGGTTGATTTGGTTATGATATCTACATTAAAGATACTGTGAAATATCATGTAAACTGTTTCCTAAAAGCTTCACAGTTTCTTATGAAGGAAGCTTGAATACCAGTTATTACTCCCACGTTAGTGTTGATTGTCACACACAGTGGAGAGGTATAAATTGGAATTACATTCCTATCAAACGAAAACCAACAAGGCGTATTCATGAGTGATGAACCGTGGACCGCTAATGGCCGGAGTTGTCTTTCATTGAAAGTGTACCAGCGTTTACCACACAGAAAAAAATTGGTTGTCTGTAAAGTCGGTTTACGGACGATAGTTTAACGTGACAACGTCATAGCAAAACATTGATGAAATGATTGCATACTTTTATGAATAAAATTGAATCATTTTTATTGAATCATCACTATTTTGTATGGATACAAAGAAGTAGTGAAATGAAATCTACAATTTAATTGATAAATTTACTTTTATTTGCACTCATTAATTCAAATATGTTTATTACTTTAACGAAGAGATTATTTTAACTATAACTTTTATACATGTTTGCCATTTAACTTCTTCCAATCTGTGTTATTCTGTTAAGGATAGGACGATGATAGCAAAGTAGGAAACGAATGGGAGTGTTTCAAGTTTAATGTGCCTCGAAAAAGTCAAATCGATGGTTGTTCCAATCGAGTGTAAGAGAGATAGATGCGGCGCAAGCGTACAATGAGCGTAACGGGACACCGCGTAACGGGACAATGTGCGTAACGGGACAATGTGCGTAAAGGGACACTGTTACGTGCATGCAGCCGGCGTTCATCGATTTATTAGACGTTGTCACGTCAAAAACTCTACTTTTGCAAAATATTCCTTTGGAAGCCACATAGACAGTACTTTTTTTTTAACTTTGTTGAAGAGCATATGTTACCTTTTTCTAACAACGAGAGTCAAAATTGTTCTAAGTCTCTGTTTTTCCTCCCTGAAAGAACATTTTCAGCAGTGACATGAAACAAAAGTAAATTAAGAAACAAACTGAAAACTTCTATTGCTAAACGGAATACTTTAAACAAATTATTAATTATTTATCAGCTACACATTGAACTGTTTATTTAAAAATAATAATTTAGCAAGCTGTGCTAAAAAAATGAATGAATACATGTTTTCTTCATCATGAGTTGAAACTCTATTAGAATGTAAATGTGATATTACATAACTGGCAGTCTAATGTATAATTATTATAATTGCTATAAAAGCTTTAATTAAATACAAAAAATTACATAATAAACCAATAAACGTGTAAAGTGTAATAAATGCAATCGCGTCATTTGTTGTCTTCCAGCCTGCAGGCGGAGTCCTGAAAATCGTGGACGTTTACAACACCCTGAATTTAGTTTTGCCCTTTTTTTTCCTTTTAATTATTTTTGGTTAGTTTCTGGAGTTTGGTTAGTTCATTTTATGTAAGTGTTTAATATCGCAGAATCGTCTGAATGGTGTACACAATAGAAACTAACGAGTGCAGTACCTTCTCCTCGCCGGGATTGGTGGGAAACGTTTGTGCGTGGTGGAGACCACAGAACAAGGAGGGAAATAAAGAAGTGCAACCCTTACAGTGGAAACTGAAACCATGTTTCACGCGACATGTGTCGCTATCTGTTGGGCGGTCTCATAACTACCAGCAAATAAAAAATCGGAATAGAGGTTCTCATTTTTTTTAGTTATTGCGTTTTTTTTGTTATATTAAGTTATCTCCTTGAGGGCGCAAAACTAATTTAATCGATGCGAAAATACGTAATGCTGTTTTGTAATAAACCGTCATGTAATAAATAAAGGAGTAGGAGGTGCAAAAACTCATTGTATTACTCACCACAGAATTAGTGGCTACCTAAATAGAGTGAATTTTCACTGGTTTGTTTGCCTTATAATAGCTTATACATTACTTCTCCTAATAAATTAATGCAGTTATGTCAGCAATATATTATGAAAACTACTATCTAGCGGACGGGCCCATAACTACTTCAAAAAAAACTAGGTCATAAGCCCGCCGCACACGGTACAATATTCCTGACAATATTGTAAGCTAGGAGTCGTACTGGCTCTACTACTAGTTTCTTCACTCGAATTCAAACTGGATAATAGTAGCTGTACGAGCTGGCCTACTGGTTTTGCGTAACAGACTGCGTCCTACTTTCGTTTGCTTGGTGTGTTCCAATATTTAAGGAGTGGCCAATCAGAACTCACGAAAACAGCATGAGGGGTTGTTTACACTTTTAAGCGTGCATGTCGTGATAAACATGGACGGAAAGAAGTGGAATAGTGACCCAACTCCTCGTTTTAATAAATGCATACAAAGAAGAGCCTTGTTTGTATGCAGTAAAACACGTGAATTATCATAATAAAAATTTGTTTTGGAGAATATTCTCTTGAAAAAAAAAAACTAGTAAGGCAGCTAGAATCGTGTGCAGCAGAAACTTGTAACGCACCTAGTGTTTCAGCTTATAGCCTACACAGAACAGAAACCAGTAAGCATTCAAGTAAGCAAACTAGTAGAAAATATTGTACCGTGTGCGGTGGGCTTCAGTCTCGGTAATTACGGTTTCTCCCCCGTGGTGGAGACCCTGCCTGGAAAGGGGTTCAACCCCCCCCCCCCCCCTTAGCACCAAATCATTAATTAATTTCTTATTCATCACTGAAACAAATTTCATATTAAAATTAATAAAAAAAATACCATTACCTTATTAAAATTTAAGAACAGAAAACTGCTAAAATAGCACTATTTTACACCTTAAAATCCAAATTTTCCCGGGGGAGGACCCCCGGACCCCCCGCTATAATACGGGGGGGGGGGGGCGGCATGCTTCTTAACACACACACACACACACCATACACAAATCCTGGCTACGCCACTGTGAAAAACACTATCTAGCGGACGGGCCCATTAACTACTTCAAACAACTAGGTCTCAGTCTCGATAATTAGGGTTTCTCCCCCGTGGGTGGAGAGTGGAGACCCTGTCTGGAAGTCGAGGTGACCGCAAGTGGCCCCGTGTCGCCGGCGTAGGGGAGACCTCCACCCCCCCCCCCCCCCCCCCCTCCCTGGCGACGAGTAACTTCTGATCCCGCGGGCCGGACCCAAGGACCTAACCTCCTCCCCGCGGGCGAACGAAGGAGGCGAAGAGAAAGAAATTGGAGTTTATGGGAATCTTGATTCCCTGGAAGCGGCGACGGCGGCGGCAACAGCGCAGTGGCTTCCCGCAAGGGAATCCCGTTGTTTTTTTTTTTTCTTTTCCACTCCCCTATCCCTCTTACCCAACGCAGCTTTATTTTTTTCCTGTTTAATCTAATTCTCGGGAACAAAAGTTCGAGAGATTATTTTTTTATCTCTCTCTCTCTCTCTCTCACTCACTCTTCCCCCCCCCCCCCCTCTTCATTACTTTTTTTTCCGAAAGAGAACACGAACTCCGGCAACGCTGAGTTATTGCTTGTCCCGGTCTCTTGTCAGTGGCCCGTCGAGGACTACCCAGTGTTTTGGGGGTGACTCGGAACTCGGCCGAATAACCTCAGCTGCAAAAGTTCCGTCACGAAAATAGTTCAAGTTGAAAACACGTCCGTTGACAGTATCATTACAAATTAATGTAGTCGTTACCCAAGAACTATTTCAATACTAAAAATACCAATGACCGCAACAGGTAAAAAACTGTTTGTAGCAGCCGGTCTCTGTCAACATCAGGCAATTCTTTAAGTTGGTGCACTATGCTTTAACGAAGACTAATTTTGGAAATCAAAAGGATAGAAAATTGTTGTGACAGTAAAATTGTTGAAACCAAAATGGCGTTGGTTCCTAAACGTCCTCCTTTAAGGCCACGGTGATTTCAGCGGGGTTTTTTTTTTTTCGTCAATTAATTTATTGGAGGGGTATTTATAAGATTTTAAGTCTATACCTGTCTTGCATTTTGTTCTACTGCCGCAAATATTTACAAGCTTTATTCACTTAGTTTAATATCATTGGTGTAAATAGGTGTGCAAGTGATGAAAATTACGAAGACTTAATTTACACTATGTGAAATATCTGTAGACAACATCTGTGGCAGAACAACATTATACAATGGATGCATGGAGTTAAAGCATTAGGAAATAGCCGTTAAGAAGATAATGGCGAAGGAACGGAAAAAAATGGACATGGCGTGTGAGACCGAGCCTTAAAGCTGGAACAAACGTAAAAAAAAATTGGTTGTCTGTAAAGTCGGTTTACGGACGATAGTTTAACGTGACAACGTCATAACAAAACATTGATGAAATGATTGCATACTTTTATGAATAAAATTGAATCATTTTTATTGAATTATCACTATTTTGTATGGATACAAAGGAGTGGAATGAAATCTACAATTCAATTGATAAATTTACTTTTATTTGCACTCATTAATTCAAATATGTTTATTACTTTAACAAAGAGATTATTTTAACTATAAATTTTATACATGTTTGCTATTTAACTTCTTCCAATCTGTGTTATTCTGTTAAGGATAGGATGATGATAGGAAAAGTAGGAAACGAATGGGAGTGTTTCAAGTTTAATGTGCCTCGAAAAAGTCCAATAGATGGTTGTTCAAATCGAGTGTAAGAGAGATAGATGCGGCGCAAGCGTACAATGAGCGTAACGGTACACCGCGCGTAACGGGACAATGTGCTTAACGGGACACTTTTTCGTGCGTGCAGCCGTTGTTCCATCGATTTGTTAGACGTTGTCACGTCAATAAAACACGAATTATTGCAATGAGCTTACACGCGGGGAGGGGGGAGTGGGGAAGGGTAGGCGGTGACATCTTGCATCCGGCTGTGACGCGGGTTGCGGAAGGCCGGCGGACAGACGTGTGTGTACGGGAGCGACGCCTCGACGGCAAACAAAACAACATCAAAAGCGCGGGCGACAGCCAGAGAAGCTGTTTACAACCCGGCCCTGGCGAGGCTGGGCTAGGGGAGGGGTGGGGGAGGGGCGTTTCGCCGACCCTCTGCCGGACGTCAATGTTTGGCTGCTCGTCGGAAGACCGCTCCAGCCGCCGCCCCGAGTCTGCTGTCGCGGGCGTTGAGTTCCGCAAGGTCAAGAACTACGCCGGCCCCAGGTCCTGTTAAAGCTGCCCCTCCCCCTTAGCACCAAATCTTTAATTAATTTCTTATTCATCACTCAAACAAATTTCATATTAAAATTAATAAATTTTTTCACGATTACAATATTTAAATTTAAGTACCGAAAACTGCTAAAATAGCACTATTTTACACCTTAAAATCCAAATTTTCCCGGGGGGACGAACCCCGGACCACCCGCTTCAATATCGGGGGGGGGGGGGGGTGGCATGCTTCTTAACACCTCCCATACACAAATCCTGGCTACGCCTCTGCCCCCCCCCCTTTTTCCACTCAAAATTCTACCCGGGCTCACACACGGTGGGCAGAGCCCCATTAAAGAAACGACATACACGAGTCCAGAACTTCTCACGTATCCTAGAGAGTGGTGTCTGATCGCTAAAAAGCATTTTGAGAAGATGCATTTTTGAGCGCGTGCAGCACTATGTACTCGGTGTCTCTCAGTGTCTGCTGTTTCCAGTTTTATTTATTTATTTTAATTTATCGGTCACGTTATATTGTTTCGCTTATTCGCCTATTTTTGGTAAAATTTATTAATTTAGTTTGGAGCGGGACTTTTTTTTTTGACGTGACAACGTGAACACCGGCTGCACGCACGAAAAAGTGTCCCGTTAAGCACATTGTCCCGTTACGCTCATTGTACGCTTTCGCCGCATCTATCTCTCTTCCACTAGATTGGAACAACCATAGATTTGACTTTTTTCGAGGCACATTAAATTTGAAACACTCCCATTCGTTTCCTAATTGTCCTATCATCGTCCTATCCTTAACAGAATAACACAGATTGGAAGAAGTTAAATAGCAAACATGTATAAAAGTTGTAGTTAAAATAATCTGTTCGTTAAACTAATAAACATATTTGAATTAATGAGTGCAAATAAAAGTAAATTTATCAATTAAATAATTGTAGATTTCATTTCACTCATTCTTTGTATCCAAACAAAATAGTGATAATTCAATAAAAATGATTCAATTTTATTCATTAAAGTATGCAATAAATTTCATCAATGTTTTGTTATGACGTTGTCACGTTAAACTATCGTCCGTAAACCGACTTTACAGACAATCAATTTTTCTTTTCTTGTGTCTGAGTGTACCGGTAAATTCGTGACTCAGCTGTACCATCGGGCTTGGTGTGTGTGTGTTTCGCTTCCCTGCCACTGCACGGCGCCACCGCCGCGCCGCAAGGAGCTAGTGGAGGGGAGGGGGGGACACCATGGGTTCTGTGTCTAGTTCTAGGATGAAGTAGAGCCTGCCCAGCGGAGGAGCAGCAGCGGAGTTGCTGCGTTTTGACAAGTAAGCAATCACCTCATGCGCTTTGCAGCCAGGCGTCGGGCCGTGTGTTGTGACTAAACTTCATATGCCACACATTAGTCGGTGAAGCTAACGATTTCGTTTGTCCTGGGTGTGACCTTGGCATTTTGTGAAAAGTGCCGTATTTCAACGCAGTAAAACTGCAGCAGGCGTGACGTTTCTTTGATTTCTACTGTTTTCAGTATAACTAATTGTGGGCATTTTTGAACTGGCCTTTGTTTCGACTGCCTTTCTAATGCTCTTTGAACCCATTCAGCAGAGTCTGGCACTTTTTAAATTTTTGTTTGCTTATAGTATGGTCGGACATAAATCTCTATGCACATTGGCAGGTGTTTGGTTCTTTTTTATGCGACTGGTACTCTTTGTAACTTCGTAAGCTGTAGCAATCAACTTCGTCAGCCCTATGGAATCAGAGTTTACGAATTTGTAAACTCTGGTGTTAAGGAGAACACTTTGATATTGACTTTGTATTCGGCAAAGATATTTGGTTGCGCTATATGTGCATTCGGCAACAGACTTTCGCACGAACGTTGAGGCGTTCGCTCCTCGTGTTTCTTTTGTGAAAAATCTGCGCGTTAACAGTATGCTACCATTATTTTTGCTGCCTATTGACAGTGAATGCTGTTAGCAATGAAATTTACCAGACGTCATGACATGATGAACTCTTACGTAGTCAACGAGATGTTCGCAAAGATAGGTTTTGGCTCCAAGTAGAGACATTTTAACACCTTTTTTTGTTTAGTAATTGTATATTTTTTATTTAATATGTGTAGAAAAAACTTATACACGCAAAAACAGTTGGGCGTATAGGACTTATAAAAAACGTTTTTGTGGTACTTTAAAACTCTGCCTTTTTTTTATCAATAATTAGTGTATTTATATTTTTGCGAAGTAATTTGGGGTCAATTATTCAAAGGTTTTTGCAGCTTGCGGCAAGGGCTGTAAAGCCATAAAAATTTTATTTACTGTTTTAATCAGGCTGACAAATGAGGTTTTTTGATAGATTTTATCTATTTAGCGTGCTGCAGCACATTGCAATTTCTAGCCTTAGATTGCGTTAAGTCCAACGCATGCTGGTGTTACGTTTTTTTAAAATATAATTTTGCCCCACAACATTAAATGTTGGCATATAATTCTTTAAGTCTTTCCTTTGAGACGCCTTGCATTGTTTACGTTTATTTGATATTTGATATTTCGGTTTTCGAAAATGCGACTGCCACTTCTGACTCGGGACGACATTATAGCCCCCTTTAACGCCTGAAGCTGTAGAAGCGCGCGGGCTCTAATGGCTAGTCCACATACCTCGTCCGTGGACGAATTCACACACATGTTGCTGGTCCGAAGCAGGTCCGAAGTGAAGCTTAGCAGTCGTAACACCAGAGTGCAGGAAAATGTGCGAGGCATTTGACAATATGTTAAATAAATAAATATAACAACATAACATAACTGAGCTTTTATCATACGTGGCACAATATTAGGTGAATTATTGCCTAAACAGTTTTAACTGCAGACGAATCTTCATATAGTTTTCAAGGCGTCTGCTTTCGCACCATGTAAAACCACAGTGTAAAACAAAGAAAATGTTATCAAACATAAACCTCAAGTCGTTCTCTTCGCGAGCAACTCTTTTTTTTATTTCAGGTCAAATTGCTCCCAACTCTTTCAACTCCCGCGAGTCAAACAAATCTCTTGACTCGTCCGCCGGACTAAAAGTTAAAGTTTGCGAATGATCTTGGGACATGGGACATTGGAACATTGGGACACAGGGACATGACGTCAGAGGGTCACGTCCACCAATCAGCAGTTAGCTGTCCGCGGACGAGGTATGTGGACTAGGCTTAAGGGCGACAATGGCTCGCGCATCGCACGCCTCAGCCTCTACGCACCAGGCACCCAACTGGCGTACAGTCTTCTCGTTGGTTATTGTTACCGCTTTAAGTGGCGACACTACGGTAATTTTAAACTGGTATATTAAAGATCAAGGGTCACTTCACTTCTCTATACCACTTGCAATGGTGTGTTTAGAATGTTTCCAATAAAAAATATATATATGCTCCGTTATTCACCCATTTTAGCCATTTTCACTGCCCAAAAAATACTCGTTACAGACGAAACCGCAAAACGAAACTTCTATAGGGAAGTGCAGCGGCTCCTAAATGTTACTCGTAATCATTTCAAGAAATATTGAGCCGTTCGTAAATCTAACTTTTAACACCTGGCCGATATTTTCATTACAACTACTACTGCATTTATCTGTGCAGTTAGCACCTCATTTGCGTCTTAAATTTACTAAGTGTTAATGTTATAACGGCAAAAAGTCACGCGAGTGTTCCTAGCTATAATAACTTTCGTCACGTTTCACAGCTCGCAATTAACTTTCAGTAAATGTCTGGGGACAAAATTTGTAACCAAACATAAAACTGCAACAAAGCTATCGTAATAAATTTACAGGAATAGCCTTTGAATTGCAGTAATAACAACAAAATGAATTTACCAACTTTGCGTGTCAGTGTACTATTGCCCCATCTCGAATAAGAAAAATGTACGTGTTTTTTACGGACTTATTTATATTAATAATTTGGTACCATTAGGTCAATTGCAGAATGAAGAGTATTAGTTCCATTCAAATAAACCTATTTAATGTTTACTTTACAAACAATAACTTGAATACTATTGCTTATATAGTAAAGAATTTAATTTTTTCTCGCAGAAGTAAAATTTCGTATTATTTTAACTATCAACATTTTTTTACTAAACTCATGCTAGAAATAAAATAAATAATAGTAACACATCCATGTCTGCACATTATTTTCAGTATATCTGGTTATGTCGCTGTTTTTAAGCAAACAATGTCAAAAACGAGTTTTCACAACTTTTCGTTTGTTAAGTTTATTTTTAAGTTTCCGTCCACGGCCGAGGATTTATTTTGTACCTTTTTTTGTTCCTAAACCGGTTTCCTTGAACACTATAGTCCCTTGAAGATGGTCGCCTATAGTACACGCAAAGAGCTTCATGTGTTGGTGGGCAATTCACAAACAACTCAATGTTTATTATAGCTGTCTGATAACAAATATAATTTAAAAGAGAGTACGCTTACTTGTAAAAGTTCAGCTTTAATGTTTCGTTTTTAACGTAATTTTTTTGTACAGCAGAAATAAATTAAACATGTGTTTTCACGGGCATTTTTTTAATATTAAGTGTTTGTACAATGGGTCAGTTACAAAATGGAGTGTATCAATTTCGTTCGTATCTACTTAACTTATTTAATGCGTGCGTGACTTCCAAGTGGTATTTCGTCGATATTTGTTTTAGTTCTGGCTAAGAGTAAACAATAAGAAACTGTAGTTGTTAGTGAACTATATTAAAGGATTTTTACGCTGGTAAGGAAAATATTATTCTCATTGCTTTGACATCGTGCTTTACAGATTTCAAACCAAATATTATTTCCCGACTAAACACAGACTAACATCTCTCTCTATATAACCGGTGAAACTAGTGAAAATGTGTGGTCAGTGGCGTGGAAAGTAAATGTATCCGTGCGTAGGACACGATTACCATGCACCGAAATAAAGGGGTAGTTGGCGTTACGTGTGTGTGTGTGTATATATATATATATATATATATAGTTTTTTTTTTTAAGGATTATGTTTTAATACATATTTGTTTGCCTCAGGCAAACAAAATTTTGATTCAATTATATATTTTTTTATTTTATTTCGTTTACAAAATAACTTTGGTTATGCTTTGGGATTTAAACCACGTATTGGTTTAGCGCCATTAAATGTAAAATAATTTCGTTTGTTTTACTTTTGAGAGCAAATAAAACGTTCCCTGTTCTCCAAATAGTTGTTTTAATATGAATGCCGTGCGCTTGTAAGCGACGCATTTTTTTTCTTCCATCCTTTTAAAAACGTTTGAAACCTCCACGTATTTTCACCTGGTTTGCTATAAGAGGGAGGAGGGGGTAAGGCAATATAGTCGAAGACTTATCTCTCCCCCTATTCCACTTTACAAACACACTCCACTCGATAGCTTCCCAGCGAACATGAAAAGGGGGGGAGGGGGGGAAGAGTATGGGAAAAGGGACGAAATAACATTATGCACGAGCGTCGCAGGGTTGCGGTCGTGCAGAGCGCCGATTTCCTAAAGCTCTCCCGCCATTTTTTACGAGCAGCAAGCACGCGATATACATCATCCTGCAAGTAGTGCGCGCAATCATTTATCCGCGGTCCTGCCCTTTGACACCCCCCCCCCCCCCCCATGTTCTTCCACCATGTGACCTCCCTCCCCCTACTCAAGCCCTCCGCACCGCCTTTGAATCATTGGCGAGGGGTGGTTTTTTTTTAATTTAATAAACGAGTGGCGCAAGACTGGTTCGGCGGGGATGTCCCCACAGCAAGTGTCTGATCGTTTCAATCCTCCGCGCGTGATCTGTGTATCCTTGCGCGCGCGATGCTGTCGGCGTGACGCGCAGGAAATATTTCTCCAAACAATCACGTTCTTCAAACACTTTTTTTTAATATATAAAATATTCCTTTGGGAACCAGTTGCCAAGAAATAAGTTTGTAACATTACAAGAAAGATATTGCAACTTTGTACGGCACATGGCAATGGTTATTTTTTGCATTTCTGAAATACGTCTTTCGAGATAGTACTAGGATTTCTTTCGAAAGTTGGCGCATCATTTTACATTTTAACTAAACGAAATCAAACCATATCACATAATATAAGTAAAACTGTATTTAATTCTAGAAAGTTCCAGTTTTGTATTCCATTTCATTTTCCTTGTCCATACTGCAAAAAAAATGTAAAAAATGCAACTTTGCCAACTAATTATGCAAAAGGTTATACTATGTAATTTTTTTTTCATTTTGTGAAAGTTCAACCACTCAAAGGTTGACAAATTTAACAGCATAGACGTAAATATAAAATAATGACCTGGAACGAGACATACTTAACTGCTTTCACAACACATTTAACTGTTATAAACTATGATTTAGAATGCTGTATGCTCATAATTATTTCGCTGGTACTGAAGTTGTATTACGCTACCGTGTAAATCTATTACGGTACTGTTCTTTTGTGCTTCGTTTATTATTACTGTAGGGAGAAGAACATTGGTATGTAAGGACAAATTAACAGATTTCAAAATATTTAATCACAAATAAAATTATAGTATACAACATTTTCAGTAAATTTTATTTTATAGAAATGTTTATATCTATGCTGTGTTTCTCTTTTCATAGTTATTTTAGCCATGCGGAATATGAAAAATAAAAATATAAAAAAGAGAAAAATATCTGTGCTGGAGAGAAGTGTAATTTATATCGATTGTGCGTATCTCGGGACATGTTTAGCTATTGCGGCACTATATTTTCATTGAACCACAAGTTAGAGCCAACTGATGTAGTGATAATGTTTATTGATGGCTCGCTCTATCACAGTGGACATCAAGCTCCAGGTAGATCGTGGATACTATGCAAATTAGGTTATCCTCTAGCGTTTCAAAAATCTCTGTTACTGAACTGTCTTTTAAAATAATTTATGTATTTGTTTGATTTAAAAAATAAATATAAATTATTCAACAAAAAATTCTACATCCCGGCAAGATGATTGGCATAGTGAGTTGCTAAATATTGTAAAAATAGGTATACGTGAATGTTTAAGTACAGAATAGTAGTAGGTATATTTAAACACCTTTTTCGCGACCTTTTTGTTTTTTCTCTAGTATTTTTGATATCCTAGTCATTTCTGTGAAAACCAAGAAACCAAATATAATAGTAATTCTTCAACCATGTACAGACAGATTTACTATAATCACTTGTCAATGCTGGAGGTAAGTTAATGTTGTAAAACTCGTTTATTGAAAGTTGTGTTAAGTTTCCGATGCGGAAAAGCTGAATTGTTGAGATAGTGGAAAATACAGGTGCGAAAAGGCAACAAAATCAATTATTTCAGTTTTACTTATCAGCTAATAAACCCAACGAATTTAAATGTCTGTCCGAAAATTAATCGCACTTTCACGTGTGCTCTGTTTACTCTCCTCATTGCAATTCGGTTCGACAGCGGCTATCTTTAGTTTTGTCTCTTTATGGCGCACCTTGGTACCAACACACTGCCTCGCACTACTCTCTCGTCCGCCGCACTGTTCCGTGACTAAACCCGTCTCTCGTCGGGAAGCCATCTTTTCACAGACGAGAGAGCCGAAACCCGAAGTTCCCCGAAGTTCATGCTTTTTTTTTCCGTATCTTTTATGTAGCTATCCTAACCAAATCAACCGTCCACAATGTTTTAAAGTATTTATAATGTAGCTAACCTAACCTAATTGACCATTAGTATCATTTTATCAACACCACCATATTTATTTACAATGAACAAAAAAATGCACGATCGGGCGTTTGGCTCTCTCGTCTGTGAAAAGAAGGATTCCCTTCTCTCGTCGCCCTTTATCGCTCGCCGACACTTCACGGCTCTTGAATCGCTCCAGATGCACGCAGGTATCGCCACCAGTCCCGCACCTCTGCGCTACTCTCGACTCGCAGGTTGGTCTCTCTCTCTCTTACACATGCCGGTTCGTCCCGGGGAGAGATCTCGCGGCCGTATGCAGTGTCGCGTCCGTCGCTAGAAGCTGCGAGAACGTTGTCGCTCCGGCTACGGGGATCTGGGGACCTGCCGAACCTTCGAGAAGGTAGCGCGGAGAGGCGCCGCCGCTAATGGGATCTCCTTGTAGCGGGACTGGCGCTGTGCCTTTATCCCTGGACTCCCCGCTGGCCGAGACGCCCCAGGTTGACTGGCCTGCCTCGATGGAACCTTGTGTGGAATAGAGAGAGAGAGTAAAAGATGAATTTAAAAAAAAACATGCCTTTCTCTAATGTAACATATTCATAAAATATTCGTGGACTGATTTTGCTGGAAGAAAAATAAATAAGACTTATATTTTCTTTTGAGATCACATAATATCGAAACTTGGGCAGCGACGTATTAAAAACTGGGATTATGGCCCAACCATCTTGAATTTAAAACAAAAATCGCAGTAACTTGTAGTAAGCCTGAAATATTTTGTTTGGTTAATTTTCATCTTCGTCGAAGTCAGTAGTTTTGTTCTTGTGTGGCGAAACAATTAAATGAATTGAGTAACTAAACATTTGAATTAAGCAATTAAAGAATTTCACGTTTGAAGTCAACGTCAAAGGTCAAGGTCAAAGATTCTCCCAGAGGCTTATTAGAGGTTTGCCCATGGGAACTTTTTTTTATTTCAATTTTTGTTCTGTAGATTCCATATGGAGGTAAGGACTCCGGGATATAGAACAAGTCAATTAATACAAATATATACATATATGCAAACAAACTGTACAACCACAAAAACTAGATATTACACAGTACTTTTACATTTCAAAAGTAATAAAAACAAAACATGGGTACATAAAGCCTCTTTGACTGGCCTGCCTCGTCTCAACACTTTTGTTGTAGCTATAACGTTACATGCCTACCCACAAAATGAAGCTATGATTAGCGTCCCGATTTTGCGGATGCGTAGCCTTGATGCGCCGAGATTGTGCAATCAGTGAGACTTTTAATATTTCCCGTTTTTTCAAGTATGTGTCCTACAGACTTGAAACTCGGAAGTGATGTTCCTTATAAAATGATATGCTTAGCCCGAACAAGGCCGGGTTCCTTCAGCTAGAACTACATTAAATATATTGTAAATTTGTATAACACATGGCTATGGCTATTTGTACATATATTAAATAATTTTTTTTTTCAAGATAATACTGTGTATTTTTACGAAACTTGGCCCATTTATATTTTAATTGATGTTTCTATTAAACAGATTTTTTTAAAACCATGGGAAATATAATCGAATAATAAAATGACTTTTATTGTATCGTGCTTATTATATAATATTATATAACTTTTACTACTAGAAGTACTGGGATAACACAAAGCCGTAAATGCCCGGGTAAGAAACCGAACCCAGTGTAACTGCGAACACTATTTTGCAGTGATACATATGTTTTCATGCAGATGTACAGATTTTTACAAATATCCGTAATTTTTACATTTTATACTGTGACAATTACGGAAGAAAAAAAAATTACAGTGTAGGTTGGTAAATGAATTTTTGATTTTCCCACGCAAGTTGGCGATGTCTCTTCGGTCGCCGTTCGCCGCGGGAGACGGGCGTAACTCGTGGCGTGCGTGCGAGCTGCGTGTCTGACGCGGGGACGTCGCTACCAACCATTTCCGTCCCACTTTACCCCCTCCCCCAACCCCCAACCATCCCCATCTCGGGAAAATGATGGAGCACGACCGTTTCCACCGAGCCACTCCTACCGGCCGACATGTCGATAAAGGGACACAGACACGCATTTTTCCTTTCCCTTTCCCCCCCTTAGTTCACGAACAAAAACAATGGGTAGGAAAAATTATTGAGAGAGAGAGAGTAAAAAATAAAAAAAACCTCAACATGCTTTTCTCTAATATAGCATATTCATAAAATATTCGTGTACTGGTTTTGCTGGAAAAGAAAAAAACCTAACTTTTAATTTCTTTGAGATCACATAATATCGAAACTTGGGCAGCGACGTATTGAAAACTGGGATTGTGGCCCAACCATCTTGAATTTAAAAACAAAAAGTCGCAGTAACTTGTAGTAAGCCTGAAATATTTTGTTTGATTGATTTGTATCTTCGTCGAAGTGAGTAGTTTTGGTCTTGTGTGGCGAAACAAATAAATGAATTGAGTAACTAAACATTTGAAGTAAGCAATTAAAGAATTTCACGTTTGCAGTCAACGTCAAAGGTCAAGGTCAAAGATTCTCCCGGAGGCTTATTAGAGGTTTGCCCATGGGAACTTAAAGCCTCTTTGGGGACAATTCGAATTTTTTTTAATTTTTCTGGAATAAAAACGGGAAATTTTCCCTAAAAAAATGGGAATTTTTCTTTTGAAATAGGGAAATTTCTAGAGATTTTGAGGAATTTTGACGAAATACACACCAAAATGGCCGCTGTGACGACATAGACCCCCTCTACGCTCCACACCCAACTCCAGTGCCAGTACCAGTACCGGCAGTCATATACTACTCATAACTTTTCCAATAGCTGGGCTTCCGCAGACGCTATGAATACTTAATAAGCACCAGGTGGTCGATGAAGAGAAAGCTAGTGGCTTTCGTTACGTTCGGCTAGCAATACTTCCCCCCTTCCCCCATAATCCATTGCTGGGCTTGATAATTACGCGCTTACATGACGTGACTGATGTCTTCTTGTCACGAAGGTAGACGGGCTAAAGGAGGGGACAGACTGTAATCTAGCGCAATGAAGGCGGCTTTGTAAAGTTATATCCGTCCGCGGGTTAACAACGGCCGGGCGTAACTGGCGCGTTTCCGCCTGAGTCGTTAGCACGCGTCCAAGTTTTATTTTATTAGCCGATGGTTAAAACGAGGGCTTGTGGTTTATTCCGGGAACTTTGGCACTCTGCAGGTAAATAGTGGGGGTTGGGAAATTTGCGTGAGCTTCAAATTTAGGAGTATAGTCTGCGTCACGATAACTTAGTGACTGTCGCGTTCATTACGCCGGTAAAATTTAACTGATATCAGGAGCATATAACTGTAGTAAAAGGAATTTAGAAATATCAAATTTGCTTAATCTTTGTTAAGTACAGAATTTCAAACAAAATTTTCATTCATCTGATGAAACTTGATGTAAGCTTTTGGACATACGCCATTGCTAAGCACATGTATGTCTGTAGAAGAAAACTACAAAAAAACCAAAAAGTCAAAAGACAAAAAAAAATTAAGCAAAAAATTGCTGTTGCCAATAGGATTTAAACATCACATAATATTCCATAACAGGAATATGGTCAACAGACAAAGAAAAATGGACTAACAGAACGGAAAAAAAAACACAAATGATCACAGCACAAAAATACTGAACCCAAAAAAAATCAGCACAACAGTTGAAACGAGACAAAAACACGACAAAAAGAAAAGACGAAACAAACACAATAATATTCCAAAACAGAAGAGAACGAAAAAAAAAACCACAAAGATAACATCTGAATAAATTCATTGAACATATAAAATCATATGACATTGATATTATTATTATTCTATTATAAAGTATTACGCTATCTGTTTTTTAAAATAGGCATGAGATGGGTATAAAATTGATAACTTAAAGTTTTGTCATACCCGTTAAATTGTGCTTACATATACTGTTGGTTGTGGTTTTTGATTCCTGTTAAGAAAAAAATACTGAGAAATGTTCTGATTAAAGTAATTAAAGCGTTTTGTTTTATTTTTAAAAGTGTTTATCACGAAACTTCCAGCTTTGTGTTTGAGTATGAGAATATAAGTTAGTTATGCTCGTACACTCTGCAGTTCAAAAAAAATTTCTAACATCTAGTCAGCTGTCAAGACCAAGAATTGCTTGAAATCGGTGAGAAAGTTGAATAATAAATACAAATGCTCAAACAATAACTCACAAACAACTAAACAACTACGGCCAAGGAGACATTTCTTTACTTAAGCTTTCGTAATTTCACACCATTGTAAATTCGAATGGCAAATGAGGGAGTTCTGTTTTTAACCGACTTCAAAAAAAAACTTAGAAAAACCGACTTGAAATACACTAAAGTAACATTAGTTGACTAGAAGCAAAAAAAATAAATGTTTTATATTCCAAATAAATGCTTTTTTCATTTATTTTAATTACTAACATGATTATTATGTAATCATTAATTGTTTTATAATTTTGATGAATCGAATGTATAGGTATGTTTTTCAAGTCTGCTTTGATACCCAATGAATTGGTTATGTAATATTCGTAATTTTTTGTAATGTTTTGAGCTCAGCCTTACTCTCAACGATCCGTCGCGTCCGTCCGTCATCCGTCATCCGTCCGTCCGTCGAAAAGCCGAGCTTATTCACAATTATCTGCACGTCCGTCATGTTAATTTGACCAATTGGATGCTTCCAACTGACAAGAAGGGTTACCTTTTTTTTTTTTTTTTTTTAGAAAATTTGTATTGTAAATTTTTATTAGTTTGATGATCATGTAAGCTAAGCACTCGCAAATCATTAAACTAATTATTGAATTGTATTTTTGGGTTACCGTATGTTATTAATTTCACTTTTATGTCTCGGTAAATTTTTGTTTCAATAACAAAACTAAAAACGTGTTCAATAGCTAGTTTAAAACATGATACAGAAGCAGCTAACAAAAAAATTGGTTGTCTGTTAAGTCGGTTTACGGACGATAGTTTAACGTGACAACGTCATAACAAAACATTGATGAAATGATTGCATACTTTTATGAATAAAATTTAATCATTTTGATTGAATTATCACTATTTTGTATGGATACAAAGAAGGAGTGAAATGAAATCTACAATTTAATTGATAAATTTACTTTTATTTGCACTCATTAATACAAATATGATTATTACTTTAACGAAGAGATTATTTTAACAATAACTTGTATACTAATATACTTTTATTCTATTTAACTTCTTCCAATCTGTGTTATTCTGTTAAGGATAGGACGATGATAGGAAAAGTAGGAAACGAATGGGAGTGTTTCAAGTTTAATGTGCCTCGAAAAAGTCAAATCGATGGTTGTTCCAATCGAGTGGAAGAGAGATAGATGCGGCGCAAGCGTACAATGGGCGTAACGGGACAATGTGCGTAACGGGACACATTTTCGTGCGTGCAGCCGGCGTTCATCGATTTATTAGACGTTGTCACGTCAAAAGAAAATCAAACAAATAACCTAAAAACCTTCCCGAGGTAATAATTTCCATCCGTCAGCCCGTCGAAAATTAGAGCTCGGTAAGGTTTTGACGTACGGACGGATGGAAATTTTTCGTGCCGTCTGGTTGGCTGCAGGTCACGTGATTGACGGTCGGACGCCCGCGGATCACCGTCGAGTCCAGCTTCGCTCTGGAAACACACGGGGCACGACCCACGCTCCGAAACACGACGCAGGGGATAAACAAGCCCGTGCGGGTGGAGGTATAGCTCCTGTGAACCGCGCACCGACGGCGGCTGCTGTTGACGCGGCCCGCGTGATCGGTGCCAGTATCGCATGGGGGGGGGGGAGGGGTGGTAAGTACCCTTATCGACCTCCATCAGCTGTTCGAGCGGTCGATACTTCGATACTCGCGCCGCGTGAAGGGAGCACACCCCCCCCCCCCCCTTCC
Source organism: Bacillus rossius redtenbacheri (assembly GCF_032445375.1). Taxonomy (NCBI): domain Eukaryota; kingdom Metazoa; phylum Arthropoda; class Insecta; order Phasmatodea; family Bacillidae; genus Bacillus; species Bacillus rossius. The sequence goes on along the minus strand of NC_086339.1, from coordinate 32,628,476 downwards.
CAAAAAAAAACCTTACCGCTTCGACCACACTGGACCGCGATCCGCTCTACTCCTCGCACTGAAACCACGGCAGCCACCTGAATGGGACATCACTTTTGAAACTCAAAAAAAAGGTTGCTCTTTAACGGCCCATCTCTAAAATACGCAAACTTTTTTTTTTTTTAAGAATTACACTACAAAATTGTAGAAATTCACGGACGCCGAATGTATAAATTTACAAAAAAAAAAAAATTACGTTGTACCAGTGGCGGCTCCAACCGGTAGGCCCAGGCCTACCCAACGTTTTCAAAATTGAAAATTAGAACTTAAGACTTTTTACAAATGTTACACAATTCATATTAAACGTTAGGTATATTTTGAAAACTAAATCTTTATTTTCATTACAAACTGAAATCGTACGCACTTCTGAGAAGTGCAGTTTGCAATGAAACGAAACTATACATTCGCCTGCATATTTTTAGCATCTTACATTAAAGTAAGAGATGTGAAAGCCACAAAACTTATAATTTTGCATCTGGATTTTAAAAATTCCCCGGATCACCATCTTATATGGGGGGTGGGGGGGGAGCAATAGGGCCCGTACTCCTGAAACTGTGCATACGCCCCTGCGGTACATCATTGAGTCGCTCCTGCAGCGTACTTCACATTATATATACATGTATGTGTGTATATGTATGTATGTATGTATGTATTTTTTGACGTGACGTCTAATAAATCGATGAACGCCGACCGCACGCACGAAAAAGTGTTCCGTAACTCACATTGACCCTTAACGCTGTGTCTCGTTACGCTCATTGTACGATAGCGCCGCATCTATCTCTCATCCACTCGATTGGAACAACCATCGATTTGACTTTTTCGGGACACATTAAACTTGAAACACTCCCATTCGTTTCATACTTTTCCTATCATCGTCCTATCCTTAACAGAATAACACAGAGTGGAAGAAGTTAAATAGCAAACATGTATAAAAGTTATAGTTAAAATAATCTCTTTGTTAAAGTAATAAACATATTTGAATTAATGAGTGCAAATAAAAGTAAATTTATCAATTAAATTGTAGATTTCATTTCACTCATTCTTTGTATCCATACAAAATAGTGATAATTCAATAAAAATTATTCAATGTTATTCATAAAAGTATGCAATCATTTCATCAATGTTTTGTTATGATGTTGTCACGTTAAACTATTGTTCATAAACCGACTTTACAGACAACAATTATTTTTTTTTTCAGTAATAGGAACAAGAATAATTACAATGGCTTGTACCTGTGACTGTTTAATAGGCTTCAATATTATTTTATTTTAATTTTTGCAGCATTGCTTTCCTCATTCATTATCACAATTGCGTGACGGCGCGTCGCGTATGATGCAAATATTTCTAACCAATCGTGTACGAGACACCCGTGACGTCAGCGCAACATGAATGGAGGACGAGACAGACTTCCGGATTGGAAATATTTCCTATTTTTATCGCATCGCGTGTGCTACGTTACCAGAATGAAATTCAGTATTTTTTTATGGTCATGCTGGTTTTGATAATACTACACTGTAATATTTTTTTTTGGTATATGAAACACAAATATTCACGTAAAATTACAGATATTTGTAAACTTTAAAACAACTGTATCAGTACAAAATAGTGTTATAAATAATATACTGGCTTCGTATTGGTGCCTGGGGATTTATGCTTCGTGTAGTTCCATTGCCTACAATAATTAAAGTTATTTGTAAACCGTTCCCTGAATAGTTTTTCAGTATTAACTGCACATAAAAATAAGCACGGCAAAACAAATTAGTCAAAAATATAAAACTATGCGCTAATTTTTCTAATAAATACTCAATGGTATCTCTAAAAATATATTTCATATATGCAAAAAAAATATCCACATCCAGGTTTTGTAAAAATTTACAATATCTTTATTGTAGTATTACAAAATATTTATTGTCCAACTGGTTTCCAAAGGAATATTTTGTGTAAGTACAAAAGAAAATTTTGTTTAAGTGTTAATGTGTATTTTTTAAAGATTTTGTTTGATAAATTTATTTATGAAATCTCTTAAATGTGTTCACATACGGTGATTTTGCCACCTGAATTTATTTTATCAGTTTATCAGATATATATGATAAAAAAAAATAATTATTGATGGTTGTCGTTTGTTTGTTGCTGCACGTAATGGCAAATAAATAAATTAATATATATATACACAAATTTATATTAAATGTTTAATATATGATCGTCCGTCGCGTGGGTGAGAACCGCATGTCCACAATGACGCGATATTTTACTGTCGCGTCGCTTCAAACGCGCCGCGACGTCGCGCCATTGTGATCCTAACTGGCTCCGACCAGCGAAAATTGTTCGTCCCGCGCTTGCGTCAGCGGAAGGAAACAAAGAGTGGTTGCTTGACTAGAGCGGCATTGTGTGGCTAGCAAGCACCTGGTTGCAAATCTTTGCAGTGGATTGTAAGAAAACAAGTGAAACGCAGTGATACAGAATCAGACTAATCTGCGTCAGGATTTCATTATTAGTATCTCAAAATGAGACTTTAACATCCACAGTATGATTGATCTACGTAGTGAAATAAACTACACGGACATGTGTTGTGGAAGAACTTTCTCGTCTTCCCAGCATCGATGCCTAACCGTTTATTGAAGTGCCTTTATTCCCATTGTCCCAATGGGGGCAGTGCACTCTATACAACGCGTGCAGGCCCCCATCCGGAATAGGCTGTTCTTTTTTTTTTATCCTTCGAGCTTGAGTCACTCTATACGAGCTGCTGTGTCCTAGGTCAGGGGTGGTGACGTAGCGACCACGTCATTCTGTCCTCCCCGCACCCCCTCCAAACCCCAAAAATGAACGCAGCGTTGATATCGGGCTACGATACGATAGCTGGGGGGGGGGGCATAGGAGATAAATAACCCTGGATTATGTTTGAACTGGCGTGTACGCGTGTCTGGGTTTTGTCGAGTTGGCGTGTATTAATGCTACCCTCCGGTGCCGGACCTCCCCTCCCCCCTTCTTTTGAATCAATCATCTCCCCCTCCCCCTTTTCCCCCTTGACCCTGCTTGCCGCGGGGGTTGGGCCGCAGGGCTACCACGCCGCGCAGCTGTTGGCCCTGGGGCATTGTTGCCAACATACTCGTGTGATGGCGCCCCTCCTCCCCCACACCACTGCCAACCTTCCGCGAGCCCGTTTCCCAGAGTCCTTTGTTCCACACCTCCGCTCCGCCAGCACGTGTCGGGAGGATTTTGGTGCGTGCGGTTGTTAGGGGGATTTCACTCCCCCTTCCCCGCCATTACCATCTCTTCGATACCTCCGGTTCGAAACACGGCCTTCCCACCTGCCTGAACTCTGGCACTTTACAGCAGCCAGTCACGAGAGCTTGGACGTTATAATCCGATAGAAAGATTTGAAAAGGGGGAGGAGATTTTTCTGCAGCACGGACTCTGAAGAGCACAGAGAAACGAAGCTTATCCCGAAGGGTGATAAACTATATATTGTAACGAAACGACCGCACAGATAATCTGGCCTACGATGTTTATAAACTGAAATGTTTACGTTTGAAAACGTATTTTGGTAATTTGTATATAAACATTATTTCGGCCCAAAAAAAAAACAACCTATCTCGCTTATGGCGTCTAGAGACCGTTTGAAAGTTTAATAGCCGAGACCTATCTAAGGTCAATTGCCCCAGCAACGAACATTTTAAGTGGAATATACTTTATGAACATTATTCTTCATTGTTTTGAAAGATACTTTTGCCCGCTATAATTACGTTTTTGTGTAACGTTTTTTTGTGTGATTGTTGTTTCTGGAGTCAGTGGACCAGGGATGCAGTGCCAATCAGAGACGAGTTACAGAAAAATTAGTTTTTGAACGAACTATGCAAAGAAGGGAGAGAAAAAGGTGGTTGAAAATTGCCTAAAATAGTTGACCAGCTCTGCAACATTATAGTGTGTTTTAGCTAATGAACTAGCATTTATCTTATATAAGATGCTTAGGGAGTGCTCAAATTTGAGTTAGTTAACTAGGTAACAGGGCAGTACTGTAACGTATAGTTATAGGTATAAATATGCATTTTTTTCTAAACGCAGTAACCACAATTGTTAGTGACCGTTAAGTGGTGCCTAGTTACTAATTCAATCTATAGTGAACCGACACTTTTGAGACCTATTTTAAAAGAAACCTAAATTATTTTATTACCAAAATCCACATCCTGTATCTACGTAATATTTAGAAATTTACTACATACTGAACTTAAAATCAAGGCGAGCTCTCGTCATATTAGCGTTCCTTAGAAAAGGATTCTGTTTGCTTACCACTGATTTTGGTTAGTAGGAGCCCATAAAATTAAACAGAATCAGAGAAACGTTAACAATGTTGTTAATGCTAACCTGGATGAAAATAGTTTCACTCAATAAGACTTTTGTTTGGTTTTGTGTCCATCATAGCAGCCAGACCATTATATAGAGTATGCTGACACAGCCTGCTTATTTATTCAATATTCTGACAAAACTTTGTATGGTAACTGATGACATAAATTGAAAAAAAAAATTTCTGAGCTAGCAAATAAGTTTTATGAACTGAGACGATTTAAAAGTATATGTTGTGTAAAACCAACAGAGTACAAATTGCATTGATTTATCATGTTTTCTGTTTAAAGTATTACTATAAAATATTGAAAACCATATTTTCTTGTGGCTATTTATTTAGACTGGATCAAAATCCAACTGCACTTAGTAACGTACATTTGCCAATCTTTATTGAGGTATTTTCTACTGTCACACACTAGTTTATTTGTGTACAAAATCTGCCTAGTAGTAAAGAATTCATATTTCATATTGATAGCCCAAGAGGCCTAGTATCATATTAAATCTTATATATAATGGTTAGTAACTGTTCTTTCAGCTAATCGTAGAGTATGCAACGTCGTTCTTCTTCTTTTTTTCCTTATCACCAAAATTCGTTTGCGATTTGCAGAATGGTCGTAAATATATTTTCCTGTGTCTATGAATGAGGAAAAAGGAAACATACAGCAATACAGAACGCCCGTTATTCGTCCAGAAATAACTTCTCCAATTAATGAAACATTCATTCCAATAAAGAGAAGAGAGAATAACTGTGAATTGCAGATGATATTAAGTGAAAAAAAGTTTTGCAATACATCATATTTTCCTGATATACGGGACCATCGGGAATGATTACCGGGATTATAAAATGTTATTGTAAAAGTATTTAATGAATTTACAATGTGGTGTTTAAAAAATGTCCAGAAAAAAATGAAATGTTAGAATTAGCTTAGCGTAGTTTTATATTGGTACCATTGTAATTCTGATAAAAACCTAGACGATATTCGATCGCCTGCCATGTCTTTTGAATCGTGTCCACAGTTCAAATGGCAATTATTGCTACAGCTACATTCTCTTTAAGGATATGAATGTTCGTTATGTTCTCAATGGACTCAATTTTTTATGTTTCCTCACATAGAAGAGTGAAGTTTTTGTGTGACCTTGTGATAGTGAGGCTTTAACCCACATGCTCTGGAAGCGGATCACACTTGGAATGATATTTCCATGGGTTATTTTGATTTTAAAAGTGAAAATATTATACAGTGTAATGTTTTTATAAATGAAACTTAAATCATCACGAAATAATTAAATACAAAAAAAATCCACAATAATGGGTTCGGATTCCGAAAATTCATGCTCGGGGTTGTCCAGTTTCTACATTAGTCAAAAGTTATTCGTAAACGGTTCTAGTATTAACTGCCCACATTAATAAGCATAATAAAACAAAATAAAAGTCCAGTAGGTACATTTACCGTGTTTTTTTTTTTTTCAAAAAAAATTTGCACTTGTATACAAAATTAACCAAAAATTTTAATTATTATAGGCCAATTTTCGTCAGCGTGACAAGAAGTATGAGTATAGTATAGTGTAGTAGTTTTATTGTCCAAGTCGACTACAAAATTATCAATTATATTGTACATGTAGTATAGGACTCGTCAAGAATATTAAACATTATGTATACACATTTAAGTACAACCATATACACATAAACAAAAATAATAGTAAAAAACAAATAATGTACATCATATCACATTAATAATACATTTTTAGCATAGTTTTGCTTTCATAAAACCATTAATAGAATAAAAACTGAATTCCAACAGCAAATCTTTCAGTTTTTTTTTTTAAATTCACAAAGTTGGTTTTCTAATTTAATTTAGTATTGATGTATTTTTTTTTTCCAGAAACATATTTCATTTGTGCAGAAATAACAGTAGCAATGTGTTGCAGAATTTTAAATTAGTTTTATTGTAGTGTTACAAATTATTTCTTGGCAAATGGTTTCCAAATGCATCTTCTGTAAAAGTACAAGGAAAGGTCTACTGTGTGCACGCTGGTTCGGCTGTGACCGGGTGGGTGACCTAGGAGGATCGCCCTAGCGCACAAGGGAAGCCCTAGGAGTGTTTGAGAGGGGGAGGACGGTGGAGTGCTGGCGAAGAAGACGTCACGCCGCACGGAGGGCCTCGGGGGAACACGGGACGATGGGAGACCGCTGCGGAGTTCATGGGGCATGTCCCCAAGTACCCCAACCCTTCTCCCATCGGCGACCACCGGGGTCGGGGGAGCACTTTTGTGGTCCGTCGGGGGTTTCGGGGTGAGAGGAAGAGGTGATCCGACGAGAGGTCGCAGCCGTTAGGCCCCTCTCGCGGGGTTAATGACGCATGCCACCGCCCGATACTGGCCGTCTAGAGGAAGGCCGATCTCACCAGCTACACGGAAACAAATGTTCTGTACTTGAACAAAAAAAAAATTGGTTGTACGTAAAGTCGGCTTACGGACGATAGTTTAACGTGACAACGTCATAACAAAACATTGATGAAATGATTGCATACTTTATGAATAAAATTGAATCATTTTTATTGAATTATCACTATTTTGTATGGGTACAAAGAAGGAGTGAAATGAAATCTACAATTTAATTGATAAATTTACTCTTATTTGCACTCGATAATTCAAATATGTTTATTACTTTAACGAACAGATTATTTTTAACTATAACTTTTATACATGTTTGCTATTTAACTTCTTCCAATCTGTGTTATTCTGTTAAGGATAGGGCGGTGATAGGAAAAGTAGGAAACGAATGGGAGTGTTTCAAGTTTAATGTGCCTCGAAAAAGTAAAATCGATGGTTGTTCCATTCGAGTGCAAGAGAGATACATGCGGCGCAAGCGTACAATGAGCGTAACGGGACACAGAGTAACGGGACAATGTGCGTTACGGAACACTTTTTCGTGCGTGTAGCCGGCGTTCATCTATTTATTAGACGTCACGTCAAAAAAAATCAATTTGGAAGCCAGTTGACAAGAAATATTTTGTAATATTACAAGACAGTGGTTGTAACTTGATGTAGGCTTTTGGACATACGCCATTGCTTAGCACATGTATGTCTGCAGAAGAAAACTACAAAAAAACACAAATGACAAAAAAACACAAATTAAGCAAAAATTGCAGTGAGTGTAACTTTGTACAGCACATGGCTATGATTATTTTTGCATATATAAATTAATTTTTTTTTTCGAGATAGTACTGATTATTTTGTAAGAAAATTGGCACATTTTTAAGTGAAAATTCTTTCTGAGGAGGGCTACAATTTTCGAGCATTACGAGAGTTCCTATCGCATTAGGGGAATATTTAGGTACGTGGTGGGGTAAACCGATATAGGAGGAGACGTCAGGGGATAGATAGATGCACACTTGCATACTAACATACTAGCATACTTGCACACTACTTGCACACTTGCACACTTGGACACTTGGACACTACTTGCATACTTGCATAATTTAGTGCTCACATACTTGCATTTTTTCGATCTGCGAACTCAGCCAAAGAGAATTATGATTCCTATACCTAATATTATAATATATACCTAAACCTACTAATATTATAAATGCGAAAGTGTGTTTGTTTGTTCTTTCACACAGCCACGGAGCAACGAATCGACATAATGTTTTGCATATAGATAGTTTATGGGCCGGAGAGTGACATAGACTACATATAATTATGAAGTTACATCCCTAAGGGAGTGAAAAAGGGATAAATTCAGTTTTATAATTAAAGATCATAGGAGGTAAGTCATCGGCTCACAAGGAGTTTGTGTCATTTCTCTATGTCCGCCACACGGTCATATAGTAAGGTCTGGCATCTTCCTAACATCCTCCTCCTTGGCGAAACCCATCTGTTTAGTGAAGCTCGCGGCTGCTAGCGAACTAAAGGCTCCAATATCAATTGAATTTAAAACTTCGTCAGTAGATGGCGTTTCCTTGAATTAGTAACGCGCTATCGTTTGGTGCGTCCGTCACGTCTTGCCTAGGGGTTACCTACCTTTCCATAAAATGAAGCTGAAGATTGACGTCCCGGTTTCGCTGATTCGTAGCCTTGATGTACCGATATTGTGCAATCAATTGGACTTTAAAATAAAAATTTCCCGTTTGTCAATTGTATGTGCTGCAGACTTGAAACTCGTTAGGGATGTTCCTTATATTATGATGTATTTATATTTAGCCCAAGCAACGCCGGGTACTTTAGCTAGTAATATTATAAGCAAGAAGATTCTGTTCTGTCGCGCGTGGGTGGACTCCACGCACACATTTTTTAAATAATTTAACTGATGTTTCATTCAAGCGTAGTTTTTTTAAAATCATGAAAAAGTTAATCGAATATTCAATAATTGGATTCAATTAGTTTTATTATGCTTATTAATTAATGTGCGCAGTTAATACTGGGAAGTTATTCAGGGAAACTGTTTAACTATTGAAGGTACTGGGACAACACAAAGCATAAATGCCCCGGGTAAGAATTTAAACCCAGTATTACTGCGAACGTTCTTTTTGTAGTGATGGAGTTTTTTTTTTCATGTAAATGTAAAAAAAAAATTAAAAAGTTTTTTAATTATACAAGAATATTTCTAATCCATTTACATTACAAAATTTTGCTTGGCAAATGGTTTCCAAAGGAATCTTTCGATAAAGCACAGAAATTTTTTTCTTCTGAGTGTTTAAACGACTGGGAACGACTGTAAAACGTGTTTTGTCTCACCCCCCAGGTCTGATCATTTTCCCACGAGGTGTCAGTACGGTGTGATGGATTATTAGAGAGCTGCGGAGCCGTATTTTTTTTTTATCGAGGTTCCAATATCCTCGTTGTTTGTCAAAGATGATGGCGGATTGAAAGGCGTCTTGAAAGCCACGGAGCGATTTTTTTCCCCACCACCTTTTTTCCATTCAGGCGTACAACTTTTCATCCCGGTTTTTACGACGCCGGGCTAAGGGCCGTGCCTATGCATATCTTTTCAAACTTTTGATCGATGCCTCGAACTTGCTTTCGTTCTCTCGACTTAAATTCCGCGATGAAAAATTAAAAAAAAAATTGTTATCGTAGTTTTGTTTGTAAAACCTGAATTGTAATTCACACTTTCATTATTAAGTTTTACGAAATGAATACTTGTCTGTAAATTAATATTTGCTTAACCAAGGTTAAGTTGGTGTTGCCGGGTCAGTTCATTTTAAAGATATCGAAAGCTTGTTTTTTGTACCAGTCTATAAACAGTTTCATTTACCTTAGCTTATTATTTAATAATGAATTTTATAATTTGTAGTACTTCGTAAAAACACCCTTTGGCACTTCACTGTTTTATATTATTTTTGAGCAAATTTATATTCCCAATATAATCCAATTACTCTAAATCTAGTTTACAATTGAATATACTTACGAATTAACAGCAAGAAACAGACCTGTCCTTAAATAATGCGTAATGGTTTATGATTATTACCTACACAGTCTTAAACTAGCCTTTAGTGGAGTAAGAATTATATTCTGCAAGTAATTTTTGTAAATTTAACTGAAATATTCTTTGAAAATTAAATATATTTGTAAATATCTTCATTTACGTGAAAGAAAACTGTATCGCTACAAAAAATTTAACTGTAATACTGGGTTCAGATTTATTCCCCTGGCATTTTATCTTTGTATTTTCTCATTTCCTACATTAGTTAAAGTTAATTGTAAACGTTCCCTGAATATCTTTTGAATATGATCTGCGCACATTAATAAGCATAATAAAATAACAAAATAAAATGATTGAATATTCGATTTTTTCCACAGAGTTAAAATATGTTATGCCTGAATAAAACATCAATCCAAATATAAAAGTATGCGCCAATTTTACTGAATACAACAAAAAATATTCAGTATTGTTTTCAAAACCGTATTTCATATGTGCGAAAATAATGATGGCAATGTTTTTTACAAATTAACAATATGTTTCTTGTAGTACTACAAACAATTTCTTGACAACTGCTAGGAAAGATCTGATCAGGAAGAACAATGTGTTAACAAAGTTTATATTGGGGGTTTTAGACGGAAAATAAATAAGTGCTAATTATTTCAAAGTTGCGGCACGATGGGACGTCATGTATATGTACTTAACCAATCACGAAGCACAGACGATGCCAGTGTTGGAAACCTTGCCGTACTTACAGGACCACAAACCCCGGGATCAGACCCCGGGCACACGGAGTGGATAGTAGTTTACCTCTGACGTCATATTCTTATGGTTTTTTTTTGCGATGCATCCTTCCTGCTTGTTTTTATTTTTTATTTGCATTTATTTAGATTTCACAATCTTGTCCACCACTGGGCCATCAGAGATGGAGAAAAATAATAATTTTTTTTTCCCAAGATCATGCGGAGGAGTCAACCGTGAACCGTTGCAATTAAATCATATCAGTGTTTGCCTGGAGTGATGATACAAGGGAAACACGTTAACTGAAGACCGGGATTAATGGACTGGGTTTTAAACCTGTATGCTCTCGGATGCTAGCCCAAAGTTTTACCGCTAGTCCTCCCTACTCACGGCGTGCAGAGCTTCTGATAAAAATATACGCGTTTTTGAAAACTGCCCAAGATTAACCCGAGTGGGGTCGGTTTGGGAAAAAAGCATCTAAGAAAACTCATGAGGATGGATGAGTAAGTTCCGTTTACGTATTTCACTTTTGAACTGTAATTTTTTTTTTTTAGGAGATCACGCGTGATTTCGGTTTTAATGTCAGGCATCAAACACCCGGCACAGACCCTTGAAAATCACTCGGTGGACTCTCAAAATGCAGCATTAACGTCATTTCTTTTACTGGGCGTCAGTCCACGGCCTTGCATTTTGCGGACCCCTAAAAGGGGTTGCCGGGCAATAAAAGAAAAGGGCACCAAATTAAAATATACTGCAATCTACCCGCGGAACCCTCCTCTTTTATTTTACCTCACAGGGTTTTTTTTATTTTCGGATGGGAGGGGTCGCGGCTCGCTTTTTAGGGGTGTTCGCGGAGAAACTGGTACGCGGAGGACGGAATAAATTAATCCGGCCGTAGTCCGCGCCGGCGCGTGGGGAGGGTCTGCCCTAGCGCCGTAGTCCGTGCCTCGCATGCGAGCCCGTAGGGTCGTTCACGACCAAGTTCGCCCGACGTCACAAACTGCTGATTGCTTGCCCCCGCACCCCTTCCTTTGTCGTCGCCCCAGGGGCGCGCGCCCCGGCGACCCTGATTGGAAGCGATCTCCCTCCTGGACCCATCTGGAGCGCATCGGGCGAGATCCCACCCCCTGGAGGGCTGCTGATGTGCATCTCGCCTCATCCCCATGTCCAGCCCCCTAGAGTCAACACGGCTGCATTAGCGCGCGTCTTCCTTCATTCAACCCCGTGTCGTCGGCGAGAGTGAAGACTTCAACAAGTTTCATAAACATTTTCCAACTCACCCAAAAAAAAATCCGTTTCTTTTGCCGGCACGCGCGTTTGAAAGTGAAACTTCAATGCTTCAATAATCCTCTTGAACGAAAAAGTACTAAACAATGGAAGTTCACACTCGTAGCACGACATGGCGACGAGAAACACGCAAAAAGAGTATTTATTTATTTGTAATACCTTCTCGTTACGCTCTCTGATGAGCCATCGTCTCGATAAACATAAAGAAGTGTCACAAAGTCTGTCATTGGAATTATTTTATTTTCTCTACACTTGTTTTGTATGGCTAGAGGCAGGTATTTCTCGCGAAACAATCTGTACGCTCATCAGACTGCAATAAGGTCAGTATGCACTTGCCAACTTAGAGGTTTATTTTTTAAGATAAGAAATGTAATCATGTTAATATTATAAATATTATCATTATTTACATTTTAATTACATCAGCATCATCGTATTAACAAAGCACTGTATCAGATTTTACGTAATTGAGTTGTACATGATATTATTTTTACAATGAATTTTAATTGCAGTTGATTGTATGATAATGTCAACTCAGTAATATTCACAGTATCTCCCTCACGAATATATCCCGTGCAGAAATACGGATACCTAACTTCCTTTCGGTCTGGTTTTATTTATTTATTCATGTATTTAGTTACCAAGGAAATTGATCACTTGACCGGTTAACAATTTGTCGTGTTTTAACAAGAGTACGAAAAAAAAAATTATAGGACCTTAATTTAAAACTGAAAATCGTACAACATACTACTGAACACTGTTACCAAGAGAAATATTACACAAAGACGTAATAGAAAGACTATCATATAAAAATAGCAAGTCTGTATGATTATGTACTTCAAAAATTACTTGATCAAAACTTATATTTAAAATAGTATTTGTTGTTAATTATCGGCTGGGTAGCGTCCATATTTCCAGCTACCTGCTTTTTTTTTGAAGCAATGCACTGTAACTTGTTTAGACTGTCTAGAAGGAGTTTGGCGTGTAATTCCAGATATATCTCGTGCGATACAACTTAACGGTCTTTTTTAAAGACAATGAGCTCTCTCCCATCTAACAAGTCAGTATAAATGCAAATGAAGTTAAACCAACGTTTTATTTAAAAGAAAAGTATATTTGACTCTCTAAGGTTCGGTCTCAGACGCAATGTTCATCTTTTTTTTCTTTTTTCGTCAATACTTTTATTAAAGAACTATTTCTAAAATTTTAACTCGATGCCTCCCTTGAATGTTTACTCAAGCCACAAATATTTTCGCCATACATTCATTGTGATATCATGGGTGTAAAAATTCGCGGATTTCGTCATAATTATTATCACTTGCGCAACATTTTACATCCATATTATTTATTACACTATATCTGTTGAAAATATTTGTGGGTAAACAAAAAATGCAATGACATAAGTTAAAATGTTAGTAATAGTCCTTAAGTAAAAGTCATGCTGATTAAAAAACGGAAAAATATTTCAACGTGACGTGTGAAACCGCTCCCTAAAATTACAATCAGTCGTCGGACATTATCTGTTTACGAAATGCAGACAGTCTTTCCAAGTCATAGTTACATAACGTGTTGATTTACATGGAGCGAGTCTACAAAATGTTCGCCTGCGAATTTTTTTCGTTGCGAAAAAAAAACAACTCTTATCAGAACTCGCAGTTCGCTTCGATCTAGTGAGTTAGGTTTAAGACCGGTTTGCTTCGCTTGACTTTTCTTTGATGTCATTGGTTGTTGAAGTTCAAGTACAATGTTTGTTGCTAGTAATTTATTTTACAAATAAAATATATAAGTAACATTGGGATGCAAGAATTTATAAAGATACAAGCTCGTAACAAGCTTGCATAATCGACACTCGTTGAGCTAGTGACCTCACGCTCACAGATGCAACGAGTATTTATTTTTCCCCCGCCGACGAGTGCACCCGGTGAACTCTTCCGATGAAATCGACGCTTTACGTTGGCCCCTTGCGTTGCGCGTGCGCAGAATACGACCGCGCGGTGAAATATAGTTCCGATTACTTTTGTAATTCTGCTGCGTCCCGAATATGCGGCGTCACGTAGAGAGAAGACGAGGAGGAGGGGACGTCGATAAGGAATAATGGGGCGGTTATGGCATAGTGGCGGGAGGGCCTCTTTCCTCGGCTGTGGGATTACTCCGCGCGCGGTCCTTGTAAACACTCAGCTGCTGCCACCCCCCCACCCCCCCCCCCCCGCGTGGGGAGAAGGGCCCCAGGGGGTGCATTGTGGTGGAAATTGGACCACCGACCACCCCCTGCTGGGAGGGGGGGGGATAGCCCCTTGCAGAATCCCAAAATACGACACGCAATTTCCGTGAAATGGGGGGAAAAACACTCCCCCCTCCCCCCTTCCTGCGACGACTGGAGCAGATGTGAGCGAGCAGGAAGTTGGGTTCAAAACATAAATATATATATATATATATATAACAACGTAGCAGACCATGCACACGTCTTGGCATACGGCCCGTGCGAAACGAAGTCGTTTCCGTTTTTCGCTATGCACGATTTTGATTGGTAGATCGCACCGAACGTCCCAAGATATTTTAGAACCAGTCCTACATGCAAATAATTTGATGCAAAACTCGGAAGTCGTCAAACTTGTCAAGCAATCATGGTCGCGCTGATGACAGGTTTTCGGTGACGTCATAATCCTCCAACTTTATTTGACACAACATGCTGGAAGGTGCTGGAAGCGACAATTTGGCCGTGTGAGAGGGCCTTCAGTTCTCGGCGTGAACGATCTGGGCCGAGCTGTTTGGTGCGAGGAGGGCATAGAGGCAGTAACGCCCTCTTTCCCTGATCACGTTGTCGGTTGACTGTATGTTCGCGGGCTTCCTTCCACAGGGGCTGCCACAGAACAAGGAGGGAAATAAAGAAGTGCGACTCTTACAGTGGAAACTGAAACCATGTTTCACGCGACATGTGTCGCTATCTGTTGGGCGGGCCCATAACTACCAGCAATTAAAAAAATCGGAATAGAGGTTCTCATACAAAGTTTTTTTAGTTAATACGTTTTTTTGGTTGTATTAAGTTATCTCCTTTGCCTGATAATAGCTCATACATTACTTCTCCTAATAAATTTAATGTATTTACGTCAGCAGTATATTATGAAAACTACTATCTAGCGGACGGGCCCATAACTACTTCAAAAAACTAGATCTCAGTCTCGGTAATTAGAGTTTCGCCCTCATGGGGGCTGCTACAGAACTGGACAACCGCCGCTCGTTTCCATTTTATTGTTTTTATTTATTTGTCTAGCTTTATGTGAAAAAAATTTATTAACATTAATGGGAAAAGGAAGTATTAAATAATTACTACTTTGTAATTCAAAGTGCAGGTCGATAACATTTCGATTTAAGTTGAGATTCCGTGTAAAATAAACCTCCAAAGATTTCATCGCCTCGTGTATTGACGTGATTTCTCCTATTTCGACCGTCAGTATTTATAAAATGTACCCATTAATAATTTATCAGGAATGAAGAACAAAATTTTGAAAGAAAAATCATTTTCGAAACTTAAGTTTCAGGTTGGTTTGAAAACATACGTTTTTAAGAGTTTATTTTTTTCAATTTTCGGGATAAGGCCTCTCTCTCCTTTCCCTAACCCCACTATTATCTTGGGGGCTATTCCATAAACACACACAACCCCCCCCCCCCCCCATCCCGGCCACCCAATTAAGGCTCCTCTCCAAAATATTAGGTACAGCAGAAGTAAGTGGTCCAAGGATCCGCAAATTGAATGACCACCATTTCCATCTAGTCTAGGCTTCCGTAGAATGTTTGGCCTAGGACACATTAAAAAACAAATATCACCGTGGCACACAGATTACCTGGGCAGAATTTACTGTGGCATTTATAATTTCTGGTGGGATAAAATAGACAATAGTTAATATTTACTTTTACTCCTGTTACATATGTGCAGAGAAAAAACTGAGAGTTAAAGGAAGCTAAATATAATGGATATTTTAATAATATGTTACTTAAACCATACAAATAGACTACCTATTGTAGGAATGCAGCATTTTCTTTGTATTTTCCCCATGAATATACTGTAGAATTTACAGCATACCTCTTGTACATTAAAAAAAATTCTAGCTAATAATTTTTTTTACTAGTTAGTTATATATATACATATATATGTATACATATATATGTATACATATATATATGTAAACATATATATATATAGTGTATGTGACGTTGAAAAAATATTGATACCTAAAAATTATAGATATACTCTTATAATATTTAATTACAGTTACAACTACTACACAGCCTTATCTTTGTATTTTCCCCGTGAATATGTTGTAGAATGTACAGTGTTTATTTTGAAAAAAAGTATAGCTAAAATAATTTTTTGCAACATTACATATATGTGTATATCTTATGTAAAGATTCAAAAAAATGTTTTGTGTATATATATATGTACCGTTACAAAAATATTGTTAGCTAAATTTTTTTTTTATGTTTGCTGAAAATTCTAAAGCATATTCATGGGGGGAAAAATACAAAGAAAAGGCGGTGTAATAGTGTAGCTGTTGGTTAAAAACTGGGTAGTAGAAGTGTATTAATAGCATTTCACATCACACTTCATTCCTGTTATCGACTTAGAGGGACAGACTTCAGACTGGAGCTTGGTAACCTCTATCCGGTCAGCTTCTGGCGGGGCTGCTGGGTGGTTCTGGCTCCAGGGGGGTTCGCCCCCTCGCCTAGGGAGTCGGGGAGCTGCCGTCCGTCCGTCTGTATCTCTAGTCCCTGCCCCCCCCCCCCCCACCCGGCTGGATCGAAACCGCAGCCCTCTTCGTGCGCGCGGCCACCCCAAAGACACTGGAGCTCGCGCTGGCGATAAATGAGGTCAAACGAACCGCACCGTCTGGCCAAGAAACCACCGGACGACTTCTTCTCTTCCCAACATGGCGGTCGTGTGACAATCCACTCAGCGTTTTCTCACGGGCGTAGAAGAAATAACAATCGGGTGAATTCGATATGGCGCAATCAACTAACTCTGTTGGCTTTTTTTTTACCTCCTCGACTATATAGTTTTGCATTCCCCTCGGAATGAAAACGTAACGGAACATCGACCTCGCATGCACGAGACAGAGCGACGCTGGTGCGTTCTAATAACAAACAGCAGACAAAAAAAAATTGCTAAAAGTACATCACCCAAGATGTGCGAACTCCAGCAGACGAAAACAATATGGTGGCAGTGATGTCAGAATCCAAGATGGCAGCCTTCAGCAGACTAAAACAAGATGGCAGCCTTCAGCAGACTAAAACAAGATGGCGTCCTACAAACCATCGAAAAGTGTAACTCAGGAGTGGGGGCCTCGATGGTGATGCCACCGTAACGAAAAGCGCTACGTTTGGGAGTGGAGCACTCGATTACAAGATGGCGGCTGAGGTGTAGGTCATACAATATGGCAGCCGGGGTCATGGTAAAAGGTCAAAGTGTTGCAAGATGGCGGCCGGGATGTCACAATTAAAGTTTGCGGCCTTTTGACGAAGTCTGTTGTCGGACATACCAAAATATACTATAGTATTGTTCGTTATTTCATACGAACCTTTAACCGGCAACAGATCAGGTCCTCAAATTTTCTCTCTCGTAGTTTACAACGAAAGTAGCCCATTCTCTATACCATCCCTTTTTTCTCGTTTAATTCAGTCATTCTGTTGACACTGTACGTACTGGACGCCAAACGTATGTACTTGTATGATCGCTGTCCCCTCTCGCGTGTGTCGTGCACGAAATCGATTTCCCCGCGCGCGGAGTGTGGTTGCGTCAGGACTGTAGTTGGCAACGTTCGCGTTCGCAATAATCGCCTGTTGATGCAACATCCAATCACCGCCGGCTTACCGCGTGGAGGTCGCGGGTCACGCCGCCCCTACGCCGCCCTGCAGAGCCCAGCACAGTGTTGCCAAACACGAGCGCCCAGGAACGGACGTAGAGATGAATACAGGCGCCATCTTGGTTACAAACTTTCTGAAGTTAAACCTTATTTTAATTTAATAATAAATTGAAAAATGAAAATTTTTTCCCCTGTTAAGGCAACAGAGTTCACGACAATATTAAATTTGACAATATTAAACAGTGTCTATCGACAGCATTATTACATATGTAGTCGTTCCCAAATATGTATTCAATGCCAAATGCCAATGATATCACTACTAACTTCGGCATTCTATTAAATTATCTACCATGCTTTAACGAAGCCAAATATCCAATGCTAAACTATGGCACCAAAAAAAGGATTACTTTAATCTTGATAGTCAGTGGCGTATGCAGAAACATGAATAAGGAATATATATCCCACCCCCTTTTTTGCCCCCGAAATTCTTAACAATATAAATTTCCCATCAACAAAAGGAAATGAATTTAAAGAAAACAATGTGGCAGCCCTACAAATTAAGACTAGTGGCGTATAACACCCATCGTTCAGTTATAAAGTAATGAAATCAACTACATTTGTGTTTGATGTTCCATTTCCCCCCCCCCCCCCCCCCACCCTTTTTTTCCCAATTAATGCAATTCTGAGTACACCCTTGGTGGTAGCGCGGCTGTTGAAAACATCTGTCTGTATTCGAAATTGTCTCACGTAAGTAGACAATAAATGATTAAAATTATTATTTTTAGGACATTTGCCATGGTTAGTTTGCACTGTATGACATACGGAAAACCCGAAGAACGGACAAAGGAAGATCAATACACAAAAAAAAAAACAACAGAAAGGAGTCAGTCGGTAAAGACTGTGCTGCCTTTGTATTTAACATTTTATATAGGCTGACTTAAGCTTGTTTTCTGTGTGTTTATGTATTGATCTTTCTTTGTCCATTATTCGGGTTTTCCCTACGACATACAGTGCAAAATAGCAATGACGTTTGTACAAAATAATTATTTGAATCCATCTCCCCCACTGTAAGAATTGTTCAAATAACATAGGCAATAATTATTATTGACATTTGCAAATATCTGGCGCTGACAACTAATATACAATGGAAACTAGTTTCCATTGGAAAAATCGAAGCGTGTGTGATTTTCGAATCATTGCATATTAAATACTTTTTTCCTGTTAGCAACAATTATACACTGTTAGAAATTACAGTAAATTTACGCTCTTTTCAACGAAGAATTAACTTCGAATAATAAATGAGTGCTTCGTAATTTCAGATTATTGGTCTTCGTATTAACAACGCCAGAATTTTACTTTTGAGTTTTGTTTTTCGGTATAAACGGGTTAAGAACACACGTGGAAGAATTTTTTTTTTTTTTTTTGCAGTAGTCTTTGCCAGTTATTTATATGCTTTGTTTATATACCAATATCATTCTTGTTCAAAGTGGATGAATTTAATAACCGTAAATTTAATAAGATAAAGACTAAGTTATGAAGATCACTGAATAATTTTTAACAAGCGCAACGTTCCTCTTAATTTTAAGGTGAAAATTTTAAACTGTGTACCTTAACCTTATCGAACGTTAAATAATTGTTTGCGCGTCTGTCTGTATATTATTAGCTCAAAAAACTTTTCATGCTATTGAATAAAAGTTCAAACAACGCTTAAGGCTTTTATAATAAACCGACGATTAATTTAGTTTTTATGTTATATGTTTTATGTGATATCACAAATGGTTCCAAAAGATATTATAATTATATTTTAGGATCTAATATAAAGTATCACTACTTCTATTTTGATTGTTAAAGAAAAATGACGATTAGTTTGTAAACAAATTATAATTCATTTGTACTTTTGATAAATCCAACGCACTAAACTAAGTACCTAATTGTATTTTAATAATTTTTAAAAA
Organism: Bacillus rossius redtenbacheri; assembly: GCF_032445375.1. NCBI lineage: Eukaryota > Metazoa > Arthropoda > Insecta > Phasmatodea > Bacillidae > Bacillus > Bacillus rossius. The sequence continues at coordinate 32,608,839 of NC_086339.1, read as the reverse complement.
TAAGTTTAACTTTTTTTTTAAATTAGCTCAGTGTTTTCGTCAACTTGGGAATAAATAGGTGTATGATCAGGTATGCCATGTAGTCGAGTTAGTAATTCCACTGAATTGTTCGTGCCTTCTCCTGAACGTAAATCCAAATATCAAGTTTACAGGGAAACTCTGTTGTAATTTTAACTTAAGTTTACATATTAATAAACAATAACTGTACATCCTTTATATCTAATAATTATTCTTTCCACGCGAACAAAGTCGCTGACAAGCCAGTGAATTTTGTTTAGTTTGTGCTCCTTTAAGTTGGTTCACTGTTAAAGAAAATGAAATTTTCAGTCGTGAATGTAACATAAGAGAAGTATGGATGTATTCTGACTGATGTTTATGTTCGTTGTGCAACTGTCGTGTAGGAATCATCTTTAGGTATGTGTATTTAAAATGCAAGCGAAGTGAAATTAAAAATAAGTGGAGAACTTTGTTTATGCCAAAGATTATATGTTAAAATTGGGAAACATTTTTTAAAATATAAGCTGTGTCATATATTTAGAAATTTATTTTCAAAATACACTATAAACACAACGGACAAAACAGATGTTTAAATAAAACAAAAGTTGCTCCTGAAAAACACACGTTTTTACTTAAACTAGTTCGCCTGAACATTCTAGATTTAAGAAATACATTAACATAAAGTTAATCAATCGCTTTTTGTTGTTGACTTCAAAATTCAATATAATCTTAATATGATGTTAAATTCGTTGCACACTTGAAATGCTAAACTAGCATGTATGGAAAACACTAATTTTGTTTCCTCTTAAGATATTTTTTGTTCTGTGGACACATCGGGAATATAATACTTGTTACATGCCCTTACAGCAACCTGTAAGCTCTTGACTGATTACACATCCCATGGTTATTTCAGTGGTTTCTCGCTTGGTATCTCGCCTAGTCAGAGGCGCTCTATTTTTGCTCTAGCCTTGAGCGATTGTGTATAAGTTTCTTAAGGAATAACGTTCGTAGGCTAATAACGACTATATTAACCTATATTGAGCTACGCATCAAACGCCAAGGTTAGTTGCTATATAAGATGGATACATAAATTATGATATCACGACCGTTTTATTGCAGACAGTAGTTTTTTTTAACCTGTGTAGATAGAGATATTAGATTTCCAGTATTTTTGGGAAATCTTTCTTGTAATTAACGGAAAATATTTGTTTGCTAAACTGAACATTTTCCAACGGTTTGTATTTTTATAGAAACACACAAATCTTTACTAATCGTTTTTTGCAACCATATCCAAATAACAAAAGGAGTGCGCAAGTAGGTGGTACAGAAAGACAAAATGTTTTATGTCCATAATACGGGAGTAGGGGAATGTCAGGAATTCTGGAAAACACAAAGGATATGAAAATTAGATAATTAATATAATATGCTAATTGGCTTAATATTTCTTTTTCGCTAGTTGAATAATTTCCTCTTTAATCAATTACCTACCCTTTTAATCAATTTAATTATTCAATTATAGTCAAATTACACTCGTCAACCTTTTTTTGGTCTGCAGCCATCTTGTTTGTTGTCTGCAGGTGTCCATTATTTTGTTTGTCTTCTGCACATGTCCGCCATTTTGTTTGTCGTCTGGTGGTGTTGGTCTTCGTAGTTCCGAAGCTTGAAGGTAGGTATCTCTGGTGGGTTTTTTATGTTGTACAAAAATATCTGATAATAAGTGGCCGAGCCCCGAAACGAGGGACACAGCAGGCATTTTGAGGTTAGAACGTGTGCGCCTTAGGCCGGGTTTATAGAAAACGCAAGAACGCAGAAACGCAAGAAACGCAACTACGGTAAAAGTCCAACCTTAGCTCTTCTACCAGCACGTTTATAAAAAACGCAAGACACGCAATAACGCAAGAACGCAACGCAGAAGTGGTTCAACTTTCTACTTCTTGCGTTTTCTCCTTGCGTTTCGGCCTTCTATACTGGTTGCTTTAGTATGTGAATAACTTAAACTGTCATGTAATGCATATAGAAGGCTCTGCTATTGTAATCGTTACGCTTGTGTTTTTTTATTTATGTTTTCGGCTGGCATTCTTCTAGTGAATACAGCGCAATGGAGGAGGCTGATGAATTTCTTGTTCAGCTTACCCAAAATTTTCCCTGCCTGTACGATAAGTACAACAAAAATGTTAAAAATAATCATGACTTATTCCTGAAATTTTATTTTTTGACATTGGCGATGGCCGGCGTCCTTGCGTTTTTTATAAACGACTGTGAATTTCTTGCGGTTGTCGCGCCCTGCGTTCTTGCGTTTTCTATAATCCCGGCCTTAGTCCACTCGACTACCAGGACAGTTGTGGAATAAAGAAAAACTAAAGTATGCCTATAAGCTTTCAAAGTAAGTGTTATCTCGGTTGCGCGAAATTCAGATACCACAGTTTAAATACTAAAGGTGCTACATTAAAAAATACTAAAGGGCGCCATCTTTAATTCCAGTTCGGGTTCCTATAGGATGCCAAGTTTGAATTGCAAAATTAGTTGGCAGATAGCGCCACTGTCGGCCATGTTTAGTTCAAGGTAATGCTGTCAGAGAGGGTGAAGTTTGATATTCAAAATTAGTTGTCAGATAGCACCTAAATCTTTAGTTCAGGAGTCGTCGGCTAGAAGGGGCGGGATATTTAAATTAGTAGCAAAGCCTTAAACATCCCAAGTCATCTCGGGTTCAGTACCCCGCCATCTTTGATGTGTTTGTAATCTGCTAGGACTCGTTCCTTTTCATGCACAAGAAATTCGCCCACCATCTTGAATTCATTACCCTCCATCTTGGATGGCATGGTATGCATTAGAAGCATGCATGGGAAATTATAGTAATATATATATATTTGATAATTTTATTAGTGTTAAATATATGTATAGTATGTTTATTAAAAGAAATGTAGCATAAAGTCTTTTATTGATAGCTCTACTGTAATATTCCTACATATAAATAGATGTGGGTTTATAGTATATTTACTAAATAAAATCTGTGTAGTGTTATATGTAGATTTAGTCATGCTCTTAACTTCTTATTAAACTATATATTATATTTATATAAGTATAATTTGTTATAGCCATACTTTCTTAATAAATTGAAACTATAGTCATATAGTGTACTAACTATTCCCTCTCATTGAGTTTTAATTTCAACTGTAAATTATTAATTCTTTAAAGTGTTACTGTCTTTATTAAATATGTAGGATATTATGTTAAATATTGAATATTATCAATTTGTCTTATATTTTAAAGTGTTGTAGAGACAATCTCTTCTCGTTTGGTGGATGACTTTCAGCAGTGTATGAAAACATTTTCCTGAAAACTTATTGTATACCAAGTCTATATCTTATAGCTGAAACATTGTGGTAAAGAAATTTATTTTTTTCGTAAAAAAAAAACCAGTCTAATCTGTACGTTAAAATAGTACGTTAGTAATAAATGTGATTACTCTTCATGAGAAACCAAGTTTAACATGAAAAATCATTTAAAAACTATATGTAACATGTTTGAATGAATTCTATTATTGAAAAAAAATAGTAATGAACATGCTACAGTAGATGTGTCACGTCAGAATAAAAACTCGCCTCTGCCTTTTGAGTGAAACATACTTTTTTTCATAAATTAAAAACACAGAGCAAATATATTTTTAGTTAATTTAATTTTAAAAAATTACACACATACAAACACAGTCCTCCTCTCGCATGATCACGATACCCACCATTAGGGCATGAGCCATCACCCACTGTGCAGCACTTTTCCATCGCACTCATGAGGTGTTGTTCTGCGTGCTCGTGAATGAGAGCGCGCAAGTTTGGGGTGGACACAACCAGGTGCCGACACCAAGTCAGCAGCGTCGCCGCCGTCAGGTGACACATCCCAAGCGGGAAGCCTTCTTTTCACAGACGAGAGAGCCAAAACCCGAAGTTCCCCGAAGTCCAGGTTTTTTTCCCCGTATCTTTAATGTAGCTATCCTAACCAAATCAACCGTCCACAATGTTTTAAAGTATTTATGATGTAGCTAACCTAACCTGATTGACCATTAGTATCCTTTTATCAACACCGCCATATTTATTTACAATGAACAAAAAAAAAACCGAAGATGCACGATCGGGAGTTTAGCTCTCTCGTCTGTGAAAAGAAGGCTTCCCTCCCCGGCTGTCACCTGTCACTTGTCACTCATCACTAGTCCACTCCTCGTCCCCTGACGACGCTGCCCTCGTAGTCGCTATCGCCATCCACTATATGTGCAGGCTCACGGTCCTCGCAGTGTCGAGAGTCAACTGGGAATGAAAGTCTAGGGAAGAAAATGTCTCGCACTCCACCCACCGCAGCAGTCCTCCCCCGAGAAGCCTAAGATGTACATCAAGATCTGTCCCTGCCCGAACACGCCCGAATATTCACCTTCGGCCAACCTCGGGATTTGTTTTATTTTTGCGCAGGAAAAAAATGAATTCAAATATTAAAAGTGGTCGGTTAGGTTAACTACATTAAAACACTTTAAAACACTATGGACGGTTAGTTAGGTTAGTATAGCTACATTAAAGTAAACAGAGAAATATAAATATACCCGAGGTTGGCCGAAGGTGAATATTCGGGCGTGTTCGGGCAGGGACAGAACTTGATGTACATCTTAGGCTTCCCGGACTCCCCCCCCCCCCCCCTTCAACGAACACCGTCTCGAACGAACCACATGACGTATCATGATATCCCAGCTAGCAACGGATCGATCAGGTCTAAACGTGTTGGTCGCACAGTATTTTGTTTTGGCCTGTGACGTCATCGTACCAGTGTAGTCTCATGCGCGATTGTTAATGATTGATAATTAAATTACATATTAATAAATTAATACTGTTACGACCTATGTGGGGAGAACTGGATTCGTAAGGGATAGCCCAGTTTAATTTTTCCAAATAAGTTTTATTTCAGTTTTATTAATTACTAATATTTACATTAATAATAAATAATTGTACTTAAAAATGTCCGATCACCAATCACTAGCACTTATAAATGTTTGTTTTCAATTCACTTCAATGTCTGTTCAGTCCCCAGTTCACACTCCTCACTGCAGCTAGGCTCAACAGTGGTTCGCCCCTTACCTCGCGCCTGTCCACACACTCAGTCTCGCGCCACTCTGTCGCACTCACACGGTCCCGTCGAACTCCACGTCGCTCCACTCTCAGGGGGTGGGGGGTCTCTCTCACCCTCTTCACCGATGTCGCACTTCACTTCACTCTCGTAACTCGCTCGGAACTCGCTCGGAACTGTCGCGATACTCGCTCGGAATTGTCGCGGAACTCGCTCGGAACTGTCGCGGAACTCGCTCGGAACTGTCGCGATACTCGCTCGGAACTGTCGCGGAACTCGCTCCGAACTGTCGCGATACTCGCTCGGAACTGTCGCGATACTCGCTCGGAACTGTCGCGATATTCGCTCGGAACTGTCGCGGAACTCGCTCGGAACTGTCGCGATACTCGCTCGGAACTGTCGCGGAACTCGCTCGGAACTGTCGCGGAACTCGCTCGGAACTGTCGCGATACTCGCTCGGAATTGTCGCGGAACTCGCTCGGAACTGTCGCGGAACTCGCTCGGAACTGTCGCGATACTCGCTCGGAACTGTCGCGGAACTCGCTCCGAACTGTCGCGATACTCGCTCGGAACTGTCGCGATACTCGCTCGGAACTGTCGCGATACTCGCTCGGAACTGTCGCGGAACTCGCTCCGAACTGTCGCGATACTCGCTCGGAACTGTCGCGGAACTCGCTCGGAACTGTCGCGATATTCGCTCGGAACTGTCGCGATACTCGCTCGGAACTGTCGCGATACTCGCTCGGAACTGTCACGGAACTCGCTCGGAACTGTCGCGGAACTCGCTCGGAACTGTCGCGGAACTCGCTCGGAACTGTCGCGGAACTCGCTCGGAACTGTCGCGGAACTTGCTCGGAACTGTCGCGATACTCGCTCGGAACTGTCGCGATACTCGCTCGGAACTGTCACGATACTCGCTCGGAACTGTCGCGGAACTTGCTCGGAACTGTCGCGATACTCGCTCGGAACTGTCGCGATACTCTCTCGGAACTGTCGCGGAACTCGCTCGGAACTGTCGCGATACTCGCTCGGAATTGTCGCGGAACTCGCTCGGAACTGTCGCGGAACTCGCTCGGAACTGTCGCGATACTCGCTCGGAACTGTCGCGGAACTCGCTCCGAACTGTCGCGATACTCGCTCGGAACTGTCGCGGAACTCGCTCGGAACTGTCGCGATATTCGCTCGGAACTGTCGCGATACTCGCTCGGAACTGTCGCGATACTCGCTCGGAACTGTCACGGAACTGTCACGGAACTCGCTCGGAACTGTCGCGGAACTCGCTCGGAACTGTCGCGGAACTTGCTCGGAACTGTCGCGATACTCGCTCGGAACTGTCGCGATACTCGCTCGGAACTGTCGCGATACTCGCTCGGAACTGTCGCGGAACTCGCTCGGAACTGTCGCGATACTCGCTCGGAACTGTCGCGATACTCGCTCGGAACTGTCGCGATACTCGCTCGGAACTGTCGCGGAACTCGCTCGGAACTGTCGCGATACTCGCTCGGAACTGTCGCGGAACTCGCTCGGAACTGTCGCGATACTCGCTCGGAACTGTCGCGGAACTCGCTCGGAACTGTCGCGGAACTCGCTCGGAACTGTCGCGATACTCGCTCGGAACTGTCGCGATACTCGCTCCGAACTGTCGCGATACTCGCTCGGAACTGTCGCGATACTCGCTCGGAACTGTCGCGATACTCGCTCGGAACTGTCGCGATACTCGCTCCGAACTGTCGCGATACTCGCTCGGAACTGTCGCGGAACTCGCTCCGAACTGTCGCGATACTCGCTCGGAACTGTCGCGGAACTCGCTCGGAACTGTCGCGATACTCGCTCGGAACTGTCGCGGAACTCGCTCGGAACTGTCGCGATACTCGCTCGGAACTGTCGCGGAACTCGCTCGGAACTGTCGCGATACTCGCTCGGAACTGTCGCGGAACTCGCTCGGAACTGTCGCGATACTCGCTCGGAACTGTCGCGGAACTCGCTCGGAACTGTCGCGATACTCGCTCGGAACTGTCGCGGAACTCGCTCGGAACTGTCGCGATACTCGCTCGAAACTGTCGCGGAACTCGCTCGGAACTGTCGCGATACTCGCTCGGAACTGTCGCGATACTCGCTCGGAACTGTCGCGGAACTCGCTCGGAACTGTCGCGATACTCGCTCGGAACTGTCGCGGAACTCGCTCGGAACTGTCGCGGAACTCGCTCGGTCCTGTCACGATACTCGCTCGGAACTGTCGCGGATCTCGCTCGGAACTGTCGCGATACTCGCTCGGAACTGTCGCGGAACTCGCTCGGAACTGTCGCGATACTCGCTCGGAACTGTCGCGATACTCGCTCGGAACTGTCGCGGAACTCGCTCGGAACTGTCGCGATACTCGCTCGGAACTGTCGCGGAACTCGCTCGGAACTGTCGCGATACTCGCTCGGAACTGTCGCGGAACTCGCTCCGAACTGTTGCGATACTCGCTCGGAACTGTCGCGGAACTCGCTCGGAACTGTCGCGATACTCGCTCGGAACTGTCGCGGAACTCGCTCGGAACTGTCGCGGAACTCGCTCGGAACTGTCGCGATACTCGCTCGGAACTGTCGCGGAACTCGCTCGGAACTGTCGCGATACTCGCTCGGAACTGTCGCGGAACTCGCTCGGAACTGTCGCGATACTCGCTCGGAATTGTCGCGGAACTCGCTCGGAACTGTCGCGGAACTCGCTCGGAACTGTCGCGGAACTTGCTCGGAACTGTCGCGATACTCGCTCGGAACTGTCGCGATACTCTCTCGGAACTGTCGCGATACTCGCTCGGAACTGTCGCGATACTCGCTCGGAACTGTCGCGGAACTCGCTCGGAACTGTCGCGGAACTCGCTCGGAACTGTCGCGATACTCGCTCGGAACTGTCGCGGAACTCGCTCCGAACTGTCGCGATACTCGCTCGAAACTGTCGCGATACTCGCTCGAAACTGTCGCGATACTCGCTCGGAACTGTCGCGATACTCGCTCGGAACTGTCGCGATACTCGCTCGGAACTGTCGCGATACTCGCTCCGAACTGTCGCGATACTCGCTCGAAACTGTCGCGATACTCGCTCGGAACTGTCGCGATACTCGCTCGGAACTGTCGCGGAACTCGCTCGGAACTGTCGCGGAACTCGCTCGGAACTGTCGCGATACTCGCTCGGAACTGTCGCGATACTCGCTCGGAACTGTCGCGATACTCGCTCGGAACTGTCGCGATACTCGCTCGGAACTGTCGCGGAACTCGCTCGGAACTGTCGCGGAACTCGCTCGGAACTGTCGCGGAACTCGCTCGGAACTGTCGCGGAACTCGCTCGGAACTGTCGCGATACTCGCTCGGAACTGTCGCGATACTCGCTCGGAACTGTCGCGATACTCGCTCGGAACTGTCGCGATACTCGCTCGGAACTGTCGCGGAACTCGCTCGGAACTGTCGCGGAACTCGCTCGGAACTGTCGCGATACTCGCTCGGAACTGTCGCGGAACTCGCTCGGAACTGTCGCGATACTCGCTCGGAACTGTCGCGGAACTCGCTCGGAACTGTCGCGGAACTCGCTCGGAACTGTCGCGGAACTCGCTCGGAACTGTCGCGATACTCGCTCGGAACTGTCGCGGAACTCGCTCGGAACTGTCGCGGATCTCGCTCGGAACTGTCGCGATACTCGCTCGGAACTGTCGCGGAACTCGCTCGGAACTGTCGCGATACTCGCTCGGAACTGTCGCGGAACTCGCTCGGAACTGTCGCGGAACTCGCTCGGAACTGTCGCGGAACTCGCTCGGAACTGTCGCGATACTCGCTCGGAACTGTCGCGATACTCGCTCGGAACTGTCGCGGAACTCGCTCCGAACTGTCGCGATACTCGCTCGGAACTGTCGCGGAACTCGCTCCGAACTGTCGCGATACTCGCTCGGAACTGTCGCGATACTCGCTCGGAACTGTCGCGGAACTCGCTCGGAACTGTCGCGATACTCGCTCGGAACTGTCGCGGAACTCGCTCGGAACTGTCGCGGAACTCGCTCGGAACTGTCGCGATACTCGCTCGGAACTGTCGCGATACTCGCTCGGAACTGTCGCGGAACTCGCTCGGAACTGTCGCGGAACTCGCTCCGAACTGTCGCGATACTCGCTCGGAACTGTCGCGGAACTCGCTCGGAACTGTCGCGATACTCGCTCGGAACTGTCGCGATACTCGCTCGGAACTGTCGCGGAACTCGCTCGGAACTGTCGCGATACTCGCTCGGAACTGTCGCGATACTCGCTCGGAACTGTCGCGGAACTCGCTCGGAACTGTCGCGGAACTCGCTCGGAACTGTCGCGATACTCGCTCGGAACTGTCGCGGAACTCGCTCGGAACTGTCGCGGAACTCGCTCGGAACTGTCGCGATACTCGCTCGGAACTGTCGCGATACTCGCTCGGAACTGTCGCGGAACTCGCTCGGAACTGTCGCGGAACTCGCTCGGAACTGTCGCGGAACTCGCTCCGAACTGTCGCGATACTCGCTCGGAACTGTCGCGGAACTCGCTCGGAACTGTCGCGATACTCGCTCGGAACTGTCGCGGAACTCGCTCGGAACTGTCGCGGAACTCGCTCGGTCCTGTCACGATACTCGCTCGGAACTGTCGCGGATCTCGCTCGGAACTGTCGCGATACTCGCTCGGAACTGTCGCGGAACTCGCTCGGAACTGTCGCGATACTCGCTCGGAACTGTCGCGATACTCGCTCGGAACTGTCGCGGAACTCGCTCGGAACTGTCGCGATACTCGCTCGGAACTGTCGCGGAACTCGCTCCGAACTGTCGCGATACTCGCTCGGAACTGTCGCGGAACTCGCTCGGAACTGTCGCGATACTCGCTCGGAACTGTCGCGGAACTCGCTCGGAACTGTCGCGGAACTCGCTCGGAACTGTCGCGATACTCGCTCGGAACTGTCGCGGAACTCGCTCGGAACTGTCGCGATACTCGCTCGGAACTGTCGCGGAACTCGCTCGGAACTGTCGCGATACTCGCTCGGAATTGTCGCGGAACTCGCTCGGAACTGTCGCGGAACTCGCTCGGAACTGTCGCGGAACTTGCTCGGAACTGTCGCGATACTCGCTCGGAACTGTCGCGATACTCGCTCGGAACTGTCGCGATACTCGCTCGGAACTGTCGCGGAACTCGCTCGGAACTGTCGCGGAACTCGCTCGGAACTGTCGCGATACTCGCTCGGAACTGTCGCGGAACTCGCTCCGAACTGTCGCGATACTCGCTCGAAACTGTCGCGATACTCGCTCGAAACTGTCGCGATACTCGCTCGGAACTGTCGCGATACTCGCTCGGAACTGTCGCGATACTCGCTCGGAACTGTCGCGATACTCGCTCCGAACTGTCGCGATACTCGCTCGAAACTGTCGCGATACTCGCTCGGAACTGTCGCGATACTCGCTCGGAACTGTCGCGGAACTCGCTCGGAACTGTCGCGGAACTCGCTCGGAACTGTCGCGATACTCGCTCGGAACTGTCGCGATACTCGCTCGGAACTGTCGCGATACTCGCTCGGAACTGTCGCGATACTCGCTCGGAACTGTCGCGGAACTCGCTCGGAACTGTCGCGGAACTCGCTCGGAACTGTCGCGGAACTCGCTCGGAACTGTCGCGGAACTCGCTCGGAACTGTCGCGATACTCGCTCGGAACTGTCGCGATACTCGCTCGGAACTGTCGCGATACTCGCTCGGAACTGTCGCGATACTCGCTCGGAACTGTCGCGGAACTCGCTCGGAACTGTCGCGGAACTCGCTCGGAACTGTCGCGATACTCGCTCGGAACTGTCGCGGAACTCGTTCGGAACTGTCGCGATACTCGCTCGGAACTGTCGCGGAACTCGCTCGGAACTGTCGCGGAACTCGCTCGGAACTGTCGCGGAACTCGCTCGGAACTGTCGCGATACTCGCTCGGAACTGTCGCGGAACTCGCTCGGAACTGTCGCGGATCTCGCTCGGAACTGTCGCGATACTCGCTCGGAACTGTCGCGGAACTCGCTCGGAACTGTCGCGATACTCGCTCGGAACTGTCGCGGAACTCGCTCGGAACTGTCGCGGAACTCGCTCGGAACTGTCGCGGAACTCGCTCGGAACTGTCGCGGAACTCGCTCGGAACTGTCGCGATACTCGCTCGGAACTGTCGCGATACTCGCTCGGAACTGTCGCGGAACTCGCTCCGAACTGTCGCGATACTCGCTCGGAACTGTCGCGATACTCGCTCGGAACTGTCGCGGAACTCGCTCGGAACTGTCGCGATACTCGCTCGGAACTGTCGCGGAACTCGCTCGGAACTGTCGCGGAACTCGCTCGGAACTGTCGCGATACTCGCTCGGAACTGTCGCGATACTCGCTCGGAACTGTCGCGGAACTCGCTCGGAACTGTCGCGGAACTCGCTCCGAACTGTCGCGATACTCGCTCGGAACTGTCGCGGAACTCGCTCGGAACTGTCGCGATACTCGCTCGGAACTGTCGCGGAACTCGCTCCGAACTGTCGCGATACTCGCTCGGAACTGTCGCGGAACTCGCTCCGAACTGTCGCGATACTCGCTCGGAACTGTCGCGATACTCGCTCGGAACTGTCGCGGAACTCGCTCGGAACTGTCGCGATACTCGCTCGGAACTGTCGCGGAACTCGCTCGGAACTGTCGCGATACTCGCTCGGAACTGTCGCGGAACTCGCTCCGAACTGTCGCGATACTCGCTCGGAACTGTCGCGGAACTCGCTCGGAACTGTCGCGATACTCGCTCGGAACTGTCGCGGAACTCGCTCCGAACTGTCGCGATACTCGCTCGGAACTGTCGCGATACTCGCTCGGAACTGTCGCGGAACTCGCTCGGAACTGTCGCGATACTCGCTCGGAACTGTCGCGGAACTCGCTCGGAACTGTCGCGGAACTCGCTCGGAACTGTCGCGATACTCGCTCGGAACTGTCGCGATACTCGCTCGGAACTGTCGCGGAACTCGCTCGGAACTGTCGCGGAACTCGCTCCGAACTGTCGCGATACTCGCTCGGAACTGTCGCGGAACTCGCTCGGAACTGTCGCGATACTCGCTCGGAACTGTCGCGGAACTCGCTCCGAACTGTCGCGATACTCGCTCGGAACTGTCGCGGAACTCGCTCCGAACTGTCGCGATACTCGCTCGGAACTGTCGCGATACTCGCTCGGAACTGTCGCGGAACTCGCTCGGAACTGTCTAGAATTCCGATTCCGAGTTCCTTATCGGTCGGCAGACTTTGGAGTGAGATGAGCCATATATTAAATACACAGTCTCCAATTTTTTAGAGAGCCGCAACATGTATTTGTATGTATCTACATACCGGGCATACCGTCTGCCATCTATCGGATTGACGTGAAAGTAACTGCAGGTTTTTACAAAAACACCTTGGAGCTGTCCGGTATTAGTCTCTGGAAGTGCTTGGTTGAATTGTGATCGGTGTTGTGTTTCACTCGGCTATCGGAACACGCGCCACCATTATCCTGTCTGTGAGATATTCACATAGTCTGGGGGAGGGATTTTCGGAGTTTGTTGGAAGAGGGAAAATGGGGGGGGGGGGGGTGTTTATCGGCAGACTACACGTGCCGACAGATCACGTCCAAATGTATTATTTCAGCGCAGGCAGCTTAAGATTAACACGGAGGAAATTCGCCTTTTTGCAACTGATGCACCGCGCATGCTTTATCATTTGGACCTTAAAAGTAATCCGATTAATATTTTCGACGAGATGAACCTAAATAAAAAAATGCCTGTAAAATATTATTCGCAAGTTTGGAGTGTTCCCGGTTTTTATTTCATACATATAATATATAACAATAATTTATTCCAAATGACAGAGGCAGTTTTATTTTTTAATATCTAAAAACAGTTTGCAGGATAAAATTAGTTTTGAGCACCGCAAATTAATACAGTGTTCGCTTTGGCTACACTTTGTATCAAGCCCTAAACAAAGAATAGATCACGTGGTCCCAATAAAAAAACAGTTTATTCTCAAATTCTATTTTATTTATACTCGAGTTTAACGGTCGTATGAACAAATTTATGCTTTGAGGCCCCAGCGGACTGAAACACGTGTGTGAGAGAAACTGGGTTAGAGTCCTGGGTAACACATGGGTGTAAATTATTGAGAGTCTTGATTTGACACATCTGTTACTTCATTAAATATTATCAAAAGTGAAAGTTATAAGTCGACCTTGTTAATAACAAACATTTATGTGGATGTTTGGCTCGTTGGGGATGTATAAATACCAGGGCTAAAACACTTATATTAGCCCTATAAAAATTATTATCAATGTAAATATTTTAAAAACACGTGATCGAGTCATTCAGTACTCGCAAGAAATGTGTAACATCTAACTACGGTAACGAGTAGATTCACGTGCTCTAATATTGCAAATACACTTATTCGGACACGAAATTTAACGTAGAATTTTTTTTTTTAAGTAATGCCGAGCGTGATAATTTTACGCTAATTGTGTTTTCAACTACATTTCTGTACGCAAATCACACTTAAGTTTCCGCAACTGCCGCTAGAATTCGTTGCCGGAGCAACTACGTAAACGATTGAAACATTCGATTTGAAGATCGAAAGGTTAAACTATATAATGAAACAGCTCCGATAAAAGCAAAAAAAAAGGGTCTTGACAAAATATTTAAACCTGGCTTTGGATCTGATTTTCGTCGGGTAATTTTATTAAAATACTTGTCATCTTGTTAAAATTCAATAAACAGTTAATTCCTTTGGCTTTGTGAACTTTGGTTCGCGCCATCCGCCACAGAAGGCAGCACCGTGGTTACACATTTCCGTTCCCTGCGACTTCCGTTCCATTCACGAAATCACTCCCGCCAAATGCCGCATAGCGAGATCTGAGATGACACACATCAAAAAGTGGGCGCGTTATTAGCACTCTGGGCCCTGAACAATTCAGTTCAGGTTCAATCCCAAGTGTGATGAGATTTGACAACTTTCGTAATCATGTAACTAAAATAATTTACCTATAAGTATTATATGGGAAATTTAATATACATATACAGATTGTCACATAACTCAACATCAAACTGAGAACAGCTGATAGGCCAGTAAGTTATGATTTTGAATCAAAAAACTAAAAAAAAAATGCCATAGTTTTCGAGTTATAGGCATTTTTTCAAACTTTTTTAAATATCCTCTCGACACTAAATTATTCAATACCGTGACTAAAAAATTTTCACGCTATTATAAGTTTTTGCTTGACTTATGCGGCAACAATTATTTTTAATCGGGTCACTTTGACTATTCACGCTGCAAAAAAGTTGCTTTGCTGACTTAGCAAGTTATTTGATTTAATTAGCCATATTTTTAAATTACGTGCTAAGTTATAAAAATAATATTTGTACAGTATCACTATTCAAAGTTTCACGATTTTTTTTTGTTTGCCACTAAAATCTTCCAAATTATTATTTTTTCCTAAAAGTAAAGCATGTTAATTTTTTTTTTCGAATTGTTATAAATAGTAGGTTTATATACGATTGCGTAGCAAAGTTTCTACTCATAGTATCTAATAATTGGATGCAGGGTGAGTATTTAAAAACTTGAAGAAAAAAATACCTATAACTCGAAAATTACATTTTTTTGACGTGATAATGTCTTATAAATCTATGAACGCCGGCTGCACGCACGAAAAAGCATGACTCATTGTCACGTTCCGCCTGAGCCGAGCGTGCAAGCGAGAGCGCGGAACAAGCTATAGAGAGGCACGATCGGCCTAAGCGTTCAGCTTGTGACGCATCTATCTCTCTCCCACTCACTTTATCACGTAAAATTATCGTCCGTAAACTGACTTTACAGACAATCCCCTTTTTTTTATTTTAGTTTTCTGATTCAGGACCGTAAAGTACTTGCCCATCAACGGTTCTCGGCTTTATGTTGAACTATGGGACACACTGGTTATATGTTATAGTTAGGGGAACTGTGCCTAATACCGCACCGCTTCCTAATTCCGCACCCCATGGTATCTCGGCCGGTATGTGCTGCAACCTAGCAGCAATAAGCACAAATCGTAAATGCGGACAAAGTATCGTGTCGGTGGAAGAATATAGCGTCCTCACAAAGATTTGCGTGTGCTAGGAGAGAATGAATTTTTTACTGTGAGCTAAATATTTGTAAGGGGTCACTTCTTCGATTTGTTTCAACAACAAAGGTATGTGTTTTTTACAATTTGACTATATAAATAGCGTGTCATAATACCAAAGTGTTGCTAGTACCAGTGGTTATTTTAATTGATGTTACGTTTTTTGTAACAATGGCCGCCTTTTGTTTTTCTTGCATTTGCCGAATACCGCACATTGAAGTAGTCCTAATATCGCATGGTGCGATATTAGGAATATCTTAAATTTTCTACGACTAGCAGCTTAATAAAATACAATGAAACCTGCATTACACCATTATCTAGTTAGATATCATACATTATTGTGTGTGGCATGTTACTTACATAGTACCTATATAAAACAAAATATGTCATATAAGTAGAAAAATACCTAACTATTGAAATTACTTTTGTGTAGTTTGAAAATAGTAAACGATACATTGGTTAAAACCAAAACAGTTTATAATTGTTAGCATTGATTAAAATTCACTAATTTATATTTTCATCACATTTTTATGAAGAATAAAGTATCGAAATTTACTGGAAATCACTTAATGTGTTATGGCGTTTTAATTTTTCTAATTAGTAAGAAACAAAACAGTTTCGTTTAGGGTTTATAAAATGGTTTATTTCTTTGATATTTTTAGTGTGTGTTCATTATAACCAAGCATACTATACCTAAAGTCAAGTTAGTAGAGATTTTGGTGGCTCTGAACAGTGCGGATTTGAAAGCAGATGAAAAATATCATGAGAACGAAATTAAAGGTGGGATAACGTTGAATTCCCGAAGAAAAAAAAACGCCAAACGACATCATCGTCCAGGTACGATTACCACAAAAGTTAGGCCGATAAAGCAATTAAATATTTTAATAATCTAAAAGTATTTGGTTTCTATATTCATGCCTGCTGCAGGCTTTTCAAGGCACGCTTGCTAGAAACTGTTTAGTCACACATGCACTAATGCAAGCAGGCTGCCTGTAATGCTATCTGAGTGAATGATTTGTGATGTGTAGCTTACAGTAAGGTACACATTGGAAATGGAGGTTAGGTTTTATGGCTTAACAGCTAAATACATTAAACGAATGGCTTTTGAACAGGCAGAAAAGAATGGTAAATGTCATCCTTTTTCTAAGGGAGAAGAAGCAGCGGGATGGAAATGGCTACGTTCATTCATGAAGAGACATCCACAACTTAGCCTCAGAAAACTCCAAGCAACATCACTGGGAAGAATAAGAGGGTTCACACAAGAAAATGTCAACCTATTTTTTGACATCTTTGAGCCATTGATGGATGTTATTAAACATTCCCCAAATAGGCTCTACAACTGTGATGAAACAGGTCTCACTGTTGTGCAGCACAAGGTTAGTAGGGTGGTTTCAGTAAAGGGAAAACATCAGGTCGGAGCAGTATCTTCTGCTGAAAGAGGTTTCTTGGTGACTGTAGTTACGTGTATGAATGCCTCGGGTCACTATGCCCCACCACTTCTAGTCTTTCCTAGAGTCAACATGAAACCAGAACTGCTTGATGGCACTCCAAATGGTTCTATAGCTGTGTGTCATAAATCTGGTTGGATAAAAATTGACAGTTTCCTTCAGTGGTTCCAACAGCAGTTCTTGGCCATTGTGAAGCCTAAAAAAGAAGATCCTGTCATATTGGTGCTTGATGGACATTATTCCCATACCAGAAATCTTCAACTACTGGAGCTTGCTCGTGAAAATTGGTGTGCACATTGTATGTTTGCCCCCCACTGCACACACAAAATGCAGCCCCTTGATGCTACATTTATGTTGCCCCTGAAAACTTACTTTGCTCAAGCAATAGAAACTTGGCTCAAGCAAAATGTAGGTCAGAGTGGTAACTCACTATCAAGTTGGAAGACTTCTGGGAGAAGCTTACAACAAGGCAGCTACTGTTGCAACAGCTACAAGTGGTTTCAAGAAAACTGGTTTGTTCCCTTGCAACTGCAACATTTTCGGTCAACATGAGTTTGTTAGCGAGCTCAACAGTAGCCCTCTATATGACGATCAAGTAAACAAACCTCGTATGACACCGCCACTACAAAACAAAGGAAATCAGTCGTTAGGCCTATTAACAGCAAGTAGGTCTATCCAACAAGAGCTTCATAAAAGTCTTAGTGACATCTGTTCATCATCTCAGCCAAGCACTAGCATGGCGTCAGGGATTCTAGTAGGTCCTGCTGACATTTCACTTGTGCCTTCTCTGAAATCCGACCAAACAAAAACATCAAGAGGGAGAGGTTGACCAACCTGCCCTGCTGCCGTACTGACAAGTTAGCATTACAAAAACAAGCTATCCGGTTATGTGAAAAACATATCTATGAAGGGTAGGACAAAACATACATGGGCTAGAGAAGAATATTGTATGAGGGGAAAAAAGAAGTTGTGAGACACGTAAAACTCTTAGCAAGAAGGAATCTGTTACGGAAAACAAGAGCAACAAACAAAAGAAACGGAAGACGAAGATATCACTGTCTTCAGAATCAAGTGAAGAGATGGCTGAACATCTGACAGTTTCCACAGATGAAGAATATAGTGATGATGAAGATTGTGTGTGTCCTTACTGCAACCAGTTGTATTTACAAGACAGGCAGGGGGAAAAATGGGTTATCTGTACAAATTGTCGCATTTGGTGTCATGAAGGGTGTTCAGGAACAGATGATTACACTTCATTCATATGTGATTTTTGTTTGGAAGGGTAATGCTACAAATTTTTTGAAGATTTACGTGACTCGTATTGATTTCATTGTTCTAGTTTGAAAATGCACATTTAAAATTTAGTTTTAATTAGAAACTCTTCTTTTACAACATACCAGCCTAAGAACGATGTAAACTGAACCATGTGTTAGTTATTCTTTTTAATGGAAGATGTGCCAGATATATTAGTTTAAAAAAATTGTGTCCCAAATATCGCACACTAGTGCGATATTAGGAACACTGTTTTTCAAATGACGAAAGTACATCAATTTCCTTTCTCTGTTATAAATTGCAAATCAATATAAATAAAACCATGTCCAACATAACATGTTTTGCAGTAATAACCCTAATGTGCTAAACAGTGGTTAATTATTTTTTTAGGAAATTTGTCTCCACATAAATCAGTATTTTCAAAATGGGTGCGATATTTACTATATATTTTACTTATTGCTAAACAAATGCAGAAGAAATATTGTGGATTCGTGAGAAATCTCCATTACAACAGTTTAGGTTATTAACTTCCATCACATGTTTAAGAACTTCAAAAAATGTATATTGGATTACAATTTTCCCCTGAATACTTTATATAATCCAGTTTAATTTGCAGTCAAAAAAAATGGCAGGTGAGGAACTCACTGTATGTCAATATTCAAGGAACTTTTTTGTTTCCGTGTTTATTTCAACTCTTTTCGAGATATTCTGGGGGTTCAGAAGTAAATATTTTATAGAAATTAGAAACATAATTTTTTGTAATTCAAATGTTTTTGTCTTTAAACGTTATGAAACTTTTGTCTTAGCAATTCCTCCACGCTCAGTATTCATATTTAACCTAGTATAGTTTACCCTTAAATATCGATGGCAATTCGCACACCTAAATCATATCGTACCGTTTTAAACCACCCTTATTCCTCCTTTATTTTTTACCTTTTAATCATAGAGTATTTGGATATTTGTGGTGATTTTAATATGTGAAATCTGAATCCTACTTGACTGTTTTTAACTGTCAGATATGTTTTGTCAACGAATACGTCATTAGCTGAGTCACTTCGATTACCGTGAATTCAGTAAATAACCTTGAAAAACTTATTTCGTATATTATTCTGCTGATACAAACAATAAATAAATTATCCCTGCACTGAAATTGTTTCTAAATGGAACATCAATAGTAATATGATATTACAGATAGTTGTAAATTTGTACATTTACATTAAAACTACAGTATCACAGTGAAATAAATGTTAATCGCAGTAATACTGGGGTTCATATTCTTACCCAGGCATTTATGTCTTGTGTTGTCCCAGTACCTCTAGTAGTTAAAAGTTATTTGTTAATCTTTCCCTGAATAGCTTTCCCGTATTAACTGCGCACATAAAAGCAGGATAAAACAAATTTAAAACATATTGTTAAATATTATATCACCTTTTGCGCGAATGAAACATAATTTACAATACAAAATTATGTGCCAATTTTCTTAAGACATACTCATTATTATCTCATGAAACCTATTCCATATGTGCTAAAATAACCATAGTCATGCGTTGTTCAAATTTACAATATCTTGCTTGACATATCACAAATTATTTCCAAAGGAATCTTTTGTAAAAATTCAAAAAAAATTCTGTTTGGTATG
Organism: Bacillus rossius redtenbacheri; assembly: GCF_032445375.1. Classification (NCBI taxonomy): domain Eukaryota; kingdom Metazoa; phylum Arthropoda; class Insecta; order Phasmatodea; family Bacillidae; genus Bacillus; species Bacillus rossius. Next base: position 32,589,237 of record NC_086339.1, on the reverse strand, counting down.
ATATTTATATGCTTTTCATTGACTTGCATTGTTGTATTTACTTAATTTTATTGAAAAATTATCAATTGTATTTGTGTGGGCGTTATTTCGTGTTTGCTGGAGTGGAATAACATATTATACGGATGTATATAAAAATTGTTACAAACTTTGACAAACGAACATTGCTTTGTGACTTCTTCGCAAAAGGAATGTCACAAAACAATGCCGAAACTGCACGAAGCTAGATGAGTAAAAACGCCCCCCAACAACGGTTCATTAACGGCCTAAACGAGCGATGCCCGGTTCATTCGTAATTAAACCCAAGTCCTCCGCTGAATGCTGCAATAGTTTACGCACGTTCGCACTGGTTGTCATTTAAACGGCCACCAATCTTCGCTCTTAACGGACATCGCCGACACTAGATCACTTGCGTGTGACTACGTTGCGTCGTTACTGCCCCGTTACGTTCATGCGGGCTTGCGTATTTGTCGATGATCCAGTCATTAAAATGGGCCTGGACTCCATAATCCTGCCATGGGAAATAAATACTGGATATATAGCAGTGACATAACGCCGTAGACAATATGTTACGTCAAATTTATTTTTTTAGGGTAACAAGAGCTAAAAATAATAATGCATTCCTATCCCTCCCCTTCCTTTTTTTCTAACCAAATTATACTGCATAAAATGAAATTGTCAGAGGAAAACTGTAAAACTTAAATATATATATTTTTTGGAGATGTTCTTAAACTTGTAATGAAATACATAGTTGTATGAGAGATTTCTCACGAATCTATAATATTTCTTCTGCATTTGTTAAGGAATACGTAAAATATATAGGAAATATAACATATATACAGTATGTCCCTCTGTTCAACGTCAAGCCGAGGACAGTTGATAGGCCAGTATTTGAAAGTTCTGAACAAAATACCAAAATTTAAAAAAATCGTTTTCCAGTTATCGGCTTTTATGAAAGACTTTAAAAAATTGCTAAATTATTAGATATTGTGGATAGGAACTTTGTTATGCAATCATAAATTTACAAAAAATAATTACAGTGTGCACTTTTTAGTATGAATAAATTTATTAGACATTGAAAACTACTGCCACGTCATTTGCCTAGCAATAAGTGAATCTAGAACATTTACGTGTTTAATCTTAGCTTCATATATTTTAAAATATGTAGGCTACATTGGGCTTTTGTATAGATATTTTGGGTAATTTTGTCTTTCAATTACATGGATTGCAACGCCTGCGTTTTTCCCCCTCAGTGCTGTCAGTGTCATCTCTGCTTTCGCCCGAATAGGTTTTGGAAAACCGTGGGAAGCCGAAACCAGTTTTGGCTGTATACAGGATTTGAACCCACACTCTCCGGAAAGCAGGCCCACTGTATTGCCGCTGCGCCACTCCGCTATGATTGGTCGACAGTGGTCTCACTATGCGTCGCTATGTGGTAGAGAGACTTGAGTAGGTTTCTCCTGTTTCAAATACTGTGGTAATCCGTAAATATTTCCAAACAATATGTATAATGAAAAGAACACTTTAAAATAACACATACCGTGTTGAAATTAACTGAATTCGCATCAATTTATGAAGGTCCTTTTCCATAATATTAGCTTTCGCTAGAAGATTTTAATGGTATTGAGACAGTACTCTTTTGTTTTTTGTCAGCATAACTAATATTGCTTGCAAAACTAAAAGTAGTTTTTTATATAAATTTAGTTCTTTGTCTTTTATTTTATAGTATGAATACAGTATTTTACCGATGTAACTGGTGTGTTTATACTAGACGTTTATTTTACATTCGTAAAACAAGTAAATCGAGTCACAATGTTTTTCGAAACAGAAGTTGTGATTTTCCACAAACCCACGTCAAACAGAGTGGAAATCTTTTATTCTACGATTTTGCATTCAGTACAGAATCACTGTGACCTGTACGCGAGTGGTTCTTGAAAATATATAGCCCCGGCTATAAACGGAGGAAAAGGTTTCCATAGAATAAAAATATGCGACATCAGATACACAAATCACACCCTTTTGTTGAGCATGGCCGTAAAATTCGTGCCCCAGAATTCGTTTCTAGAAGCTCTATTTGTTTTATCGGAGAATTTGTGTGGGTAACAATTTTTTTCCTGTGTTTTATTTCTATCCCTTTCTTTTGAACCTTACCGCTGTAAGCGTAAAGTAATTTCACAAGCGCACAACAAAAATGATTTATTCGCAATTTTCGCAGTTTTGATACTTGGAGCTTTGTGCATCATTTGAGCGTGCAAATTATATATTATTTAAGACTGTGTTCGAATCAGCATATTTTGTAGAACAAAATTGTTACTTATCCAGAATTTTTTATACAATAATGAATACGTATTTCCGAAATTCCTTTGTAGCGTTTTCTATCCAAAAAAAAAAAAATTCAAAAAATTACAACAAAAATTCTCCGTGTTGGTTCAACCTTTAAAATAAAATGTTTGTGTTATTTACTTGTTTTGTACTTATATAAAGGTTTGTATCAAAATAAGCAATACTATAAATAATTCGAATTTAAATGAAATTATTAGTTGTAAATTTATATATATATTTATATATAATATAGTTTGATTGAGGCATTTTAGATATATATTTTGAGTTCAAACTTCTTTAGAGCTAGTTGATTAATTCAAGGCAATGACGTCATTAGAGAGCAATGAATAAAGTAACGAGAAAAGAAGGTAACGCTCAAAGCGAGTGAAGAAGAGAGTTCAACAGCTGTATGACTGTCGCCATGTTCGTTACAGTTCGAAACTTCCAGTGTGAAACTTCATTTTCTGTCGAATTACTTGTCTCAAACACAGGTGTCAGCAGCAGCACATGATTGCATTCAAGCTAATTTTCACATTTGTGCCCACTACCGTACTTGCTCACTCACGTACTTCCGCACGTACACTTGCACCCATTTTTACATACTCCCAGGGTACCTGTACGCTGACATGTGGACTTGTATACTTGCGCACGTGTCTAAAATATTTGCTTGCCCTGCAAATTTCCCTATCCCTCTTATCTGTGAATTTCCACTTCAAACGCTTCAAATGATCGAGCACTGGATTCTAGATCTGAAACTGTTTAATTAAAACCATTTCTGAAAAGTTAAATTTCAACCGAATCTGAATGTCACGAGAGAGCGAAACAAGTGGATGGTTAATGCATGCGAAATGGTTCCTGCCAAAATCACCAATTACAAAGTCACAGCGTAGGTGAGGGAAAGGTTTACCAGCTAAGTAAGTCTAAAGTATGCGCTGGGAAAGGACATGGAGACGGGGTGGTTTGGCAGCAGGCAGTGTGCAGTGCGGGGGTTCCTAGGGGTGCGTCCACTTGCTAGCAGTGTCCCGTTCCACCGCTGCTCCGACCTGCGCCGGTAACGCCCGCCGCCCGTGGTCGCCAAGGCATCATCTCCGCACTGCAAGGCACTGGGTCACAATCCCGGCCACGTGATTTATTCTTAGTATTATAGCCATAGCGGTGGGACAGTTTTAATGCCTTAACCTTTTTATAACGTTAAATATTCCAAATTCTATTTTTTTTGACGTGACAACGTCTAATAAATCGATGAACGCCGGCTACACGCACGGAAAAAGTGTCCCGTAACGCACATTGTCCCACTACGGATGTGTCCTGTTATGCTCATTGTACGCATGCGTGGCATCTCTCTTCCACTCGATTGGAACAACAATCGATTTGACTTTTCAATCATATTTTCGTCGTTTGAATTATTAATATTATATAATTTAACGATCTTCCACCGATTTGCAGCCGACAATATATTTTTAATTTCCCGCCTACCACTATAAGAAATAAACATGGCGGACTACATACGTTTTTAAAACTCCCACAACACAAAACTAAATTTTTTAATAAATATATATCTAACATCTAAAACAATTAGTTTCAATATGGCCTCGTGGCCGTGAGGTTATAATCGCTAGTAATAAATATATTTGAATTAATGAATGCAAATAAAAGTAAATTTATTAATTAAATTGTAGATTTAATTTCACTCCTTCTTTGTATCACTACAAAATAATGATAATTCAATAAAAATTATTCAATTTTATTCATAAAAGTATGCAGAGGTAGATTTTATCATACAAAAGATAGAAAAATTAAAAAAAATCTTCCTTAAATAATATAATATTTTTAATGCCTAAATGGTTTGGTTGCAAAAACCTATTACGACTCAGTCTCAGGCCGAATATGATATTTCTTTTTCTTATGGATCCATCATTTCATCAATGTTTTGTTATGACGTTTTCACGTTAAACTATCGTCCGTAAACCGACTTTACAGACAACCAATTTTTTGAAGAAAATAACTTGGTGTCTATTGACAGCATTATTTCAATCTTAGTCATTCCCAAAAATTAATTTTTTTTAGTAGCCAGTTAATTTTCACGTCAGCCATTCCAATGAATTATATTCTATATTGTTACAAATAAATATTTTGAAAATTAAACCACAGAATTTAGTTATGCCTAAAAACTTATTGAAAACAAGATGGTGCCTTTAGGTTTCTGTCTCTCCCCTCTTACGTTTTCTCTGTGTACCTACATGGCTGAACACTCCCTCAATGTCACCAAATAACCGATAAGCAATGAGGATTAAATGAGGGAAATTTAATAATCCTAATGTTTATAATCTTCACAACAGAATAGCGGTATCCCGTGAAGAGAATCAAGGGTTATATTCCAACGCCTTAGCTTAGATAGAAATGTTACCATCTGTTCTTAACTGTACACGCAAATTCCTGAACGGAGCAAGTTAACCATGCTTGTGTTAGGATCATAGCTCTTACAGGAAAAAAAAAATGTGTTTTAGAAATGATGACACTGAAAAACTTAGCTTTATTTTGATGAGCAAAAACAACGCCAAAAATTTGTGAAAAAGGTACAAATAAATATAATTATAAAATATCTCTGTCATCCAATGCAACACATGCAAACTATGTGCAAGTATACTATATTTTTGCATTAATGTATTATTTTTTTAAAAAATCATGTTTTTTTTAGTTATTCTGTGACCAATTTTTGTGAAATTCGCCTCAAGTGTGATCTAGTGACACTATTGAAAATCTCACAAGTTACAAATTTTATGCGCTTTTCACACGGCTCGTTAGAAGCACTTTATTTCTCGCCACTCTTGCGGTTACAAAGTTCTATTCCGTGTAACGTAGAAACTTTATAGTTAGCTGCAAGGGGCCCGCCTAGTCGTGGATGATCCGTGTTAGTGTGGCGAGATGATAAGTACTACACTCGCTAGTGTTTCTAGCGCGGTGTCGCCTCTAAGCGCAAGGCTGTGAATTGGCGCGCAGTCTAACAATTATTCCTGAAGGAAAAAAAAAACGCGTTCACTCTCCAAAAAAATACAGTTTAGTAACGAAATACTGAAACAGATACCTACTAATAATAATATAATAATAATTTATTTCCCATTTTTTTTACACTTTGTTAACAATATTCACTTAATTAACCAGGAAGTTTAGCACTCACGAAAGCAAGCTTGTATGTGAGTGCATCTAGTCACTTCAAATTACATGCGGTATTTTGACGATTGTAAATATTTGTAAATGTATAATAACTGAGAAATAAATATATAAAATATAACCTAAGAAACTTTACATTAGTTATACAAAGATGAAAGTTAAAAAGAGCAATTTATTAAAATTCAATGTTATGTATAAACAAAAACCGTGAAAATTATTATTAATTATAATATTGTTACATGAATAAATGAAAATATAATTAAATCATTTTATTTATATTAACAGAAATACTCTTTTGCCCTCAGCGCATTCTTAAATGCTTTTCACAAACTGTCACCACTCGGATATCTCGAGCATTTTCCCGATCGCGTGGTTTCTTCTGAAGCTCTGCGCTTGGCGTGTGAGCCCATGAAGATCAGCTACAATCTGCGAGCCCCTTGATGACGCCACCCGCATGGCACCAGCGTGCGCCGGGAAGCGTGCCGGAAGTATGCGACAGGTGGCGTCGAAAACGCGGTGCAGTTTGCGCGCCAACTGCAATGCCTTTACAAAATTTTGCATTGTTTTGTGATGAAGCTGAATGTCTGGACACGAGCTGTTTGATGGGGGAGGGGCAATGGGTGTTAGTAGTATATAAATGTATGTCCGGAAACTGGCTTCATATTTTTTGAGGTGTGTGAGGTGCCTACCCCCATCTAGGATTGTGACGTTACGGCGGCCATATTATATGACCTTGACCTCTGAACTTGATATTGGCCTTGATATTGAACTTTTACCTTGACCTTTAACTTACCTTTACCTTGATCTCAGTCGCCATCTTGGATTCCTCCATCTTGTCATCAAGTGTCTCAATCCCCCGAATGTTGCAATTTTCGTCACGGCCGCCATATTGAATCCTAATAACATGCCCACCATCTTGGATCTGATGACATTTGTTTTTAGATTTTGACGACACAGACGCCATTTGGTTGTAGTCTGCTGGAGGACGCCATCTTGAATTTCACGACCGACATATTTTGTTTTTTCTCTTCTGCTAGAGGTCGCCATCATGGATTCAGTCATCTTTGTTTTTGGTGTCTTGTTCCTAGAGAGCGCCAGTAATGCTCTGTCTCATGCATATAAGGTCGATGGCCATATTGAAATTGTTTAATTATTAAGCTAGAAATTCTGAAAAACTCAAAAAATCACTTGTTAAAATAATGATTGATTTGATTTATTTAATTCCTTGTTTCGATCCTTGTGTGATGCAATAAAATATAATTTAATTAAAATTACCAAACAAAAAGCCAAGTTCGTGGAAAAACAAAAAAATACACAAATAAAACATTTATTATTATATTTCTACAAGTACAAAAACAAACCAACCACTAGCCTTTCTCGTTTTTCTAGTCTTCTTAGAAGGCAAATCGAGATCTTTACATGCCTTGACATGTGTTTTCAGGGCAGTTATACATGCCAGTCGATTAACCAGACACATCCTGATGTTGGCTAGACACATCCAGTCGATTAAACAAATACGTAAAATCGGCGGTTAGGAACATTGATAAGTAGGTGGCCTATCACATCCAGTTGGTAGTCAGACGCATCCAGTAGGTGGTCAAACACATCCAGTCAGTATCCAAGAGGTATTTTTCTTCGATGCTCGGCGGCAATTCAAACAATTCATGTAGGCGTATAGGCCAAGCGTCTCTCCGAAACAAAGAGAAATTTTTTCGACGATACTCGACGATCATTTAAACAGGTCATGTTCAGTGTCAGGCGTTTAGAACAGGCATCTCCGAACCACGAGATCAACCATGGCCTGAACACAGTCTCGTCGATGCACATAAGACAAAAAAAAATGGAAGCACATTCAAAAATGAAGCACATTCAAAATTTACACTGTGACCGTGTATGGTCACGAGACGTTAATCTAAGATTCTACACACAAACATTTAAGGACATGAAGAAGCTTACCTTTCATGTTAGCACCCATCTGGGCAAGTGTTTACGTTGTGGAAGGTAACAAGAGTTTATGCTTGCAGTGGGAGTTGGGACTCTGATGGGGCCCGGCCTCAACACATATACCAGAAATAACTGTATCACTACGAATAAATAGTTCGGGAGTTGTACCGGGTCGCCTCTGTTCCAGAAGACCACATGACGAGGTTCTGCAACGAGCAGATCTCCGTCAAGGACGAGGGCTTCGTGATGTCGCCCGGCTACCCGGGCTACTACCTGCACCAGAACGACTGCTACTGGCTGCTGAGGGCGGCGCCCGGCCAGAGGATACGGCTGTCCTTGCTGGACGTGTCCTTGCGAGGTAACTGGACGCCTCCGCACATAACTCACATCCAAGTGCGTTCAGCGCGGAAACAAATTTGAGAGAAACGATGTTGAGGGGGTAGGGGGGGGCGGAAAAAGAAACAGTAGGACGCCATTTTTGGCTTCAATCGATTTTCAGCCGTAAAAATTATAAATAATTTAATTTTTAAAATTTGGCTTCGTTAAACACCTATAATGTAATTAGTTGAATGTCTGACGTAAATATTCCAATCAGTTTCCCCTGTGAAGTATTTAATTGATTTTTCGAGATTACTATAACTGTAATAACTGGCAATACATAATATTATGTATATAATCTTTGAATTTATCTTAATGCAATATCTAGAAACGGGAAACATTCGCGGATTCATGTCAATTCATAAGAAAAGTTAATAACGCGCTAGTAGAACATTCCCCCTCCCACACACACTCTCTCTCTCTCACTCTTCTCTCTCTCTCTCTCTCTCTCTCTCTCTCTCTCTGTGTAACGCAGTCGATGCGAGGGGTTCTAGGTTCGCGTCCCGGATAAGCCATGGTTGTCAATTTTAACATCGTCTAAAACGGTCAGTGAAACTCTCAATAGCACGTAAATAAACGGTTTGTTGGTGATGAAAATAAATGGCAAGAGTCTCTGGCTGGGGAGCAAAATGTCTCTGGATCTTAGAGAAAATATTTCCTTCAAGGGTTCAGGAGAGGGTTTTGTGTTGTCTCTTCGCCTCCACGCTGCGGAAGGCAACGGCGAGCCACCGCACTGTCATCGGTTCATTGACGTAATGGCTGTGGGCCTTAACTAGCTTCTCTGGCCGAACAACCCATCGAAGGTGAACCCGAGTCATGCTCTCCCGTTGATTCCTCGGGGTCCAGCACGAACTTACCAGTCGACTCCAATTCCGAGTTGTTGCCTGACATGAGCTGTACGAAGGGCGTATCCGGGAGGGGAATCAGGGACATGGAAAAAGCAGCCTCCCCACTGTCAAAGTAACAAATAATGTTATTTTTAAAAATGTCACCGTGTTTGCCAGTACTCACCATAGATGAGTAACATCTAACCTCGGTAACGAGTAAATTCGGGTGTTCTCATTGGGTACCAAAGTAGACCTAAAGCACACACACATCTGCTTCACGTAGATTAGTTGATGATTGTACTACAGTGCTCTTGACACTTCCTTGAACATCCTGGAGCAGTGGTTACCCAATCACAGGTAACCCATAAGGATGTGATCTGTTATCAACCAATGAGCATTCTAAGTGGCTTGGAAAGTTGAGTATATATGTATGTATGTGTGTATATATATAAAGCTTGGAGTAAAATGAAGTCGTGGCTCTATTTAATTTAACATTTTATGGTCGATGACTGATGGTTGATAGTTGATGGTCGCTTGTTGATTGCTCATGATAGTTGGTTGATGTTCTGAGATAGTTGGTTGATAAGCGATGGACGATGATTGTTTTGGATGGTCGGTTATATTGTTGGCTGACGGTTGATGATCGATGATTGAAGGTGATGATTGGTGGATGATCGTCTATAATATTGATAGTTGATGGTCAATGATTATTGTTTTTCCGTGATTGATGGTTGGTTGATCATTGATGGACGATGATTGTTGTTATCTTTGAAAAATTTGTGCAATGGGAATGCATGACTTGATGTACATGCTTCTGGACATACGCCATTGCTAAGCACATGTATGTCTGTAGAATATATTATGTGGTGTTTATGTCCTGTTGACAACAGCAATTTTTTGCTTAATTTGAGTTTTTGTCTTCTTTTTTTTTTGTAGTTTTCTTCTACAGACATACATGTGCTTAGCAATGGCGTATGTCCAAAAGCATACATCAAGTCGATGATTGTTGGTTAATGGTTAGAGCTCGATGATGCAGGATGAACTCCATAGTTCTACGTACACTCGGTCGAATGTCATCCACTCATTTGGCTGCTGTCTTGTGAGACGTCCCAACGTAGCAGCCTGTGATTCGATACAGCTTTGGCAGGGGGGGTTCTCATCGGCCCAGAGTCATCCAGGTTAGTTTTGAGCCAATAGCAGAGGCAGCACCGAGGTAATAACTGTTTGTATTTTAGCCTATCACGAAATGAATTCGCGAATTTTTCCGGTCTCTACTAATAGTTGATAGTTGATGTTCGCTCGTTGATTGCCCATGATAGTTGGTTGATAATTATTGATGGACGATGATTGTTTTTGATGGTCGGTTTTATTGTTGGTTGACGGTTCATGATCGATGATTGAAGGTGATGATTGGTGGATGATTGTCTATAATTGATAGTTGATGGTCAATGATTGTTGTAATGCGCTCGATTAGGTGAAGAATACCATTTCTGGATATTGACGTTGTTGTCGGATGCGTACCATCAGCTTTTGTCAGTGTGCCTCTTGTACGTAGAAAAACGATACAAATGGAAATGAAATGAAACCACATATAAGGAAATGAGTCGGAAACGTAATACATCAAACAAAATCACTCGATACAAAAGAAATAAAATAATTTGTACCTGTGACTGATGGTTGGTTGATCATTGATGAACGATGAATGTCGTTTAATGGTAAGAGGTCGATGACTTATGGTCAGTGATTGATGGTTGATTATGAGGATAGTTGGCTGATGGTCGAGGATGGAGGATGGAGGATTGGTAATGGAGGTGGGTGACTGATGGACGATGATTGTCGGTTGATGGTAAGAGGTCGATGACTGATGGTCGAGGATGGAGGATGGAGGATTGGTAATGGATGGTCGGTGGTGGGCGGTGCGCAGCGGGGGCCGGCGAGCCGGGGGGCAACTGCAGCGACCGGCTGCAGGTGAGCGAGGAGGACCGCGTGCTGCTGGCGGAGTGCGGAGACCTGAGCAGCGCCGAGGTGGTGGTCTCGCAGGGCGGCGCGCTCAACGTCAGCCTGGCGGGCCTCACGCGCGAGGTCTTCCCCAAGCGCGGCGTGCTGTTCCACTACCGGGGTGAGTGCGCGCCCTGGCTCTCATAGCCATGCATCACCTTCCAGACCAGCTGAGATTGGTGGGTCGGGAAGTAGAACCACTTTCCCCCGCACAGGGCCGGTGCAAGGTAAATTGGCGCCCTAGGCGGAAAACCTTAATGCCCCCCACCCCCCGGCAGACACCCAAAAAAAAAATTTTTTCCTTGCCTCAAAATACATCACGTAAGCCTAAGATTTTGTCAACAATCAAATGTAAGCAGGCTTGTGTTTTTTTTTTTTTTTACTTTTTTTACTTATTAAAAAATCATAAACAGGGCACCGTGGACTTTAAATAATTACTTATATCAATATAAACATTCCAAACTGTTACAAAAATCAATTTTCGTCTAGTTTCAATAATCGTTAAACATATTACATGAGCTGTTATGTGTCGTCCTGCGCCGCCCCCAGCTACTTGGCGCCCTAGGGCCTAGGCGGTTGCCTGGTTCGCCTGTATGGACGCGCCGGCCCTGTTCCCGCAATTTACTTTAAACGCTTTCCAATAGTAGGTGGAAATATTAAGATTTTTATACACGTTTTATGATTTCAGGGTGTGTGTGGAATCTATCTCTCCCATCACTCATTCCCTGCGTATGCCCATGACTAGAGTCGTTTTGTGTTTCGTGATTGTTTTGAGTTTCTTTCAGTCACACGTTTACTGTTGAAACACGAATTACAGCCATTCAGTTCGGAAGCAAACGCGTTCTTAATCGGCTGATAAAATTAAGTCATTTGTTTCACCAAACGTAAGAAAGAAACTGCTGGTGTCGGTATACCTTATTGTGGTCTAACGAGCGTTCAGATTTTTTTTTTTTTTTTTTCGCGAAAATATGGCCCTAAGCATGAATCATGTATATTTAAGACCACCAACTCTGTCTTCGAGCAGTTTGGAATATATCTTTAATTTTGAAGCTTATCCATTTGTCAACATGATTGTTGTTTACGAATACCGAGAACCACATGAAACTGTTTACAGACACTGTTGACAGAACTAAAGTGGCGTAGGATATGTAGGCCATTCGTTAAGAACAGGCCACGTCTGCATAACTACATACTGGGTGCAGCCATTTTTTTTTTCAATGTGGTTTCACCACGTTGGCGGAACTCCCAAAACGTAGGGCAAAGTGAACTTTAGTGTTTGCATAATGGAAACAGTATTAAAGAACGGTATTTTAGGGAAGAAATCCTTATTTTTACTAATTAACAATCAACAGGTTTAGTCAAGCACTGTTTTCGTAATGTTTTGATTGTTGCGATATGGCGCTGTGAGGTAAAAAATTGTTTCAACTCGTCACAACATACCATCCCCCTGATAATTTCTAATTCTATGTCATTGGTATTACATACTGTTGAGAACTGTCAAACATAGGACAGTTTGCAAAATACAGGTCACGTCCGTATAATCGGATATCAAATTTCTTGACGTCGGTCCGACTATCATGACTCGTAACGTTTGTTGTTAATTTTCAGATTTTTGTAATAATTTTTTTTTTTTCCCCAGAATTATGCTCTTCCATGTTCTCTCCGAGCCCCAAGGTCCTAACTGAAATGGTTTTCTACTAAACACCATACGTAATTCCATTTTAGTAAACACTCAATGGTCTGTAAAGTAAATTATTTGTATCCTGTAATCTAATGACTTTTTAAGTTTTATTTTGTGTTATTAATTAAAAATGTGAATGAACATTATTTTAAGAATTCAGCACTAATGAGTGTGTATTTATTTTGCTTAGGTGTTATTGATATTCCAAAAGAATATATTTTTAAAAAAATTAGGTAGAGGCTAGGTATATTGTTACAACCAGTCTGCATTTAAAAGAACATTAAAAATAAGGTTTTATGAAGTATGTAAAATACGTATAATTTTAGTTTGCAGATATAGTAGTCCAAATTATAAAATGCCACCAAAATTTTCTGGTACAATTGGGAGATCTCCTTGAAGGGTTGAAGGCTTCCGCCCCCCCCCCCCCCCCTAACACACTGGTCATTTATTTCTTGTAATGGAAACTTACATTGGATAAAATAACTTTAACTAAGAAAAAATAAAAAAATATAGATATAGTTTCGGGAACAATATCGTTTCCTTTTCTCCGTATTTCTCCTTCAAGACCATATTTATTCTCCACCGCATTCTAGAGTTTTGCTGTTACAGTTTGATTTCAAGTGAACTGTCTCTTATAGGCAAGTGCCGTGCGCTAAGGCCGCTATGTCACGGGACAAGCCGGTTGAAACACTTCACGTGCGAACCGGAGACCAACTAGGCTGCTGGGTTGTAGCCGCGTCACCGACGACAGACAGGTGTCAGTGGCGGACGTGCTTGCAGCCGTGGGCTGTCCCTCGCTGACGCCGCCGGCGGACGGCTACACCGTCTTCAGGAACCACACCGACGCGCAGTTCACGTGCTGCGTGGGCCACGTGTTCCCCGACACGCGGCTCAGGGACCGCCGCCTGCGCTGCGTCAACGGCAACACGTGGAGCGCGTCGCTGCCCGACTGCGTGGGTAAGTGGCCGGCCATCTTGTTTTCCTCACCATCCTGGGATTAGGCACGCGTGCATCGTGTGCTAGGAGGGGATTGGCCATGACTTAACTCCCCTCACTCCTAATCCGAGACTGTAACTACCAGTTAAGTTGGGCCCAGGTAAAACCTGCATAGACACAGGGGGGAAACCTGGGCACTGTCACGCATTAAGTGTGGGAAAACATAGGAGACAGAGGATGGTCTGGATGAAGAGTTTGAAGAAAAGACAATTACTAGCAAATTTAAAAAGCACCTTGTTTTTGGTTAATGTGAACATATAACTAGGTGTCAACTAGTAACATATTAGTGGGGAGAAATTACCATTCATTTGAATAAATTTTCCCTGCTACATATAATTTGATATTTGGCTGTGTAAATTCAAAAATAATAAAAATTAATCACAATCATTTTTGTCAAATAGGTCACATCCTACCTCTACCCCTCATATGACCGACATACCAAAATAGTTCAGTTTTAGGTAGATAGTTTCCCTCCCTCATTTTTAAAACTAATAATAGCCATCAGTCTTTTCAAGCCAAAAAATAAAATTTAATTAAGTTTTTCATCACCAATATTCATGTCAAAAATTGACTTAAAAATTAAAATTTTAATATTTTTTTGTTTCTGAAACTCCCTAATTATAACCTTTCTGGTAAAGTTGTGGAGGGGTGTGATGAATCATTCAAGTGAATTTGCCATGCACATTTACAATTTATTTATTCATTTCACATATGCTCAACATTGGGTTGAAGTAAAAAAAAATAATTTATAGTATAGCATTCTTTTGAAATTATTGTCACTGTAGAATGAAGTATTTAATAAATCTAAATTATATTAACTAATATTAATTCATACAGTACCCAACTATTTTTAGTTGAGAAAGCTAATTTCTCTATTTAACACAATGCAAGAAACAGAGATTCTAATTCATACTTACTAACAGTCATCAGACATGGTCATGCACCATTTTCACAATGTTTTGGGCAAAACAATATGACAAGGTAAAAAAAAAATGATTTCAACTATGTCACAGAATGCCATTTCCTGATTACTGCAATAACCATAAACCAATAAATTATTTACAAAACTAAAAAGGAACATTATTGTGTCCAGTATTTAGTTCTATAGTATTTAGTTATGACTTTAAAAAAAAATTGACCATAAAATAATTTTAACTTCTTTATTATCCTACAAGATTACTGTCAAACACAGTTTATTTCATAGGTACATACTTTTTATACTTTAGAACTTAAAAACCTCTGTCAAATTTAGGTAAAGCATTATTGCATTTACATTTGTGGCACACTTCAAAATCTTACATACATTTTGGCAATGCTTTTGACTACATGTTTAAACTTAAACAATGAAGATAAATACTTACAAAATGCCAACTCTGTTACAGAGATATCTGCAGTACTAAATTTTTCTTTGCAGATGCAAAAAAAAGTGGGATTATTTACGAGGGAGGTATATTTATTTTGTAGACTCTGCAGTGGTCATCCCCACCATATTCTCCATAACCAGGAATAAACTGAAGTAATTACATTCCACTCCAGGCCGCAACCGTCATTAAAGTCTGTGATCAATTTTGTTTTAAAAATGTATTATTTAAATTTTTTAGAGTTACTAATTCAATTAAGTTGTGTTGATGTGACATCAGAAATGCATTAATATAGCTCATTAACCCCCCCTCCCCAATTTCTAACTACATTTAGCTTGGAAGTATTTTGATAGCAGCCGAAACCCTTGGTAACCTGCCCTTCCAAGATTAGAGGGCCTGTGGTCATGGGTGTGGATCCCGGGAATAAAAAAAACCTTTCTGGAAGGCTTGCTTGTGCTTGCATAATCATAACTGTAAAATGGGAATGATAAAAGTTATCCCACAGCCCCCCCCCCCCCCCTTCTCCTTCCACAGGAATCCTACAGATTTTTGCATTTGTCTCTGATGTAAAGGATTTAAAAGGTGTAGGTACAAATGCATCAGGGCTAATAAAAGGGATTAATTATTTTTGTGAAAATGTAAAAATTAACTAATTTCATTTTTTATATTTAATTTAGTTTGAAAAATTTTTGGTTGTAAGATATAAATATGATTCAATTAATTCTAAAATCATTAAATTACTAAAATATTTCCCTAAATGTTTAACATTGTGTATTTTTTTTTCATATGCCGTATATTTCTTAGAAGCGTAGATTTCTTTAAAATATTTTAAATTTTACTTTATTATTTTCTAACCATATTGTTCTTTTATGCATAACCAAAGTCAAAATGTTACATTATTAAGCCTAATAATCATATTCGTAATTACCCCTTTCACACCTTTCAAACCACTTTCTGAGCAGAAGTTGTAGTTGCACCCTCCATTAGAACGATTTGGTTGTAGTAAGTAACAGGATTACAAGTTCCAGTAAAATTAACTGCAACTTACTTTTTGTGTTTGCTCACTGGTTGGTCGCAATGTAGAAGGTACAGCCCATGCGAACACAGCCAATATTACAAGCAAGGCCCCACAGAATATCTACAACTACAAGTGATGTAGGCCTAGTGTGACTGTAAGAGTTTTAAGTGATCAAAATACTCCTGCCACATTTTATCAGGTTGTAACTGAAATAACATGACCGCAAGTTGTTATCAGTAACCATTCTGATTTTTTTTTGTGAACACTACTGATAACATTCCAGCCAAGTTACATTCTCTCGTACAAATTCAGTTATCTTTCTGTGTCGACTTCCGCGGGACAACACCATGACTGCAGGCAGTTGGTCCGAACTTCACAGCAGTGGCTACTCCAACTTTCACAGTACCGTGATCATTTAGTATTACTTTTCTACTTAGTTTCAGTGGGCATGGCTTTCAGAACCCACATGCCTGGGACTTGAACCCAAAGGAAATAGCATTAAAGGCATGTGGACGTTGATGTTTGTCTTCGTAAAATAGTGCAGTGTATCAGGTTAAAAAAAATAGTTGCATGGTCACCATATTCATTAGAAGTGAAACTTATGATAAGAATGTACCTTAAAAGAATATGTGCAGGTATGCGAGTGGTTGGCAAGTCTTTGTGGTCGTGTCTTCTGACGTGCAACTCTTTGGAAAACCATGGAAAAGTTGAGGCTTACATCTTACCTCCAAGGAATAAACAGAATGAATATGGCTAACATATCTTTGCCCATTCATTTCTTAACAATGATCAGGAGTAGGTACCTCAGAATATTTCGTTCAAAACTGCCATTCATTACCATATTTTTATCTATGCTTAAAAAAGACATATTTTAGAAGTAAAATAAATAATTTTATGAGAGTAGTTCATAAGTTACTGATAAATTTTTGAAGTTTAATTTTCAAATGTAAGAGTACACTCTTCCCAAGTAAGAAAATTAGCAGTAAAATTTTAATTGGTTAGGTTAAATGTAGTTTAATATTACCTAAGTCATTGTTTAACTTCTGTTAAACTCGAGACTTAAAAGAGAGGCAATAAATACATACCTAATCTTATGAATATGGGAATTTTTTTTAAAGAATGATTGTGAAATTGTATATATTTCCCAATGTGCTGTTTCAAATGCTTTGGGCTTAACTGTGCAGCCCTGTACCTCTATTCATTGGTGGCTGATTTCTTTGAAGCAGGCATAAAGAAGCTTGTTTCACGATATGATAAATGCCTCAGTCGTTTTGGCAACTATGTAGAAAAATAAGCAAGACCCTGCTCAACTTTTGGTAGTAAAATTTTTATGTTATGTAAATTTGTCTTTTTTATAGCTAATTGGAGGTTTTAAAAAATGGACCTTGTACATATTAATATCTATTTGCCTGGCTTCTGCAAATAGTAACCTAACATTTATAATTTAATTATCTGGTGCAAAAATTAACAGAGATTATTAGCATTCCTCTGACTTGAAATAAAACATATTAATTACATTTAAATGCAATAATAACACATTCGGAGAGTAAAACCGAACCTCAAGATATACTGGGAAGAACTTTTCTTGTTGTTAGGCTCGTAAGAAGGATTTTTCTTTCCATTTGTATTGTGCAACATCTTTTAGCTCTCAGTATACGACATTTGGTAGGAGTAATTTCATGGATGCAAAATAAATTAATTGGAACGGAAATGTATAGCCACATTTCTGTCATCTGTGGCAGACGGCGTGAAGCAAAGTTCACAACACCATAGGGGTATTTTATAGTAGTAACTGCTAATGAATTTATCAAGATTGGCAACATTTTAATAAAATTCCTTGACAAAAAACAGGTCCAGAGCCAGGGTTTTCCATTTTTGCAAGTCTTTTTCACTTTTATCGGAGCTGTTTCATTATATAGTTTAAATTTTCAGTCTGCAAATCAATTCAATTTTCGACACAGCTGCTCCGGCAGCAAATTACAGCAGTGAGTGCAGAAACTACATGTGATTTGCATCAAAAACACAATTTGCATATATTTATCACACTCTGCATTATTTTAAAGAATACTACTTTAAATTTTGTGTTCCCATGTCATTATAAGTGTATATGCAACATGAGAACACATGAGTTCGCTCGTTAACGAGTTCAGATGTTGCACATCACTGGTGAGTGCTTGAAGGACTCGCTCACATTCTTTCCTTGTAGATGTAGGCACTTGTGGTGGTGGTGGTAGTAGTGACACTCCTTTATTCGTAACCTGTGTGTGTTGGGCGCTGTGTTACTAGCCGACTCCTCGATGCAGACCCTAGGACAAGAGGCGAACCCACCGCTGACAGTTGTGCCTCTTCGCAACGCAAACATCACAGGATCCAGCGCGGCTGCCATCATCGGCGAGACCAACATGGTCTTAGGTGAGCAACCACGTGGTCCGTGCAGGCGCGGCTCCAGAGGGGGAAGAAGGGCAGTAGGGGCGATAACCCCTCAGTCTGAATTTTTTATTTTAATCATTTTTGAGGATATATTTATGTTTACTGAAGTACTGAAATTCATGTGTAGATTTTTTTCTTTCACCAAAAGTTGTATGAACAAGAGGTACGGAAATTGTGCGGATTCATTTGGTTTGTAAGCTTGAATGTAAACCTTCATCTTCATACTGTCAAACTGTGTTCATGATTGGACCTTTGTTACGTAGACAGCCCCCTCTGCGACCTTGAGCCAATGATGTCCAGCTATGAGAGAAGTAGGAGAATCAGGAACCGTTGATTAACGAGAACAAAAAGGTTTTCGCTAAAATTTTCAGCCGATGGAAGCTAACTTTGGTGGAGCAAACATAAAGCTACGAGTTTTAGCCTGATGCCAAACGAATTTGCGAAATTCCTGGGCCACTATGTATGAAACTATTTGGTACCACAAATTTGTAAATATTCCAAGGCCAATCTCTGGCCAAGAAGCCATGTGGCACCCTAGGCAAACTAATGATTCTGACCTCAACCGAAACAACCTCCCGTGCAATAGCAATTTAATGTAATGTTTTGCAACTGCATGCTTTCTTAGTACGATAACCCCTTGTGAAGTCTCTTTCTTGAGGCGCCCAAGGCTCTGTGACTTGGCGTGACCACTGAAACACATGTAGTAACTTTTACATGCATCTTCATAACTGCAGGGCAAGCCAGCTTCCTAAGCTAATATTTCATACTGCTCGCACAAAACATGCTATTGTTAATGCAAGTAAAATAAGAACAAGCTTTTGTTACTCACTGAAAACAATTTTAAGATCCTGTGGGTCTTACAAAGATATGAGCAAAAGTAGCTTAGTCTTATATACTTTTTTGTCTGTGTTTGCAAAGTGAAAATTATTTTTATCCAAGGTAGAAAAATATTAAACACCTTAAGCCTTACTCTCCATAGCTCACACTAATGTAAAATCTGCATACTAATAGTCATGTGACATTTAATTTTGCATAAGTATTTTTAAAAATAAAAGTGCATTTTTTTTTAGTTTTCTTCTACTAAAAAAATATAATTTGTTTAGCTCATTTTTCTATCTACTGAATAGAATTTTTTACTTCAAAAAAATTAACTTATTTTATCTCACCCAGAAGTGTGTGCAGAATTTCAATTGCCTTAGAGGGGAGGTAGAAATACTTTGCCTGCTGTTTACTTTCAATTTTTTTCCTTTTATTGTTGGGAATGGTAGATTATGATATATTTTTTTTAGGATTTCAGGAGAAGGGGTGGATTTATTTCCCATCACCCCCTCCTTCCTGCGTACACCCCTGCTCAGAACCAGCTTGAGGACAAATTAAATACTCTCCCATAACAACCGTCAAAAATGGGTGATCCTTAGCAGATGACATGCAGCTCGTGCTCAGTAGTACCAATACAAGTCTGTGTCTCTCTGTCTCGAGACACTTCCTGCTGTGCCGAGCCACTCAGCGTTCACGGAATCACATCACAAAACCACACACATTTGTAAACACTCCTGTGTTTGGGTAATGGGTCACCATGGAGAAGTGGTCAGAATAATTGCTTCCGGGCACGAATCACTGCAGATCCCCAACTCTTTATTCTCTGGAGCATTCAATTACATTTTATACTTGTTCTTCTCTTCATTTCACCGTACTGTCAACTGTTTCAAATAAATCCTCCTTTACATTGCTCATGAATAATTAACTATTTTTTTGTCGGTAACCTTTCAATAACACCTTAATCTCAGACTGTAGTAGCCACATCCAATAATCCTTTCTGGAGCCAGCCTACCACCAACCTGCCTTATCCTGTGGCAAGGATGGTCTGTAATGCTAAGGGAACCTTATCCTCTCATCTCAATCTTGCTTGTCCCTGACTCGGGTGGAAAACAGTGGATGTTTACATCTTGTACCTGTAATTAATATAGCAAATAAACACTAAGTTAATAAATACTTCTAGCAAATAACGCAAGGATTGCACTCATTTTTTTTTTCTGTTATGCTGTTTGATTTCAGATGTGATACTTCCTACCATTATCATCTGCATCTTGATTTTAGGAAATGGTGTGGTCCTGTATGTGATTCTCTACTTGAGAAAAAGGCAAGTATCACGTTCAGTTCACACTTACTGTGATCGTACTGAACACTTGATTTACTGTCCAGTATTACTTGATAAAAAAAAGCGAGGAAATTTCAAGTTACACTGATTCCTGTCAGACAGAGTAACAAGGATTTGTTTGGAGCCAAGTAGATGTCCAAGTGTGTAACGATCGTAAATGGGTACATTTAAAGGCTAACTATAGATTTATTTTCTGTCGAGCAGCCATAAACATTGTTGGGCATTGGTTATTTACATGTTAGGCTCAGAACTGAAATTATAAACTATTTTGAACACTGGCATTTAAACAATAATTATGCCATATTACATTTAAAAACATTCAGTGTTAAAGGTGAAAGTACAGTAGCGACCGGTATGAAAGGGTATAAGTGCACGTAAATAACCAAATTTGTTGAAAGAATATTTTTATTCATTGTATTTGTCTATTTGTGATTTGTGCCACCCTGTATTTATAAATTCATTGCTTTCACCTCCGAAGAATGCCGCAGTACTCTTTCTCTAGGCTGCGATGTAGCAACACTGAAATGTTCATGCCCGACTTGAGGGCACTTACCGGGCTGTCTACGCTAGTGCACCACGTAGTGACAGTGCTAACGGGATTTTTACACTGAGGAGGAACACGGTTGTTGGAAGTGTGCTGAAGTTCATCACCTGTCTCTTACTAGAATAGAGTTTTGGAGTCGCGTTTCTGCTGGTAGCAGTACAGCCATAGATACTATCGTAGCTGAACAATACTTGGGTTGCACTATTGGGCTTTGAGTTGTTCATAAACTGGTACTCTAAAATGTGATTTCTGAAAAATTTTTGACTTGTGATTTTTGCACTTCTGGCGTTTCAGCCTAATTTATTTGTACTTAATGCTGAAGGACATTTTATCAAACTGTAAATGTCAAATCCTATATTTTAAAGCCACCAGCCACTGCTGTGCTAGCATACAAGAAGTTTTGGTTATTGCAACTGAAGCAAAAGATTACAACATATGTACCCTCATTTTTGAACATAAATAAATCATAACTGACTATAGATTCATAGTGTAGTTAATATATATAATTTCTGTGACAGTTAAAATCTGAGACTGCATTTTATTATTAAGAAAGACATGTAGTGAGCTACAGTTAGTGCTCTTTAATTCTGCTTTGTTCAGTTTGGCATTTCTGTAATCCTGCACTGATCGAGATGCTTGTAGAACTCATAAACTTGTGTATAATTCTTAATTATTTTTTGAAGACAAGATCTGAACCACAGGTGCAATGTGATATCAGTCTTTTTAAACTCTTTAACTGCAGCGTTCGAATGCATGAAATGTCACTTACTTGTGGCGTGCAACTTTCTTAAATGGGGTGCATTCCTTCAGCGATGCAAATCTGTGGGCAAACTAATATCTTGGCATATTTTAGCTTTATATAAGAATTAGAGTGAGGTCTGTACATGTAAAAACTTGTAAATAAAAAACATTTGCTTTGTGTGATTGAAATTTGTTAGAAATAACAATTTTGGTGAAAATATTTTAATTTTACTCCAAATTTTCTAATCTTTCTGGTCTCTGCAGCAAAAGAGTTAAACAGTAACGCTCAAGTGTATTTTTTCTTGCCTCTAGCAGGTGATTTTAAATATCTTTGTATTGTATATGTATACTATTTTTCTTTGGTATTCCTGTTGGAACTAAATTGCAGTTTGATATTCTAGCAAAACCGCTACACAATCTCCAACACAGCCATGGTCCCAAACGTGCCAAGTTAAAAGAATGTTTGCTGTACTTACAATAGTTCAAGATATTATTTTCAATATTTGCCTTTTAACTGGGGAATGCGTTGAATGGTGCTACTTTGTTTGGGACAGTGGCCACAAAGTTTCCCACAGACCAGATTTATCGCAGATAAGAATGTCAGTATGTGGACTCTGAAGAAACTGCTTGTTGATGAGTTTCTGGGTGTAATCTGTGATAGTGTCCCTATCACAAATTGTGTTGCCTGTGATCAGGCCCTTAATGTGTTGACTGGCCATCGGCCTTCCCAGTTTCATGGCCTGAAGAAACTCAAAGGCTGTCTTTCTTTCGTCCTCCTTGTTAACATATTCAGAAATATTGATGAGAAATATCATGGCAGTTTACAAATAAATACAGCATCTGCAAATGTATGAAAGGAACCAAGTGTCATGTGTTCACGAATGTGGGAATAAATGTTTGCTTACACACTTCACAGATTCCCCCCTCTAAGCGAGATGTTTGTTTGGAATTGTATTTTAGCAATAGAAAGTACATACTTTTCTTTAATTATTTTGCTAGATCTTCCGAAAGAGGCGACGAAGAGGAACTAGACGATATCTATGAACCAACCGATGGCAGCGTTTCCGACAGGGCAATCAATGTGTGAAGAGAATGCTCGAATGTGACGGCTCGAGCTGCGATGTCATCTGAGAGACGGTTACAAAGAGTCACGCCAGCGTGGCGTGGGATTGTTTTCAATACCATTCCACTCGATGGAACGCTGTGGATGGATTGCACCACTACACACGCTTCGTACTGCACCAAACATGAGGTAGTTTCTGTGCCCGCAAACGCAAATGTAGGCAAATGCATAAAAAAAAATTATTTTTTAGATAAAGCATAATTTATCACTACGCTGAATAGATCAGTTTAGCACTCTTATTTCTATAACCCAGAATGCTTTCGATTGTGCTTCTTTTGGGAGTGGAACAGCTGTCTCCCAACAGCCAACTTGAATAGTCCATGCATTTCTGCAATGACAAGCTTTGTAAATCTTCGCACAAATTTTTAATGTATTTCAGACGATAGTTATTCAATGATGCCAAAATTATAACTGACTATGATTGAGTTTATTAATAATTTCAAAATTATTTTAAAGTAGAGACAGCAGAGACTAGGAAAAAAAACACATTTCGGACCTATAGAGACTGAGGAATTTATTGTACTAATTAAGTTTTTAAGTTAAGTGTGTGTTATAAACAACTATGAAGTGTTGCATCTTTTGTCTACACTTGAACACAAAATGATGTTATCACCCACAATATTTTATTTCATTAAACATATAATGTAATTAGCTGCATTTGCTTTTTACAGTCACAAATCCCTGGTATAACTTAGTCTCACCGAGTTGCTTCTACTAACATGCTCCCATACCAGGCGACTTAACTAATCATTTTTGTTTTATTTCAAATTATGAATGGAGTGACATTGTTACCAGTTACCCCAATTTACTTAGCAACCATCTTTAATTCAATAAAAATAAGAATAAGTTTTATTGTTTTTATACATTTAAAGCAAAACAGAATATAAAAAAATATATAAGTTCATTCTCAATTTCTAGAGTACCCTTTCAAAATCTAAAGACAAGAAAGCAATCTACTGCCAAGATGTTTAATTTTTTTTGTATTAAATACATGTTTAAAAGTAAGCTAGAAATTAATTATCTACAAATACTTTTTTGTCAATTTAGTCTTATGTATTCCTTAAGGGCTATCTATGCCTACCTGAGTGCAGAGCTTCAGAACAACCCATGTCTTTTAAAGAGTGCTTTAGGTATCAATGTGGTGTTTATTGATGAAAATAATTTAACAATAAATTAAGGTTGGATATTTTTTTAATAGTTTTTTCTGAAGAGGTAAAATTACTAAATACATCTATTTTCAGAATATTTTTTTTGTATGAAACTCTCAGAAAAGTCTTAAAACACCATAACGTATTGCATTTCTTCATTTCTATGCCATCAAATGTTATGTCAAGTTGCAGTATGCACGACGAGAAGACTGCATCAGTTCAGAGCCTTGCACTTAGAGGCGACACCGCACTAGAGGCACCAGCGAGCGTCGTACCTATCATCACACCTCGCTAGGTAGGCTCCTTAACATGCTAACATTCACCAATTGTGTCCTGTTTTTACTTTAGGCATACCCAAAACAATACTGACAACTCCCTTCTCCAGACTTAAAACATTTTTACATTGATAAATAAAATTACACATAAGAAACAAAAAATAAATAAACGTAAAAGTTGCGATATAAGTTTTCATTTCAGGACTTATCAGTCATATCTTAGAAGATATAAAAAAATTTCAGCAAAGACAATATTCAGAAAGGGAGGGCTGGTTTACTACATTGTAGCATAGCTGGTTCACCCTAATATCTTCATTTTCGGGAATGCCATTGAAGATCTACCTTAAGTATACCTCCTCCACCTGGCTAAATAGCATTGCCACGAGCATGGTGACTTGCAGGCATGCATCAAGTAAGGCGAGCCTGTTACATTTTTGGAAATGTAAACGTGTTGCTATCATGCTCAGTGTTGTTCTAATGTACACGAGCAAAACTAAACCAGCTTTTGTCAGCCACCTATTTCAAACGCAGAAATTTTTATAACATGTAAATTTGAGGCGCTACTTTAATTGACATGCTGCCAACTTAACTCGGTGTGTATGAGTGTGTGAACACGTTCTTTCATGAACAGTTCACGGGCAGTGATTTTTTTTCTTCAACAGCAGATTTAAAAAAAATTCAGATAAGCCTGAACACACTGTACATAATTTCTTGAAGGACATAGTCAGTATAATGGGGCTCTATAAATGTTATTCATACCCAGTTAGACTTATTTTAAAATCACTGAAATTATAATTATATGTTTGGGGGAAAAACCTCCAACTGCAGATTGGTTAGATCCCAGGCTCCCAGGCTCTTCATGTGCCGAGAACTTTACCAGACTGTTTCTCTTGCAGGGCACTGTACTGTGGGATTCTACTAGAGAGATCCCAACACTAGAGATTTATACATTTGAATGTGCATTCAAATCATTAATAACTGGTATGTGTAAAATATGGGCAACTGATAAGATAACCTTACAGGCATATGAACTACTGAATTGATATTTAAAAGCATCTAGATGTTAAGACACAATGCTTGAAATAAAATGCCAGTAATGTAAGCTCTTAAGTTTGAAAGGCATTTTTGTTAAAACAGCACTTTTGTAAATATAGATTATCGGTTTTTGATTAATCATCTGCATGTCGGAATAATCTGTATTTTGAGAAGTGCATGCCTACCTGACACCATTCCTCTCATTTAGGTATCTTATTATTCTTCAGATCAGTTTTTTTTTAAATTTAAATAGAGGAGGTGACTGCTAGATACTAGCCTTTTTTTTCTCTCCCCAATTTATGCTCACTCTGCTGACTGAAAACCACCTGCACATTTACCTTATTTTTTAAGATATACGCATTCTGTTAGCACAGTTAAGTAACATGCATTGTGATACAATTAATTGTGAAATCATATGCACGTGGGCAATGTGGAAATTTCATTCTTTTCTGAAGCATATGCTTCTTGCGTCGTCGTACAGCTGAGCGATTCCTTCCCCACCCTTCGTTTCCCCCTCCCCGCTACCTCTTTCGATGGTTAGATTTCCCCTCCACATCCCCACTCCTTCCCCTGTAGTGAGTTATTCCGCTGCAGCTCCAGCGCCCTCTTTATTGTGCTTATAAGGGCCTGCGAGCTCTTGTCTCACTACTCAATGGACTGTGAGATTTCCTAAAGACACAATTTTAGCAGAATTACCCTTAAATCTGGAAACAATTCTGAATGAAATGATAACTCACAAGTGGATATTAAATGAAGACAAGCAAAAATATTTTAGGATATAGTATTGTAGAAAGAACACCAAAAATTCAGTGTAAGCAAATAAAAATTTGCTTTTGGAAAAAGTTATTTTGTTTAGTAACTTAGATAAGCCTGTGATGGCAAAAGCAATGACATAACAAGCAGATTAGCGCAGGCTTAACAATCATAACTGAAAAAGAAAAAAGAATTTGATACCATCCAAAAAAATATTCTGGGTTGAAAAAAAAAATTTTTGAAACTGTTTTGTGCTGAGTGGATATTTATAAAACATGTACTGTTGATAAACCAAAAACAGAGAATTGAAGTTTTTGAGATGTGGTGTTACACAAGAATGCTGATAATAGATGGTTGTTCACTATTTAGGGTAACATATGTTTGTAGCGATTTTCGACCAAGAAATAGACTAATTGGGCATATTTTAAAGTATCCAAAGATGGCAAGCTTGGTATCTGAGGGGAGGAGAGACTAATAAACATAATTCTAGGTAGACAAAGGCTAGATAGAATATAAGAAGCAGCTTTATAGCACTGAGAATTTCATGAAACTAATCTAGGGCCTACAACTTAAAAAATAAAAATTTTGTAGTTATGCAATTTCGCACTTCAAAAATATTTTATTTATTATATGATATTTTATGTTTAGTAACACAGTTATAGTTTACCTTATGTTTAACACTGCCCTACAAATTAGTGGCTATATGTGTAGGTTTCATCACAAAATGACAATGAACAGGAAAACTTAAATTACGTCACCATCCGGGGCAGGGCTGTGACTGATAACCGAGAGGACGGATGACAGAAATCTCTTTATCACACAATGTACAGTAACGTGGTTTTACTGCGGGCTTGGGATGAAAATTAAATCTGTCACCACCGAGACCAGTACTGTACGTCAACAAAATAACTGGTTAGTGATGGGTTTGTAGTGCAATGATGATTAGTCACTTCTGCCGTCATACAGTATAGTCACTTCCAGCTTTATACAGTAGGGTGTGAAGATAATCAGTGGACAATTTTAAAGATGTTTATTTGTTTTTTTGATTTTCACACATTTGTTTAGACAATGATGGGTAACAGAAACTATGGTTAAACAAGTGATGGTTAAGCAAAGTTTTACTGTACTGAAATAAAAATAAATATTGTCATAATTGTTTGTTTTACCTATTTACATAATTCAAATGTCCCTGGCTTATGGTGATAGTTGGATGTAACATACTTTGAACATTACACCATTGAGGTAGACAATGTTATGAAACACACATCACAAATATGAATCTAGTCAAATAAAGTCCTAGACTTATTTTAGTAACTTGCTGTCTTTGACATATTTATTTAAATGATTTAAGAGTCAAATATTTAATGTCATTACTTGTCTTGATAATTCTTAATATTATCAAAATGTTATTCGTGACAAATCTGTAAAACACTTTTGATTCCCTGTAAATGTTCTGCAAAATGCTCATGTCAATTATGTATGTAATACTGAGGCCTTGATGCAACTATTCGAAATGGTTCCACAATGTTTAAATTGCATTTATAAGTTCTGTGGTATGAGAATACAAGATAAATGGCTGATTAAGTAAATTTCTTGCAGTCATAGCTGTGAAATGAAATTTATTTCATGCCTGGAAATGGCTATAACAATGTAATATTACATTCCTTTGGTGTGGATATGAGACCTTTGTAATCACATCTTGAACACTACTGTAAATATTTAAATTGTTCCAAAATAAAAATAAATTATGTGATAAATTTAGTTTTCTTTGTGGAATGCAATCACATTATTATATGTACTAAAGAAATCAGAATTGAAACATTATATATTGTAGTGTTTCCTTATCTAAAGCAGTAAACTTCCCATAGCAAAATTAGTATTCAATTTGTTTTATTAAAGCTTCATTCTTGCATATCTTCATTTCTATGCCATCAAATGTTGTCAAGTTGTCATATGCACGACTAGAAGAAAATTTAGCCTTCTAAATATTCACAGATATGTGCAGTATACTGCCTCATACTCTGCCCAAGATGTAAAATAGGTTATGTTATAGGCTAGATTGGGTTTTACAGTTTTATAACCGAGCAATTTTATAGCCTGCACTGTTGTCATCACACTACCAGTGACATATATATTTGGCATGTCAAGTGGTATTTCAGAAAGTTAACTACATAAGCATTAAGGCACTGCTTTCAATTAATTTGATATCTCTTTTATATTTCTTGTTATGTTGCAAATTTGAAATTTTGCACCAGATATTAAATAAATGTTATTGTGAAAACTTGAGTGATGTTTTATAGCTATTAGATAATATTAAGTAAACTTCTTTTAAGAAAATTTGTGATGAAACAAAAAAAATGCAAGCAAGCTATAATGAATAAATTAAAAAAAAAAAAAAAATAGCACTCCAGAAATAAACATGAATAGCTTAAACACAAGGAATCTACACCGGCCTACACTGAAATAAAAGTTCATTCGAGATGGGTGAGGAGCGAGACAATGAAACAGAGAAGCAAAAGAACACATTGGAATGAGGGCACCAACGGTGACCCTAGACTGACTGCACATGATATTTTGGAGAGATGCCTTACTTGGAGAGCTTGGGGATGTATGGAATAGACCCCATATTAAATAAATTTTTTAAAACTACATTTAGAAGCCAAACTGTGTGGATAGATGGTGTGTGTAGGTGTGGGTGGATGGAGTGTGTGTGTGGGTGTGGATGGTGTGTGTGTGTGTGTGGGTGTGAAGGTGCTGGTGTATGTGGGTGGATGGTGTGTATGTGTGGGGGTCATGTGGGTGAATGGTGTGTGTGTGGGTGGATGGTGTGTGTGTGTGTGGGGGGTCATGTGGGTGGATGGTATGTGTGTGTGGATGGAGTGTGTGTGGGTGAATGGAGTGTGTGTGTGGGTGGATGGAGTGTGTGTGTGGGTGGATGGTGTGTGTGTGGGGGTGGATGGTGTGTGTGTGGGTGTGGATGATGTGTGTGTGTGTGGGTGGATGGTGTGTGTGTGGGTGTGGATGGAGTGTGTGTGTGGGTGGATGGAGTGTGTGTGTGGGTGGATGGAGTGTGTGTGTGGGTGGATGGAGTGTGTGTGTGGGTGGATGGAGTGTGTGTGTGGGTGGATGGAGTGTGTGTGTGGGTGGATGGAGTGTGTGTGTGGGTGGATGGAGTGTGTGTGTGGGTGGATGGAGTGTGTGTGTGGGTGGATGGAGTGTGTGTGTGGGTGGATGGAGTGTGTGTGTGGGTGGATGGAGTGTGTGTGTGGGTGGATGGAGTGTGTGTGTGGGTGGATGGAGTGTGTGTGTGGGTGGATGGAGTGTGTGTGTGGGTGGATGGAGTGTGTGTGTGGGTGGATGGAGTGTGTGTGTGGGTGGATGGAGTGTGTGTGGGTGTGGATGGTGTGTGTGTGGGTGTGGATGGTGTGTGTGTGGGTGTGGATGGTGTGTGTGTAGGTGTGGGTGGATGCTGTGTGTATGGGGGGGTCCGTGTGAAGGTGCAGGTGTATGTGGGTGGATGGTGTGTATGTGTGGGTGTCATGTGGGTGAATGGTGTGTGTGTGTGGGTGGATGGTGTGTGTGGGGGGTGGTCATGTGGGTGGATGGTGTGGGTGGATGGTGTGTGTGTGTGTGTGGGGGGGGGGGGTCATGTGGGTGGATGGTGTGTGTGTGTGGGGGGGGTCATGTAGGTGTGTGGATGGTGTGGGTGTGGGTGGATGGTGTGGGTGTGTGAAGGGGGGGGGGGGGTCATGTGGGTGGATGGTGTGTGGGTGGGTGGATTTGGGTGGATGTTGTATGTGTTTGTGGATGGTGTGTGTGGGTATGGATGTAGGGTGTGTGGTGTGTGTGTTTGTGGCGTGTGGGTATGGATGTGGTGTGTGTGTTGAGTGTGTGTGGGTATGGATGTGGGGTGTGGTGTGTGTGTGTGTGTGGCATGTGGGTATGGATGTGGGGTGTGTGGTGTGTGTGTTTGTGGTGTGTGGGAGTGTGGGTATGCATGTGGGGTGTGTGGGAGTGTAGGTATGGATGTGGGGTGTGTGGTGTGTGTTTGTGGGTATGGATGTGTGGTGTGTGTCTGTGTGTGGGTATGGATGTGGGGTGTGTGGTGTATGTGTGTGTGGTGTGTGGTGTATGTGTGTGTGGTGTGTGGGTATGGATGTGTGGTGTGTGTGTTTGTGGCATGTGTTTGTGTGTGCTGTGTGGGTGTGGGTTGTGTGCGTGGTATGGGGGTGGGGGGGTGGGTGTTGTGTGAGTGCGTGTGGGTGTGGGTGTGTGGTGTGTGTGTTTATGGTGTGTGGGAGTGTAGGTATGGATGTGGGGTGGATGGTGTGTGTGTGTGTGTGGGTGGATGGTGTGTGTGTGTGGGTGGATGGAGTGTGTGTGTGTGTGGTTGGATGGAGTGTGTGTGTGTGTGTGGTTGGATGGAGTGTGTGTGTGTGTGTGTGTGGGTGGATGGAGTGTGTGTGTGGGTGGATGGAGTGTGTGTGTGTGTGGATGGAGTGTGTGTGTGTGTGGGTGGATGGAGTGTGTGTGGGTGTGGATGGTGTGTGTGTGGATGGTGTGTGTAGGTGTGGGTGGATGCTGTATTGGGGGGGGGGGTGTTTGTGTGAAGGTGCCGGTGTATGTGGGTGAATGGTGTGTATGTGTGGGGGTCATGTGGGAGAATGGTGTGTGTGTGGATGGTGTGTGTGTGTGGGTGGATGGTGTGTGTGTGTGTGGGGGGTCATGTGGGTGGATGGTGTGTGTGTGTGGGGGGTCATGTGGGTGGATGGTGTGTGTGGGTGGATGCTGTGTGTGTGGGTGGATGGTGTGTGTGTGTGGGTGGATGGTGTGTGTGTGTGGGTGGATGGAGTGTGTGTGTGGGTGGATGGAGTGTGTGTGTGGGTGGATGGAGTGTGTGTGTGTGGATGGTGTGTGTGGGTGTGGATGGAGTGTGTGTGGGTGTGGATGGAGTGTGTGTGGGTGGATGGAGTGTGTGTGTGGGTGGATGGAGTGTGTGTGTGGGTGGATGGAGTGTGTGTGTGTGGGTGGATGCTGTGTGTGTGTGTGTGTGGGTGGATGCTGTGTGTGTGTGTGTGGGTGGATGCTGTGTGTGTGGGTGGATGGAGTGTGTGTGTGGGTGGATGGAGTGTGTGTGTGGGTGGATGGAGTGTGTGTGTGGGTGGATGGAGTGTGTGTGTGGGTGGATGGAGTGTGTGTGTGGGTGGATGGAGTGTGTGTGTGGGTGGATGGAGTGTGTGTGTGGCTGGAGTGTGTGTGGGTGTGGATGGTGTGTGTGTAGGTGTGGGTGGATGCTGTGTGTATGGGGGGGTCCGTGTGAAGGTGCCGGTGTATGTGGGTGGATGGTGTGTATGTGTGGGGGTCATGTGGGTGAATGGTGTGTGTGTGTGTGTGTGGGTGGATGGTGTGTGTGTGTGGGGGGTCATGTGGGTGTGTGGATGGTGTGGGTGTGGGTGGATGGTGTGGGTGTGGGTGGATGGTGTGGGTGTGTGTGGGTGGATGGTGTGGGTGTGTGTGGGGGGGGGGGGTCATGTGGGTGGATGGTGTGTGGGTGGGTGGATTTGGGTGGATGTTGTATGTGTTTGTGGATGGTGTGTGTGGGTATGGATGTGGGGTGTGTGGTGTGTGTGTTTGTGGCGTGTGGGTATGGATGTGGTGTGTGTGTTGAGTGTGTGTGGGTATGGATGTGGGGTGTGGTGTGTGTGTGTGTGGCGTGTGGGTATGGATGTGGGGTGTGTAGTGTGTGTGTTTGTGGTGTGTGGGAGTGTGGGTATGCATGTGGGGTGTGTGGGAGTGTAGGTATGGATGTGGGGTGTGTGTCTGTGTGTGTGTGTGGCATGTGGGTGTGTGGGTATGGATGTGGGGTGTGTGGTGTATGTGTGTGTGGTGTGTGGGTATGGATGTGTGGTGTGTGTGTTTGTGGCATGTGTTTGTGTGTGCTGTGTGGGTGTGGGTTGTGTGCGTGGTATGGGGGTGGGGGGGTGGGTGTTGTGTGAGTGCGTGTGGGTGTGGGTGTGTGGTGTGTGTGTTTGTGGTGTGTGGGAGTGTAGGTATGGATGTGTGGTGTGTGGGAGTGTAGGTATGGATGTGGGGTGGATGGTGTGTGTGTGTGTGGGTGGATGGTGTGTGTGTGGGTGTGGATGGAGTGTGTGTGGGTGTGGATGGAGTGAGTGTGTGTGTGGGTGGATGGAGTGTGTGTGTGTGTGGGTGGATGGAGTGTGTGTGTGTGTGTGGGTGGATGGAGTGTGTGTGTGTGAGTGTGTGGATGGTGTGTGTGTAGGTGTGGGTGGATGCTATGTGTATGGGGGGGGGGTGTTTGTGTGAAGGTGCCGGTGTATGTGGGTGGATGGTGTGTATGTGTGGGGGTCATGTGGGTGAATGGTGTGTGTGTGGGTGGATGGTGTGTGTGTGGGTGGATGGTGTGTGTGTGGGTGGATGTTGTGTGTGGGGGGTGGTCATGTGGGTGGATGGTGTGTGTGTGGGTGGATGGTGTGTGTGTGGGGGGTCATGTGGGTGGATGGTGTGGGTGTGGGTGAATGGTGTGGGTGGATGGTGTGTGGGGGGTCATGTAGGGGTGCTGGTGTGTGTGGGTGGATGGTGTGTGTGAGTGTGAGGGGGGGTCATGTGGATGGATGGTGTGGGTGGATGGTGTGTGTGTGTGGGGGGGTCATGTGGGTGGGTGGATGGTGTGGGTGTGGGTGGATGGTGTGGGTGTGGGTGGATGGTGTGGGTGGATGGTGTGGGTGTGTGTGTGGGGGGGGTCATGTGGGTGGATGGTGTGTGGGTGGGTGGGTGGATGGATCCGGGTGGATGTTGTATGTGTTTGTGGATGGTGTGTGTGGGTATGGATGAGGGGTGTGTGGTGTGTGTGTTTGTGGCCTGTGGGTATGGATGTGGTGTGTGTGCTGAGTGTGTGTGGGTATGGATGTGTGGTGTGTGTGTGGCGTGTGTGTGTGTGGCGTGTGGGTATGGATGTGGGGTGTGTGTGTTTGTGGTGTGTGGGAGTGTGGGTATGCATGTGGGGTGTGTGGTGTGTGGGAGTGTAGGTATGGATGTGGGGTGTGTGGTGTGTGTTTGTGGGTATGGATGTGTGGTGTGTGTCTGTGTGTGTGTGGCGTGTGGGTGTGTGGGTATGGATGTGTGGTGTGTGTGTTTGTGGCATGTGTTTGTGTGTGCTGTGTGGGTGTGGGCTGTGTGCGTGGTATGGGGGTGGGGGGTGGGTGTTGTGTGAGTGCGTGTGGGTGTGTGGTTTGTGGTGTGTGGGAGTGTAGGTATGGATGTGTGGTGTGTGGGAGTGTAGGTATAGATGTAGGGTGTGTGGTGTGTGTTTGTGGGTATGGATGTGTGGTGTGTGTGTGTGGCGTGTGTGTGTGTGTGGGTATGGATGTGTGGTGTGTGTGGCGTGTGTGTGTGCGTGGTATGGGGGTGGAGGGGTGGGGGGTGTTTGTTGTGTGAGTGCGTGTGGGTGGTGGGTGTGGGGGTGTGGGGTGTGCGTGAATGAATATGTTAACATACTCATAAACATTCAACATAGCTATACAGTGCAATTGAGTTCCAATAAAGAAGTAAATGAAAATATAATATTTATAAATAAAAACTAACAACTTTATAAACAACTTTCCTTTTACTAAATAAATTACAAAAAATGGCTAGGTATATAACTCACAGTATTTACAATGTAAACTCATAATATCTCTGCACAAGCCATTCCAACAAAATACATTGACTGAATAATTCTCAGATTTTATTAATTATATAATATGTTAATATTCTTAACTCACACTTCACAAAACATCAAATGTCCACAATATCTTATCTATTTAACACCCATCGCTCAAATACATATTAGGTTTTTATTTTATGTACTACGTGCAATTCCCATCTAGACATGTAGTTCAAAACAAATTTTTGTATATTTTTTTTCAATTTCTGCATTATTTTAAAGAATTTTACTTAAAATTTTGTGTCTAGTTTTGTATTACATGTGCATTTAAGTTTACAAATAAATTTATTTTGTGTATTTATAATAAGTTTTTTCCAAGTGGTCTTTGTCTGATGGAGTAAAAAAACCATAGATTTTTTTAGTATGAATAAGAACACTGCAATTTTAGTACGTAAAATACATCCAATCTACATTATTTAGTATATGATTACCGTAAAAATCCACTTTTCCTACAACTAACCAAAAAATAATAATTTTTATGTACATCTGTAGGCACGCATGCAAAAAAAACATGAAATGGATTAAAAAATAAATAAAAAGTAATAATGAACTCTTATAAAAATTTCAAATAAAATCTACATTAAGTTTTTATCAATTATAATAGTTCAGTACATATCATTTAATTCACTTGTCACGTAAAAGATACCAGCACATTACTAATCCATCACAGATGCTACATATTACTGTACAAATAAAATAATCTTCTTTCTTATATTTTGTGTGGAAAAAACAAAGCCAGATGTGGTGTTTGCAGTCCTTGTTCAGTAATACATCCCACCAAGCTGTGACACATTCTGCACGGGGTGTAAGATCTAGCGGCACAGAACCCTCCCAAGCCTAGCGATAGGCTGCAGGGCTACCAACGCACCCGCTACTGCGACAACACTCCTAACGCATGAGGTTGACCAACATATAATTATACAAAGACTTTGTACTGGAGATATTAAAACAACAGGAAACACTAATTAAAGTTTTGTGTGTCACACTATGCTTATAAGCATAAAATGACTCACATAATGCTAGATCACTGATACAGCAATCAATACAGACCTGCCAACTTTTACAAACTGTCCACATATGATATTTATTATTAAAGGGATTTTTGGGAATGTTTAAGAGCGTTGCTGCAATTGATCAACCATCCCTAGGGACAAGATTATACTGTGAAATGTGATAAAACCGAAATAACAAAGAAAAGCATGCCAATACACCATACAACACAACAACTCAGTTAATACTCCATAAAGAATCAAAAGGTACTTAAAATCATGGAAACTAATTAGCTTTTTCAATCAAAACTAAAATCTAATGACAAATACCTAATCTTTTAAATATTAAATTCAATAAAAGTAATTTTTTTAGCCTGATGTTTGTACTACAACTGAATAAAAAAATAAGAAATAGTTAACATTTTTAATTTTACAACTGTTATTAGATACTCATTTTTTAAATTACGACCGTAGTACATTTTTCAAAAACACACATACTTAAGAGATTTATTTAATTTGTACCAGTAAGTTAGATATACTTATTACAAACCATTATTTAGAAAATTGCATCATGTATGAGTAAAAATGATACTGTTTTGGAGAAATTTGTACTATGGAACATTTAAGTATCATATTTGTTCAGTAATATATAAACTTTTTTAATAAACAGATTTCATAAAAAATAAAAACTCAAGCATCTTCTGTTTTAAAAATGAAATTGGCCTGAAAATAAAACCATAAAATCTTGTCTCTACCAACCCCACATTGGCATTGCTCTCCAAAATTTTAGATGCAATTTTTTTCTCCTAACAATGCAGATAGTTTATTAATGGTTCACTGATAGTTTTTGTACATAGTATCTACATTGTCTTTCATTGAAGAAACTTCACATTTTCAAATTTTTACAACTATTTTCTGCAATATGGAACATAGTAAAACAATTATTTTTTTTAAAATAATTTTCCTACTTTACTTTGATTAATTTTTGCCTTAAACTCATGTGAAATGTAAAAAAACATAATTTCACTGTATGTTCAAATTTGATTTTAAATATGTTTAATGGTCTTGAATTGTTATATACTTGATTATAAATTTTAATCAATTAAAAACCTAGTTTTGCAGAAGCCTATATTTTATACATTTAAAAAACCCTCTTAATTGTTCTATAAAAATTGTTACAATTTTACATAAATAGACAAGATTTTATGGTTTTATTTTTAGTCCATTTTTTTTTTTTTTTTTTAAACAGAGGATTTCGGTGTTATGATTTAAGTTTTTGTAAAAGCTGTTTTGTAACAGTGGTAAACTT
Organism: Bacillus rossius redtenbacheri; assembly: GCF_032445375.1. Lineage (NCBI taxonomy): Eukaryota > Metazoa > Arthropoda > Insecta > Phasmatodea > Bacillidae > Bacillus > Bacillus rossius. The sequence goes on along the minus strand of NC_086339.1, from coordinate 32,553,316 downwards.
ATATGCTGCACTTTTATGATTCCATAATGTCATAAACTGGTCCAATAAAAATAGATTAGAAAGCATTTGTGGTTTTAAAGTGATTCAAAAGGGATCCACAAAAAAAAAATCAAATAAAAAATTTTTTGATCCTTGCAATGTGGTATATATTTTTTTTTGTCCGGAAAGTAACTACATTCCTTGAATTTCAAACGTTAAACGATCACTTTTTTTTTTAAGATTTGAATCAAGTTTTGGTTTATGTGCTACTTAAGTCCATGATATATAGCTTGCATTTTGGCACCATATGGTGCATTAACTTGAACATCGATGTTACGCAGTGTTCTGACATGCTTATACATATGCGTAAACACAAATATACACATACATACAAGTATATACAGGGGCACAACAACAAGGGGGGGGGGCCAAGGGTATTTTGCCCCCCCCCCCCTGAAACCTTGAAGTGGGTGCAAACGGGGGCAAAGAAAGTGCTATGTAATCAATTTTTAGATAATAAAACTGCTTAAATAGCACCATTTTCCACCTTGAAATACAAATTTTCCCGGGGGGAGGACCCCCGGACCCCCGGATACCTCCGCTTCAATAGGGGGGGATTGATGATTCTTTATAAATAGGTATATTGTGCCCCCTTTGGAAATTTAGTTGTTGCGCCCCTATATCCGTGATTCACGACATACTCTCGTCCCCCTGCGAGTGCGCAGCGGACGGGCTCAGAAGTACTTCTGCAGCGGCTCGCCTATCAGCTCCTCCATGTCCTGGACGGCCCTCCTGGCCCCCGCCTCCACCCCCTCGTGCTCGTCCTCCAGCAGCTCGGCCAGGAAGGGCACCGTCTCCGGCAGGAAGGGCATGAACGCGTCGCCAAGCGCCCGGACCACCTCGCACAGTGCCTTCAGCGCGGCCAGGCGCACCTGTCGCAGGGGAGCGTCATCGTCACCTTCCGCCTCCCGCCTCTCCTCGCCAGCCACCGCGCACCAGCCGTCAAGACAATGAAAGATGAGATGCCAATGGATAGTGTCTGATTTTATGCTGTTATAAAAAAGCAAATTTCATCTTAAAAATTGTGAATTTTTGTATTGATCATCAAATAAAAATTAAAACATCTATGTACAGGACATCCACAAAAATCTGCAATAAACTTTTTTTGAATTTATCCAGACCAAAATTTCATTTTTTTTAAATTATTTATTTTGTTTTTTCCTACAAGAAATAACGAAAATACAGCCATAGCTGGCCTAGAATTACATTTTTTTTAAAAATTAAAATTCAAACAGCATCTTGCATATGCCATTTTATAGTGTGTGTGTGTGCGCGCGTGTGTGTGTGTGTGTGTGTGTGTGTGTGTGTGAACACCACCTGAAATAGAAAATTCTTTCACAACCTGCATGATGGCAGACTTTCCCCTCAAACGACTACCACCACTGAGGAAATTCCGTGACTTTTCCAGGATTTAATATTAATTCCCCTGACTTTACCTGACCAATTCAAACTTCCCTGACTTTCCAGAAACGTGGACACCCTGATATAATATGTACATACCAAGCACAGCTGCACTGATCAACTGCTTCAACAATTTGTGGTAACACATTTCAAATTTGTAAATAAAACCATACTTTGGGCTAAGATTTTATGGTTTCATACTTTAAAAAATTTAATTGTAAAAAAATTAAAAATTTTGTACTCAATTGATAATTTAATATATATAATTAAGTCATTCAGGCAAATTTTGTTGCATTTAATGTTTCGACTTGCATTTATGTGTAAAGCTGGAGTCACAATGCCACAACAAGCACAGCAGACAGCACAACAAACCAGACAAATCATCGTACAGCGTTCCAGTACGACAGACTTAATGGCGTACAGTCGCACTACCAAGGCAACATTAACCCGACAATTCCTGATTTTCTGTCAATAAATAGTTCCAACAGCCAAATACTTCTATAAAATGCAGTATGGAATGCACTAAAAACAGTGTATAAGCTAAAGAAAAAAATGCTATCCCAACCCATTCTTTTTTCCCTTTTTGCAGAATTCTATAGTCCTTCAACCCAATGTCATAAACAGAATACCATGAGCCTGAAATTGATTAATTAAAAGTTCTTTGCTGAACACTTCCATTCTTAAATTAAATCTTCACCAATCTACAATCACAACATTGACCACGAAAATGATGTAAACAGATGAATGCAAGCTACAAAGGTACAAATATTAATATGTACACATGAAACCAATTGTCATTTTTCAGCATAAAAATCTACCAAGTAGATAAATATTTTTGAAGTTTAGTTCTGTAAGGTTTCAGTTTCCGTTTTGCTTTCCGTCGGGCAGCACGACACAACAAAATTATAAATAGAATCTATTCCTTGCGGGCTGTTGGGGTGTGTATTTTGTCAGGGTAACGTCACAGCGACCTTGTACTTCATTGGCTGCTGAGCGTGTCGCACGACTCCGACTTTATGCAGTGTGTATACTTCCATTTTGATGTTATTTCTATCAAGTTATATTTAACAAGTTAACGTGCACAAGTTATAGAATGGATTGAGCTTGAAGTCTCATAGACATCTACGTCATTGAGGTGATGAAAGGTGATAAGATGCTAATGAATGCAGCTGAACACATCATTGTTTCCATTAGACTTACCTCCGGTGTGTTGTGCCTCATTTTAAGCAGAACTTGGTAAATGAGGTCCTTCCACAAAGCATCATCTGCCACAGCAACGGCAAGCTGAGTTATACACGGCACAACCAACGTAGTTGCTCTAGATGTCATCGAGTCTAAACCATTTAAAGTGTTTTCCAGCTGTAAAAAAAGATTCAATGCTTGTCAATTGAAAATAAAACTAGATTAGAAAAGCCATTAACACAAGATTAATGTGCACATTTCAGCTAAAAAATAAATAAATATTTTACAATTTTCAAAAGTGTATTATATTATATATGTAAAAATAATACAACTAAATAAACCATACTTGATGGCTGAATCTTAAAATAATTGTTTTTGAGAAATTTATAGATTTGTAAATATTCCATAAGCTAAAACTTATGATGTATTTCCAGACATAAGTTGTCCTAAATAAAACAAAAATAAAATTGTAATCCATACAAAAAAAATTCTTATTGAGTTTTTTTTAGGGATGGGACGATTCCAAAATTTTCGATTCCGATACCCGATTATCGATTCCTTAAAAAATCCTTCGATTCTCGATACTCGATACTCACCTAGTTAACTTAATATTAAATAATTCAAATTCTATTTGCAACATTTTTTTTTCAGCTTTCAATACATATATGATGTAGCATACATCATAAATTCATATTTATCAAATTTGAGTACACAAATAAGTTATTAACATTAACTCATATAAATGATTACTTCATTAGAAGTTAATGGCTCATATGTCAAAGGGGTCAAACTAATCTAAAATTTGTTTTGTAATACGGAATAAACTATAAAAAAAAATTTTAAGCTTTCCTGGAGCAGTATAAATTATTTTCGTTCATACAACTTGCCTAACTTAGAGAAGGGTACAAATTAACTAAAAAATTTGTGAAATTAAACAGTAACAAAATTAAGCAACAACTAGAGAACTAGCAAATGAAAGTGTTGTACTTGATTGTGGTATTTCGGCGTTAAGTTACATTTAAGAAACACAAATTCATTCGTTGTTATTTCGGCGTTGTGGTAACGACCCAACAAAATCTATAAAACACTGACCAACTAATCATCATCATCATACCATTCGAAAATGAATGTTTGTTTACATTTTTCCGCTTTTTGGCGCGATTTAAAATGCTTGTGCTGCCCCTTACGGCTGGATGACGAAGTAGCATGGTTCGCCCGATAATCTGCTTGAAACTATGACGCTGTTCCAACTATATACCAGCGCCCCCGGCTGACGTGGTATGGCCACTCACGTAAGGCTGTTCCAAACACCGTTCGCCCAATCATCTGCTTGCTTTTGTATTTATTTGGTGTCGCTGTTCCAAGCTGACGTCAGTGCCCCGAGCTGTGTGCGTGGACTTTAAAACGTCGCCTGTTTGTCTTATCTATCCAAACATTATGTCGGAAAGGAAAATGAACGCCGTAGTTTTGCGTATTTTTACAGTATATTTTTGGGTTTAACATTATAACGTGAGCGTGTGTAAGCTTTTGTTTGCTTTAGTGCATTTATGAACAATGTTCAGTGGCGGCCATGTTGCCGTGTTTGTTTACCAGTGACTAAGTATTTAAATTTCCCGTAAAAACATTGCGATTTCGCGTTTTAATACTAAATTTCGTGGAAAAACGCTGTGTTGTGGCGATTTCGCGTAAAAACTATATTTTACGGTGATTTCACGTTTATCGTCGTTTAATCGCGATCACGAAAAGAACAGGCTCCTTCTAATACGCAGTGATATTTTTTTTTATAAATTATTTTTGTACTTTGACTTGTGTATAACATCGACCCAAGTTTTAGATATTGTTTATTTGGGGAAATATGACTGTTATATATGCGTCTAGTCAGTCATAACCCCACTCAAAGAGTCGTTAAATAATTGTATCTGACAGATTTGCAATGTTGTGAAATGATTTTTTTTTGCTACATGCGAGAATCGACTTTTATCATCGATTCTCGATTCTCGATTATTTAAGTAGAATCGGTAGGTATCGATGAAATTGGGAATCGTTTTTCCCATCCCTAGTTTTTTTGTATATCTAGATGTGAAGATAGGCTAGTCTGCAAATTCTTTTGGTCGAGTGGAGCCAAATTTAGTAATAAAAACTTTAAGTGAAGTCAAGTTTAAATCCACACTCGATTACTTCTATTTCACGTCATATATTTTTAAAAAAAATTCCTTTCGGCGCAGCTAAAATTAAGTAATTTCCAGTGTTCTGAAATGTAAATATGTAGCGGGATGTGTATTTTTTTGTGTAATTTTATAAAATCAACTGAACTTCAGATAAGAAAGCTGAGAGAATGAAAATTCAATTTTACACTGGAAAGTTTTTCAAAATAGTGTTACGTGATTTTATGCTGGTTGCACACGTCAAGTATGCATGTTTTGAGAAAAAACAAGTTAGTGCATTGAACTTGGCTCGTGTTTTTGAGTCTGGGCCCATCTCTACCTCAATACAGTAAGACCTCGGTTTACGTCGGGGTTACGTTCCTGAAAACCGCGACGTAAATAGAAACGACGCAAAATGAGCCATATTTCATGCCACCGGCGGGAAGTAGATAACACTTCTACGTGCGAGATACGTGGGTGGCCGAGCGGGCGGGCTGGTAGTATTGCATCACCGCGCGGAGAGCAGGAAGCGTCCCTCATGATGTATGATAAGATAAGGCGGTGAACGTGTAGCTTACGCTACATAGCATAAATTAACTACCGAAGGAAACAAAGAATTATAAACGAATTATATACGGTGTTTTGGTTAAAATAAAGATTTATGGTCATTGTAAACGACGTTATTGTGAATCGACGACAACTTAAATTGAAACATGAGAACTCAAACATTAGCGACGTTAATCCGAAACGACGTAAATAGAGGACTTACTGTACCTACGATTTCTCACCGAAAAAAAAAATTAAACTGCAACACACAGCAAGAAATATCAGAAACTAACACACCACACAAACATACAGAGAGCAAGAGCTACCTGGTCTACGATCGGCTGCATCAGCGTATCGAAGCGCTCCTTGTTTATGAACTTCTGCGAGTCGTACAAGAACACTTTGTGCAGAGTCTTCAGAATGTACTCGAGAAGAAGCTCGGACCTCTTCAGGGCCTCCTCGCCCGATCCAAAGTGCAGGCTTTCGGTTTTCGCAGCGTTGTTCGCAACCAGCAGATCAGCTGCGTTCTTCAGGAAGTGGCCCGCAAACAGCACGCACAGACCTTTCAGCTTTTCTGCAATGCTGTCCGAAACCCTGAAACAAAAGTTGGATTGAAGCACTGAGAGGTACCATGTTACAGTGAAAATGACTGGCTGAGAAGTCGCTTGAAAACTCGTATCATACAATTTTTCAGTTCTGCGACTTATTTAATTCACTTAAAATTATTGGCTTATGTACAGAATTTGCAAACTAAAAACAGGATTGGGTTCGAAATAGGGATAAGAAAAACATACAAAACAGAAATCAATTTTGCAGATCAGGATGATTTCGGAACACCCCATCCCTTTCAAGATGGAACTTTCAATAGAATTAAATTATTTTTAAAAATAAAAAGTATTTGAGAGAACCAGCATTCCTACAAAAAGTAGGCCTGTGAAAAAAAAAGTTCTTTGTTTTGTTTGAATTTGAATAAAAATATCAAAATATTATTGAATACTAATATCAATATCAAATTAAACAACTAGAACACCACAAAAAAAAAGTGTGGTTTGGGTTTTAAAAGTTTTTGGTGCAGTATTTGCAAAGCAATAATGGGAATATTTCCTGTATTCTAACTCTACTGAGGTGCTAGATGACTTAAACTTTGCTGACTATTCATTGCATGAATACCCTGTCGTATTTGTAATTAGAGGGTGACTGATGTATTGGAATTTGTGTCGTGCACGGGATACTAATGAAATACAAAACTAAGGTTTGCATGGATACGCTTCAAGTGAAAACAGTTGCTGGGTTATCTTAAAGAGTGAGAACTTGTATTCATTGCGCTGTTTGCGAAACAGTAAGCTGGCAGCAAAAAATTTGAATTTATGGTTAGTCACTTAGCACCAGTACGAAGGATAGCCCTGTGATTAGTAGTACGTACATTTTACCCCCATTATCTGGTAACTGTAAGACTTCTGCGAATCCTGTTTTTTTTTATTTGAATACGATATAAAATTAATCATATCATCAAATATATTTTTAATCAAATTAAACGTAGGTAGTTAGCGTGAAACTATTTTTGCACTCCACAGGAGTACTGTACAGGAAAAAACTGATGATAATAGAGGGAACTGTATATAAAACCATAACAGTGGTTTATAATGCCATAAAAATATAACTGTCCATGCATTTTCTTAAACCAGTAAAATTTATGTTTGAAAAATAAGCGTCACATTATCACGGAATTGACAGAGTTGTCTAATAGTTTTCCCTAGTAGATTTTGCATTAGAGAATACTTAAGACAGCAAGCAAACTATATTCACTCACATGGAGAGTTGGAAAATGTGTACTATGCAAAGGGTTATATTTTGGTTAAATCAAAATAGATGTTTCACTCAATGCTTCTTGCCTCAATGTCAGAGATAAACATCTGCCATTTAGTAATGATAACTGTGAATACATTTTTGAAACATCAAGTTAAAGATTTAGTCTTATAAAACAACCTGTCACATGTTCTTTGAATTGAGTCTTGCAGAGGGGAAGATTGATTTTAAAATTTTTTGGACATACACCATTGCTGTATGTCATAGAAAAAACCTGAAAATGGACAAAAAATATACATATATACAGTAGAACCCCGATTATCAGCGACTCGATCATCCGATTCGCAGATTAACCGCGATTTATGTCAATCAAGTCCAATTTTTAGTTACTTATAACCAATGATTCAACATGCATGTAAATGTTAAAATACTTTGCAAAATGTATGTTGGGCAAAGAACTTTAACTCAGTCATGTTTATATACACAAAAAGTTAAAAAAAAATACTAGTACATACATACGTATGTACATACTATTTCTGTGTTCCATGTTAAGTAAGTAGATTATACACTGGACCGCGATTCCATGTCCGCGTGACTGGACTGTACACTCCCGCACGCAGCACGGCACCGTGCCACAGAGATTACCCGGCGCATGGAGACAGTCTATTAGTGTACCCAGTGTACGTTGTTGAAGCATGAAGGTGGTAATAATTTTATGTAGTGTAACAGTGATCTGCATTCCGACGGATTATACCGTAGTATTGTGCGGAAGTGTTGAGCGTTAACATTTCATCATGTCATCAAATGAACAGAAAAGAAAGCGAGTGGTACTGTCAATTTCCGACCCATCTGCAACCCTATGTCATAATAGGCCGTTTTTGCACTAAGTCCACGTTCAGTAAGCTAAAAATAAAAAATCTAACATTTAAAATTCATTTAAATAAAGGGAGATAAAAACACCATGAATTATACGAGACAGAGACACCGTTTCAAAACTATGAAATCAAGTCTCAAAGAACTGGTATGAAAAATCTTATCTCGAAAAGAATTTTAAAGGCAGTCGTTCTGTAAAACAATAACCAGCCCGATTGTGTTACTGACAATAGAGCAATGAGCGAAGTGTGGCAGCGTCGCTTACGAGCGATGAAAAGAATGCGTGACCTTGGCAGCTATCAGCTGTCTTGGGCCCTCGGACTGGCCGGGTGGCTAGCCTCACACCTCAGTGCAAAAACGACTCGCGTGCCCACGTCTCCGCCCGCTTCTATGTCAACAACGCACACGCACATAAAGCATGTTTATATTTATATGTAATCTCCGAATGTCCACAGATGACTGTCTGTGGGCTAATGACCTTTGAGGGAAGCATGACTCGGCTAACCGCGATTTTCGATTATCCGACTCGCTCGTCCCCTTCATTAACACGGATAATCGGGGTTCTACTATATATACAAAAACAACTGTTGTCATTCATTATCCAGATTATCTGTTTAGTATCATCTGTTTTTGTCTGTGTTGTGATATTATTCCGGCTAATTCCTTCGACGGAATTCTCAATGCATTCTATACATTTTTCTTTGTCCATTCTTCAAGTTTTCTCTATGACTTAAGAGTGTAAACTAGCAATAGCATATTTTGAAAAAAAAAAATTGTTTTGAACCTTTGTCAGATTACCAAAAAAATTAAAAGCTTATTCATGGGGATGTATTACAGGAGCAAGTGGGTCCGACCTGTAGAAGGTAATGGTGCGATCCTTGTGGGACTCGGTGCTGGTGGCCCAGTGGTACAGGCCGTAGTACAGGGGCCGGAAGTACGACTCGGACAGCTTCAGGATGAGGGCCATCAGGGCGTCGACGCAGTGCCCCTCCACGAGGGACACATCGTCCAGGTGGACGTCCTCGCAGTCCGACCGGAACTGGAGGGCACGCTGGAAGAAGGCGGTGAGGTCGGGCTGGTGGCGGGCCAGCTCGGCCGGCGGCATCGCGGAGAAACTCTCCGCCAGGACGCCCATGAGCGGGCCGACTGCGGCGTACTCCCGCCACTCCAGCAGCCGCGCGTGGCAGCGCGCCACGGCAGGGACCAGCACGCGCGGCGGGATGCACGTGGAGATATTCTGCCTGAGGGCAAGCCCAGCAACGAGTGTTTAGGAGTTCTGTAATTGGTGCTAGTTTTCTATAATGAGCCAATGTGTGGCTATGTTAATTGTGTTGCTTGTTTGTTCGTTGTAAAATGTTTGATGACAGCTAACTTTAGGCAAGCACTCACTTGTTTTTGTATTTATATTACTGTTGGTTTTAAAAAAAAGAAATCTCATTCAGTTCATCTTGAGTTATCTTTATTTTTATTACATTTGGCTTACTAAAAATAAAATACGTGCGCATTTGTACTATTGCATGCTTTTCTAAGAATGAGACATTTAGGGTATTTTTACTACATTTTCAATAATATTCTGACCAAAAATTGTTTTCGTCAGCATCGGTTCGGAATCAGTAACAGTTGTATCGGCATATCAGTGATATCAGCGTTATCAGCATATTGGCAAAATTTTGTGAATCTGTATAATAGCTCTAATTATTACCCAAATGTATTGAATAAATATATTGGAAAGTTTTTTACTTTTTTTTATATATACATATATTGCAAGAGTTATTAGTAGCTAATTTTTACATTACGACATTGCTACATTTTTCAAACGCACATATACTTGCCAATTTATTTTTATTGTCACCAGTGGTAAGACATGCTTATTACAAATTATTAGGGGTGTGCGGGATCCCGACGCTTCGGGAAAAAAGTCGGGAAAATAGGCTTCCCGAAATGCCGGGCGGGAATTTTATTACTCCCGAATTTTTCGGGAAATTGTTTAAAAATTTACAAATGTTTACTAATCATGCAAAAATGTTTTCTATCAATTCAAACTGTTTTTACAACAATATCTTTTATGGATTCGTACATTTTTGAAGATTTTCCATACTATTTAAACGCAAAACATCTTTTAAATGTATGCCGATCGTAGCGACAGCTGTGGTGTGCAGTGAATTATAATGGTTTACACATATCTAATTGGAATATAAAAAACGTACATGGAGTACCTTAAATATTGTATGCATTCATTAATTTATTTCTTCAAGGGTACAAATTTGCAAGATATGTGAATAGTCAGTTATATAACGTTATTGCCGTCACCATCGAATACTTAACCTAAAATCACTGTGTGTCCTTCGACACAAACAAAACACATGCGCAATCCAACCTTTTCGCCAAAGATATAAGAAATACTAGACTTGCGTTACATACCGAAGCGTAACCGTTCTCATTACTTGATAGCAGTGGCGATGTAGAGAACTATATTGGCACTTTGAAAAATATGAAATCATGTAGTTTTACACCACTGCTCACGAGTATCTAAACATCTATGATTTTGCTTTGGGAGAAAAAAAATAGTTGTTTACTGTTTAGTTTGGCGGGCTTTGTAGGCTGACGTTACGTTATTAAGAAGAGTCTAGCGACAGCAATGCTACCTTCCTGCAACTGCCGCACCGCTTACGCTCGTTCCGGGGCCGGCGGCACGATCATATATGTCATCTGAAACTTCTAATTATCAAATATGGCCTCGTGGCTGAGCGCTCAGCGGTTGACGGTTCGAAACCCGGCAGGTACGAACTTTTTTTTGTACTTGTAAAAATAAATACGATCACGTAACATTTCAAAAGTAATAAATATATTTGAATAATGAATGCAAATAAAAGTATATTTATTAATTAAATTGTAATTTTCAGGTAAGGACATGATAACTAATGGTCAATTAGGTTAGGTTAGCTACATTATAAATACTTTAAAACTTTGTGGACGGTTGATTTGGTTAGGATAGCTACATTAAAGATACTGTGAAATCATGTAAACTGTTTCCTAGCGCTGGATAGCTACATATTAAAAAGTTATTTGCTAAGCAACCATAAAATGATTTTACAGTAATTTTAATGTAGCTATACTTACCTAATATAACCAACCATCCACTAAACAGTCTATGTGGCATTTTTATACTGGAGAGAAAAAACGCGCGCTTAAAAATAAAAAACATCCAGGGGGTAGGCGCTCCCGATCGGCTAACTTAGGAAAGGATCGGCATTTGCGGCCAGTTGCAGGAAGGTAGCATTGCTGTCGCTAGACTCTTGTCGTTATTAAGGCTTGTGCAAAGTATCTGTTGCTAGTTTCGATGCCTTTGTATATTAAAACAAACTAGCAGCCTACAAATAATGAAGGTCGCAACCGATCAGCTAGTTACTTGTAAACCTAAAAGTGTTTGTAAGTATTTTGAACGTCTGACAGACAGTAAATCCCTGGCAAAGTGTATCTCGTGTGAAAAATTTTTGAGATGCGAGCATGGTAGCACGTCTGGATTACTAAAACATCTCAATAAACATCCCTCTATAAAAAAGAATTTGAGGATGCTAAAAAAAATGAATTCGCCACTGAAAAAAGGGCAAGTGAAGCAGACAAAAGAAATAGCAGCAAAAAAAAAAACAACTAACTTTGCAAGAAACGTTTAAATGGCCATGTTCTCGTATTAGAATTTAAATTTTTTTATTTTTTTTTTTAATTTTCCCGATACCGTCCCGTTTCCCGCGGGAATAATTTATTTTTCCCGAAAATTTCCCGCAGTACAAAAACCTATTCCCGCACACCCCTACAAATTATTATATTGTAAAAGTGGATCATGTATCAGTCAAAATGACAATGTTTTGGGGAAGTTTCACTGAACAAGAGTTATATTTTTTGAAGATTGTGCTATTTTTATAAATAAACAGAGTTCAAGAAGAAATAAAATCAATAACACAAAAAATCTCTTGTTTTAAAAACAAAATTTGCCTGAAAATAAGACCATAAAATCCTGTCTCTGGTTAAGAGTGGTATATAGGGAAGCGGCTACTCAGAATCCGGCGCGAGCAGCACAAAATACTTCTAGCCTGGGTGGAGTTTAGCCTTGGAGGAGGGGCCTACTAGGAGCGTGTCCTGGTGAAATGATGTCGGTGGAGGGGATGGACTCGGTTTACCCTCCCTCACTCCATGGTCATTCCCTCCTCATGACGGCGCGGTAAGGGTCGGGATGTCTCGACAGCATTGCTACCTGCCTGCCTGCCTTCCCCGTACAAGCGGAGTGCCGCGCGAGCTAGCAGTGGCTACACACGTTTCATTCAACTCAAATGTAATAACGCGAAAAGTATGTTTATCGTAATGGTAGCATCTTTTTTTACGCGTGTGTAGTAGTTAATAAGTAAAAAAAAAAGATAAAATGTCACGTGGATATTAAACGTTACATATCCTCCAAGAAACATGAAATTACTAGGGGTGTGCGGGATCCCGACGCTTCGGGAAAAAAGTCGGGAAAATAGGCTTCCCGAAATGCCGGGCGGGAATTTTATTACTCCCGAATTTTTCGGGAAATTGTTTAAAAATTTACAAAGGTTTCCTAATCATGTGAAAATGTTTTCTATCAATTCAAACAGTTTTTACAACAATATTTTTTATGGATTCGTACATTTTTGAAGGGTTTCCGTACTATTTAAACGCAAAACATCTTTTAAACGTATGCCGATCGTAGCGACAGCTGTGGTGTGCAGTGAATTATGATAATCGTTTACACATATCTAATTGGAATATAAAAAACGTACATGGAGTACCTTAAATATTGTATGCGTTCATTAATATATTTCTTCAAGGGTACAAATTTGCAAGATATGTGAATAGTCAGTTATATAACGTTATTGCCGTCACCATCGAATACTTAACCTAAAACCACTGTGTCCTTAGACACAAACAAAACACATGCGCAATCCAACCTTTTCGCCAAAGATATAAGAAATACTAGACTTGCGTTACATAACGAAGCGTAATAGTTCTCATTACTTGATAGCAGTGGCGATGTAGTATTGGCACTTTGAAAAATATGAAATCACGTAGTTTTACACCACTGCTCACGAGTATCTAAACATCTATGATTTTGCTTTGGGAGAAAAAAATAGTTGTTTTCTGTTTAGTTTGGCGGGTTTTGTCGGCTGACATTACGTTATTAAGGCTTGTGCAAAGTATCTGTTCCTATTTTCGATGCCGTTGTATATTAAAACAAACTAGCAGCCTACAAATAATGGAGGTCGCAACCGATCAGCTTGTTACTTGTAAACCTAAAAGTGTTTTGAAGTATTTTGAATGTCTGACAGACAGTAAATCACTGGCAAATTGTGTCTCGTCACTCTCGTGTGAAAATTTTTTGAGATGCGAGCATGGTAGCACGTCTGGATTACTAAGACATCTCAATAAATATCCCTCTATAAAAAAAAGAATTTGAGGATGCTAAAAAATATGAAGTCGCCGCTGAAAAAAGGGCAAGTGAAGCAGACAAAAGAAAAAGCAACAAAAAAACAACTAACTTTGCAAGAAACGTTTAAATGACCATCTTCTCATATTAGAATTAAAAAAATTTTCCCGATCCCGTCCCGTTTCCCACGGAATAATTTATTTTTCCCGAAAATTTCCCGCCGTACAAAAACCTATTCCTGCACACCCCTAGAAATTACCTTATTCTGCAAACAAATCTTGCCGAAGTTAAATATATTTTCCGAATCGATGTTATGTATTTTAATAACTCGCATTTGTCAACGATAGTTGTAAAAGCGTTTCGAAATACATACATATCATGTATTATGTTTAAAAAAAAGTGTTCGTGTTTTTATCAGATGGAATAATTTCCTTTGTAATTGTTTCACTTGTGTCATGGCAATGAGTTACATGCAAGTAGCATATATTTTATTTGGACGTGGTAGAAAAATGCACTATACAAAAAACCGTTGCATAAATCCACATTAAAAAACATGTATTTATTTTACATGTAATTCATACATTTTGTTTCACACCAATATACAATGTTCATTATGTTAAAAAAGACAAAGAAATTTAAAAAGAGCACTATAAATTAAACCAACGTGCACACGAGTTACTTCCAAGATAGACAAATTAAAAAAAAACTGTACGGTATAATAGACATTTCAAACACAAATATTTTTACATCACGAAAACCTTTTTCAAAACAGTTTGCAGAAAAGTCCAACAATCTTAAAAGTATGTAGATGGCCTTTAGAGAGGTATTTAAGAGAAACAAATGCTTAAATAGAAATAATTTTACAAATCCGATGCAGTAAAAGACAACAGATTATTTAAACAAGTTTAGTAGAATTACACACAAATTGGTTTTACCTGTGACGCACAAAAATGTACATAAGCTTTATATTTTTAACTAGACAGGCATTTATACTATTTTATTTAATGCACACACACGTTTAAAACAACGAAACACTGAATTTAATTCAGCTTACCACTGAAGCAAAATATTTTTATGGTCGCTATTATACATTATATAACGAAATTTATTTCGTTTCTCCTTTTTGTTAGGACTTACAAGACAAGAAGTTTATGCATACCGAACACTCTTTTTAGGAAATTCTCTTGTTTCTCATTTATAAATTTTACAAAATTTCTCAATTGGCTGCCAAATGAATTAATTTCCTTCAAACTAAGTAACAGTTACGACCACCTCAGTATTTATTCACCTAAACAAGCAATGTCTTCTATAATTTTAAAGCACCATTGCTCACTTGAGCATGTAACCATTCTGGAAAGCTTAACTCAGCTTTAAAATTTACATTATAAGTAAGACATTTTATTTTTTTATATATCCAAAATAATTACGGTAATGATTCTCTAGGTAGGCACTGAACGTGACCACACGGGCTATACTTTCTTATGCACATGCAGATGCTGGCATACTAAAAATGAAGGTTCATGAAAATGCTTGTCATGGTTAAACGTTCTGGAAACAATGAGCAAGAATAATTTCCAGTATGAAAGGTGATAGTCTATGAAGCTAAGTGAGCAGGCGACGTAGACTGATAAATCACAGGTCACTATAAAAATTAGTTTGAATGATTATCCAAGACCAACATTTTCTTGAAAGTTCTGCAAAAGCTTGAAAAATGTTCACGTTTAATATAATCAGGATGTAATATTCGGTTTTGTTTTGGACGATCTTCGTTTTCCCATGCATTTTATCTTATGGCTTCTGATAGCCTCTGTTATGTGCGGTGGATCCCGAATTTCCATATTTATTGTGTGTCTAGGACAAACTAATTCCGGAAGATCGCATTGTGTATAAAATAAAACGAGTTTTGGCTCCATTTTTTCTTTCCAGAATGTGTCGTCTCTGAAAATTTCCAATACTTTTACTTTCTTTTGGCTCGAAGTCCAGATGCCAAACAAGCAAATATCCGTTCGGGTTATGTGAAGCTGACCCTGGACTTGGTAGAAATATTCATGATCTTTTTTTAACGAAATGACAGTAGGACTTTCTTCAGAATATTTCAAATAGTTTATTTTGCCTTCTCGCATGGCTTCATTTATGTCCATTCCATATGCCAAAGCAGGACACTTTATTTCTACGAGACGGTCTTCACCAACAAGGCCATCGGGTGTTGCGGCAAGAAATGGGTGTTTTTGGTCAATAAAAAGACCAGCTTTACTTATATTAATTTTTTCCTGGTCTTCTAGCTGTTTGATGGCTATTTCTTCGGACTGCCTGCCATGTTGTACTGCTGGAACATTAAGTATGTCATGAGAGTATATTATGACTCTTACTAGGTTCTTGCAGCTTGTTGGCTTCATACGTATTACCCTCCCGAATTTTTAAGCTGTCAATAGTTTCCGTCTCCTTTCCAGCCATTCTCCACTTCCTGCTTGTAGTATCGTTTCTCTTTCTATTTGACGGCGTTCTTCATCAGTTTTCTGAATGGACTGTAATAATCTGGTTTCTTCTTGTTGGTATACATCCACTGGCATGTCTGGTTTCTAGCACTGCGGCCCATAATCTTTGTCACTGATTGCTTGGGATAGAGATTTCCTAAAATCGATTCATCTGCACTTTTTACTATTTCGTCTTTTCTTAATTCTAGGTTTGCGCTTAAGTTCCAATTTTTTTGCAACTTTGTTAGGGCTGATGCCATCCTGCATTGTCTTTTGTAGAATGTAATGTGGCATTCTCGTATTGTGTGCTACCACAGCAGCAGCACATCTTCCCTGGTATGACCTTCTGGTGGTATAGTTTATACGTTTACCACCAGAAAACTTAGTAATGACCGAATTGAAGTGTTCTGCAGCATTATTATCAACATCAAATATCAAGCTACATGCCTGCGTAACCAAGTAGACAGCAGCATTTTTGTTTTCAGAATACAGACCACTTTTTGAAAGTTCTGGGACATAATTAATTTCACCTTCCTTTCGACCATTACAGAAATACCCTAATTTTCGACACTCCAAGTGCTCACCAAATACATGGCTAGGACCATTTTCAATATCATACTTCAAGCCTTGAACTCGATTGTTTTGAATAGTGTTTTCAGTTTTTCGGTATGCAACTGCCTTCTGTGCGCCTGACACAATTTTGCTTATCTTGTTACACACGACTTTTCTTAAGGCGACATTCATCAACTTCCAACGATAGTTTCATAAAAGATGGTTCCTACACTCGATTTTCTCAACAGTAATGTTCTTATAAGGACGTGCTTCCAAATTTTTTTTGTAAACACTACTGTCCCCATCCCCAATCATCCTGGCATACTTTACATTGTGTTCAGCCTCACTTTGCTGAAAGCCTTCAAGAATGAAATTAGCTTCCATGCTGCTAGAAATTCCTTCATGATTTTTGTAACAAACATGCTGGGGAATAGTTCCATTTATTGTTCGAGCACAAACATAGCAATATTTGTTAGCGACAGCCATGAAAAGAACTTTCTTAGTTTCATAGCCCACTATAGCAGCTACACCAGATAATGCATCGTATTTTGTTTTGTAGGATCTTTTGGACCAGGAGCCATCTACAACCACCGTCAAGAGTGGAATTCCAAATTCATCCACGTTCCCTCTTTGTTTTGCTAAAGCTGCTTCTTCTTCAACAGCTTGTTTCACTGAGTTGTTGCTGCTTTTTCCCATCCGTCACACACTTTGTTGTGATATTTTGAATATGTCATTGTTGACATGCATGGTACTCCCACAGTCGCACAAAACTATTCCAGATGTGAAAGTCCACCACCGATGCTCATGATTCCAGAAACTGCCCTAGAATTGACATCCGTGTACGAAGGACTACATGGATTTTGAGTTGGAACTGAAAAGGTTCTGTTGCACATATTACAAGAAAACATAATAATGGAAGAAAACCCTCTAATTACCTCCCTTACGACACTCATATTAGCTAGAGTACAACCGAACGCGGGACTATGGTTACTTATTTCAACCAGTTTATTTATAAAAATACATCAGTTCAACGAACCTGACTCCTTCCAAATTAAGGTCGGCATGAATCTCTTTTTCTCTATGCATGGGTATTTCGTCAGCACTATTTATTAGGGAAGAGCTGGCCACAGGCTCAGAATCAAATTCGTTACTAGCGTGAATGAAGTCGGTGTTCAAAACTGTTGTTTGTTCTTCATTGTCTGTGGATGTAGAATATTCGCCTTTTGCCGCAGTATCTGAGGTGCTGACTTCTTCAAACATTTGAAACCATTAAATTGCCAAATTTAACGAAATTCATTTGCACACTAATTTATGTTTCTACAACTTAGTCAACAGTGTATTAAAAATTATATCCAAGAACAAATCCATAGATGTTCAATTACTAGACTGAAAATTATTTATACGAAACATTTAAGCCTTTCATTAGACTCCGATCGTAATAAAATGCTAATTCTAAATGTTATCGTTAAATACAGTTCGCAGTTTGTGTAATACAAACACTGGCTACTTACTCCTCATCAGGATTCAGAACCATATTTTCATTCCCTGCGTTGCTTGATCCTTGTAAAGAAAAATGAGCCGTCAAGTTAGCCGTTTGGGGATCAGTTACTGTGCTGTTGACTTCCTCTTAAACTGCACCATATTCTTCAACTCTTCGGATTTTTCTAAAAAATTAAATGCATTGTACAAACTAAGTTGTAAAATACCTATGTTTCTTAAAATAGTTTTTAGCCGGGTTTGGAATTCTCCGGTGTTCTTTTACATTAATAAAAGAAAAATTAATATCGGTATCACTATATCTTACCTTTGTTTCTGGTACTCAATCAGAGCCGTTGCTCTTCTTTTCTTCCGTTTCGCACTTAAATAAAGTCGCCCTAACTTACAGATTCGTTTGTCTTGCTTTTTTCCATGCGTACCGACTAACAGATAATTGCGTCTTTTTTATATTATGCTAAAGCTCACAAACAGCATTAACGAACCATTGAACGAATCAACAGGCTTAAAAATCTTGTACAATGTAGGTTGCTACCGAGTGAAGATTCTTTTCAAGCTACTCGCCAAGGAAATCGTCTGTTCCATAGAGCTGTAGCAAACCGTATGTACCTATTCGGTACTGAGTAACGGGTGCGACATCTAGTGACGATTAACGAAACGTTACACACGGCTGGATTTGGTTACTCACATTTTTCGTATGTTTTACGCATGCGCGCGCATATTCGATGAATTTACGTTACAAAGAACGATGTTTATTTATTAAGTAAAGTATTATTTGGAAATTCGTCGTCCAAGTTTTTTTACTGTTTATAAGAAAGTATTTTTTACAAATTAGAAATATATATGTTTTTGTTTTTTATTATCGTGTATTTTCAAGTTTTATGTTTTGTTTTTATCTTAAAAGAGATAATATAATAAAACCGCTCTAATAGAGATTGAATTGTTTCTTGGTTAACAAAAATTGTTAATTATCAAATATTGTTAATTGTTTCTATTCTATTTATTATTATTTACGCGACGTCATACTGTACGCGTACGCAATACGACTCGATTCGTTGCTGCAACATAACATAGCATGTTATGCGGTATCAGAAGTAACGAGTAACGTAACGATACAATAGTAACGAGTACTAATTGTTATAGTAACGAATACATACGGGTACGCTTTTTTTCGTTACTTTTACACCTCTACTGTCCCATGAATCCTTCAGAGAAACGGCGATGCTGTGTAGCGGGAGAAGGGAGGACGGAGGTTTATCACTGTTACAGATCAGCACTTCCCCTACAGCGGGCGACGTTGAGGCGTGTCAGTGTCATCCCCACCCTGCTCGTCTTCCCGGAGCTTGGCATCAACTTTCACGTCGAGCAGCACAAGGCAGACATTAAAAATGCCAAATTAGCCAGTTTTCCTAACCAAATAAACTGATATTTAATGCTGTGACCTTATACTTTTAATATACCATTTTGTTCAGAAAAATATAATCTTTTACAATATAGATTCAAATTTTCATTTTTCTCATCGAATAACTAGAAATTCGTCAACGAATTGCTCGTTTTTACCATTTTTTTAAATATATTTTGCGTCACGATTTACAAAATATAAAACTATATTGGAAAAACTGAATTACTTTTCTCGTCAGATTAATAATCTGGAAGCTGCAGCTATCATAATTCTCGAGAAAATAGGCTAGTAGTGGACGCATGTATAACTGGTTTTAAAAAGGGGTATATACCACTCTTAAGCTACACCTGTAAGTAAATAAAAGTCGCGACGTACCTCGTGCTTCTCAGCTTCTGCACAACGGCGGTGAGGAGGGCATCGCTTTCTTCCTGCCACTTCCCAGACAACACACAGATCTCCATGAGGAGCTTGTCCAGGTACGGGCTCATGAATTTTGCCAACGTTTCAACAATTTTGTACACAGCTGTTACCACGCTCACCACCAACATATTTGGGCTGGAAAAAAAAAAAATAATAACACTAAGACTCACAACCTGTTCATTTATTACTATAAAATGAAATAAAGTATTTACAAAACTTCCCTATGTATTCACGACTGTAGAATAGTAGTGAACATTTGACAGATTGACGTTTCAGAAAAAAAGTTGCAAGGAAAATTTATTCAATTAAATGTAGTGAATTCAAAATTTTTAACACAAGCAGCTACAAAATTTATCGGGACTACTATTTGTGTTTTTCTTTGTACCTATCTTCTGACCAATCTTCAAGATGATGTACTTTAAATTTGTAACTAAAAAAAAAAAATTACAATATGTATTTATTTTGGAAAACTTAATTTGTGAAATGAAAATTTGAAGATAGTGTTTTTTTAACACCACAGTTAATATTTTAATATTAATCATGAATTATTTTATTTCTGATCCATCAGACCAAGATCCTGATTCAAGGAATAGATTCAAGGAACTCTTTGTGATGGTAATTTGAGATTTGTATTCAAGAATATTGAAATTTGACACATCACTTATTTTTATAAACTTTTAAGGTGATAAGAAAGAGCACAAAATAGCAACTAAAGGCAAAAACTATGAAAAAAGTTAATCATAAATTACAATTCACTTAAGTCATAAAATGCAAAAACAAAAAAAAAGTTATTTTATGAAAGTAGTAGTCTAACACCATATGCATTATCACTAAGTAGTGCCATTATTATTTCACAGATATTTTGGCTCCAGGCTAGACTTAACTTAAATCAACATTAGGGATCTGTGTGTATTTTAAAAATAGTCTATATTCAATGAAAAATTTAACATTCAATAATCATGACTAATTTTATATTCAACTCAAAATTTCAAATTGAAATTTTTTTTTTAAATGATTTTTTACAGATTCATAGGTGAACACCATGTCACACTCAATCACAAAAAAATTTCATTGGGAAAAAAATATATAACATGTATGAGGCTAAGATGATTAACGTATTGAGAAAATTAGATTCCTTTTCTGCAACATCATTCACACATTGCTTTATATTTAACAAATAATCAATAAATATAATTATTAAAAAAAAAAATATTTTTCTGTATTTTGGATCATTTTTTCTTGGTCTCCTGAGAAATGTGTGTGGGGAGGGGGGGGGGGGGGAAGGGGGAGGAAATAAACTCTGTAAGTTAAAATTAAATTAGAAAAATATTTTAAATTCGTGAAAATCGTGACATTCGATTCAAAATTCAATTTGAATAATAAAAAACAGTATTTGCAGAACATATTAGCCGATGCTAGGTCAGCTGTTTTTAATGCTGGGACTAGGGTTGCACGTGTCTGCATCACAATTCTTCTCATTAATGACTAGCTCAGGGTCATCCAGGGTCATCGAGGAGACTGCAGTCAAATCATTGAGTCAAAGCAGATATACACCTATCCCTCACTTAGCACGCCTTCAAATTGCACGAATTCAATTAGCGTGATGTTAATTGTGAATTGCGACAAAACTGAAATAACTCTGAAAACCATGCCAAAACACAGCTTAACACCGAAATGCTAGTTAATATAACGTTTAACACCGGAATGCAAGTTATATCATGGAATTAAGTAGCATTTGACGAAAACTAAATTCAAATCATAAAAAAAAGTAATCTTTTAATTAATGTTTTAAATTTAACGAATGTCTTTACTTCCAGACAAAAAAGTGAACCAAAGTGCATCGATCAGAAAAATTAATTAAATTTTTTTTTGTGCATCCCGTATAAATCACCACAAATGCTCGCTAATTTATTTTAATTTTTCTGTATGTATCAGTTTTAGACCAAGTTATTACAACTTATTTTATCGAAAAAATGCAGCTTGTAAATTTTACCACAATTTGGGTAAGTTTTAAAAAAATTATAAAAAAACAATAACACCAAAATCCTCTGTTTTAAAAACAAAACTCAATTAGAAATAATATAATTAGAGATGGTGATTTATAGCATTTAAAATAATAACATTTAGCATTTTGAATTTGAAATTTAGCATTTTGTAGCATTTTGAATTTGAAATTTAGCATTTTGTAGCATTTTTAAAAACAAGATTTAGCCAATTCTCTCATTTTACATTACTGAAGAAAAGTATATTTTTAAAAAGCATTAAATAATACACATATTAATTATTAACAACCACAGAAATAAAGATCTAGCACAACTACAAAGATAGCCTATCTTGGCAGGTTTCCAAACAACTTTTTAGCACTTATGAGTGCAATAAATTAAAAATACTTAAAATTACAATAAATATTTTTTAGCCGTGTCCATGGCCATAGTTGATGTAGAGTGCACAAATAATTAGTGGTGCACCGATGCGGATACCGATGAATCGTAATCGGCGATTATGGGTACTTACCAATTAATCGTAATCGGCGATTATCTTAACGATTACTTTGCCGATTATCTACGTCCCGGCGTAATTAAGTAAGTTTTTACCGTGTAATATTTTGTTACACATTTTAGGACGAAATACGAAAATATTTGTATATATTACAAAATTCATCTAACTCCGTCATAACATGATTACAGATATTTCGTTAAGTTTAATAAATCTCATTCCCTCGAACATTAAAAAATACATTTTTCCTACACATTTATTTACGTTTCGTCCTTTGTTCTGTCTTTTGTTTAGTGGCCTTGTACATTACCTATAGCGATATACGTAAATTAGATGGCACGCAATCAAAATACCACAAGCAGTTGCAGTGGATTCTATGACAATCAATCTTTTAGAGTCGTAGTAGCGGTTCAAAATCGTGGTCCCAATACCTTCTAGAGTTTATCACTGCGTTTTACAAACTCGTTATGGGCGTCTTTGGTAACATTATCCGTTGTTGTGTTATTTGTATGTGACGAGAAAAGTGAAAAAGTATTTATAATTTTATATATTCAGTCAACATAAATAAAATCACATGTGCTAGAATTGGTTTTGAGTCATTTTTATATAATTATAGTGAGATGGCGAGTAGGGAGAAAAAAAGTGAAGTGTGGAAACATTTTTCTATAAACTCACGTGAACAAAATAAAGCAACATGTTTACATTGTTAAACGGTAATTTCTCGATGCAACCTTATGTCATAGTCGATAATAATGCTAGTTTTCTGCAACAAAAACTTACCCATTGTAAATTACAATTATTAGACTGTAGTTCAAGTTGTTTACAATAACAAATATAAATAGCAGTTAATTTAATTTACACTTTGCAATGACTTAATAGTGTATTTTATATATTTTTAAACTGTTATTATAACTGTATTCTCAATTTTTCCTAAATTCTCATGGGAATAAAAAATTTTGTGTGCATTATTACACTTAAAAAAATTAGTTCATTATAATCGGTAACTGAATCGGTATCTGCCGATTATTGCTCTCATAATCGGTATTCGAATCGGTAATTGGTAAAGTCATATCGGTGCACCACTACAAATAATATTATTGAAACTAGTTTATTCAATTTTTTTTTTTTTTTTTCAAATATCGCCTTCTTTTGGTTTTCGATCATGCCAGAAACCGTTGCTTGCTGTTTTACCGACTTTTTTTCTTCATCTGATTTCTCGGTGAATCTTTTTTTTTGCAGCCTGATGTCTCTCAGATTTAATGTACTTTTCAAGTTCATCAGATTTAATGTGCTTTTCAAGTTCATCTTTTTTTTTTCCACTCCAGACGGCGATTACATAAATTGCACATTAAAATATTTGTATTACTTTCGTAGAACTGTTCACTTTTGTATTCATTTATGCGGTTGCGAATGGAAATGACGTTTCGTCCCATTTTTACCAAGATAAATAACAGTATACAACACATTCACGAGTATGCACGTATTTGTAAACACACCACCTTCCACAGACTACACAAGAACGCGTCTTTTACGTGAAACACAGCCAGAAAATGGGACTTACAATTGTTAGCGCGGCGAAGCAGAGATGTCGCAATATGGTGGCCTAAAAACGTGTACTCTGCAAGATGACGGACAATCTTCCAGCTAGTTGTTCTTTGCTTTGTTTACAATCGCGAGGCACGGATGGCCAATCTTCATTCAATATTTATGAACAAAAGTTGTTGTGAATGACGTAACAATAAGATACTTGTGCTGAATACGCCATAAAATGATGGTTTCTTTTGATACTGAACTGAAACGAAATACAATCGGTAAATAAATTGTGTAGAGTGAAGACGAATCTACGTTTTTTACCTTGATTTTGCATTTATCTCGGAATAGTCTAGATTTCACATTTTATAGCGGAAAAAATATTATTTAGCATATTTTCGCATCTATTTCACGAAAACGAAAAATCACCATCCCTAAATATAATATGACCCTAAAATCTTGTCTCTAATGGTACGGAAGCCATCCCAGCACATGCTAAGAGTGGTTCCGGAAAGTTCCGAAGAACTGAAATCAGGGCGGATGGTCCGGGACTCCGAGCAGAGTCCAACGTTCGACCACTCGGGCCCGCAGACAGACTGACTGACTGACCTGTCCACGTCTCTCTGCTTGCGCAGGAGCTTGATGAGCGCAGGCATGAACTCTGGGAGCGACGCTATGGCGGGAGACTGCAGGACCGAGGTCAGCTCTGCCAACAGCAGCACCACGGACCCCAGCACGTTCCCTTGGGGGAGACCGGACGTCACCAGGTCGGTAACGCGGTTCAACAGCTACGAACAGTTTCACACACACACAGGTTATTTCACATTCATATAATTTCTTTTATAAATATACAGTAAAACACTGCTGCGAATTTTCCCAAGGCACCTAGAAATTTCATTTTAATAACATGGAAAACTTATTAGAAGGTCAAAACTGTATATATTTATAGGTAGGGAAAATAATTTATGGTGAATTGCGATAAAACTGAAATAACAATGAAAAGAAAGTCAAAACACAGCATACAACGAAATACAAATTAATACATTATACAGCACCCAAATGCAAGTTATATAATAGTCGTTATTTTGGGACAAAAAAGCGTACCAAAGAGAATGTACCACCAGAAAAATCTAATTTGCTTTCATTGGGCATCTCTTTATTGAATCACTACGAAAGCTCGCTAATTTACTTTTATAGTTGTAACTGTATCTGTCTAGGACCAGATTATTACAAATTGTTCTACCGTAAAATGCAGCATGTTGATCTCGCCGCTGTTTTGATGTAATGAGTAATTAATTACAAAACTTGCACACCTTTTCGCAGCCATGATACTGAACTGGGTGGAATATCTGGTAACAGTACTTGCAGTAGCGGATCCAGAGGGGGGGGGGCTAAGCATCTGGGTCCAGTATTGTTCTAGTGTTTGCCTTGATGGAGCCTAGCCTAGACTCACGGGCAGGAAGTGCTGGGGCCCGCCGGGCGCCAGGAGGCGGGCCAGCAGCTTGAGCGACAGCAGCGCGGTCTGCTGGCCCAGCTCGGCCTCGGCGTCGCGGGCGCCCGGCTGGCCGAGGCCCTCCAGCGCGGCCCACAGCGGCGCCAGCAGGGGCGCCAGAAGCTCGGGCCGGCCAGCGTAGAAGCCCGCCTGGTGCTGCAGGCGCCTGTTGAGCAGCTCTGCGGCCCGGCGCCGCACCGCCGCCTGCTCGCTGCCCAGCAGGCTGCGCACCACGCCCGCGAACAGGTCGCCCGGCAGCAGGCCGTTCACCTGCCGACACCCGTCCCCGCCGGTCAGTATCGGCACCAACAGGTATCCCCGATTTTCTGGAATTCCCATGTAATTAGTATTTGCAACTCATACTTAAAAAACTGGATACACACATGAATAAACTGCAATTTCATCCTTTCTTTCACATTTACCAGTTTACTATATGTTCCATAGGCAACCTTTTGGCTACAATGCCGTTTTTTGTTAACTAATCAAAGGAATAATGTGTATTGTGCTATGATGCACAAAATTTTATGCAGCAAATTAATTTTTCTGTCATCTACCCAAAAAAAAAAAAAAAATTAATAAAGAATTTTATTAAGGTACTGACTTATCAGTACTTACAAATAATCACTTTCTGGAGACTTGCACCAAGATTTATTTACAAAAAAAAATAAAATTTTTAATCGGTTTTGTATCGGTTTTCGGAACTGTAAAAGAAATGTATTTGTAATTGGATCGGTATCTGTTTTTGGTCCGTATCGCTCGTCGCTACCTTAGCTCGGGCAAGTGACAGTTGGTTCAGGTCTTGAGAGATTGCTTCACAGCAGGCCTAATTCAACCTCAGGCTCGCTGCTGAACAGACAATACAAAGTTAGGAATCGTAAAAGCTCTTTAATTCAGCACATTCAGGGCCACTGCCATGGCGGATAGGCGACTCTGCAGGATTATCGAACGTCAATACAGTTTTAACAGAAATACAAAAAAAAAAATTTTAATCATATTACATGGAATAGCATTAAAAAAAAGTTGTAATAAGCTATGGCTGTACACTATGTAAACAGTTGTAATACTAAGCAATCATCATATGTACATATAAATTGCTAAAAAAAAATGTCTAGGAGCAGCTTGATCAATGCTGGACTGCAGAATGTGCTGAACCAAAGAATGCCTCTTCTTCCGCTACCAATTCCATCATGGTATAAATGTGAAAGAATACTAAAGGCAAAATTTATCAGGTTGTTAAAAAAATTAAATTAACAAATAGTGTCTCAAATCTTTACGTAAACATTCTTGAAAATTGTAGTGCCCTGCATTCTATTTCACTAGAGGACAATTCCTCACATTTCCCTCACCTTGTTCAAAATCTCGTAGCTCTGGTTTAACATTATCTTCCAGTACTTCAGATTTGGGGAGTTGACACTTCTATCTGCTTCACGAGCCATGGATTTGATTAACCCCAACACCGTTTCAATTGCCGATGTATACAACGGTTCCATTTCACTGATTTCATCATCACCAAGACTTGCGATCTGGAAGAAAGGCAATGAAGGAGATGATGATGAATGAAAAGGATGAAAGAAGACAATTTCATAAAAGAGACCCAGACATTTAATTTATGGCATTTAACTTGCAGAACTTACACATCTAAAAAGCAAGACACTATTATAATGAATTAAAGAATTTCAGAATAAAAAACTTGTTAACCAATATGACATTACCTTGTTAATGAGTACAGTTGAAGACAACAAATTAACCAGAAATGAACTCAGGGCATATCTAAAGTGACGTAACTGTTTAGGGCTATGCTGCTCAATATCAAACAATGCCAGACCTGCAGAGCGGGAATTCTTCGTATCTGAAAAAAATTTCAAACTTTTAAAATCAATATAGCCTATTTAGTAAATTAATATAAGTCTATTATTATTCTTACACACTCCAATTAATAATTAGACATATACTTGCTTCCATTTAAACACTGATCTTGTACTTACATGTAGTAGTAGCAGTAATAACAATAAAAACAACAAGATTTAATGGTGAATTATGATAAAACTGAAATAACAAAGAAAAGTATGTAAATACACTGAAAAACAGGCAATTATGCACTAAGGGTCATATTTACTGAAAATATATAATTTTATTGGGAAAAAAAATTTTTAAAAAATAAAACATAAAACGGTCAAATCCAAATTTTCTAGAATCCAAATCTCGAATTTGAATCCCAGATAGTACTTTGAATACAACCCTCAAATCTGAATCTAGGTGCTAAGGGTCAAAAATAAAATAATGTACAATAAATAAAAATTATCATCAATGGTGTTGAAACATTCTACCTTTTAAATTGTTGTTTCACAAAATAAGTTTCCAGAATCAATACATACTGTAGTTTTATTTATATTGTCACAGTTCAGTATTTTTCAGTACAATCTTATTCAAATTTTTTGTGTGCCTTTGTTCAGACTATGAGTGGGTGTTGCAGCCATGGTGATGCAACTTGGTAGTGGTGGCACAGCATGGCGTTAGAACATGACCTGTAGAGGTCAAGGAAAATAAAGGTCTTACCTCCCTTTCCCCACAAACCCTTAATTTTTTTTATTTAATATTTTTTTAAAAAACCTACACACCAAAATATAACATGTTAAAAGTACAATACCTTAGGGAATGGTAGGAGGATATGTACGAAGAAAAAATTGACCTAGTAAACTTCAGAGGTAATTAGTGTTGAATTTTTTTTAAATAACTATATTCCCTCAAATATTGTTCTTCAACTCTTTTTCCTTACAGTACTAAGGATTTGATGGTATTTAAAGATTTAAGGATTTGATTGGCCCATTCCTAAAAGTAAGATTACATATTTTTGACGCTAGTCAAGCTGATAATTCGAGATGGTTTGAAGCAGGTTGTGTGTCGATCTGAAATACTTCCCACCAATGTACCTTTGGACGCAGGCAGGGAGACAATGTAGTCCACGACCCGGATGCAGGTCTCCACGACGACGGGCGGGGGGAAGGTGAGCGTGAACTCCAGGCAGAAGTCCACCCGCATGGGGACGGGGTCGCCGTCGGGCCGGGCTTTTCCCGGGTCGCCCTTCAGCACGTGCGACTCCAGCACGAGGCACAGGAACTGCCAGAGGGACCAGCGGGGGTCCACGGTGCAGAGCAGCTTCTGGTAGACGGGCATCCTACGGTGGGCCGGTACGTCGAGCAGGGCGTCCGCGAAGACTCGCAGCACCCCCACGACCGAGCCGGGCCGCCCTCCGTCATCCGCCTACGAGGTGCCACACGCCGAGTTACACCTTTTAATATACATAGTGTAGGGGTGTAGGGATGTACGAGTACCCGATATTTTCAGGTACGGTTCGAATCCACAACTACCCGAACCCGGAATTGTTGTATGTACATGGATTCGAACAGTATTACGAATATTCACAAAAGTTATAAATTAATTTAATACGGCTCAAAAATACTGGCAGTGAAAAATAAAATTAGGCTACTATTGCGTAAGTATTTATAATATGATGTATCAAAGAAAGATATGTAAATTAAATAATTAAAACAGTGACATTAAAAGAATTTCGAGATTTCGAGAGCTTAAACTATAATTACAAATTTCATCGTATAGCAAACTAAAAACTATAAAGTAAAAACAATTACACGCCTACAAGAAAAAAACGTCTTGGCTATTTATTGGAGAAAAAATGGTTTCGTTTGCTGAAACGTTTATAAAACTGAGATTTCCCTGTGGCGTGCAGTTATTACAATTTATTGAGTTGGAGAAACGAATATGTTTTATTTTCATATTTTAAAGTGTTTATTATTAATTAAGTTTACATAATTATAAACATTTCAATCTCAGTGTAATAAATAATTGCCAGTAGTTACAATTAGAAAAAAGAGAACACACAATATTTTTAAATTAATCAGTTATTTTTAATTATTCTGTGCTTAATATTCAGAATCGGATTCATATCTTAAATACCGTATTGGCCCGTAAATCGGCCGACCCCTTTTACAGCACACTCAAAATCAGGGAAAACTGCATTTTTCAATTTATTTGCTTGAGCCCACCAGCGACGCACATTCTTCTTGTTAACACCATATTTCCGCCCAGCTTCCACATTATTTGTGGTTTCTGCATATCTTATTACACTTTTGAAATTGGCAGAAAAAAAGCAATGTTTATTTTTTGAATAATCGATAAAATAGCACCGTAACGTAAGACAACAATATGATAGTGTGACGATTCGAAACACCCGTAAATTCAGCAGTTAAACTCGCGATATCGTTCACACGTCAATCCGAATATTTGTCTGAAAATTTTTTAAAAACATCCAACACAATAGTTTTCTGTGCTTTTTTCAAAGGCTTTCCCGTAATTGTAAGTAAATACTTGCTGACACATTAAACTGTATAGGATATCAATGGTGAAACGCTATAATGCTATATAACAACAATTGTTATAAAAAAGGCATGGTAAAAATACTACAAATGGTACGTAACCAAGGGACTATTTCTTGCGCACGAATAAAATGTGCGGCGGCCGGCAGCCAATGAAAATGTTTGTTTACAAGATGCTTTGTTTATTCCAAAATTCCGGTAAGAGTGAACGAAGAATACGGTAAATAACCTTACGACAAAATAATTGCTGTTTTTACTAATTGTTTACTGTAAATACCACATTTCACAAGCAAATAAAATTACCGCAGCCTATTAAATACAGTTAAAAAATAACCAGACCGAGCTTTTAAAAGCTATGTGCTACAAGTGACTACATCTGTGTACTTAACCAAAAATATGATACGTTATTGGGGTTAAGTGTGTTTACTAAATTTCAAATTGGAAAAATTATTAATTCCACGTAAGTACGGCGTAATTTTAGGTCAATGAATTGTATACATGATAACATTTTTATGCCGTAAGTGAGTCTCCTTGAAATGTATGTGTTTAATTATACTATTTTGGCTAGTGGCCCATTATAGGCCGACTCTAGATTTCAAGGTTGACTAAACTGGCAAAAAAAGGTTGGCCTATTTTCGGGCCAATACGGTATTGCCAAGGATTCGAATCGGATTCGAACCGAACTGAAAATCAAGGATTCGCACATCCCTAATATACTGTATAGAAGTCGCCAGCCCAGGTTAAAATTTCTAATACGGTTTTGAGGTAGTTGGTTGATTCACCGCCGCAATCACCACCATCTCTAGGGCATCGACTTGTGGTGGTCCCTAGCTGACAAGTGTCGAACTCTTCAAACACCCCTTCCCCTCCCGTTGAACTACCTTGAGCTGCAGTGAATGAATGGATGGGGGGGTGCGGGGGAATGACAGTGGGTGACAGTGCTGCTCTCTAACGTGTAAATAACAACCTAAGACGATACACGGCGTTACGGCAGCGCACTGCAGCGGAGAAGTTCCCAAGCTGCTCATTATACGCTTCTGAAAAACGTAGAGTAAATCCTATCCACTCGCGACTTCTATACAGTATATATATTCAAAGGTTAGACTGACTGGAGAATCATGGAGTTGATGAGGTACCCAGGAAGACCAAGGAGGAGCTTCGGAAGCAGACGGTTAAAGGAGTGACAGAGAGCAGTGGCGTAGCCAGGATTTGTGTATGGGGGGTGTTGAGAAGCATTCCCCCCCCCTCCCCGCCGCATATTAAAGTTGGTGAGTCAGGGAAAATTCGGATTTTAAGGTGTAAAATAGTGCTATTTTAGCAGTTTTCGGTTCTTAAATTTAAATATTGTAATGGTAATTAATTTTAATATGAAATTTGTTTGAGTGATGAATAAGAAATTAATTAAAGATTTGGTGCTAAGTGGGGGGGGGGGGGGGTTTAACCCCTAAACATCCCCCCCCCCCCTGGCTAAGCCCCTGCCAGAGAGAGGAGAAAAATGGAACAGAGTGAAAGAGGAGGAATGGTGGAGTGACCGAGAAAGACGGAGTCATTTTACTTTGCCAACCCCGGCCACAGGGATCTGTCTGCGAGTATTAATACATTTCAAAATTTCAATCAATTAATTTCATTATTGATTCAAGATTTCAAAACAAATAATTTTTTTTTTTTTTAATTATTCATTACCAAAAGATTAATATAAGTCTATGGAAGTTTAAACCTATTAGATGTCATTTCTGTCTGTAACATCACATCACATCATAAACCCTCACTCATTATGACTTATTGTAATACTAGCAGAACCCGACATACATCCTGCCATTGTTTATTTATGTACCTCTGTACTTCTAAAATGAATGGTTTGTATGTAATCTAGAATCTATAAGGAATTTAAGAAAAATTTGTAAAAATAAATAATATTAATATAAAAAAACCAAAATCACCTATTATAAAAACAAAAATGGTCCAATCCCAATATTCTTGAAACCAAATCTCGAATTAGAATCCCAGAGAGTACCTTGAATACACCCCTCAAATCTGATCTAGAAGCTAAGGGTCAAGAATAAAATAATGAAAAAACACTTTGATGTGCCAACTTTCATGGCGATCGATCGAACGGTGTCGGAGTTTATTGATGTCAGATATATGTGTGTGCGTGTGTGTGTATACACACACACACACACACACACACACACACACACACATATATATATATATATATATATATATATATATATATATATATATATATATATATATAGAGCGCCATATACGTACTAGTAATTATTACCTGATGTAAATGAGCTCTTTCTTTGTTTATTAAATTTTACTTCGCTCCAGTTGGACTATATATTCGCAGATCCGAATAGTGTAAGTTGTCCGAGCTAGCTCGGTTGTGGTGTGAGGTGTAGTTTCGCGTAGCTCAGCAGCAAGAGGGGTGAGTGCTGGTATATTATTGGAGGGAAAGCGGTGTGAAGTCAAGAAACAATTGATTTGGAGGGGAAGTGGGCTAAACTGGTGGCTTTAGGCATGTGACGGTTGATGAGTGGTAACTCGCGATGTCAGCTGGCGGTAACACGATCGCGACGGCTGCGATAAATGTGCAGTCTACGGGCTAGCTTATGAGGCGAGCGAGTGCCGCGGAGAACGAGTGCTCGGAGCGATTGAGCAACAAACACCCTGTGGTTTAACAGCAGCTGCGCTAGCGGCGACGCTAGTGGGAGACCTATTTTTAAGTGTTTGGTGAGGAGAAACATTTATCTCCGAGGATTCAGAGGCCACCCAAGGGCATTGTGCAACTTGCAGCTTCTGTAGGCAACGCTGGAGGCCTGAATGAAATGCTGCAGTTCGCACGGCTCGCGAACTGCTTGATAAGGTGCACTAGACACCAAGTAAGTGTTCTTCAAATTGATTGTTCTGTAGGATCGGACACTTCCCCACTCCACATTTCATATGCAAGATAAAGCATTGTGCATCGATGCAAATATTTAAATTGTGCATGAACTAAGAAATGATTGTTTAGAACAGGTGGAGAGA
Organism: Bacillus rossius redtenbacheri; assembly: GCF_032445375.1. Classification (NCBI taxonomy): domain Eukaryota; kingdom Metazoa; phylum Arthropoda; class Insecta; order Phasmatodea; family Bacillidae; genus Bacillus; species Bacillus rossius. The sequence goes on along the minus strand of NC_086339.1, from coordinate 32,520,601 downwards.
CTGCATGATCAAATTTTTTTAATTTGACAAGTTTTCAAAAATGGTTGAAACATACTTTTCTAAAGACTGAATTTTTGTATTTTAATTATACAGTTGAATTTAATGTGTCTTAATATAATCATAAGGGGGTTCCTCTATCTATGCTATCACGAGTCAGTTGACTGATTGTAACATTGTTTTCGTTACGTGGTGTAAACACCCACGTCTCAGCATTCCCTATTTCTAAGTCATATAATTGTTACACCTCCAACTCGCATAGCACGAGTTCAATTAACGCGAATTTGCATAACGCGAGAACAATTTTTCTGGAATGGTTTCAGATAGTGTGCCGGAAATTAGGCATTTTGTCACTTTTTTTAATTTTTCTATAATTTTAAAATTAATTTTGGAAATTTTATTTTTCTAATTTTATCTGGTTGATAAGGGGGTGATTTACTCTTTGTCAGGCCCGTGTACACCAAGTGTTTAAACTTTGTGCCAGTGGACCGAAGCCCTTTTTCTCAGGGGGCCTATCTGATATTTTGCTGTCTAATGTAGACGTGGGCAGCACGGTTGAAATTTCTCTCACCTGCAGTCACGTCCCGAGTTTGTAATATTATTTCTCTTCATGACCAAAATTGCATAGAGCAGCTTGTGGGCTGCAAGCTGCTACTTTTTACAGGCTTGCTGAGAATAGCAAGTCTCGTCACGAATGGGTCTCCAGTGGACCTGTGTTCCCACCTTAGTGGCTATTTCTGTCCCCCCTTCCTCTCACTCCACCTCACATTTGTTCTGAGAAATCAAGTCGGGAGCAGTGACCTGACGTGAACTTAGCCAAGACCATGGCCTAATTCAAGGACCTTCTCCCTGGTCCGACAGAGACGTCCACGACATCTAGCGGCAAAAAAAAAAAGTAACCGCGGGCCTGGTCGCCAGAGTGCAGAGCTCACCCTCATGACACCTGGTGGCAAGTCAGCTCACCGCCTCAGTTAGTTCCTCTTTACGCCGCTAGAAAGCAGCGCCGCGGCGCCATAAGGCACTATGCTTTATTCTCGCGGCCTGTAGAAGTCGATTGTTTGTTGCCCTCTGTTCTGGCCGGTAGAGAGCGCGCATGTCTTGTTCTTGTCACGCCCGCCTCGGACTCCTTCGGAAATTTTCGTTTTAGAACCGAACCTTCCCCCTCCTCCCTAGGGCTTTAGCGCCCGTTTTAATTAGGAGCCTTGTCCGCCATCGCCGGACTCAGTACTCTGACCTCGGCTACTGACCACGTCTTCTCGGCGTCCTCTGCGCTAAGAGGCTTTTCACGGGAACGGCGATTTCGGTTGCATAAAGGACGTAGTCAGTTGCTTAAGGGATGTGATCCCATTTGTACAGTAGCCAGGCAGATGTAGTTTTTAGAAAAAGCCATGTGTAGTTAAAATTTTTTATTGTTTTTATTCTTTAAAAATTTGGTTTCCTAACGCGCATCCGCGATTTCTCGGTGCGCGTCATCCTGATGTCGGCGCGAAACACCTCGGAGGCCCTGTTTCCACACCCTGTTTGGTGAGTAATCCGTTTTTTTTCCCTCCCCATATTCCCGTTGGTTGGCCTTTCGCGCCGACTGTGTATGACTGTCTGGAAGCAGGTCTAATTCGTTTTGAATTTGACTTGTGTTTCAGACAGGGTCAAAGTTTCGGGGGAGAGAAATTGCTCCCCGCATGATCTTCGGGAACTCCAGCTGATTCCCCCCCTTAGAAGAGTTTTCCTCTCGGTCCGACGTCATCCTGGGAAGACCCGGGTGATATGAGCTATATATATATTCCACTTGCATTGAAGGAACTAAATTCATTAAAAAGATACCAGCGAGCAGTGTTTTAAGAACGTAATCCTCAAGAACATGTAAAATCAAGGAAACTCATATATATATATATATGTAATCGTCGGGAGAATCAAATTTTGGTGATATACTTGAAATTTTGTTAATGTAATCATTTGTTTGTTAAGGTGTAATATGTATTGTTTTAAATAATGTAGGAGCACCCCCTTAACTTTGTTAATTACTAAGATCTTTATTATCATGTCGATATAATGCTAAAACAAAACCTCTTAACCCTTTCTTGACCACTGGGACTCAAACGTCCCGGTTACTATTAAAGCATTTGAAATCATGTGTAAAATGTTTCCTAACTAGCTGATTATCGGGACATCTCAGTCCCATTGTCCAGAACAGCTTGTGTGCAAGTGGTTCGCAGGTTACTCGCTAGATCGTGCTAGACTTCACTTTCTTCACCGAGCTGCGTGTTGTAAACATGCGCTACAAGTACAAAACTTTTGAACTTTTTTTTTACACTGTTATTTATTTCCAGTGATTATACTATAATTACCGCCTGCACTTTTTACAATTATCTGCATAAAAATAATTTTTGGAACAGTTAAACGTTTTTATTTTCTTAAAAATTTTAAGTTTTTCTCTCGGGACTGGTAAGTCCCGTTGGGCATTTGGCGGTATTGTCACACTAAGAAACGTGGTTTACAAACCAGAGCATATTATTAGTTTTTGGTTTATAAAATTCGTACTTTCAACTCTTTGTAATAACACGAAACCATAGACAAAGCAGTGTTAGATATTGATTTGTGTTTTCTTTGTGAAAAGCGTATCTTTTATTGAAGTACAAGAAATATGAATCGCAAAAAAGGCCTTACTAATGAAGAGGCTTATAAAATATTGTTTGAAGATATTCCAGACGATACTGATACTGAAGTAGAAGATAGTAGTGATGACGAGAGAAATGTGGCTACAGAAGAACAAGATAATTTTTCTTCTGTCTTTGACAAACTTTTAGCTGCTGAAGGTAATTTTCTAAACAATATTCTTATTGTTGTAATGTGCATGTATATAGCTTAGTTACTTTATTTCCTTTGATACAATATATTGCAGTTTAGTGGTAAACTAGTTATTCGCCGTGCAACCGTTACGCAAAGTGATTTTATATTTATAATCTGGCAAAATGTGAGTAACCTACTTTTTTTTATGCTCACATATAATGAATATTATAATTTTGCCTTGATTTCTAAGATAATGTTTGCGCTTGCAAGTACTGATGATACATATTCAAGCATCTTGCTTATCATGTGTTCCTGTAGAGTAGTGGTTAGCATAGTTTCGTCATGTCTGGAGGATCTGGGTTCGAATCCTGGTGAAGTCATGTGATATTTTTTTTTGAGATTGCATTTTTTCATGTAGCATGGAATCACGCTTTTTCAATTGTAATTGGTGTTTTTATTCTATAAATTTTTGCAGAGGCAACTGTGGACCAGACTGTGACCCAGCCACCTTCTGGAAATGATGAGTGCTTATTACAAGATCCTGAAGGCAATACTTCTTGCAATGAGAACGACAGCATGCAAACTAAAACACCGCCTCCCAAAGACGCACCCAGGGGATGGAAGAAAAAGACAGTGACTACAGAAATACCGGAGTATCTTCACCCAGAAGGTAATATAGTTATTTGGTAATTTATAAGTGGCGATATTTGAGCGGTTATGATAGCTGATGGTGAATTACGTGTGTGTATGTAGCAGTGCCGGAATGAAAGAGCAGGGGAAATTGGAGTGCCCCGAGAAAACACATTGACGATAAATTACATCTGGCATGATTCGCACATGTGAAAACGAGAATGGAACCTGCCAGGAATTGAACCCGGATCACCTTTATGGAAGTCGAGTCCTGACTACTAGAACTTGGAAATGTATAATAATTATTGTCCCATTGTGGTTGTAACATATATTATCTATATTTTTATTATTTTGTTTCAGGTCCTATAGAAGATCATTTTGCTGGGTGCAACACACCAACTGATGTATTTATAAAGATGTGTGGTCCCTTGATAGATCATGTCTGCTATCAATCAAATCTGTATGCTACACAAAAGATGAAAACACTAGCCATGACTGAAAAAGAGTTTCTTGCCTTCATTGGAATTAATTTTGTGATGGGCTATGTACAACTTCCATCCTGGAAACATTACTGGAGTACAAGTAATGATTTAGGTGTCCATATAATTTCAAGTGCAATGCCACGAAAACGTTTTGATGATATTTTGACACACCTGCACTGTAATGACAACACATCAAAACCGGTTGACTGCAAGAATAAACTGTACAAAATCCAACCCTTGATTGATATTTTTAATTCACAGTTTTCTTCTTTGTACAATGTGACACAGTCTGTTAGTGTTGACGAGTCCATGATTCGTTTCAAAGGAAGAAGTTCTTTGAAACAGTACAATCCAAAGAAACCAATCAAGCGAGGTTACAAGTTATGGTGTATAGCTGACCAAAATGGTTACATTGTGGGTTTCAGAGTGTATCAAGGGCGAGAGGAAATAGTTGACGAAGAGTTATCGAAATATGGGTTAGGTGAAAGAGTAGTCCTCACTCTTACTAAACCATTCTGGGGAACAGGGTTGCAGGTGTACTTTGACAACTATTTAACTTCTGTTGCTCTGCTTGAAAAACTGAAAGTAGAAAAAATTCTAGCTTGCGGTACAATAAGAAGCAATAGAAAAATTATTCCACAGCTGGCAAATGATTCTTCACTGAGCCGTGGGGAGTCAGACTTCAGAGTTTCAAACATGGGAATAACTGTTTTCAAGTGGAAGGACAATAGAGCTGTTTTACTGGCAAGCAATTTCCATGGTAGTGAAGAAACAATAGTAAAACGACGGAAACAAGATGGCTCCAAAGTAGATATCTCTTGTCCAAGGGTGGTCAGGATTATAATGAGAAAATGGGAGGGGTAGATAAAGCTGATCAGCTGCGTGCTCTGTATTGTGTCAATAGGAAATCCAGGAAGTGGTGGCAAAGAATATTTTGGGGTGTATTGGACATTTGTTTTGTAAATTCCTTTGTTATTCATAACTTGATGTTTCCTAAAATGACAGTGTTAGAATTCAGGAGATCAGTAGCACAAGACTTGATTGTCCAAACACCAATAGGAAGGCAGAAGTGTGTCTCAAAGAGGCCGAGTTCTTCTACTCCCCCTCCCCACCCTAAAAGAGGAAAACAGATGTACTCTGTACCACTTGATGTACGCATTGGCAATCGGGGATGCCATTGGCCCCAATTTGTGAAAAAACGGGGCAGGTGTGAAGTATGCAGCCTGAAAAAAATTGAATCAAGACCATTCAGTGTATGTAAAATGTGTAGAGTTCATCTGTGCTGCAATGACAAAAAAAATTGTTTTGCAGCATATCATGATGTCCCTATTATTGAGTGACTCTGTATAAGTTGGAATATTTACAAGAAGGTCATTGTTCCAAGTATAGACCAGTCTTTATGTGATAAAGATAATGTATGTGTTGTCAAGGGTATTCGGTGCAAAATATGTAGTTACTTTAGTCAACAGAGAGAGAAAAAAAAAACATTTAGCAGCAAGTTATGTTCTTTAGACTGAGTAAATATTTTTATTATTTAATTTTTGTAGTTGGCAATCTTCAATATGTTATTATTATTTATGAGTAAACTGTAAATATAATTTGTTGTAAATGTCTTTCGTCGAAATGACCGCAGATCTCTGCAGGTGAAAGAAAATGAAGGAAAAAAATTTTATACTGCAGTAAATGATGATAATGTTGAGTGACAGTATATTTCATAGAGTTTTAGTTCAATATTTTTATAGAAATATATGTGTAAAAGGTAAATACTACTTGTCATACCAGTCAGTTTGTATGTGCAAAGCTCATTAGGTGTAAGGAAATTATAGATACATACCTAATATGTGCAGAAAATAATGATCTTGTCAGATACATACTTCGTATAAAATTAATAATATTTGTAGTAGAAATTGTTTAAAATTTTGACCAGTATTGATGAGTAACAGAAATAATTTGTATTGTCAATTTCATTACGTTTTCAGATTGTCAAAATACGCAAAGTTCAGTAGTCACAAGTAAAAAAAAAAGGACAGAAAATGTTATCGATGTGTGTTTATTGTTATAAAAAAATTTATAATTGATAATGGTAGGTATTATTGTGGAAAGTATAGTAAAATTGCTGTAAAACATATTAATATTTATGAGTTAGTGATTTATTGTGATTTTTTATATGTAGCTTTTGTTTGTAGTCTTTTGTACCCAATGGCCCAATGGGACTTAAAAGTCCCGTTAAAATATTTTTATGAAATCAGTATTATAAATAAATCATATTCCTAGAACATGTTTATTGGTATATTTTATTGAAGGTTTCAAGGGGTTTTTATTAAAAAACCAAATTTTTTGATGTTTGGTCATGAAAGGGTTAATAATAAACCAGGAAAACCTATAGACCAAATTATTTATATAGTGTATTTATTTATCATATACCTTCTTATACATAACGATCCACGAACTCCCAAGTTACTAGTGTGCAGGGAGTGTAAATTTTGTCTTGTTCACCACCTCGTGTCCCCTCTGGTAATTAACTTTAATTTTCTTACTATTTTGCCCCGCAGTTTCCAAGGTGTTTTTAATTAATGTAAAATAATATAATCTTAGGGCACGAGGGGTGTTACAATAGTGCGAAATAAAACCCGCATAACGCGAGGTGAGAATTAATTTTTTGGTATAAATTTACTGCTGCGGGGGGTTGCCGCATCGTCGGATACATCGTGTGAATGCCGCTCGGGCAGTGTCTAGCCAAGCTCGGCGCGTCAACTATCGCAGGAAAAAGCCGTCTCAGCTGTCATGTTATCGTACCCGCGTGCGCGCGCGTCTGTGTGTCGTTTTCATGACTCAAAGCGATTCCCAGGCGACTGTAGATGTACTAGTTATCGTCAAGCTTTGTTTTGTTGTACACTTTATAATCAGCTAGTCATTTTGTTGTTGTGCGTGGTAAAGTTCGTAGTACATATGTAATAATTATGAAACGTGCAAAAGTAGTACAGTCTGATAAAGTGGTAGCAAAAAGAAAAACTAATTCTTTAGAAACGATGTTGGAAGTTGTACGGCATTCTAAAAACCATGAAGGCAATAGTGCAATTGGTCGCGCATTGGGCCGAAGTGAATCTACGATACGGACCATTGTCATATTTTGGAAAATAAATGAAGCTTGTAAGATTGTAGAGGAGAATGATCCAAACGAAGAAAGAAGTGACAACTTCAAAAAAAAATCGATAAGGTATGTCAGGTAAACAAAGACTTGTACGAACACAAAAAAAAAAGTAAAACACAAACACGGCTAGAAAGTTTTTTGCGCCTGCATTGACTTCCAAACGAGCAGACCTTGTGAAGGAGGCTACGGCACCGGCTTGGGAAAGAGAAGATGAAGGTTGTGACACGCCAGCTACCCCTCCCACTTCAGGACAGGAAGTTGATTCACCCCGTGCTGTACACGAACACAAAGACAGTTTGTTTACATTTTAACTCGTGGAGGAAGAAGCGACTACATCTACATTCGCTTTTTCTCCGGACAATCTATGTTAATATTTCCATTTATGTAAAGCAATCTGCAACTTATGTCATGTGTGTTTAGGAGTTCAATTTTTTTTTGTTTTAGGTTTTTTTTTTAAACAGACACACATAAGAATTTAGGGGAAAATTCAAAGGTAACTTGGTATGTCTGCGCTCAAACAGTTGTGCCATGTTTCATTATTGTTCTTAGATGTTTATTCCTCAAAGTTAATACGACTGATGCTCTCTACCATTGCGTGTGACAGTTTTATTACCTTCCCCTCGTACTTAAAAAGATTTTTTGTGGATTCACTAAACCATACCATGTAAAATAACATTGTTATTAACAGGGATAGCGGAACTCGCGTAACGCGAATTCACATAGCGCGAGTATTTCTCGGAACCAATTGTTCGCGGTATGCGAGTCCGAGGTGTATTGCCAATATCTCAAGTTAAGATCACTAATATATGTCAGTCATATTTCATATCTAAGTTTCATGCAAGAATAAAAAACCTCTAATGTAATAGCATTAATTTTTCTTGGACTTATGTGAAAAGTGAATAAAAACATTAATTCTATGTTTGAACTTTATTCAAAAAATATTTGATATTTGTGAATAAATTAAAACTAAATTTAAAATTGACTCTAATTTTAAAAATACTGGATTCGCAGAAGTAAAATACGTAACTACACGTACTATAAATAAATAAATAAATATATAAATATATAAATATATATATATATATATATATATATATATAGAGAGAGAGAGAGAGAGAGAGAGAGAGAGAGAGAGAGAGAGAGAGAGAGAGATATTACCATTATAATGCCTCCAAACTAAATAAGCAGACTTATAGCAAGAATTGCTACCTACTAAACTACTATAACTTTACACCCTAAATCATACACTTAAATAGTACTTACATAGACTGCTAGTAATTAACTAATTTTACTATAGAATTTATAATTATAAGTGATATGATATATACAAAATACCACTGCTTTTTTAAGTTCGATAAATTCATTACAAATGCTTTAAAAATATGGTACATGTATGTCACCGAGACAGAAGCAACTTATAATATACATGATTTCTAACTTAAAGTGGTGTGTGCCAGATACAGGGTAGTACTGTATATAAGATTTTATAGAATGTAGATCAGCCACTGAACTACATACACATTTTGTCAAAATAAATAATGTTATAAACACACACACAATTTAAACTACTTCCAATCAAGATAATTACGAGGAAGTACTTCAGCTATAACACATGTCTAACCAATAGCAATAGAGAATAAAAATTTTATTATAATTGTGCTAGTTAAAATTTGAAAGCATTTTACCTTAATCAGGATAGGAATCACACTATCAAGTATTTTTGTGATTATCTGGAAGCTGTACGCATCATCAAGCCGCAGAACAGAATATCCAATGAACGTGAAGATACTCATCATGTTGTGAAGAACCTGTTCCTGTGGGGAAGACAAAAAAAAATTTCTGATCGTAATTGCTAACGATTTCAGCACATTAGCAACAGAGTACGATGATTTAAATCCATACTCTATAAAGCAGTACACAGGCTAAAAATTGTCATAACTTACTTAAACTTACCAGATGCTACCAACAAGAGTGTATCAAATTCATATCCCATTGCAGTTTCTTTCAGCTATACACTGTTTCAAATACAACGGTTTAAAATAAAAACTACTTCATACTTTACAAAGATCACGGTGACCATGATCACGGTGACCATGATCACGGTGACCATGATCACGAACGCAACATGCTCATGTGTTGGTTAAATTTCAAATCCTTACATGACTAAAAATTATAAGCCCAGTCTAAGCATCCAAGTACATAGTTCACAGATCATTAAAAAACCTTTGGTACTATCATCTTAAGAAGCCCACCTAGTTCGCGATGCTCCCTGGTGTGTTTAGCATCGTGTCGCCTCTAAGCACAAGACTCTGAACTGGTGTACAGTTTTTACGTTATGTATAGGACTTTTATGAGATTTGAGCTGTAACCACAACATTATATGGCAGGTGGATTACAAGTGCCTTGAGTCTTTTCAAGAATCTATACTGGCTGTTTCATAGCTAAAAATTATTCTGGATACAGGTGTTTTTAGCCTTTTTCTTCCTCCTAAAAAACGAAACACGGCAATAAAAATACTAATCTAACCTCAGGATATACTTAAGTGCTTTTTTTTTGTAAGCAGACACCACTAAGATACCTTGAACTGTAAAAAATCATGTGGTTTTTTTCTAGAGCTCTGCACTCTATATGTGTGCCCAGGTAGGCAGGGCTCACAAGACTTCATACATAACAGTACAAGGTTTAATAATTTCACCTTGTACTGTTGTGTATGAATTTATACATTATGGTATCTATATATTAATAGTACCATTATTCTTGCACACCAAATTAATCAGAATTTAAACCAAAATATTCAAAATAAATGAACATTCACAAAAATTTTTAAACCAATACTTTAAAATTAATTATATGACAACAAAAACAGTAAAACTTAATAAATTCAAAAACAAATTACGATATAATTTTATTAATAATCAATATCCAGTGCCAGTACATAATTTTTTATAACCAAATAAAAATATTAAGATTATAAAATTTAAAAAAAAAATCTCCTACTTTTAATTTTTTTCATGATACAACTTATAGCTATAGTGCACTAAAAGTATAAAATGTTTATAAAAATAAACCTTTGGAAACAAATAATGAAAATGATTTTAAAATTTAAGTAATTTATTCAGTACAATTGTGTGTATGTTAATATTTCTTAAATTGCACAATTATTTAAGGATACTGATAACCATAAAAAATAGTTGCAATTCTAAAAAATAGAAATGTAACGATAAAATGGGTGACCATTAAATTAACTTTCTTTTTGTTTTAAACTTTTACGTAAAGATTGCAATTTGTCATGCTAGCAGTATTAGCATGTGTCATAACCATCATGTTTTCCATTTGTGGAAAAATCTCCTGGGCTTGACCCCGTTGGGGGATTGAATCAGGACCGCCCTAGTCAGGGGTACGTTCGTGTCGATGAGACAGGACGATAAGGTAGACGCTCACTGGTGCTTCTAGCACGGTATCGCCTCTGAAGTGCAAGGCTTTAAACCGGTGAACAGTCTGCTTGTCGTGAATAGGGCAACTATGAAATATGAGCGGTGAATGTAGCATCGTAAGCGTCCGAGAATCTGTACCAGGTGCTTCAAAACTTACTATTGAAAACACGCATATTGAGGCATTTTCACTCTTCTAAAAATAAAGTTCAAAAATGAAGTACGGAAACAGAACTACTCATACGCTCTCTCAGTGTATTCTGAAACAGAAACCAATCTGATATCTCTGAGCACAGCACGTGTGCCCAGGTAGCAGGTACGCAGGGGTAAGAACTGGAAGCGCGGGGTGTCGTCCCTACCGGCAGGACCTCCGCGAGGTGCGAGAGCAGCAGCAGGGCGTGGTGCTGGGTCTGGGGGTTCTGCGTGGAGCGCACGCAGCGGATCACCAGCTCCACGTTGAAGGCCCTCTCGGGCTGCGACACACCGGGCCCCGGGGGGGGCAGCTTCTCCAGGCAGTGCAGGACGCAGGACAGCAGCAGCTGCTTCACGTACTCCACCGGGGCCTGCTCCTCCAGCTCCAGCGCCCTGCGACGGTCAGAGCCGACACCACCTTCGCGAATCCCGTTCAAATCATTCTAACCTCAAACTACAGTAGAACCCTGTTATAATGTTTTTCAAGGGAGCACAAGAAAAAAAAAAACATTACTATAAGCAGGAAAACGTTATAAGCAGGAAATCTCAATTTAGCACTTAACAATGTTCGAGCTTTGTACCAATGGACTCACCAAGCTATGTAAACAACTTTAATGTTAAAACCAAACATATCTGGTTAAATTTTGTTTGTCTTTAAAGATACATTGCCACATTTTTTGTAAAATGGTCTCACAATTCATGATGACAACATTAAGAGTGAGAACGTCTACTCCTTTGCCACCTGAAAATGTTTAATTTAGGGATTCCTACGTATGAATGGAAAAAAAAAATTATTTGTATGCAATAGAAAATACTTTTAGTTATGCCCTCGCTCAATGGTTGGCAACTTAAATATCATAGGACTATGTACGTGCATAGTACATAGTACTGGAATGGCAAGGAAAGAGAAGAGTTGACTAAGGGTGCCAACTGACATGTAACTATGAACATTGTGTACCTTCAGTATATTGCATAAAATGGTATTTTAACAAACTTCATGTATTGTATGGCAGTGATTGTAAACATAAACATACATAAAGGAAACTTTTTATCGTAAGTGTTGGAATAATTTGGTTTTAAAATATTTTTTCCCCATTTATTGAATGTTAGAAAGCAAACATTATAAGCAGGAAATTACACCATTTATGAACGTTATATGCAGGAAATAAATACATTGTCCTTATGGGGGAAATATTGGGACTTTAAAAATATGACATTATAAGCGGGAAAACATTATATGCAGGAACATTATAACAGGGTTCTACTGTAATCTGTAATTTATTCACTACTAGTTTAATTTGAACATGCTACTAAACCTTTTTTTTAATTGCTTTTCACAAGAGTCCAAGACAGATCGTGGACAAAATTGTGATGTAAAGATGTGATTACTTAAATGACAATACCGGCCAATATTCCCAATTTTTCTCCATTTCTGACGTAATCTTTTCCAACCGACACTTAAAAAAAAAAACTGGTACACACGGAAAAAAAAATACAAATACATTAATTCAGGTGTCTTCCAAACTTTTCTATTTACCTGTTTATTTTACTCCATTTTTTTCTGTAATTTAGAGCTACGCTTGAATAATGAATAACGATAAGAAAATTATCATGGCGTGGGCACTAGCCACAGGCAGACATTTAAATTGTTGTAATTTAAGAAATAGTGTAATTATTAGATAATTAAAAAAAAATATATTAATTTAAGCAGTTGGGCTGTTACTTCCGGGACTGTTTCCCCCCCGCTTGTAATGAAACACACGAAGCCGCTTGGCCAAACAGCTTACTTCTTAAGAATGTCAAACAGCACAGGCAGGATCAGATGCGAAGAGTGCAGCTTCTTCTTGTTCTGGATGAACTCGAGCACCGTGACGCCCTTCTTCCACGCCTCAGACTGCAGCAGGAGGGGTGAAGGCGCTGGATTCATGGTTCTGCCACCAAAAAATTAAATAAATAAATAATAAGATACTATTGGTGTTTTGTAGGTGGCATTACCAGGATTTTATCTCCGGAGAAGACATTTTCTGGGATTGTTAGTCAAGTTAAGTACAGCGAAAGGTTTTTAATCTGGCACATTTGGGCCCACAGAAATGCAGGATTAGCACAGACAAGATTTCATGGTTTTTTATTTTCAGGCCAATTTCATTTTTAAAACAAGAAATTTTGATATTATTGTTTTTCTTTTCTATGAAATATGTTTATTAAAAACGACAGCATGTTACTGGACAAATATAACAAATGTTCCATGGTACTAATTTCCCCAAAAGTGTCATTTTGACTGATACATAATGCACCTTCACAATATAATGATTTGAAAAAAAGCATATCTTACTAATCGGAAAAATAAAATAAATCTGTTAAGTATTTCTGTGTTTTGAAAAATGTACTAAATTCGTAATGTAAAACTGTGTATCTAATAACAGTTGCAAGATTAAAAAAAAAAAAAGTAAATTTTTTCCAATCATTTGTACATAAATTGTGGTACAAACTTTCATTGAATTTAATATTTGAATGATTATGTATTTGTCATTAGAGTGAAGTTCTGATTGAAAATGCTGATTAATTTCATGCTTTTAATTGCATTTCAGAGCTTTGTGGTGTATTAACTTTAATTTTGGTGTTAATGGTGTAGTAACATGCTTTTCTGTGTTATTTCTGTTTTTTATTACAATTTAACATATAGCCTTGTTCCTACGGATTATCAATCTTTCCGGATAATCAAATGTCAAAATATAGTTTTAAATGGAACACCAAATAATAAAATAGAAAACAGGAAACAATATACTGAAAAGACGACCGACAGAAATTATAAATTCCAAGCTAACTACAAATGGAGACAGCGAAGTAATGCGACCTAGCAGGCCCAATTCAACACTAAAATCCACCAGAAAAATCTGAACACAGGTGGATTGATTGATGCAGGATTACAGGATGTATAAATTGCTGGATTAAAGATGTGACTTTGTAGTTTGTTATTGATTTTAATTTTAGGTGATTTTATGCTAATAGGTAATCGATAGATGGCTTAGAAACTAAAATTAACTTAAATCTTACAATTAATAGTGCCATATGTACCAATGCCTTACCTGGGATTCAAAGCCAGAACCTTTCACACCAAAGCTGGTGCTTAAACTAATTATGTTTCAGAGGTCGGCTAATTTATACACCTATAGTGTTTAATAATAACATATTTATCAACTTTATAAACTTAGCAGCCAACATACTAAACAGTGTTATTTTACTCATAAACTAGAGCTCCACAGATTATTTACTTGGACTGGTAGCCGCTACGATTAATTCAAATTACCTGTACCGCAAAGTGGTAAACTTACTTTCCCGCTTCTAGACTCATTCACAACTTACTTCCCCACCACTAGACTCGTTCACAAGTCATGAGTACATGGCAAACATGATGGTCAAAGCCACTGAAACACGGGATGCTAACCTCTTCCAACAACGTGGGCCAATCAGCAAATAGCTTCTTCAACATGCTGCTTTTTTTTAGCTAATCACAGAGTATTTTGTTTACTCATACATTGATAAATAATTATTTCTGCTTTGTCAATGACAACAGCACAATTAAAATTAACAGGCTTTCAAGTACAGGCACTACAAGCAACCAAAAAACATGTCAAGTTGCCACAGAATTTCACTCATATCTACAAATTACTACACCTTACTCTTATGTGATGACAGAAAAAACAAGACAGTTCAGGACTGCAATAGCAATAGATAGCTATGGACATAATTTTATGGTGAATTTTGAAAAATCAAAGTTACGTAGAAAATAGTATGAATACACAACAAATTACTGACATGTATGTATGTAAATAACTATGTACGTACAATATAGAAGTGTGAATTCAACTTAAATCAAAAAGACAATATGAATTTTAATAAAATTTAACTCCTATTAGGAAAAGTTAATATTTAAATAATCACGTTAGAATCAACAAATGTCTTTTTTTTAGCATGAAGCTTCTACCAAAAAATATATTGAAACCAAAAAGATAAAAAAAAAATTTACTTTACTAATGATTGACTTCAAACACAGAAATGCTTGCTGATTTATATTAAATTTTTTCTTTGATTTTGTTCTAGATATGCCTATTAAAAATTAATTATATATATCAGCTACAATTACCTCTTTCTAGTAAGTTTGAACTAGTTTGGACTAGAACGATCAATAATAACATCAAGCATAACCCCAAAAAGGTTTTGGCGTTATATGGAAATTATGAAAAATGGCTATAATGCTTATATGGCTTAATGGCTATGTGATTTGTGATCCCACTTTGCTGCCTAATGAATTTGGTCAATATTTTGCAAGTGTATATGTTCCCCAAACTATCAACCACCCAGATCTTGAAGCATCTATGTCACATAATTTTATATCAGTTCCTGAAATTTCAGATTCGTTGGTTTTGTGGGGCATTAAAGCTTTAAAAAACTCCATGTCTACTGGTCCAGATGGGATACCTAATTTTATACTTAAAGGTTGTTCACATTTATTGGTTCCTTTATTAAAACATTTGTTTGATATAAGTCTTAAAAATCAGGTTTTTCCTGATAAATGGAAAACTGCCAAAGTAATATCTAAACACAAAGGTGGTTCTAGATTATGTGTTTCAAATTATGGACCAACATGACCTCTTGAATGGCTTTTCAAAAATATTTGAAAAAATTATATTTTAACATTTTAATTTCCAAATAAAAAATTAACCTGTCTGATATTCAGCATGGATTTGAAACAGGTATGTCCACGGCCACTAATCTTAATACGTTCTTTAATCCCGTTTATAACAAAGTAATTAGCACAGGCCAAGTTGATGCCTGTTACTTTGACCTTGCCAAAGCCTTTGATTCTGTTAGTCATGTTATACTTCTTAGTGAATTATCTAATTTTTGACTCAACTATTGTTTTAAATAAATAAATAAATAAATAAATTATCTAATGAACCTATACCTATGTATTAAATACATACCGCCTAGGTCGCTTGGAATTCGTCTTCGTGCCAGTGATTTGCATCTCTGTTACACCAGCGTTCTTCATTCCAACTAAGTGCGGCAACAATAAACTAGCATCCAGGATGATGACTTTCACGACGTGGTTTATTGCCTGCAGCACAGCTGTCTGGTCGGTGCTTGTGCTCAGTGTCACAAGCAAGTCAAATATCTTGCGCTGCAGTTCACTCTTTAAGCTTGCAAAAAAATCCACACTAATCTGCAAAGAAAATACAACATACTAATACTAAAATCATAGCTACTCTTGACACTGCATTAATAAACAATTTTGTAGTTGTATGGCTCTTATGTAAAATAAGGTTGTTTCCCTTACGGATTGCCAACAAGCATTCACTAGCCATTTCAAAACAGTAAAGCTGCAGTATCTCAAATCAGAATTTTCCAATTCAATCAAACGTCTGTTCAATCCCAAAAGTTACCAGTTCTGTTTCAGCTTCATAGTGATTCAGATTTATTAATATTGCCAAAATTTCCCCCCCCCCCCCCCCCCCAAACAAGGATCTAAAATACATGACTTTGTCAACAATACACGCTATAAATAGTTTAATAGAGCTGGGCCGATGATGATCCCCAATCGTATAATCAGCCGATTTTGTTAATTTTGTCAGTAAGAGTGATTTACAAGGCCTCTTTTAAAAGCAAGCAGCAGAGAGATGAAAGAAAAAAGAATTTTAACGTTAGGTCGCGACACACAAGCCTTAAAACATAAAGCAAACGGATGAAGAAAAGAAGACTTCAATAGGTGGTGGTTGCCAGGTTACATGAAGAAGGGATGAGAGAGCATCATCTGCTTGTCTCCACTGGGAAGTTAAAGGACTAGCCTAGTAAGGGGTTGGCGAGGCGGGGGATGATAAGTGCGATGCCCATCGGTAGGGACCCCAGAAAATGGTGAACCGCGAAATACACGAAATACCGCGAAATTGGGCACTATTTCACAGTTTTCACGAAATCTGCTATTTTTTCACAAAACACGAAACTTTGCGCGAAATTCACGTAATTTCCATTACCAAGAATGTTTACATTGGTCGGATACTGTAAATAATCTTACTATCGATTGTATTGATATAGCGTAACGAAATTGATTGTAGTTCCAACATGGCGGAAAACATGTACCGTATATACTCGTGTATAGCGCGCCCTTTTTTCCCCTCAAGTAAAGGAAAAAAATAAGGATGCGCGCTATACACGGGGAAAAAAAATTTGGGGGGGGGGGGGGAGGAGTGGAAGTCGTTAACTGCCTGGTGACGGGTGACGTTTCTGGCCAGCCCCCACACATACGCACAAGCAACAAGGCCTCTCTTTCTCACACACACACACACACACACACACACACACACACACACACACACACACACACACACACACGCACGCGCACGCACGCACACACGCACGCACGCACGCACGCACGCACGCACGCACGCACGCACGCACGCACGCACGCGCGCGCGCGAGCAAGCTCGCACGTCATGGTCTCTTGTTTATTTTTAGACCTCCCCCCTTTACAGAAAGCCAGCTCAGAAGCTAGTAAAAAGAGAGAGAGAGAAAGAGAGAATGTTGTCACCAGTTCCCCCCCCCCCCCCCCCACTTCTTCGCTTCCTCCATTCCTCACCGGTGAGTCATCAAGTTCTCCGCGCCAGCTTAGCAACGTAGCGCGGCACGCCTCCCTCCCTTCCTTCCTTCCACGTACCAGTTGTGACGATATAGCGCTTCATTATCTTCCGTTTAGACAGCAGAGTTTATGTATTTTCCTGACGCATCACCACACATCAATTTAAATAATCAGGTACCACAAAATGTTAGTAAAATTTATTTATGGGGGAAAAAAAAATTTCAATTTTTTTTTCTTTGGAATTAGTTGCAAAAATCGTGGTGCGCGCTATACACGAGGGCGCGCTATACACGAGTAAATACGGTATATTTACGTTGCCGCTATGTAGCAGCGTTACGAACACAATTTTTGTGTAGTTGGTATTAGTTCTCAAAAATTCTAGCGCACAGAAGCAAACACAATATTTACGCTTACATAATAGTTTCATTCTGGCCGAACACAATATTTTTCGTGTGCGTGCCACTACGGCATAAATGTTTTACGGTGCAGCTTGCAGTAGTGTTTTTTTTTATGACGTCTCGGTTACTCGGTATTAATTTCCAAGCATCTAGTTAGTAGTGCTTATTTTTGTGTTAAGATGCCGAAAATAGTTACGGATTTTGATCGAGAACGAGAGATGAAGCAGAAAGGATTTTATATATTTGATGTTACGGATAAGATAATAATGTGTAAGTTTTGCAACGTTCGTATGGACTGGATGCGTCGAGACACATGCCTAAAACACGTTTCTAACACAACTCATAAAAAAAAACTTATGTGCTGCATCAACGTCGACTACCGGTACTGCAAAACAGACGTCTATAGGAGCTGCTTTGCAAACTTATAAAAACATAGTTGTAAACAAACAACAATTTATAATTGACTTTGTTGAAATGATGAATTGTAATACTATTGTTTCTGTAATTAATAATTATAATTACTTTTCTTCTTCTTATATACATTATTTTAATTGACCATACATTATTTTAATTTCCAAACATAGTAATAATACAACACAATTTTTAAAAAAAACCAACATTTGGTTAGAAACAGATGGAATAGAACAGGCTAGGGGAACACAGGGTTGCTGTAAAGGAGACAAGACCAAGAAGAAAACTAGAAACACTAAAAAATTTTTAGTGTTTGCCAACTAAGTGCATTTTAAGTTTAATATTAAAATTTAAAATTTTTTTAAGCAAAACAATCCTCGTTTGCCAATTTCAATTTTAATTTAATGTATCTCACCAAATTTTCACACCGATTTTTAGCACCGCTTGCTTATTTTTACACCGATTTTTTGCACCGCTTTTGTCATTTTTTTACACCGAAATGAGCCAGTTTTATTTACCATTTTCTGGGGTCCCTACCCATCGGTGCTTCCAGCACGGTGTCACCTCTAGGCACAAGGCTCTGGAGTGAAACGCTATCTTCTCATCGTGCGTAGGAAAACTATGAGATCCAAGCAGTAAACTTAACACTATATGGCGGAGAAATGAAGATAAAGTTATAAAGCAAGGCACTTGAGTGCTTTTAAGATTCTTTACTGGGCGTTTCATGCCTAAAAATATTTTCTGGGATTGTTAGTCAAGTTAAGTACAGGGAAAGGTCTTTAATCTGGCACATTTGGGTCCACAGAAATGCAGGATTAGCACAAACAAGAAACTTTGATATTATTGTTTTTCTTTTCTATGAAATCTGTTTTTTTAAAAACATATATGAAGAAAACATTCTTTGAGCCCTTATCATTCTCCTAAAGATACAGTTTCAAAACAAAACACGGAAAATGAACTACTGTACAGCCCTCAACGCATTCTTAAATGCTTTTCGCAACCAGACACCACTCGACATCTGGAATGCCGTGGTTTTCCCTGAAACCCACCTGCCGGAGCACGAGGACCGCAGGGACGGTGGGACTGCCGTCCTCGCCCCACACCCGGGTCCCGCCGTCGGCCAGCGCCGCCTCGACGAGCCCCCAGCACCGGGGGTCCTGCAGGACGCCGCCAGTGTCCGGCCCCAGCTTCGCCAGCACGCGCCGCAGGATCGCGGAGCCGTGGACCCCGAGCCCGCCCCGCGAGGGCCGGGACAGCACCTTCCTGCCCAGCGGCACCAGGCTCACCAACATGTCCTGCGGGGGGAACAAACAAGGACTGTATGCAGGCCTCTGCAAATTTAAAGATTAATATTACCAAATAATTCACGCGTATCAATTACTTTTCAAATCAAAACCAAGCATACAAATAAACTTCTCACAAATCACAGGAGTCCAAACAAAATTTGAAAATTTATGTAACTAGAATAAAATTTAAAAGAATAAAAAAAGAGAAAGAAATTCTAAACCATAATCACAGATTTTTTTTAAATATAAAAACTAGGGGTGTGCGAATAGTGGATTTTGATGGTCGAATATTTTTGAATTGAATAGTAAAATTTTCGAATAGAATGCGAATAGTTCGAAGTCGAATAGTTGTAATATATATATATATTTTTTTTTTTATGTTACCACACTGAACAATGGCAGGTTTTCATATATTTAGTTTATACAAGATATATTCTGTGAATGAAACCACAAAAAAAAAGTTCACTTAGTATTTTTAAGAGTTACTGAGGACATGAATTTTTATTTCATATATAATAATATTTAAAAATTGTTATCTATTGTTTTTACTTTCGGTTACCACAATGGAAAAATTTGGATAAAAAAAAATGTGTAACATGGGAAATTAATTTCATTGTACTTCAAACATATATGACTGGAAAAACTCCGTGATTAACTTCAATACTCAAAACGCGTATATAAAAAGGTTATCATTAAATAAAATATTTGAAACAGTTAATTTTAACGGTTTTACGTTTACCGTCTAGCTTTTGAAACAAGTTGGTTTAATGTAGGATGATTTTGGTTTGGTTTTTTTCTTGAAATGAACCTTTTAAAAATACATTGCGGTTATGTTAGTACGAATGTATAAATACTTTTAAAAATACATTGTGGTTATGTCAGTAAGAATGTGTAAATACTTTGGAAATTACAATAGAAGCTGGTGAAAAATGAAGCTCTTGGAACCACTACGAGAAATAAAACACAGCCATGTACGAGGGTTATTTTTTTTTCAACCTCCGATCGGCTGTAATAAAAAAACGGGAATGAATTGGGAAATTATTTTAATGTCTAAAGAAACGTACATCTTTACTCAATTTTTCCACATAATCACCGTGCAGATTGAGGCATTTGTCGTACCGATGCACCAGCTTTCCAATACCCTCTGCATAAAATGATGCCTCCTGCCTATTCAGCCACATTTTAACAGTGCCCTGCAGTGTGATTACAGTTTCATTTCTCCATGGCATGCCCATTAATCAATACCCTAATCGCTCGTACACGAATCGACACGTCTCGTAGTGTTTACCCCTTCCACCAACCATGTGGAGCGGCCAACTCACACCTCAGTTGAAGCTTGGTTATGGGAATGTCAACATGGCTGCAACGATAAACTGTACGGCGAAATGCGAGCTGCGTGGAGTCATCCGTTTCTTACGGGCAGAAGGGCACACTGCAGCAGAAATCCATCGCCGAATGAGTGTTGTGTACGGTGAAAACTTTATGAGCGATGGCGTTGTGCGAGAGTGGTGTCGGAAATTCCGCGAAGGCTGTATTGATGTCCATGATGAAGGTGGCCAAGGAAGGAAGTCGGTAGCAACAGGAGAAACAGTTCAGAGAGTTGATGAAGTTGTTCGTGAGACGTCGATTCACGATTTCAGAACTGTCTGAACAATTTCCGCTCATTTCAAGGTCAGCCCTATACGCCATTGTTACAGATAATCTCGGATACAGGAAAATCTGTGCCCGATGGGTACCCAAGATGTTGACTGACATCAACAAGGAGCGGCGAATGGCATCAGCCTTGTCGTTTTTGCTGCGTTACGCAGACAATGGTGAACACTTTTTGACTCAAATTGTGACAGGTGATGAAACATGGATTCATTTCGATAATGAAGAAACAAAACTTCAATCATAACAGTGGATGCACACCTATTCTCCAAACAAGCCGAAAAAGTTCAAACGGACATTCAGCACCAAGAAGCAGATGGCTACAGTGTTCTGGGATCACCAAGGTGTGCTACTGGTTGATTTCATGGAGCCAGGGACAAAAATCTATGCTGCTGCATACTGCGCGACACTACGACGGCTAAGACAGTCGATACGCAACACGCGGAGAGGAATGCTGACATCTGGTGTTGTCTTGCTTCATGACAACGCCCGACCGCATAGTGCCGCCGTAACACAACAACTCCTTGCAAGATTTCGATGGGAAGTGTTTGATCACCCTCCTTACAGTCCGGATTTGGCACCGAGTGACTATCACCTTTTCCCTACTGTGAGGTGGACTGCAGCTTACCCCCATGCCCTGATAAAATGGCAGTTAAGCCACTTTTTTCCAACTTTGATAGCAGTATTGTCTACAGCCAGGGGGCTGTTATTGGCTAGGAACTACTTTCTTGCGCCCTGATCCACTTAGTTTTAGCTTGAAACTTTTGCGTGTGAACTAACTTGTAGGACGTCAAGAATAGTGGTTAAACATTTTCTGAAATTAGACTTCGTTAGAATAAGTGAGCTTGCTAAACAGTGGTGAAGTCAAATTCCCTTTTTTGGAGTGTGGCGGAGGGATACGGACGGCCGGCGGAAGAGACGGAGGGAGAAGAAGGTCAAGATGGAGGAGGGGACGCTGTGAGAAAACGTGGGTGTAAGGTGCACAGGGGAGGAGTAAGGAAGCGAGACTGAAAAAGGACTGGATCAAGGTGTTGCGAGTTGGTTGAGTGGAAGTGATGCGACAAACTCTTGTGTAGCCATTTTTCGGTAACCACTGAACCGCTGGAAAATCCCTTTGGTTGGGGAGTTGTGCAACAACCAATGGCGCCCGAAAAAACGTGAGTCGGGGGTGGAAAACATTACAACTGAGCTGGCGCCCGAACAGGGACCTGAAGAAAGAAGTATTCAGGGAGAAATATGGCTGCGAGAGAAGAGAAACAAAGGAGAAGCTGCGTGTAAGGTATTCCTGAAACAGGATGATTAAGGTCAGTGTAATTTGCCATAACAAACATGAGTGAAGTGCCGATACGAGACTGGATGGATGAGCTGTGTTCCGCGGGTTTTTGAGGGAGTTGTGTTTTGCGGAGGAAAGAAGTAACTGTCACATGGTGTGGTTTTCCGTCGAGCCGAGCTCCTGTGAAACAATAGTTGGTGTCCTCTGTGTTCTATAACTATGGCCGTCTGCCTGTTATTCTTGTCCTGCTTTCAAGTGTTTTGTGGATCAGGGTAAACATAGTTACGTAATTAGGAGTTATATAAACTTTGTGCAAGTGGTTTAATATTGTAAACACAGGAGACAGTCATGGCCCCAGTAGATACTCGTAGCGGGGGCGCGAGGGGTGACGCAGAACGGAGTAACGGGAATGAAAAGGATTTGGGGATAACCGCTGAAGGAGGGGAAAGTAGGGGAAGGGAGAGAGATGGTGAAGGGGCTGGCGCGAGCGTTGTTAGCCCACCCAGTGCGGCCGACAGCACACCGCTATCTCCGCAAGGTAGCGAAAGTAGTGAAGTTATGGACATGTTGAGGGAAATTATCAAAGGTCAGCAATCATTCCAACTAACGGTGGAGAACAAATTTCGTGAACAGAATAATCAGTTTATTGGATTGCGGGAGGAAATGAGTGCTTTCAGAAAAGAAATGAGGGAGGAAGGAGATAAAGTGATGGCTAGGCAGATTAGCTTTGAGAACTCCTGTGAACTGCGTTTAGGTGAGGCTGAAAATCGCCTGAGAGTAGTAGAAAGTGGGCAGGAACAGGGAGAGGGAAGGTGGATGGAGGTCAGCGGACAAGTTGCTGAGCATAGCCAGGAAATAGCAAGGCTTGGGAATAAAATGTTAGCGCTGGAACAGGTGGTCAGGGTGCAGCCAGGAGACAGTGAGCTTGTTAACCGGAGTCGAACAAGCAGGCTGGGAAGTGCAGCAGTAGAATCAGCTACCTGTGAAAGTCAGGGGGAAGTAAACAAGCGGGGAGAGACCAGGGAGGACAACACAAGTAGGGGCGGACGTTGTGCACCACAGTACCACGATCGTGACATACCGAAGTTCACCGGGAACGGAAATGTACACCCGCGTAAACATACCAGCAACCTAAAGGAGTTTTTTTCTATGTATGGTTGTGGGAGTGAGGAGAAATTGGTAGTGGCCAAGAGGTCAATAACAGGGGGTAGTAGCAACTGGCTTAGGCTCTGTGACCACCGAATGGCAAATTTTGCTGACTTCGAGCGTGAGTTTACCGCGGAATACTGGGACAAGAGAATTCAGGGAACTGATAGAGCTGAACTGTACCGGGGACGGTGTGTTGAAGGGAGCCTGGAGAGCCATCTGAGTAGTGTGGTAGAAAGAGCCAGGTACTATGACACGCCATTAGGTGAGGAGGAAATAATAACCATGATTTACACACAGTCACCACTGCGGGTGCAGGAGGCATTAGTGGGCAAGGAAATCACGACAATTGAGCAACTTAGAAAAGTGCTGAAGGAGTTGGATAGGCTCAGTGCGCTGCGTGAGAAGGGGGGAGGATTTTACAGGACAGGAAATCGTGACACAGACCATCGCTTAGAGCGAGGGATGGGGGGAAGCGGCGGAGGCCAAAGAGGCGACGGATGGAGTGGTGAAGCGCAGGAGGGGAGGGACGCCCAAGGTCACCCCGGGAATGTGAGGGGGGAAGGCAGGGAAGAAGGCAGGCCAGCCGATGGCAACAGCAACTGGCGAGGGGGTTGGCAAGGAGGGGGGAGGGACAGATGGAGGGGTGGAAGGAAGGGAGACTGGGCGACAACCGGTGAAGGGCGCGTAGCAGGAGAGAGGACAGACAGAAATCAAAACAATGAACACAAGGACGGTGCTGTTCCGGGAAACGGAGAGGGTCGCCTAGCCTAAGCTGCCAGGTTAGGCAGATCCACACTGATAGGAGGCAGTCTGTTGACCGGGCAGAAACCCGTGATAGTATTGATGTAATTTTCACTGACGATAGAAGTTTTTTATTAAACGAGGCAGAAACTGTAGTGAAAGGCAGAGTCATTCCGGAACTGGCATGCAAAGTAGGAGACCAGGGTGTGGCAATCTTGTTTGATTCCGGGTCAGAAGTGTCTGGTGTGTGCGAACAGTTTCTGGTGAACTTAAACAGGTTAGGATATGAGTTTCCGGTACTTCCGGTGCCGCAGTTAACCATAATAGGAGCAACAAGGGGAAAAAGCAAGAAAGTAAATAAACAGGTATATCTGAATTTCAAGATAGGGCCAGATGAGTATTTTGCAAACTGTTTGGTCATCCCACAGTTAGCTAAGGAAATAATAATTGGCATTGATTTCATGGCAACGCACGAGGTAGTAGTAAGCTTTGTGACAGGGAGTATTTTCGTAAGCACTAAAAAATACAGTATGCTGCAGGGCACAACGGTGTTCGAGCGGGGTGGGGGGTCGCTGCGAGTGCAGTACGTAGAGGAGTGGGAGAAGGGGAGAGAGGAGAGAGAACTAGCGCTTGCTGTAGGAGGGGAAGAGATAAGCAGGAGCCATGTGTCCTTGAGTGGCTGGGAGGAGAGGTTGGACAGTGTGTTGGCGGCCTGTGAGGAGGGGAGTGAAGGGGAGAGAGAGCAGCTGCGGGAAGTACTGCGCCGCTATAGCGATGTGTTCAGCGACGAGCCAGGGCTGACAACCGAGTATACTGCAACCATACCGGTGACCAGAACCACCCCATTCAAAGGGAAAAGTTACCCAATACCTAGAGCATGCAGCGAGGAAGTGGAAAGACAGATCAAAGAAATGGTGGAGAAGGGTATTATAGAGCGGGGGAACAGCCCATTTGTCAATCCGCTTGTGTGTGTAAGGAAAAGCGACGGGAGTGTACGAATTTGTGTTGATTCCCGGGGGGTGAAAGATCATATTGTGCCTGACAGGCAAAGCCCGGTCGAACCTGATTCCCTGTTTTAATCATTTTACGGCAGTAAATATATCAGCACGACCGACTTCACAAAAGGGTATTGGCAGGTACCACTAAAGAAGGAAGATAGGCCGTATACAGCTTTTTTGTACAGAGGGCGGTCGTATCAATTTAAAGTGCTCCCTTTTGGCCTACCAAATAGCGTTGGGGAGTTCTGCAGAGCGGTGGATGTTTCGTTGGGACCCGAGCTAGAGTCAGTGGTGCATACTTATGTAGATGATGTTCTGATTGCCACAGAGACGTTTGAACAGCATGTACAGATTTGGGATAAACTGTTGTGTAGGCTTAGAGAGGTGAACCTGACACTGAGGTTATCCAAGTCAAAGTTTCTGAGAAGAGAAGTAAAGTTTTTGGGGTTTCAGCTCAGTGCAGAGGGGATCAGACCGGACCCTGATAAAGTAAAGTTAATAAAAGATTTTCCTAGGCCACAGTCAGTCAAGGAGCTGAAGGGATTTTTAAAGTTGTGCAATTTTTACCGGCGGTTTGCCGAAAGATTTGCTGATACTGTGGAACCATTACTCAGGTTATTAAAGAAAGGTTGTAAGTGGCAGTGGGAGCAGGAGTGTGAAGACAGTTTTGAACGAGCAAAGGCCTTGTTTATTGACAACTGTATAGTAAGGCATCCTAACATGAGCAAACCTTTTTTTTTGTGCACTGATGCATCCAGTTACGGAATAGGGGTGAAGTGCTTTCAACGAGGCAAGAAGGGGGAAGAGGAGCTTATAGGGTTGCTGAGTAGGACGCTGAGCCCTGCGGAGCGTGCGTATACAGTCACTGAGAGAGAGTGTCTGGCCGTAGTGTGGGGTTTGGGAAAGCTGCGTAATCTGTTGTTAGGTAGCTCGGTTGTGGTATTATCAGACCACCATTCGCTTTCGTTCCTTATGTCTTGCAAGTTAATGGGAAGCCGGCTAACACGCTGGTGTTTAGCAATGCAGGAATATCGTCTAGAGATAGTGTATGTGAACGGGGGTGAAAACCAAGATGCTGATCTGTTGAGCCGCACAGTGATAGAGGGGGAGGAGATAGTGCTGGAGGAAAAACCACGCACGGGACCAGTGATGGCGGGGATGACCTTGGAGCGAGACGAGATCTTGGTGGCTGAGTTTGGTCAGCTAGGGGAACGGCAGAGAGAGGATCCTGTGTGGGGTGATGTGATCAAGTCATTGGAAACCACCAGTCAGGTGGGAAGTAATGCAAGGGCAGAAAATTTAAAGCAGTGGTATTGTTTATCTGGGGGGTTACTTTTCAGAAAGGAAAAGGCAGGCACAGTGGACTGGAAGTTATGTGTTCCTGAGTGCTGGGTGAAAAGGCTTGTTTGGCATTTGCATCGCAGCAATGGTCATTTTGGGGCCAAGAAGGTTCTGTGGTTAGCAACAAATAGCTACTACTGGGTGAGCATGGAGAAAAGTATTAGGAAGATATTACGGAGTTGTGACATATGCCAGAAGGCCAAGTATCCGAATAGGAGCTGGGAGGGCAGTTGGGTGCCGATTATTCCTGAGGGGCCCAGGGAGCTGATCGCAGTTGATTTGTATGGACCATTACCAAAGGGTCGGGGCGGTGTTCAGTATCTGTTCGTAGTGTTGGATGTGTTCTCAAAGCTGGTCTGTTGTTATCCATTAAAGAAAGCTACCGCAGCTGCTTGTGTTAGCAAGCTGATCAATCAGTATTTCAGTGAGTATGGGGTACCTAAGAGGGTGCTTAGCGATCATGGGACGCAATTTACATCAGACATGTGGAGATGGGAGTGCGCCTGGGCAGGAACAGAAGTAGTGTACAGTTCTGTCCGACATCCCCAAAGCAACCCTAGTGAGAGAGTCATGCGGGAAATAGGGAGATTGCTGCGGACCTACTGCCATGATAGCCATAGTAAGTGGGCTGATGCAGTTCCGCTCATCAACAGCGTGCTTAATGAGCAGGTACACAGTGGGACCGGGTTCTCTCCTCGAGAGATTGTGACAGATGAAAGACAACGGGATGAGCTAGCAGGACAATGTGTGTTTCCTGCAGTCGATGAATTGAGTAGGGAAGATAGGGTGAAAGAAGTACGCCTTCGCTTGAAGCATGCAGCGTTAAAGAGGGGTCAGCAGCAAAGTAAACCGTTTCAGAGATTCCAAGTAGGGGACCTAGTACTACTCAGAGTTAGTGAGAAAAGTAACTATTTGCAGAAGGAAACCAAGAAACTTCACCTACTCTATGAGGGACCTTTCAGGCTAAGCAAGGCAGTGGGCCCGAATGTTTGGGAACTGGTGGGGGTCAAAAATAATGAAGTGCGGGGTATCTTTAATCAAGGGTTACTGAAGCCTTACTTTTGTGACATGTGATTTGAGGGTGTTAAAGAAAGGGGCCATGACTGGATCTCATGTGGTAGGGGCAACATGGTTGGGTTACCCTAGTGGGAGACTAGAAGCCATGACAACTAAGAGCCTGTGTAGATAAGTGGTGTTATTATATAGAGGAGAATGAGGAATGTTATTTGTGTTGATCATGCTACTAGTGCAGTGACTGACGTGAGCCTGCTGAGAGAGAAAGCCATCTGAATGTTGTGAGTCACCCATTAGGATGACTTTATCTGGGGGGTTGTGAGGTGGACTGCAGCTTACCCCCATGCCCTGATAAAATGGCAGTTAAGCCACTTTTTTCCAACTTTGATAGCAGTATTGTCTACAGCCAGGGGGCTGTTATTGGCTAGGAACTACTTTCTTGCGCCCTGATCCACTTAGTTTTAGCTTGAAACTTTTGCGTGTGAACTAACTTGTAGGACGTCAAGAATAGTGGTTAAACATTTTCTGAAATTAGACTTCGTTAGAATAAGTGAGCTTGCTAAACAGTGGTGAAGTCAAATTCCCTTTTTTGGAGTGTGGCGGAGGGATACGGACGGCCGGCGGAAGAGAGGACGGAGGGAGAAGAAGGTCAAGATGGAGGAGGGGACGCTGTGAGAAAACGTGGGTGTAAGGTGCACAGGGGAGGAGTAAGGAAGCGAGACTGAAAAAGGACTGGATCAAGGTGTTGCGAGTTGGTTGAGTGGAAGTGATGCGACAAACTCTTGTGTAGCCATTTTTCGGTAAC
Organism: Bacillus rossius redtenbacheri; assembly: GCF_032445375.1. Taxonomy (NCBI): domain Eukaryota; kingdom Metazoa; phylum Arthropoda; class Insecta; order Phasmatodea; family Bacillidae; genus Bacillus; species Bacillus rossius. The sequence goes on along the minus strand of NC_086339.1, from coordinate 32,492,231 downwards.
CACTGAACCGCTGGAAAATCCCTTTGGTTGGGGAGTTGTGCAACAACCAATGGCGCCCGAAAAAACGTGAGTCGGGGGTGGAAAACATTACACTACGTTGAAAAAGTGGCTTGGAGGACGACGCTTCAACACCAATGATGAACTGCAGAGCACTGTTAAAACGTGGCTGAATAGACAGGAGGCATCATTTTATGCAGAGGATATTGGAAAGCTGGTACATCGGTACGACAAATGCCTCAATCTGCATGGTGATTATGTGGAAAAATAGAGTAAAGATGTACGTTTCTTTTGACATTAAAATAATTTCCCAATTCATTCCCGTTTTTTTATTACAGCCGATCGGAGGTTGAAAAAAAAATAACCCTCGTAAATACTGTATTGGTCCGAGTATAAGGCGACCATTTTTACATAAACAAAAGATAAAAAAATTGGAAGTCGCCTTATTTTCGCACCCAAAACGTCAACAGCGAAAACATTAGTTCCACGCAGAAAGCTATAGTAGAAACATTGTTATACAAAATGTTCACGATTTTTTATATTAACTAAAACTTTGTTACCTCACACGGGAAAAACGATAAATCCACCCAATATTGCAGTAATTCACAATTGTTTAAAGTTGAAAATTAAAATAGTTGTTCTTGAGTAAAAATTGAATGTTGAAGCATCTCAAAATGGCAACCTTTTATTACACAAATCATATTTGTACTTTGTGTACAATCGCGTGTTAACATTTACGGTAATTTAATTTCAGATTTTTAACGGAAATATTTTTACTAAAATATCACTTCTATTTTCAGAACGATTATTTACGTTTACAAACAGAAAATGTTAAGAACATTTCGGATGTAATGTTTGGAAATTCACGGCTGCCAACTGTCTTTCCATAAATTTTCTTTGTTGTAAAACGAACATTGCGAACACACACGAAGACAACATATTTACAGAAATTTGGTACGTTGCTTCAAAAGCTATTTTAATAATTTCACAGTAATCCACTCTTAACAACATAATTAACATAGATTATTCTTTAAAATTCATAGGACAGAGAGTAATGTGGACAAATATTCGCGGTCACGTCACCGAAGTTATTCATGGCCGTATGCTACACCATGGCAGCTAGCCACTTGTTTTGTTCCGGCAAGCTGCATTCTTTGTTTGCGTTGTTACGTTTAACACACTACTAAAAAATTACGTAGCTTAAATGAAACGGAAAGTTAAATGTGGTATACATAAATGAAAAAAGGATTTATCAAAAAAAAAAAAAGTATGTCTAATGTATTTTCACATTAATTTCTACCAAAATTATTTCTACATTTGTTTGGCCTCCTCAAACTGCAGGTCGCCTTATATTCGGGCCAATACGGTATTCACAATTTTAAATTTTGCTATTCGACTTACGAATGCAAATAGTTCGTCAGTTACTATTCGCAACTATTCGTGTTTACAAATATTCGCACACCCCTAATAAAAACAATTATGTACTGTGCCACAGAAAACATATACTCATAAATATCTGAATAAGTCTCTTTGGCTTCATACATGTTTAAATAATGTATGAACAATTCAAAATGTTGAAACAAATATCAAATTATTACATTTTTGAATACTTGCAGACACCTAGTTCTATGTAACATATCCAAACCAAATACTAAGCTGACCAAGGCTACACGATAACAAAGACTGACTGGTGGTGTGATGTTTGCCAGCAATAGAAGGAAAATTAAATTTTTCTGAGGCTAATCGCATCTCGTCTTAGAGACGGTAACACACGACACAATTAAGGGATATTGCTTGGGATAGTCATCTGCCACGACCTACAGCAACGAAAGAACCATCCAAGCATTTTGCCAGCATAGATTTCAGAAAACCATATAAAGCCAAAAGACTTTAAATAATTCTAGTAAAAAATCAAAAAAATACAATATGTCTAGGGACAAGATTATACAGACAATTGCGAGAAAAAAAAATCCCAAATAATACCGAAAATTAATGCACCATATAGCACCAAAAAGCAAGTTATATCATAGAACAAATGTAGTATTTAGAATTTAACCAAAACTTAATTCAAATCATAAAGAAAGTAATCTTATAATTTTTGAAATTCAAGGAATGTCATTTCCGAACAAAAAATTGTAGCAAAGTGATGGCTCAGAAAAATTAATTTAATTTTTTTTTATCGTGCAACTCTTATTGAATCATTTTAAAACCACAAATGGTCGCTTATTTAATTCTGAATGTATCTTTTTTTAGTCCAATTCATTACAAATTATTTTATTCTAAAAATGTGGCACATAAATTTTACCACTATTTTGATGGAGTGAGTTTTACAAAATAGCTTTTAAAAAATAATAACAATAACACAGAAATATTCATTTTTAAATATTGGACTAAAATTAAGCCATAAAATCTTGTCTAATTATGTCACATGAATAGATCAAAAATGGAAAAATATTAAACTCATACAATCAAACATACTTCAGAACTGATATTCTCCAGTGTGCCCAGCAGGACGGAGGAGACAAAATCTGGCGTTTTAGCATCAACTATGATGCCCAGTAGAGTCTGCAGGGTTTTAACCTGATGTTCTGAGTTGGGTGTCTTGTCGAGGAAAGCTTGCATCGCTTTCGTTAACTGGCTGGAAATAAAACAAACCAATACACACGTTCATTTTTTTCATTGCATTCCAAACCTTAAAGCTATGATAAAAACCATCCATAGTATAAACACTATAGCGTTAAACTCCTAAACAAGTGAGTTTTTTTTGGCAGATTCAAGAGAGGCACTAAGCTGTCATCATACAAATTACCGTATTTACTCGCATATAGGTCGCAGCAATTTTACCAGATTTGATGCGGAAAAAAATGAAGTGCGCCCTATATGTAAAGAAAATTTTTTAAAATTTTTGAGGAATTTTTTTTGTAATATTTTGCTTTAAAATGCGAAAAAGAAGTTTATATAGGTACAGTAGAATCTCGTTATAAAGTACATCAATAAAGCCCCAACTTTTATACTTAGTAATGAAAGTACTTTATTCTGAAAGTCTATATATTTACCTTTAAAACGTAGCATTTTTGAATTTTTAAAAATAATTTAGTAGGGGATCAAATGTTACATTAGCTTGGAAGCAAATATATGTAAAACAAGAATTAAAAAAAAAAATTTAACTTAATACAGTAGCCTAAATTCTAGGCCTACATGTACAAAATTTATATCTGTCGAACACAAAATGACAAATTTGTTAAAACTATTTTGCAGATATGTACATTTATTGGGACAGAATTTCCTTGTTATCTCCTAGGTGAAGTCTCTTGCGACCAGCAGATAAAGATGATTGTTCGTACAATTTAATAAATTTTTAGCGATTGTTGACAGTGTAGTGAGCACCAAACCAAATGACAGTGCTACATCTGCATTTCTCCTTCAATGTGAACTGCTTGAGTTTCTTTTTATCTTTTTGGCCAACCATCCTGATTAAAATGGGAAGCCTACAACTCACGTAGTTTCGGTTCCCTACCACGTTCGTTTAACTTCGGATTTCTCTCAAAAATTGAAATTAAAAAAACAAAGCGTTAGGTTAGGTTAGTCACGTCACAACATGCTTGTTTTCATTTGAAACTTCTGATTTAGCGGCTGAAGTGGCGTTAATACCAAAACGCAAAACTTCGAAAATCTTCGGAAATTCTTGCAGGGAACCGAAACTACGTGAGTTGTAGGCTTCCCGATTAAAATATTCAATCGACAATATTGTTTGCCTCGCGCCACGTCAAACGTAAACAAACCTTGCATCCATAGATAACCATAGCGCCGCACTAGTAGCGCGCGTTGCGAGCATGGCTGTGTCAGGCGTCATTCCTATCTTCATGGCAACACAATTAAAGCATGTCGGCCATGTTGTGACACAAAACAGTTCAAAACTTAACCTGCATAAATTAAAATTGAATTTTATATTACGTATATAATTTAAAATATAATTTTTATTTAACGTTTGTATCTGCGTTAATAAAAACTTTTAAAACGTGCTCTACAAATAACCAAAAGCTAGCGCAACTAAAAACAATTGTTTTGAAGAGGGGCGAGACAACAATCGATTGTTTAGATCGTCTCGTGCACTGAAGTGTGTGTTCCATGGAGGAGGAAGAATGGCACGTTATACTGTACTATGATTCTATGAATCGTTGAGACATTGTTTACGTTTTATAGTTGTTAACGATTCTTGAAAGCAATAAAAATTAATCATAATGTACATTTATATTAAAGAACTCCTGCGCAAAAAACAATTATGTAAAATTTTCCTCATAACTGGAAAAGAATGGTCGTTGTATTGAAAGGTAGGAGGCGTTTTTAATGTTAAAGTGAAATATTTTTACATTGTTTACATTGGTGTTTTGAGCAGGAATTTAAAATCATACGTTGAACTGAAAGATACGTTATTCTGAAGTACGTTGTAACGGAATTTCACTGTATAGGCAAATTTATTTACAATGTACACATACAGCGAAACCCCTTATTTACGTTTCCGTTATTTGTTTTCCAGTTACTTGCACTATATTCTTCAGGTCCCGTTTAGTTCCCATTTAGTCCAATACAATACTTTCACGCGAATTACGTCTCAAAAATCTAATCCATCCCGCTATTTACGTCACGTAACAACCATAAACAACCAGAAAATACAGTGGGTACTTTAAGAGTAGATAAGATTAGCTGGTAGGCCTAAAAACATTGTGAAAAAAGTAACGTTTATAGTCGGCAATGAACATTTTAAATCGCAAAATATACATATTTTATAACATGAAAAGTAGCTTTTATTTTTAAACATTTAATAATTTAAGCCTAGGCGTGTAAAAGTCCGCGTAATTTAAGCAGGAGACAATCTAAAATGCACGAGGGAAAAACGTAAACTCACGAATGTACAAACATGGCTGCTTGTAAGTTCTGATACTGTATTTATGTCACAACTTAGCCGAAATACTGGTACGAGACAAACTTCACAAGATAAAATGAGCGGAGTCTTGGTAACTGTTTTATACGTATTTTATAATTTCGGAAGTATTGTACAGTTGACGCATATTTTTTAAAATAACAATTTATTCCTGGGGATCGTAATTAATTAATTATTGGTATCAAGACATCAAGATGAATGTAAACTTGAACATGTCACGGCAGCGAGAAACCTGGTGCGTATACCAACAAACTGGTATTAGAACTGGACAAAACTGGTTTCAAGGGAGGTGGAGCTTATATTTTTTTCCGCTAAGCTCGCGTCTATTGGCTGGCTGCTGATGGGCGGAGCATAGAGTGAGTTATACTGCGCATGCGCAGCTCAGTGAACAAAGAGAGCCAGCCGGCGCGCCGTAACAGCAGCTGACCGAGTACAATGACCTTTCTCCGCGCACGGCGCGCTAGACAGTAAATTTACATCAATTTAGGCCCTTTTTTTTATTTTTTTTACTGTGGTGCAATGCGTATGTGTAATGAATTACTGGTGCGACCTATATGGGGGGAATCTTAAATACCAAATTCAAGACCTCAAATTATGGGTGCGACCTATCTGCGATGGCAACCTATATGCGAGTAAATACGGTATTTATTTGTAATAAAATAGAGTATGTATTTTGTTTTCCAAAGAACTATGCTAGCCATCAATTAACAAATTAACAATAATAAATTGTATTTTAAGGAACTAAAAAACATATTTTATATATGAGTTAAAAAGTATAAAAAAAAGTGTGTGTGCTTAAGACCGCACGGCAGAAGTGAAAACTTCATAGGCAATAGCAATCAATGTTTATAATGTTTTTTCAATCTATATTACTATTAGCATGATAAACCACCAACTACACAAACTAGCCTCGCAATGTAAAACAAATAATTGTTAAAATAATTATTATCACGTACCAATAATAACTATTAAATTAATAATGACAATTATTACATATTAATTGATTATATTAAACACAGCGATTCAACAGCGAAGAGCAGCTGACTGTATCTTTCTCGCTCGGGTACACTCGGCGGTCCCGAGTTCACCCGATCGAGCCTTTCACCTCAGAGCGTGACGGATCAGCCTACCTTACTACATACGAAAAAAATTTTTGTTTGTTCGGAGCGCCAAAAGTAGTTTTCACTTCAATAATCTTTAAATTTAAGAAATTTTTAACAGTGACAGAATGAACAACTCTGTAACTGGCCACTCACTCTCTGTCCATGGTGATCTCCTCCTGGAAGGAGAGCAGCGCCCTCACGAGGTGCTCCCACTTGCCGTCCGGGTCGCCGGGCCGGCGCGACCTGGCGACCAGTGCCGCGCAGTCCAGGGCGGCGCGCCGCACGGGCCCCAGGGGGCTCGCCAGGGCCACGACGAGCGACGGGACGAGGGCATTGCTCCACTTGAGCAGCCCCTTGCAGGAGCCACCCCCCCTGTGCCTCGCGACCAGCCCCGCGGCCAGGCGGAGGGCGTTCACCTGCAGCTCCGGGTTCACGACCTGGGAGTCGTCGCCGAGGTCCCCGCCCACCGCCAGCTTCGACAGGAACTGCACTTGCAGCTGCGTCAGCGGGAAGTGGATCTGCGGGCAAATCCCCAAGTTTTGGTTCTGCCGCCTGTCATGCACACGTCCTTCAAATAGTGTTCATGATTCTGTGCAAACAATATAAAGGAAACGCGACATTTTACAACTGAACCGTCTATGAAACCAGAGCTGGTTATATTGCATGCCATAAGAAACCTAATAATTAGAGACCTGAAAAAGTAGATGTTATTTTTCTGAAAAAATAGGTGTTATTTTTCTGAAAAATTAGTGGTTTTTTTTTTTTTTTTTTTTTAAATAGGTATTATTTTCTTTACTTTAAAACTGGTACTGATTTTTTTTTTACAAAATTACGAATTATTGTTTACAAAAACTAACTTGAGAACGCACCACAACGCTGAAATGCCAAATTGACCACAACGCCAACAGCTATAAAACTGCTGTGTACCACAACGCCGAAATACACTAATGCCGAAAAATGTCATTGCAGGACTGCTACAAAGGTTAGGTTAGGTTAGACAAGGTTAAGTTAGACTAGGTTAGGCTAGGCTAGGCTAGGCTAGGTTAAGTTAGGTTAGGTTAGGTTATATTACGCTAGGTTAGGTTAGGTTTGATTGTGGTATTTCGGCGTTAGGTACAATTAAGAAACACACACAAATTCATTCAGTTTTTATTTCGGTGTTGAAGTACACAGCAGTTTTCTAGCTGTCGGCGTTGTGGTCAATTTTGACATTCTGCATTATGGTATTTCGGCGTTGTGGTAATGACCTTACTATCTTCTGCTGTTCTTGTCTCTTTTTTAATATGTAACTGTGCAGCTGCATTGTCTGCACATTAACATTTTTGGGTCAGAAGCGTAGAAACCCTAACGTTTGAATTCTTCTGCCAGTATACACGCATTTACGGGAGGCTTAGGCATTTCAAACAAAATATGGGTAACTTTATACTTAATTTAACATTAGCTGTACAATTATTTTAAAGCAATTCTCAAAATCCAGAAAACCACAACGAAAACAAACCACTCATATAATCGCACTAGCTACGTTACTCATTGATGATAAAATAATTGGTTTTCGCGGCAAACTTGTTTACAGATTCGTAGGATCTCATATTTTGAGGTTACGATTGAAGTTCCATACTTGTTGTATTTCTCTTTCGTGTTATTCAACTATAACATTAAAATATGGGTATAGGAAAGTTTAAAAATTAATTTCAATAATTATTTAACAATAAATACTGTCCGTATTATACTACAACGTAATTTACGTATTAAAGTTTTTGCAGAAGAAACTTGTTTGTATGAAAATAACAAACAAATCAGAGTGACCAACATGAAATCACAAACATTCTTAGCCAGCCGATTTATTTTCAACCCAAACGTAAAGGCACCGTTAAAAATATAAAAGTAAATTTAATCGATGTTATAAGAATATGAGAACAATTTACGAAAGAAATTGAACATTGCATTTTTATAATTATATAATTATGTATAAATACATTTCAAGCCCATGACAAATTTTATTTTTATAGTGCAACAAGTGAACAACCGTTGAGAAAAGGAAGATGGCGACTAAACTAATAAATCAAAACAACCGTAGTATCTAGAAAAGTAATGAACTTACGGAAAATCATTGTAAATATACGTATGTATAATTAATTACGATACATCTTTATTTTGATACGTAATTTTTAGGCGGATTTAACAAAATTTCTTTAAAATGTGCCAAAAGCATGATAAATAGGCATTTTCAATTAAAAGTGCAGAAATTCGCGTTTTACATGTGAAAAAGACTAAATTTGCGTTATTATTCGCGTTATCGCGGTAGCGAATTTTTTGGTCTCTACTAATAATGTACAAAAAAGATGAATATGCAAATACACAGAAAACAAGCCAAAATCATCTTATTCCGTAAAATTAAAACATACACAGCTGAGAAAATTCTAGAAAATCAGAAAAATCTACTGGAACTTAAAAATATATATAAAAATTTCCTGACAATAAAAAAATCCTGAAAATGCCTCTAATAATGTGTTACCCAAATTTTGTTTCTTTTTTTGTTTTTTGTTTTCTAATGCGGACTGATATTTTTTCAGAATAAGTTACATTATGTGTATGGGTAAATGTTCCAGGGCCAATAATAAGACACACATTAAAAGGGTACCTGGATAGCCTACACAATTACATTTCTCTTAAATTTCTTCCTCAAAATAAACTGTTTGCCCCTTACCTTGAAAAACACTTTCATCCCTTCAACGTACAGCTTCTTCATGTCGTTGTTATCCAAGTTACAGCCTGTGACCAACACTTCGAACATCCTGACGAAGAAAGCTGCCGCGTGGTCGGTCTTCCCCGACAGGGTCCACCACTGCGTCTCTTTCAAGTGAAGAGGGACGGACATGTTCCTCGTGAGGCTGATGAGACAGTAGATGAAGGCCTGCACTGCGAAAGAGCCCTCTTTCGCCGCCAGCAGCACCAAGGGGAACGACCTCCCGTCCAAAAACGCAAACGCTTGCTCCACATACATCTGGGGGATGAAAAAAAAAATCATTGTAGAAACTAGTGATGAGTCAGAATGAAATTTTCTCCAATTCCATAACTTGAATTTAGATCACAAAAAGTACTTTAAATCCGTCCCAAAATCTATTCATTGTGAGTAAAAGTAAAATAATGTACGAAAAATAAAATGTATACACGGTAGACAGTCAATCAACCTAGATGTAGATAATTAAAGTAGGATTGTATGTGAAACAAAAGGAAGTGTGCCAGAACACTAGCATTACACATTAACACTGGCTAACAGTGTGTAATCAATATATCATAAGTAAATATGTACATTCACAGTTATGTGTCTTATGTCACCTCTCTCTTGGAAAATGAAATAACAAATAACAAATCATCCTGTTCATTGTCATTTAGTGGGTTTTCAGATGTGCACACGTAGTTCTACAATATTTTAGTTTTCCAAACATTCTGCAATTGCACAAAAAAAATCATTTTCTAACACTAATACATACAGTTGAATTTACATATTTTATTCGTAGATAGGAATTAAAAAAAACAAAAACAAAAAAAACACGTGTTTCAATGGTGAATGAAGTAGACACAGCACATTGGTATTTCCACTCTAAATGCTATCGTCGCAAATTGTGTGACAATTGTATGGAAATGTGACAGTGTGTGTAAAGCATATATATATATATATACACACACATATATACACATATATATACATATATATACATATATATACATATATATATACATATATACATATACACACACACACATATATATATATATATATAAATAGATAAAAACCTGGAAGCTCAACAAAGTTGTAGAAAAATAGATGGCTAGGTTTAAGCAAATTTGAGCATCGTGAAATAAATACCCATCAGTTGTTTTTAACATGAAATTTGTTTACATTGCTTGATTAGTGTGCTGGTAAAACGTTCAAACACTGGCAGCGCTAAATTTACATTCCCGCTTATAAAATTTTTCAGCTTTAATAGATTTTTTTTTTCTTTTGCCCCCTTGAGGCAACAGGTTGTAATGTTGCAGAACCCTGCCCTCCTAATTAAATAATTTTTCTTTTAAACTATTTTCATGAATGTAAATATTTCTTAAAAAGTCTTTCTAATTATATTTTACCGTTTTCATGTATTTTAGGGTTGATATTTTTCACTTGCTATGTGTTTTAAGAAGGTATTTTGTATTTTAACAGACATTTTCTATCATTAGTAATTTTTAGGTAATTATTCACAAAGAAGTCGCTGTTCTAGATTTTTACGTGGTTAGGCCTACTTATTCATGTTTTTCTCAATAAGTTTAATTTTGTAAAGTAATTCGTATTATAATTATTGTTCTTAATTTTCATTAACGTGTGGAATAATTCTAGAACACGGGACTGTGTCTGATGTGTAGAAAGAGAGAGGCATAAGAGACATGTAAGTGTGAGTGAGAAAGGAACAGTGCTTCCCCGCCAACCGAGATAAAGACGGTAATTCCCCCCCTGTATGGGAACTGAGTGATAACTGCTCTCTCACGGTGTGGGAGAGAGAACGAGAATGGGAGTCCCCGATTTCGAGGTGAAATTGAAAAGAGACTGATCAGGGGAAGCCCAGATTTCTGTGTGTACAAGATTTTTTCATGTGTTGTAACTTGTTTTGTGATTGGCTAATATCTGTAGAGTGAATGAAGCGTGCGTGTGATTGGTCGGTGAGGTCATGTGACGTCTGCTCCCTGCGTGGAGGAGACGAGTTCATGAGATCACCAGTCGTCTGTCGAACGCTGGACGAGTAGGTCGTGTTCGATGGCTTCTCGCTAAATTATAATGTAATTTACAAAGAGATATTTTCACGTTGGTGGTCGGAGCCAGGCCTATATTTAAATCAACCTAATTTTTTTTTTGTTTCGTTTTGGATATAACTTAATTAGAAATTGCGGCCACCTTCGTAGGCATGTTGGCTCGGGGCGGAATTCGTTTTCGCTGGGTGCGGTCCTCTTCGAGGTTGTCCTATTTTCTTGTACTTGCAGTAAAACAATACTGAAGGACTTCATCTACGTTATTATTTTTCGGTAATTTCTCGTCATGCGAGCTACCAGCAGTTTTTCGACGGGCAGATATATGTGTGGAACGAGTGATTGAACTATTGTAAGTGTTTGGAATCGTCGGTGCACCATTCTATTAAAATAATAAAAAACATCAAAATTTGCAATCGGCGTTGAACTGTTTTATTTTGTATATAACGAACCGTTATAAGGTTTCTACTATATATGTACAGAGACATGGTGCCTCTAGAGAAGTGATGAGGTCAGCTCAAAGAAGTAGTACTTGCACTACTTAAATATTTTGTATACAGTAAAAATCATTAAATTTACATCTGGCGGTGCTTGAATCTTCAAGCAACCAAAAAATTTTACCAAAGGTTCAACACAAATTTGTGTGATTAAAAACTTTAATACATCCACTAATAAAACTGCCAAATTTTCCTTTTCTGCAGCAACTATTACACCAATCTGGAAAATAACTACAGTAAAACCTCGCTCGTACGGTCCTTACGACACTGCCTTCAGTGTGAAGTTTTTTATTTTATTTTTACGTTTGATTAGCTTAAGTGTTGTTTCTACACAAATAAGATATAATTTCGATCGAAAATACATCAGCATAATATATAGACACGGCAGGTCATTTCCCGTGGCAGCAGGACACGGCAATGGCAATTCATTTCCCGCGGCAGCGGTGGGAAAAATGAGGAAGGGGGGAGGGATAGCCACAAACGGACGTAATTTGGCCTCGCTGGTTCGTACGTACAACTCGGTCGTAAGGACAAATTTTGGAGAACCGTGAGTGTATGTAGAATCGAGGTTTCACTGTACGTGACTATGTACATGTATATGAATTCAAAAGGATGTTATAATTTTTCATTACTTAACATGAGTTAAAAAATAATAATAACATGCAACTGTTTTTTCCTGTCAGGCGTTGTTTCTGTTGGCCTTAAATTAGGGGATGTAAAATGTCCTTTAAAATTAAATAGCAATAATTCTTTACTAATTATCATTAAAATTTTAAAGATAAAACAATGAGTGTTTTTTTTTTTTTTTTAAATACGTACCCGTGACTCCTCTACGATTTTGATGGAGTTGTTCAAAATCTCGAGGCTGGTTTTCGCATCGTCCTTTGGAACTGCGTTTGCCATCAAGATGACGGACAAAAGGTGGCGGGACACGTCCGCGCCGTTGTGAGGTATTGTGTCCAGAGCCCCGGACAGAGTGGCCACATCCGGCAGAAGTGGCGCGTGCAGGTGCTTCCACACGACGTCGCACACGCTCTCCACACTCAGCATGCCGGCTCTGGGACTTAGTTCTGTCGATAAAAAGAAAATATACACAACCACAGTTTTGAAACATTATAAGGTGTACTAGGTAGTGATGTGCCGATGTAATTTTTTTTAGTATCGGTTGGCACATCGAAGTACTCATGAGACATAATGAAGAGTAGCAAAAGTATTTTTGTAACTTTAGCTTTATTGGCGATCCCCGATCAGTCAAATGGTAAAATGGTCAATTGACGTCATACATACATACCAACATCTGATTTATATATATATATAAATTAATCGGCAAGCAGTTGTAGTTAAAATTAGGCATGTGCGAACACCACTTTTTGAATTCGAGTCGAGTTCGAGTCGAACACTTTTAAAAAAATCTAGTTTCGAGTCGAGTTCAAGGTTAGAGGTAATCTACCAGTAAAAAATTTCTGCTAAAAATTGGTTTATAAATTCTTATCATCAACATACATAGGCTAAATAAATATCCATGTAAGAACCTACTAACCTACTTATCATATTTCAGTCATGTTTAAAGTTTTATTATACAGTAGAATCCCGCTGATGCGACCCCTCACGGTTTCCGAAAAAACTGACTTATAAACGGAATGGTCGCAATAGAGAATTCGGGGTGTCACCGCATCGTCGGATACATCGTGTGAATGCCGCTCGCGCAGTGTCTAGCCGAGCTCGGCGCTTCCACTATTGCACGAAAAGCCATCTCAGTTGTCATGTTATCTTACCCGCCCGCACGAAAAAAAGCCACTGTGGTAGCTTACCTTCTGCGTGAGAAACTGTCAGCATCCTTCCCCCCTCCCACACCGCATGCGGCAAAAGCCAGGTTGTATAGTCCATTCTCGGTAAAATAAATATTTTTATGGGCTTATACGACTGTCCTTCGCCGTTAATAAATACTTTATAAGTTTTTATGATACAATTTGTTTATTAGTCACAAAGCAGTTTCTGCTGAAAAATCACTAATACCTCAAATTTTATTGAATAGAAAATTTTAGCAGGGCTGTAAATATATTTATTTTACTGCATAGTTACTTTTCCGTCTGCATTCCAACATTTTTTTTTTCCCCTTTTTTTATGCTGTGAAGGGCCCTGGAAAAGATAATTGCTTGAGCTGTCAAAATAAACATAGCTGACGGCAAGGTCTGGAGCGCATCCTGTCGGTCTGTCACTGTGATTATTTACTCCAAAAACATGTCACAGCATTTTAGGATAGCATTGTTCTTATATCTTTCGTTTATAGCCGAATGTTTTCTACCTGATCCACACAAGTTCCTTCGCCACATTTTGAACGAAAATAACCACCAGCCGGCTAGCATAGCCGAACTCGCGTGACGCGAGTTCACTTAGCGCGAGTATTTATCGGAACCCATTGTTCGGGGTATGCAAGTCGACGCAATTTTTTTTTGTTTAGCCGCGCATGTGCGAAGTCAGCGATGTTATAGAAAAATAGCCGAGAACCAAACACCTGGCGACGTCGTTAACACAGTGAACACAGCTTTGTGTGGCCAGTGACACCTGAGATGCAGCTGGCAAGATCACATCACACTAACCAGTCGCAAGACAATGGCACGGGACCAGGACGGCAATAGACGTGCGCGTAGATGTTATCAGGTTATGCGTGCAGTTTACAGGTATTGGCTAGCGTGGACAGTCTAGAGGGGTGGTATCTATTATTAGCCGTCTTTTGTATGCCTGCCTGCTTGCAGTACAGTGCTCGCCAAGATAAATGTGAACACATAGCGCCCAACAAAGTGTAACAGACTTTTTTTTCAGCCGATTTTACTCAAATTTTCGACTTTCTCTGCTCAAATTTTTCACGGTTTCTCAGATAACGGTCGTATAAACGGAATGGATACATCAGAGGGGGGTCGCATCGGTGGGATTCTACTGTAATCAAGTTTCTCTGAAGCACACTATTTTTACACTAGATAACAGGTTACACAAACACAATTTAATTACACATAGGCCTCTAACATTACACGGAAATAGGAGTTACTATTGCTTCATATTATGATGGAGAAATACTAGTTGCTCCACATGCTCTGGGCTCAGATTACTCCTTCTTACAGTGACAGTGTTCCCTGCACAGGATAACAAACGTTCACTCGCTACTTGTGTTGCAGGTACAGAAATATAATGTTGAGCCAAATTTTTAAAACTGCTTTCTGTTGTTTTTCCACCATGCACAAGAGTCTTCATGCCTAGCTATGACAGATTCACTTAAATATGTTGTAACCTGAACTTTCATTGATCGTTCCTTGCTTGCAAGCTTATTTTTTTCTTTTGCTAACTGATCAAAAGTCCCCCACAATGTGACTGTTACATCACTCTGTTCTAAAGTGTCAACTGCAGGTAGGCCTAATTCAGCATCACATTCCTGTTGCCTGCAGATTTCTACCTCCAAAAATTTAATAGCAAGTTTCATTTCATCTTCTCTGAGTAGAACACCTTTGAAATGTGGATCCAATACCATGGCCACCATATTTGGTTTCAACATTCTATAATCTGGGAAATGAGCTCGAAAAGCTTTCAGCAAGTTTCTAGTGAAAGTCAAATCACATCCTGTTTTGCTTTTAGTTTTTATGTTATTTTCCAGCAATGTTTGTATGCTGCTTACAACAGGAATCACCATGGAAAGGGTTGGGTAAGATTCAGCACACAGTTCAGTGGTTGCTTGGTCAATTGGCTGCAAAACATCAACCATATCACTAACCATATGCCACTCAGCTTGGTTGAAACTTAATTTTTTTCCCACTCTCTGCTAATTCAGCTGAAATTGGGCCCCTCTGTTCAAGTAGCCTAGCAAACATCTGGTACTCGCTATTCCAGCGAGTTTCGACATCTTTAATTAAGTTGTGCATAGGTTTATCCATTGTTTTCTGTAGATAGCCTAGTTTCTCTCGTGCTTGAACACTGTGACGATAATGCCCAACAATGGCTCGACCTTTTTGGCACAATTCACTAAAACTTAGAGTCATTTTCTTTGCATTACTTATTGCTAATTGCATTGTATGTGCAAGGCAAGGTATTGACATCCAATTTGTTTTAGACAATGCTGCAGTTAGGTTTCGTGCATTGTCTGTAACTATATAAATGGGTACTGTGCACTGCCCCAAATCCCACTCTTCTAAAATGGAATTCAATTTCTGGTGCACTGCAGATCCTGTATGTTGGCCAGGAAAGTACGAATTAGTAAGAGCATAATGTTTTATTATAAAATCTGCTGTCATATAATAACAGGTCACAGAAATGTAGCTCTCGTTCGCTCGAGAAGTCCACATGTCGGAAGTAAGTGACAGCGACTGTGCTGAACATAGTTCTCGTTCCATTTCTGTTTTTATTTGTAACTTGTAGTTCTCGTACATCTCAGGAATAATACGCCTCGAAAAAACTGTTCTCGAAGGTATCTCGTATCTTGGTTCTAGGGTATTAATAAGTTCCTGGAATCCCCTATCCTCCACAAGGGAATAGGGCTGATAATCTAGAACCATCATTCTTCCAATTGCCGATGTTATTGCCTTAGATCTGTGATGAGTTTTATCCATTTTCACATGGGTAAATGCACCATCTAAAGTTTGTTGTCTGGGTGTTTTTGGTGGCGTTACAAATGCTTGCTCATTTGTTCGTTTTTCTTCCCAATACTGATTTTTCTGTCGGTGTTTGTTGAGATGCCGAATCAACGTAGTTGTACTTCCCGATGGCACCTTCAGAGTAATTTTGCAAGTGTTACATTCTGCCTCATCCGTTCGGGTTTTGGAAAAAAACTTCCAAATTAATGCACCTTTATGTCGTACTTCACCACGTTTTGATGAACAGGGATTCATTTTTCATTACTGATACACGCCGTTCACGGTGTAAACAAAACGAAAATAAGAACTTTCTAAATTAACCTCAACAAAAGATCGCGTTACTGTGTGATCCGTGACACCGGCACGACAAATTGAGCAAAATCGCAATAAATCGACCTATTTTCATACTTGTAGTATCGATTCTCATATCGAATGACTGCAACAACTGTAAATGCTCGTTCGTTGGTTGAACAGTAGACAACATGATGGCATGCAGCTGTAAGCGCGAATGCTTGTCCTGGTATATTATTAATTAATTACTATGAAACGTGTCACGGGATAATGTACACACGAAAAATAAATCTGATTTTAATCAACAATGTTCATTAACACCCGTCTTACGTTTATAAATAGGCCGTTCCGGATGAGAAACGCGACTGCTTTTGTTTGTACTTTGTACAGGTGCGTATTTTCAAATTGCAAATTATAAGATTGTGTTGGTAAACAAAAATAACGGTAGTTCTTTTAATTTGCGTGTTTTAAAATAGACTAAAAATTTTTCAATTATGCTTCTGACCGTAAAAATACTATTGTAATTTCAAATGGAATTAAAATAATTCCTGTGTTAGGCCTAACCTAAAAACTCGTTTTTTTTTCAAACACTTCAAAGTGCAACGAGTCAAGTCGAGTCGCAATATGTGACCCGACTCGACTCGAAATTTCGAACAGTTTGCACAATACTAGTTAAAATGTTTAAAAGCAATTCAACGAGATATGCACAATAAAAGAAATTAAATCATGTGTCTGGTACGTGCACTGTGGTCCTAATTTTGTCCGGGAATAATGACGTTCCTTGAATTTAAAACATTTTTTTTTAATTTGAATTAAGTTTTAGTTAAATGCTGCTCAATTCCATGATATAACTTGCATTTTGAAGCTATCTGGTGTATTCACATGCTTTGCGGTGTTATTTCGGTTTTATTGCAATTCACAATACATATAATCTTGTCTCTAGTTATTAATAGGGATGTGCGAAAGTGACTTTATCCACACGAAATGAAAGTGAAAGAAAATTTATCAAGTTTCGCGAAAGCGAAACGAAAATGAATTTTTCTGAGAGATAAATATATTCTTAACGAAAGTTAAGCGAAATTTTTTAATTAACAAAGAAAAAAAGTGCCCCAAAATTTGCTCTTCAGTAATAAATTCTATTACATAAATCATTTTGGTACCTTTTGATGTATATATAAATATTACTATTTAATAAAATCAACATCCGCCCTAGACCACACAACACAGCCCCATGTCACTCGTAAATTTCAAGAATCAATCCAGATCTTTCAGCGCACAGACTATTTCCTTTACAGTCGTAATGTCGCAGTCTATGATAATATATTTATCACGTGCATGGTACTGATGAAAAAATACGTGAATACTGCGGAACGGCCGCCATCTTGCACCACTGTCACACATGGCTAGCTCAGGAAGCTGTAAACCAGGCAAGGGACATGGTCAAAACAAAACATAACAAATGGTTGCTGCCAAGTGGTCATTACATGCAGTGACTTGTTGACCTTTTTGTCTAATTGGCTGTATATTATGAGGATTTTATATGCCAGTCAGAGTGTGTAAAATTTAAATAAAGCAGACGACAATGTTTTTGTTTGGCTGTGCGCGAATAAAAGTAGGTACGTTCTTTGTTTATGTGTATACGGTAAATACTAAATAGTGTACTAGCAGTTCTGGAATGTATGTTTTACGAATATAGTACCTACACTACTGTTTGAAAGCAAATGAATCAGGTAATTTTTCAAATATTGCATGATTTTGTTTTGATACCTAGACCTACTGTAATCACGGTTGAATTTTGTTTACTTTATCTGCCATGTTTGTTCAAATTATGATTTTACCGTATTTTCATTAACGTGAGTTTTTTTCATCACCACGTAAATTAATCTTAATGGAAATCTTTTTTCTAATTAATGTCTTTATATGATTTGCATATGTTATTACATTATTAGTAATAACAAGCAAATCATATAAAGACATTACAGTAGAATCTCAGTGCTAAGTACTTACAGGTACCTCAAGTTTTTGTACTTAGCACTGAAACATGCATACATATCTTTACAAAGAGAAAAAAATATATATAAAAAAATAGCTACAGGAGAGCCGCAATGCCATATGTATTCGCAACTGCGACTTGCTTTTTTCCCCGTGTCTAGTTCTCTGAGTATATCCACTTTTTCCTTAAGCGTGAATTGCTTTCGTTTCTTTTTATCTCCAGGATCATTCATATTGTAGCACAAATACAATGCGGTGTCTAAATAACGTAACCTGAAAATAAACTCAACAATAACAATAAACAATCCCGGCACACATCAAACAGTATTTTTAGCGTAGCGTAACACTTTTGTCTAAATAATTAATACTTCTCTCAAACCTCCGTCTTTCGATGTATCGAATGATGTTTGTTGCTCACGTCGCGTACTACGTACGGTATTATCTATGGTTGTGCGCGCAACTGTTTGTTAACTTTGTTTTGAGAATTTAGAGGTTAGAAAATACGTTGCGGTGGTATTTGTGTATCTTTGTTCCACTACATTAATCATTTAGCTGGAAATTTATTTACCAGTTTAAGTAAATTTTGGTGTAGTAATGCCACGCTACTAGTAGAATTTTTACGTTATAGTGAAAATGATACTTTAAACTGAAACTGTTTTGCATGGCGAAGATACGATTTTTGGCGGGGACTTAAAAAAAATTCGTTAAGTGAAATATACTTTATAATAAGAAACGTTATTGTACCGGTATTATACTGTACATTTTTATTAAATTACGATTTCTTTTTCAACTAGAACAAACGAACTTCGGTAAGCTATTGAACTTTCGTTTGGCTCTAAATATTTCGCTAAAAACGAACTTCGACAGATGAAATTCTTACCGAAATCGAAAATGAAAGTAGCAAAATTTCGATTTCGGTATACCGAACATTCGCACAACCCTAGTTATTAATAATGATTTTAATATCAAACAAAGCAATATTTAAACATACATGTAATTAATGGTTTATTTATCTTTTATATACCTATCAAATTAGCAACGAATTGAGTCAGATAACACATAGTATACAAAAACATATTGGCGTCGGTAGATTTTGTCCAGGACTCACCATACACAGACATAATGGCGTTGACACACCAACCAATGGCATCTTGCACTGAATTTAAGTACATTCATTATGCCTAATATAGTGTGCCTTGTGGTACATGATTACAAAATCCTATTACTGAGGTTTAATGGCTTTAAAACTGTCTATCAACTAGGCTTGGCTGATTTAAACCACAATGGTTTACCCCGCATAAGGGAAATAGTACCGTGTTTTATCACAGAATCGTCGTACACGCGTAATCGTCGCAACCATATTTTTGGCTGTCAAAATTGGGATAAAAAAACTTCTCGCGTAAAAGTCGCATGATGTTTTTAGTCCTGCTAGTAGATGCCGAACGCTTTGTGTAGGTATCTTTTCCATATAAAACGATGTATTTTAAAGTATAAATCTAATATTTATTTGTTCATTACCACTTACTTAATAAATTAACGGAAAAATACGACGTTGTTTGGCGTGTAAATTTTCTTACAAAGACGTTTTTAAAAGTTATTTCCTTTATCTGATCGTCTGCGACGCCGCGGTGTAGGTATAATCTAAAATTTAATTTCGGTCATTACCACTTATTTATTTAATTAACGGAAATACAAAGTTGTCTGACATGTAAATGTTCTTTTAAAGACGTTTTTAAACGGTATTTCCTTTATCTGATTGTCTGCGTTACCGCGGCGTACCGCTTATAAAAATGTAGCCAGCGCATCATTCATGTTTGGTTATGTTGCTTCCCGTATAGAGCGCGCGCACGTAGTCGAATATCGATATCTCGCCGATTGGATCCAACTCGCGCGCTCTCTGTCAGGTGCCGAGTTAACTACATTTGATAGCCCGCATTCTTTCGTGGCAAGTGTGTACACTACGACACGTTAGTTCACGCGTTCACGTTACAGAGTTTTGGTTTTTCTATTTAAAGTTGAAGAAAGGTTTTTGTTTAAGGAATTATTAATATAGATTGTTTGGCGTGCTCTTGTATACTCCGCCTTTTTTTAAATAAACGTACTTTCCATGAACGGGATTTGTTTTTATGAATAACTTTACCTAACAAAATTTTTTTTTCCGCACAATGGTCGCACCCCTACTTTTCAAACTTGATTTTAGAATAAAATCTGCGACGATTATGCGAGAAAACACGGTAGTTGTATTTAGTGTAACACTTTGTGTTTCAACAAAATTGAGATTTCTGTAGGCTTTTAAAATAAATAAACAAATAATTAAAAGCTTAATTTCATAGTATTTCGTGCTTCACTTTTTCTTAGGGTTCTAAACTATTACTGTTTTGTTATGGTAGCGATTCACTGCTGATGCGGGTTTGTTAACCAAAGTTGTCATTTCTCAAGAGAGAAAAATAACAAAATATTTGTTTTGCTTTCTAAACATTCAACGCACTTTCAAATAATTTCTAAGGTATTATGCCGCAGTTATGAAAATCATAAACTTTCTTATACAAACATAACCTCAATGCCAAGTGATAAAAATTATTATACTTATTTAAGGATTGAATCTTGTGAATCCTAGAAACCCAATGATTTGTGGATTCATTTGGTTGTCTCAGGCCTACATTAAACATGGTCAATGGCAGGACAGTGCTAGGGGAATCACCTTCGCTCACTCTCCGGAGGAACTTGTTGGACGCGGCGAACTTGGACTCGAGGATGATAGCGACGAACGGCAGGTCGTCCGGGGCGACGGGCAGCAGGTAGGGGAGCAGGGCGAGCAGGGTCCGGGCCTCGGCCAGGCCGGGCTCGTCCACCCGGAACGAGCAGAGCATCCGCAGGACCCTGGCGGCCACGCCGGGCGGCTGGTCGGAGGACTGCCAGGTCCTCACGGCGAGCGAGACCAGGGTCTCCAGCAGGTAGTCGGGGTCCACGACGGTCAGCAGCGCCCTCAGGCCCAGCCCCAGCAGGCTGTCCACCAGGGCGAGGTCGTCGTCCCTCAGCCGCTCTGAGAGGGTGTGCTTCAGGGACTGCTTCTCCGGCCCCTGCGCACGTTCCGCAATACCACATGCAGACTCCCCTTGCAAAGGAAAAATTAACACAATTTTGGAGAAGGTTAGTAATTTTTTATAGCTTATAGCTAGAGAGACGGAATTTTCGCGCATTCATTTAGTCGCAAGCTAGAATGCAAACCTCCACACTGTCGCACTGTGTTCATGATTGGACTGCAGTCATCTGGACACGCCCCTCTACGACCGTGAGCCAACGATGTCCAGCTAGGAGAGAAGTAAATGAATCAGGTAGTGCCAAATAGTAACAAGGATAAAAATGTTCTCGTTAAGAAATCAACCAATGGGAAAGTAAACATGGGTCGAGCACACCTATAACTTTGAATTCTATCCTGAGGCCAGAGAAATCCGTGAAATTTCCGGGACTCTTAATTATAGCTCACAAAAATATAAGTGAAAACCTGAGAAACAGAATAAGCAAGAACTAATCTATACCTATTCTGTCAATTTTTAAGCTAAGTATAATATTCATCTAGAAAATAAATCAGTCAATACTCATGAGACATAATAAAGCTAAATTGTTTTCTCAGCTTATTTCCTCAACAAAATGGAAATTCAGATAGACCTAAGAAATCAAGATGGATGTATATTTATTTTATTTTACAAACTCTCAAGTCAGAACTATTGTGGAAAAAAAAAAAACCCATTAGTACACTGGAACAAAGCAAAATTAGAAACAATCTATTTTATAAGCTACTAAATAACCACTTTTTGATAAAATTTATAATATTTTGGAATTGTGGTTGCAAATATTTGTAGGAAACCGCTATGAAAGTAACCTAAAATGTAAATTATCTTCTGGAAAACACTGGAATAAAAGTTACCACTTTCAACAGCCTAGTATACCAATCTTTATTAATTACACTAAATATACCAATAATACCATATTATATAGAATCAACAAAGATTTCAATAAGTATAAGATTTTCCTTTCTTTATTAAATTAAATAACTGTAAAGAGAACTATATTTATAAAAAAACCCTGTTATTACTCATTAAAACAAGTTTTTACAGCCTCTAGAAATTACGTAGGAGTTATATTCTAAATGATTTGTTTAAAACAAAAGTATGGTTAAGATGTAAGATGTAATACCTTGTTTTTTGCTCCAAGAGTAATTAATTACATGTAGCATGGTTAATACAAGTATCTCAGAGTAATGTAAAGTAACTTAACAGTTTTATATAGTATCAAATGTGTTTTTGACCCAGAGATATAGCCATCCTAAAAGATTGTATTTTACAATCACTAAAACTAAAAACGTACTACTTTTATGTTGTGCAAGTTAGTACTAAATGATATACCTACGCGTGTGTGTGTTTAATATTTTAATATGATTTAAAATCATCTAAAAATTGTGATTAAATTATGTAATTACCTAGTTTGGTTACTACAAACTTTGTTATTGCAAAGTGAACAAATTACGAGGGGGGAACCAAAAAAAAACGGACTGAGAACAGGCTGCCTGTCGTAAACGTAGTATAGAGTTCTCTCACTAGATGGGGTTAGTGAATACATACCTTCAATAAACACCTGCCCAGATGGCGTCAGTTTGTAGGTTAATATTTACGTTTGATCGTAGTATTGTTTTTCTCTTACTGTTCTCGTGTTCGGCCTGCGAAGTCGTTATGGCAGTTTTAAAAGAACAAAGAGTGTGTTTGAAATTATGTTTCGTGCTTAAAAACTCAGCAAAGGAAGCTTACCAAATACTTCAACAGGCTTTCAAGGATGATGCTACGAGCCGCACACAAGTTTTAGTGATTTGGGCGCTTTAAAAGTGGTGAGATGAGTGTTGAAGACATTGCTCATTCTGGGCACACTTCAACATCTTGAAACGATGAAAACATTGAACAAATCCGCCAAAAAATCAACTAGGATCATCATTTCACAAACAACGAAATTTCAGAAGAGACAGGAGTGAGTTGGAGCTTGTGCCAGCGGATTTTGACTGAGGATTTGCAAATGAGACGTGTTGCTGCTAAATTTGTTCTTCACCTTCTCAAACATGATCAAAAAAACATTCAACGATGGAATAAAACTGCGGAGTTCATAAGGCATGTCCCATTGTGCTATAAGGACCACAAAGAGGGTTGCATAACATTAACTATTCAAAAAACCAATCTAAACAACAACCTGAACTCAGGCTAACCAAAATTTTACCATTTACTGAAACCAACCTTAAATTTCTTGAAATTTTTGACGACAGACTCCACAGCTTGCTGCCTTACTTCCGTGACGGGGTGGTTCAGTCTGTCCAGCATGCCTCCCGTGTCGCAGAAGTCGAGAATCACTTGAAGCTTGCTTTTGTTTTTCTTTTTCATCAGCAGCTTTTTCATAGCCTTGTCGTACGGTTCGGGATACTGACGCTCCACCTGCTTCAGAAGCCTTGAGTACCACTGCATGTCTCCGTTGCCGTCCAGTGTCCAGATATCCTTAGCAGCGGCTTCTTGAAGGGCTTTATTGACATCTACGCTGTTAACCACAGTCCTAGATAAAAAAAATTTAGCAAGACTGTATTTTACTTTGTATTATTATCAAAACCTTTTTTGGGTACACAGAAAAATTAAAGTAAATAATTTTTAAGAAATATCTCAAGGTTCTTAGAAATTTTGACTTATGAACAGGGAAATTTACTAAAAGTGTAAGATTGTAAGTATTAATTAGTGATGCATCAAATCCCAATTTTATAGAATCAAAGTCTCAAATTAGAATTCCAGAAGTACCTCGAAAATACCCATCAAATTTGAATCTAGGTCTCAAGGGTCAAAAATAAATTAATATAAAAGAAAAAAATATTAACTTAAGTGTTGAAAAATTCAACCCTTTAAATGTTTGTTTCACAAACTGAGTTTCAAGAATCAATACATGTTGTAATTTTATATGTATAATAGCTGTAGTACCCAACGTTGCCCGGGCTGAACACAGGGTGATATATGAGGGAGGACCCAAAAAAAAAAGGGACTGAGAGCGTGCTGTCATTCGTAGACGTAATACAGCGTTTACCCGCTAGATGGGGTTAGTAGATGAGATACCTTCACTAAACAGCTGCCTAGACAGCATCAGTTTGTAGGTTAACGTTTGATCGTAGTATTGTTTTTCTCTTACTATTCTCGTGTTCTGCCTGCGAAGTCATTATGGCACATTTAAAAGAACAAAGAGTGTGTTTGAAATGTTGTTTCCTGCTTGAAAAATCTGCAACGAAAGCATACCAAATCCTTCAACAGGCTTTCAAGGAGGATCCTATGAGCCGCACACAAGTTTTAATGATTTGGGTGCTTTAAAAGTGGTGAGATGAGTGTTGAAGACCTTGCTCATTCTGGGCACCCGTCAATATCTCGAAATGATGAAAATATTGAACAAATCAACCAAAAAACAAACCAGGATCATCATCAGAAGAGACAGGAGTGAGTTGCAGTTTGTGCCAGCGAGTTTTAACTTAGGGTTTGCAAATGAGACGTTATGCCGCTAAATTTGTTTCTCCCCTTCACAAACAGGATCAAAAAATCATTCAATTGAATTTCAGCCAGGACTTGAAAAAAAAAAAAAGAGACTGAAAGTTATTTAAATACAGGTGATGAGAGTTGGTGTTACGGGTGTGACCCAGAAACCAAGCAAGCATTAAGCCAGTGGAAGACTCCCAACTCCCACCGACTAAAAAAAAGCAAGACAAGTGAGGTCGAATGATGATTATTGTCTTTTTTGATGTTCGTAGAATTGTGCTCCGTGAATTTGTTCCCCTGGCCAGACTATTAACCAGCATTTTTATTCAGAAGTTTTAAGACTTTTCCAAGAGGATGTGTGGAGGAATTGCATGGAACTTTGGCGATCATGTGACTGGTTCCTTCATCACGACAATGTCCCCACACATAAGGCCTTACTAGTGAACTGCTATTCGGCCTATCAGGGGTGGTCTGTCATTTCCTGAGTTGCCGATGCTGCGACCGCACGCGGAGACAATCGAGCGACAACTGCCTTGTACCACACAGTTACCTTCCGTTGCAAAGATAGAGACAAAGGGTTGGCCCGTGGGCCAACTGACCAATCACAGGACAGGATTCAGAAAAATGACCATATATGGAATATTATATTGCGAGAATATTTTTTAACATGACGTCTAATAAATCGATGAACGCTGGCTGCACGCACGAAAAAATGTCCCGTTGTGCACATTGTCCCAATACACTGTGTCCCGTTACATTCATTGTACGCTTGTGCCACATCTATCTCTCTTCCACTTGATTGGAACAACCATCGATTTGACTTTTTCGAGGCACATTAAACTTGAAACACTCCCATTCATTTCCTACTTTTCCTATCATCGTCCTATCCTTAACAGAATAACACAGATTGGAAGAAGTTAAATAGCAAACATGAATAAACGTTATAGTTAAAATAATCTCTTCGTTAAAGTAATAAACATATTTGAATTAATGAGTGCAAATAAAAGTAAATTTATCAATTAAATTGTAGATTTCATTTCACTCATTCTTTGTACAAAAGTTACAGTTAAAATAATCTGTTTGTTAAAGTAATAAACATATTTGAATTAATGAGTGCAAATAAAAGTAAATTTATCAATTAAATTGTAGATTTCATTTCACTCCTTTGTATTGATACAAAATTGTGTTAATTCAATAAAAATGATTCAATTTTATTCATTAAACTATGCAATCATTTCATCAATGTTTTGTTATGACGTTGTCACGTTAAACTATCGTCCGTAAACCGACTTTACAGGCAACCAATTTTTATGAAAGTCTGGAGAGACACATCACACCGCCGCATGGCTCAGCCTGATTGGCTGCCGAAGTAGCGCCAAGCAAAAGTTCTAGTTCATTGCTGCGCAGTCATGGGCCCAAGTGCTGAGTTTTTCCAACAACGCACTAACTTGAAGCGTGAAAAATAACCTGCTGGCGATAGTGTGTCGCGCCTGTCTCTTCCTTTCCTTTTAAGCCTTCTAGAATGTTCTAGAATGTTACAGTCTTACTTCCGAGATTGTGCTTTATGATTGTAAAAATGTAATTACCGTATTGGCCCGAATATAAGGCGACCCCGAATATAAGGCGACCTGCAGTTTCAGGAGGCCAAACAAATGTAAAAATAATTTTTGGTAGAAATTAATGTGAAAATTCATTAGACATACATTTTGTGTTGATAAATGGTTTTTGCATTTATGTATAACAATTAATTTATATTTATCACATTACTTATTTAAAATAAGTTTGAATGGCCTACCCTAAAAGTCAAAAGAAAACAATTAGAAAATTTTTACATTTTTAAGTATTACACTAGAAATTTTTTCGTATGTTTACTCTAATGAAGCTGCATAATTGTCATCTTCAGAGCTGTTTATTTGTCTAGGGCTCATTCCCCGCCGTTCCACCGATGTGTGATTGTTCATTTTTCACAGTTTACTGTATCTACGAATTTAAAATTTTTACAATGGCTATTAATCCCTCTTAAAATACAGCATTTAACTTTCCGTTTGACTTAAGCTACATATTACCACAGAACAAGGCGTATTACTATTTAGTAGTGTGTTAAACGTAAAAAAAGCAAACAAAGAATGCATCTTGCCGGAACAAAACAAGTGGCTAGCTGACATGATGAAGCATACGGCCAAGAATAACTTCGGTTACGTGACCGCGTATATTTGCCATATTACTCTCTGACAGAGAGAGTCTGTTCTATGAATTTGAAAGAATAATCTATTATAATTATGAAAGGTTTTTACATAAATAAAGAGTGGATTATTAAAATAGCTTTTGAAGCAACGTACCAAATTCCTGTTAATATGGCGTCTTCGTGCGTGTTCGGCAATGTTCGTTTTACAACAAAGAAATATTGTGGAAAGACAGTTGGCAGCCGTGAATTTCCATACATTACATCCGAAATGTTTGTAAACGTAAACAATCGTTCTGAAAATAACTGTGATATTTTAGTACAAATATTACCGTTAAAAATCTGAAGATAAATTACCGTAAATGTTAACACGCGATTGTACACAAAGTACAAATATGAATTATGAAATAAAAGGTTGCCATTTTGAGATGCTTCAACATTCACGTTTTTACTCAAGAACAAATATTTTAATTTTCAACTTCAAACAATTGTGAATTACTGCAATATTAGGTGGATTTATCGTTTTTCTCCGTGTGAGGTAACAACGTTTTAGTTAATATAAAAAATTGTGAACGTTTTATTAAACAATGTTTCTACTGTAGCTTTCAGCTTGGAACTAATGTTTGCGGTTCTGACGTCTTGGGTGCGAAAATAAGGCGACTTCCAATTTTTGCATCTCTCGTTTATGTAAAAATGGTCGCCTTATATTCGGACCAATACGGTAATAGACTTATTAATTTTAACTGACTAAACAAATTAGAGTGAAAGAGTAATAATAAAAAATACTATAGTCTGCTTTATATAAAACCTAACCCAAATTAATAACATTTAATATTAAAAGCACAAACAAAATACCTTAAATGCCTATGTATAATAAAAGAAACATGAGTATAAATTAATTGTAAACTATTATGCAAATTAGTTCAAATATAATTAGCAGATCGCAGGAGTTATGCTATGTCACAAGATCCTACCTTTCCTTACCTTACAATGAGCTCTATATCTGTCTCGTCCAACGAAACATTTGTCACGATACTCTCAATGAAACTCTTGATGCTCTCTGCTTCCTCGCTGTCTGCACGGACAGCATCCAAGGCTGCCGTCACGAGGGGCTTCAGGAGCGGTGTGACGTTGCCGCCTGCCGTCACCATCTGGCCCACGGCGACGGGGAACCACGACTGGTACGAGAGATGAATCAGGGCTTTGCTGGGGAAGGTCTTCAGCGTGTCAGTCTGAGTCTGGTACAAGATCACCAGAAGTGCAACCATCTCCGTCTTGAAGCCGGGGATGATACACTGTGGACCAGAATTTTGCACCTGATTGTACACCACCAACAAAAAATTAAAAAGTTACAAAGACTTGAATTTCAAAATGATCCATAAGACTACAACTACAACGTTCAAAACCAAAACACAAAATTGGTCAGCCGTTCATTTGCATGGTTACAAACAAGACTTAAACCTGATTTTTTTTTATTTGAGTACAATTTTGAATGAACTATCATATTATTCAAGAATTCTGAATAATTTTTCAAATAACATTTCAAAATAGAGTAGAACTTAAGTGAAAAACTCACATATAGATCACACTACATTTTTTTAAACTAAAAATCAGCATAAAATGTGTGACCCATATGCAAGTAAATACGGTACATTATAATGATGTCCCACAGTATGATTTGAATATTTTGTGTATAAACACTATATACTACAGTATAAACTCTATAAAACGACACTAAACGAACTGAGCATATTTCGGCGTTATAGAGTGTGGTCGTTAAATGGAGAGAAATAAAATATATAATTTTACAATTCTATAATATGTAATATGTATTTAGTAATATAGTACACATTTTACACACGAACATTAATATTCATACAAATAACAACACTTATTGCGTAGAGTCTGTTTTTTTTTCCTTTGTTTTTCCATATTGTAGACACTAGACACGGTAGAGCAGCTAAATCCAAAGCGTCTTCCAACATCACTGATCTTTTCTCCCACCTCTATTAAGCGTATTAATAAAACTTTTTCGTCAATACACAAAGATTTTCATTTACTCGCCATGTTTACAGTTCAAAAGTCTGTAAGCAACTGCGATAATGATAACGTGTAAGAATTTGACAAAAGTCTAGTGACCGAGGTTAATACAAACACAAAAGACAAAATTTCTTAGAAGTCGAAGTAAACACGTGCTAAATAATACAACAACAAAACATCAAACTAAAAAACGTACACAGCTGCAGTTCTTATCAACTTTGGCAACTTAGAAAGTACTGCTTAATGATTTAAAATGCTGTATTATTGTCGTTAAATAGAGTGAGCGTGACGCTATATCGAGTGCATTATTGTATAGAAAACAAGGTAAACCAACAAAAATCAAACAATTTCCACGTTTTCAGGAGTTTGTCGTTAAATCGAGTGACGTTATAAAGAGTAAAAGAGAAAAAGGTGTATGTGAACAAATTAAACTTTAAGAGTTGTTGATGGCACTGTATGTTGAAAGATACTGTTACAGGGTGCCCATGTGACTAGTGAAGTTTTTTTTTTGTGAGCTTTATACACATGTGAAACATTGTGTGAGTGGGTTGAAAATATGTGTGGACAATGGGTGTGCCACGCACACAATTCTGGCTGTGGTGACCCGTGAGTGAACAATCCCCCGGATATGATTTACTATCGCAAGCACCAAGGAACTATGGCGTTCACCTTGGCCACTCTGGTGACGATGGGATGGAGGACCTCCTGGGCCAGGCTGGCCTTGCTCGCCAGCTGGGCGACGACCATGAAACACGCGAGCGCGAAGTCGGGCACCGCCGACGAGAGGCCCCTGGTGAGCGTGGGCAGCAGGGCGGTGAGCTGGGCCTCGGTGACCCGGGGCGAGGACTCCAGCACGCCCACCAGCGTGGAGCAGAGGAACGCGAAGGCGGTGGCGAGGGCCGGGGCGTCCTCGCCCAGCTCCGCGGCCGCCGCACGCACGCCCTCGCACACGAGGCGGAGGAAATGGACGTCGGCGACGCAGCGGCTCACGAGGGCGGCCCGGGAGAGCGGCACGCCGGGCCTCTGCAGGGGCCGCAGCCAGTGCCAGGGGCCGGCCGCGTCCTCCAGGTCCAGCAGCTGGAGCACCTTCACGAACATGTTGGTCTCGTGGTAGGGCAGGATAAGCAGCAGCAGTTCCTCCTTGTTGTACTCGTGGACGCGGAACCTGCGAGACAAGCCCCGTGCTTCTTCACATCCGGCAAGGCGACAAATCACTGATATTTTTTCCAGGCAAATTTTCCTTTATTCCATTACCAACATAGATTTAAATAATTGTATATACATTAATACAAGTTATACAATAATTATTTTTTTCTGAATATTGTTAGATACTCTTTAAAGAAAAATTTTTTTTTGTTTCTATCGGTTGGCACAGTGTAGCAAGGATCCTACCCAACCCTCAAAAATATTAAGCGCCATTCGATGGTGACGAAAGAAAAAAAAATGTAGGTTTAATTTGATAAGAGTTAAATAAAAGTAAATCAGCAAAATTGTTGTGTGTTTGAAAAGTGTTTCAACATCATTACATAGTTTCTTTCAATTATTTATTTCATAAATTTTGGTAAATAAAAAAAACTGCTAAATGAATTTACTGTAGTATAAGTAACAATTTTGTCATTTTTGTTCAGTTTGTCAAATTTCTTATGAATTTATTTCATGCTTTTAGTTAAATTTCAGTAATAATGGTTGTATTAACTTGCATTTAGGTGTTACATATATGCTTTGCAATGTTATTTCAGTTTTCTCACCATATGATCTTGTCCCTAGTAATTACATAAATATGTACTAACATTAAATTTTCATTTTTTTTTTATTTGGGCTGTCGACAGATTGGTTGTCACTTTCACAGATGGTAACACACAATATAGACTAGGGAGTAGGAACATTGGGAACTAAATCGGCTATAGCCTATACCTTTGAATATATATACTGTATAGAAGTCGCGAGTGGATAGGATTTACTCTACGTTTTTCAGAAGCGAATGATGAGCAGCTTGGGAACTTCACCGCTGCAGTGCGCTGCCGTAACGCCCTGTATCGTCTTAGTTGTTATTTACACGTTAGAGCGCAGCCCTGTTGCCCGCTGTCATTCCCCGCACCCCCCATCTATCATTCACTGTAGCTCAAGTTCGTTCAACGGGAGGGGGAAGGGTTGTTTGAAGAGTTAGACACTTGTCCGCTAGGGACCACCACAAGTCGATGCCCTAGAGATGGTGGCGATTGCGGCGGTGAATTAACCAACTACCTCAAAACCGTACTACAAATTTTAACCTGGGCTGGCGACTTCTATGCAGTATATATATTCAAAGCCTATACTAAGGATCCATTCCAACATTTGCCTGACAATACCTTTTAAAACTGAAATCAGTATGGTCAAACTGAAATTCGAACCCTGGAATGGTAGCATGTGAGTCCAGTGTCTTGCCAACACAAAGACGAAATAAAATGTGAGTTTACAGATTTCAGCAAAATTTAACTGCCATTTATACCTACTAAAATTTTTTTAATGCTCTTGAGTTTCTTTAAGCTAATATACATTAGTGTGCAGATTAATTAACTAACCCACATTTCAATACGTTTCTGGACTTCAATTAACTACTGCAGGATTATGTTACAATCCTTATGAACTAAATTAAAATCTGTGGATATAAAACACTTTTTAGTTTTTACACACTCCTTTTATGAAAAATGTGAAAAGCGTGTGGAAGATAAAAAGTTTCTTAACTTATGTATAAGGTCTAGAAAATTTACTGATTCAACAACTTCTAGGATAAACTCACTGAGTGCTCACTCTAGAGATTTCTTAACTGAGTTGTTCATATGAGATAATTCTTTGTCTGAAGGATTCAATTTGTTGAATCCTCCACTTTTACTGTGCGGGCAATCAGAGAGTGTGAATGCATAAGTAACAGAATTTTAACTTATAATTAAATGAAACTGTGTATTAGGTACTGACATTCCTACAGCAGTATGTCTACACAAATCTATAAAAAACAACTTTCGCTGATTTTTCTCTGACTTTCCAAAACCAACATATCAAATTTCCCTGGCTACATTTTAGTAAAAGTAATTTCCAATTTCCTGAAAGAAACAAAGAAACTACAGTCTCCACATGGTTCCCACTCCTATCTAAAAAAAATTCAAGCACTTTTCAAGCACATTCAAGGACTTTTTCAAAAATTTCAAGGACCCAAATATTATGAAATAATTTTTGTACGTATATTTTGAACACGTGCAGAATTGTTTTTTTTTTCTTCTGTGTATTACTTACAAACAGAAAGATAAAAGCTTATCGGAGGAACAGAAACATTGCAAACGGGCTGAGTTAAACATTATACCGAACATTTATCAGAACAAAAACATTGATGACACCATAACTGCCGATAAAAATAGTACATAGAAGATATCTTATCATATGCCGTCGAAAAACGGGGCATTAATCTATGTGAAATTTATTTGAACATACCATAAATATCGTAAAATAAAATTGCTGTGCCCCACTTTTAACTTGTTCTAAATAAATACAACGTAATTATAACTCTTACAAACAGTGTAAATTTTATCAAGCACTTTTAAGCACCTAAGGGCTGAATTCAGAGAGCTCTTTCGACGGTTATCCACACACCGAAAGGCTTTTCCATTGAAGCTGCTTGGCAGAGACGTTTTTTAGTGGTTGGTTGACTGCTGGATAAGGAGAGCCAACCACTTAAAAGTGAATGTGGTCTTAAGCTCATTCGAATGCCTGTTCAGTTGAAAATCGGCGGAGCAGTTGATGGTTTTAATATATAATTCCCACATAAAACGTGTTCATGTATGTTTGTAATTGTTTAAAACATTTTTGTCATATGGCAGATATGTAAAATATGTTTTGGAATTAAATATGAGTTTTTAAAGAAATCGTTTCGCCCGCAAAGTGTGCATCAGACACGTGTTTTGTAGTGATGGCAGAAGATTTGGATGAATTTCCAAATCACATTGACGAGGTTTTTGAATTTTTTGATGATCTTAAAAATGAAAATCCAGTTCCGCGAAGGTAAATAAGAAATTTAGTAGACCCGTTTGATTTTTGTCGGGATCAAGAGTTCGAAACACAATTTTTTTTCTCTGTAAGAAACTGCATCTGTTTTTTTTTTCGATTACGGTTTTGTGCTTTCTCACGAGATCAAAAATAATCGCTTTTTCATCTGGAGAAAACACTATAATTTTAGGCAACGTATCCATATTAAGAAAATTTCTCAACCTCGTGTAGGGTTACCAGACATCCGGCAAAAGGAGGACATGTCCTCCTTTTTATGTATTTTTTTGCGTCCGGCCGGATTTTCCTTAATGCTCCAAAATGTCTGGCTTTTTTTTTATAAAGTGAGATAATTCCTGCAGTTACACTCTGGGCAAAGCGCGCGCTGTCCGCAGAGTCATCCCACTAGTAAGTAGTACTATGACAGGTTGACAGGTAGCAGCACATGCAGAAGCACGTGTTTTTAATATGCTGTATATGCGTAGTTTGTTTGATTCTTTATACTGAAACTGTATTAAATGCCAAAACATTGTAAAATATCGTACTCCATTGTAATTAATTCATGGCTTTTTTAAAAAACTATATATTGTTCTCCTTTTTAGTGAAATGTCCTTTTGCGAGATGAATGTCGTCCTTTTTTATTATCAGTGTCTGGTAACCCTAACCTCGTGTCCAATCCAAACAAAATATTATTTTCAGCGGGAGAGCAAACAAAAGACAATCGAAATGAAATAGGGCGCTTTTCCACACACACTCCAAGTACTTGATCTAAGAAAATTTTTGTGCCATGTTGCCAGATCTTCACTGAAAGTGGATGGGAACAAGCTTTCAGCTGGCAGTCATTCGAAAGGCGTTTTTGAAGTATGAAAGGTGGAGAGTCTGCCAGATGAATGAGAGTTGGATGCGCTTTCAAAGGTCAACTCTGAATTCGGGCCTAAATGTTTTTTCAAGCACTTTTAAAGGCTCTTGATTACTTCAAACCATTTCAAGCACTTTTCAAGGACTTTCAAGGAGCGTGGGAACCCTGCTCCACCATCCCCATAGCTGGCCTAGTTCAAACAAAACCTTGCACAAATGACTACGATTGCAGACTGGAGTATGATATTTTCTACTCAAATTAAAATCACTAGGTAATTTCCACAACTTTTCCAGGTTTGCAAGTAAATTCCCTTACTTTCCTTTACTAATTTCAACTCCCCTGACTTTTCCCTGATTTCCTCTGACTTTCCAGAATGTGGACAACCTGTACAGACTACATATTTGTTCCGAAGATAACTTTCATGTGTTCTGGGATAACCAATTGAATGGCGGGAGACAAGAATAACTCATCAAACAAGGCACTATGATTACCTATTGATGAGCCACTCCAATGCTTGATGAGCAGGCCTGAGAAGGAAATAAGGGGACAGTCTGAGCAGAAATCTTTTGATTGTTTTGTTCAACTCTTTGTTTGTCTTGTGAGACTCCACAGAGCGCTCCAATCCCTGAGATGACGGATTGAATAGCGTACTACCAAACTCCTCAAAACGAGGATTCAGTTTCTTCAATTCTTCAAATCCTGTTAAACCTAAAAACAAAGAAAAACTATTAGGTAGATTTCTGAGGACTATTAGATATCTTTCAAAGAAATACTACCTGTTGTAGCCATTACCATGATGCGACTTCCAGAAAATTTTTACATACATAGTTGTTTTTGTTTTATGGTCCATCTAAAAATTTTCCAGAAGTCGCGCACCATAGTAATGGCTAGAATAGGTAGTATTTCTTTGAAATCCACCTAATAACTCCCTTAGTAAGCACACTATCAAATCCATTCAAATTGTTTGCAAATCAATATCAATTACCTATTACTAAAAACATGTTTCTGAAACAATTGAGACAAATCACTGCAAGGAGTTGAAAAAACCAGGGCTTTGAATAAAAATAATATAACTTCCGTACCATGCACACTATCGAATCCGTTCTTACAACTTTCTAAATATTGTCTACGACTTTGTTCTTAAGTAAAATTGTATGAAAGCAAAAGACAAAAAAAATCATAACTTACACTATCAAATCCATTATTATTTATTGCAAAAATTCTAAATTTTATCTAAAACATTTGGCTGAAAAATTTTTTGATGAAACAAACTGTAAAAACGAAGCTGAAGTAAAAAAAAATCAAAACTTCCTTGCTGTCGAATTCATTAAAATTTATTTTAAACCATCTTAATATTATCTTAAACCTTGGTCAAATTCTAATTGCTATACGACCATGTATTAGTGAATAGGATGAAAAACAGTGTTTGAAGGTCATAAAAATTCATAACTACCTTAAGTAGTAGGCATATTATGATATTTGTCCTAAGTTATTCAATGCTGGATGCATTGAGTTAAAAACATTCAAAACATTTTCGCTGCATGGAATATCAGAAAAAGGTTTTATCTATCATTTTTGAATATTGGAGAACATATAGGATTTCTTCTATTTTAAGTTCTTAAAATGTTCCTGAAGTTTATAGAAGTTCCCAGAACATTTCCAGAAGAAATAGGTACTTCAAAATCTACCTACGCCTGTAGGCTGTGCCGAAATGGATTTTTAATAACTTGTGTTTTGAAAACCAAACAGAAAATGTAAAGGCAGTGTACATAGCAAAACAATCAAAATAAAGTTTTTGTAATGGACCAGAATTCTGACATCATTTGTAAGATGTAGAGATGTTCTTTCACCACCAGTATTAAACTGGACAAAAAATGAGTGAGGGAAGAGGGATGTTGGTTAAGGGTAGAGGGGAAGGAGACGGAGAGATATGTGGGCACTGGATCTTTGCACTTGTTACTTGCTTATAAGGTTTTTCAGGAGTTAGTCATAGCATCCTTCAATTAATACAGCAACATGGATTCCTAAGGACCTTCCTATTAATTTGCCTCCACGCATGCTGAACCCTGTACATGAAGTCTCTAGTCGCTGTAGGCTCTGCTCTACACGGGAGTCGATCCTAGGACCTGGTTTGCGAGCACTTGCCACACTGAGCACCACAGTAAGGCTCGTGGCACCTTTAGGTATTAGTTGCTAAAACACATTTCTCTTAATCTTAGTAGCCTCACGACATTGCACGGAACTGGCACTGGCTCTGTAACACAACCATCTCGTGTTCTCGCGTACCACACTCTGTCGCAACACCAAGCAACCATTCACACTCTCAAACAATGCACCACGGAACAAACGAAACGCACGGTCAGCGGTCTCACGAGTGAGCAATGAACGAAGCCTTGCAGACTTGACACTTCGCAATGCTGGTGCCTCCACACACAATTTGAAACTAAAAAAATTCTCTAATATTATAATCCCTTACATTATATTTTCTACTGATGAGTATGTTTAAAATGCTTGGTTGCAGGGCAGGTAAACAGTTTTCTAATGCCTTACAATCTAATAAGTACCTATTTCATAGAAGGTTTCTCTGTCAAATCCTGCAGCATCTTTTGGATCGAACAGCAGAGAAGGTTTTTTCTTTGTATGAACCAGCAAAGACGTCTGGGGCACTGTTAGCCTCTTCAGTTCATCTGCTAATGATGTGATCATTTTGCTGTGTATTCAATTGCTGTGAACAAACACAAAAGAAGTCAATTAGTCTTACTTTGTTTCAATAATAATTTAAATTTTTGGATGGGTGCTGTAAGAGATATTAACATTTTCACAAATTATTCATACAGTTTTTCAGACAGTTATTATTGTTGCAAAATTATAGTAGGTAAAAACAAAACACACTTTTAAAGTTTAATTATATATTGTACAATCTGCTCCATTTAATATTATCTTCTTTCATATGCCATTTCTCCCCCCCCCCTCCTCTTTAAATAATCCCTAATTCCAAGCTATTCTTGATACACCCCCGCCCCTTTTCCACCATTACAAAACCACAACGCCTTAGTAACAAGTATTTGCTCTTCCAGCATACTCTCAACCAGCAGTATACTCAGTATTAATTTGTTGTCAGAGTAGCACACTTGTAAAATAAATAAGAGATAAATATTACGAAAACTGATTTTCTGGTCACCCTTTTTCTCCAAATAATTATGTAAAAGGGCATAGCTACACATCCAATACAGTTTTGGTACATAATGTGAAGGCCCATCTAATAGCAATGTCCCAAATTGTGCCTGGGGGATCTTGATCGTTGATAGGTCCACGTGACCCTCTGATATCATAGATGGTGTGGGCGA
Source organism: Bacillus rossius redtenbacheri (assembly GCF_032445375.1). Taxonomy (NCBI): domain Eukaryota; kingdom Metazoa; phylum Arthropoda; class Insecta; order Phasmatodea; family Bacillidae; genus Bacillus; species Bacillus rossius. Next base: position 32,455,024 of record NC_086339.1, on the reverse strand, counting down.
TGGTCCGAACCTCCCATGTGCAAATACATTCGTCAACTTGATATTTTTGTGCCAATCTGTGTCTTTTGGTAGCATAGAAGAATACTCATAATGTGTGCTGTTTCGGTTCCTATTTCAAAAAGGTAAATAGGAAAGAACTGATGGTGTGGTAGATCCCAAGACTACCAAGACAAAATCATGATTAGTGTTGTCTGTTTGCGACACAAAAATTCATTTTTGGCTGTGTAATTAGAAATTATTTATTAGCATTTACTTTTGGTAATACTCGGACCCAGCTGCTTTTTAGAACAGAAAGAAAAAAAATTGAAAAACACGGTTTTCATACTACACCCGTCCCTAAATTTACTCCAAAGGGATGGTTTCATAATTCCTACAAGCTTTGTGAAAAAATTAAATTTTTTTATCTTCCATTACAATACTTAACTGTGCTTTTACGCTGCCACCGCCATTTATTGTTTACCCGCCAAAAACAGAAATATATATTTTCCATATACCGTATATACTCGTGTATAGCGCGCCCTTTTTTCCCCTCAAGTAAAGGAAAAAAATAAGGATGCGCGCTATACACGGAAAAAAAAAGTTTGGGGGGGGGGGGAGGCGGGGAGGAGTGGAAGTCGTTAACTGCCGGGTGACGGGTGACGTTTCTGGCCAGCCCCCACACATACGCACAAGCAACAAGGCCTCTCTTTCACACACAAACACGCACACGCACACGCGCGCGCAAGCTCGCACATCATGGTCTCTTGTTTATTTTTAGACCTCCCCCCTTTACAGAAAGCCAGCTCAGAAGCTAGTAAAAAGAGAGAGAGAGAGAGAAAGAGAGAATGTTGTCACCAGTTCCCCCCCCCCCCCAACCCAACTTCTTCGCTTCCTCCATTCCTCACCGGTGAGTCATATAGTTCTCCGCGCCAGCTTAGCAACGTAGCGCGGCACGCCTCCCTCCCTCCCGCCCACGTACCAGTTGTGGCGATATAGCGCTTCATTATCTTCCGTTTAGACAGCAGAGTTTATGTATTTTCCTGACGCATCACCACACATCAATTTAAATAATCAGGTACCACAAAATTTTAGTAAAATTTTTTTATGGGGGAAAAAAAATTTCAATTTTTTTTTTCTTTGGAATTAGTTGCAAAAATCGTGGTGCGCGCTATACACGAGGGCGCGCTATACACGAGTAAATACGGTACTTGAGATGTTCCTCAAATTAATCCTGAATGGAAGGTTTCTTAATTCCTAGTGGTTTGTGAAAAAAATAACAGTTTACAGCTTACCTTACAATAGTATATATTCATGCAAAAAGCCAACATTCATTGTTTACACGTGTGTATTTTTTTTTTGAGAACTTTAATCAATGTAGGTGTTGTAGTAATAAAATTTGTATAAAAATTACTGTATTGCAATTGTATTTAATACTTATACTTCATGTTTGTCATTTTATTAGAATAAGTAATTGTATTAAGAAAAGGTTGTTTTGTTACAATGCATTTAAAGTACGTATTATTTTATATCACGTTGTAATGAACAAGGCAAAAATGTGAATAGAATTGTTAACACCCTTCATTTTCTGTGAGGAATACATGCTGTGCACTGAATTGGCTGACACATTGAATTTTGCAGTCTTCCCAAGAAATTCTTTGATTATGGCCATCATATATTCTATGTTTGATATGGCTGGTGTTTCATGTATCACAGTTTATCTCTTGATCCTGATGGCCCGATCCTGTTGTACATGATGGTTGCTGTTTTACTTCAGTATGTCAAAAGATCCTCTTAACATGATCCTGTTGGCTTGATCCTGTGGTACATGATGCTTGCTGTTTTAATTCAGTACGTCGGAAGAATCTCCACATAAAAAAAAATTGCAAAATAATTATAATTATGATTGTAGGTTGAAAAAATTCCTTTTTATTCAACTTACGATCATTATTCATTATATATCATTATAGAATCTTCCAATGTACTGAATTAAAACAGCAAGCATCATATACCACAGGATCAAGCCAACTGGATCATGACATCAGGATCTTCCTACATACTGAACTAAAACAGCAAGCATCATGTACCATAGGATCAAGTCAAAAAGATCATGCCATCAGGATCTTTCGACGTACTGAACTAAAACAGCAAGCATCATATACCACACGATCAAGCCAACAGGATCATGCCATCAGGATCAAGCCTTCAAGATCCAGGGATAAACTTATAAATATGAAACTAAAGAATTAGCGTATTTTTAATACTCCATAGTTGGCTATAATTGTGACTAAACAAAGGGATACACAATCGCAGGTAAACTAAGAATGGCGACAGCAGTGTCAAAAACACAGGTATTTTAATGTAAGCTTTAAACCATGATTTCAAGGGTAACTTTAGGGATGTCTCTAGTACATTAAAAACATACTTTCCGTTTTTATTAACTTATCGTTCCACGAAGCCACGTCTGATGCTGGTATAGTATGGTATGTTATAAACTACAATTTTTCACAAACTATTAGGAATTAAGAAACCTTCCCTTCAGGAAAAATTCATAGAAGTGTGTGAAAACCATGTTTTCCAATTTTTTTACGTTCAAGTTATGAAAGCTCGATTTCTGTTACTATAAAATAGAGTTAAATGATTCAAAGTTACTGTAAAACCGTGTGTGAACTACTGTAATTAAAAACAAAAAATGACTAATCGAGTGAACGGCTGGTTAGGTTAGCTATATTTAAAACAATTAGGCTACCTTCACTATTGCGTTCATTAAAGATTCGATTTTAACTTAGCATTACCTGCTCATTTCCAAAATACGTAAAGAACAGGCCGTTACATTAATGTCCGAACAAAATATATAAACAAAGCCGGCCCACGTGCTAAACTCACATAACATAGAAACTTTCAAAAAGAAATCAACATCAGCCAGAGAGATTCCATAAATTGAATATGAACCAACCAAAGAGATAAGAAGTAAGGAAAAGTTGAATAAAATAGTCATAAAGATTAGAGAAAGTTCTCTAATCTCTGTATAGTCATTGCCATATTATTACTACAAATCAAAAGCCAAACAACCCGTGACCACTTTAAAAAAAAATGAAGTTAGATACGCATCTAAAATTTATTTTAAAACGTATATCATAATTATTATAGTCAGTGCTTAATTTCTAAAGTTTTAGGTGTGGGAACTCTAAAGCGGGATGCTCAGACCGGGGGGTCTGGAATACCCCCCAGGAAGGAGGAGGGTCCGGGGGCCCTCCCCCGGGAAAAAGTTTTGAAAATTATAACTGTAAACCCGCGTTTTTAGGCCATCCAGACATAATACTACAATTATTTTTATAAAAAATTGATATTTTAATGGTGATTACTTTTTAAAGTGCTTGATTATGATGTAAGAAAATAAAAACATGAATTTAAATTGAGTTCACCCTTAGCTCCATTAACATCTTGTTGACTACTTTCACTGACCATTTTGTTTGAAGCAATGAAGCTTACCAATATTACTTTTTTAATGATCGGGACTCGCAAACAAAGCATAATATTGATCCAACGTAATTGTTTTTTAAACTTTTAGTTTTAAGTGCGTTCCCTTGCGTTCCGGCACTCTTGGGAGGTAAGGGAACGCCGTTCCCTTGCGTTCCCACTGAAATTAACCCCTGATTATAGTACGGTGAAACAAAAGGCCTGTAAGACGACACAACGCTTCAGTTCAAAAAACAGCATAATGCATTAGATGACATAATTTTAAAAAAATATAATGAATTGTATTTTAAATAAACTAAAAAAATTAAAATAAGCTATGTTCATAGGAACACATTTATTAATAATCACCTGTTATATTTTTCTATTCATTTTACAAGCCTCTTAACGTGGAACTTTTGAACTCCCATTCATTGAATCCAACATGTTTAAAGAGTCATAAAATAAAAACCGTATTTCGAACAACATAATATATAACCTCACCTTAAATAATGACTGAGTACAAGACAGCATATCAGATTAGTTGTCATATAGTTTTCCGTTTATTTTACAGGCTTTTATTCTTGGTACTTTTCAACTCACATTTATCAAACTGTAAAAGTTTAATAGCTTGACGCCACTACCGCTACCTGTTTAAGTTTATAATTAAATATTAGCGTTGGAAAAGATCTCAGGGGTTTTAACGGGGGTTCGGCCTCGTGGCTGCAGGCAGGAGCGCGTCGTGGTTCGGAACCTACCTGGGCTGTTCAGGCCACCAAGGACGCCTTGTAAATGATTGGTAAACGAGTTACAGCACACTGCACTTTATTCAGTATTGATACACTTCTTGGTCCCGGTACTGGCCGCGTCCGTTGTCGGACCGCTGTGACACGCGTTTCTCTGAACGTAAACGACGCGCGCGACCAGGATAGGTTGCAAAGTAATATAGGTAAGCTGAAACGGTGAGTACACGTCCCTGTGAAGGATTTGGCGGATAGTCGCGGAACTTATGTTACTATGACTTAGGCTGACACGGAAACACGAAGAGAAATCCCTATGTTCAGGATTGTTTGCAATCTAGCCTGCGACGAAATATTAATGTCTCTAAAATTACGTAGATACGCCAGCTGGATACGTACACGTCAAAGTCTCTTGAAATTGAAAGTTATTCAGTTAAATCACACGTTTCAAATTACACATTTAAGATGGTGAAAATTAAAAGGCGAAAGTTAGTCAGTAGCATTCAACACTCGTTACAACGAGCCTACGGTAATAACAATTAGCTGGCTGTGAAGCCGAAACTGCGTACCACTATACGCTGTCCTTAAACTGGACATGGAATTACGTAGATAATGAGAAAACTCCCTGTCGGGATAAAAATTAATAAGTTACGAGTCGCACGAAATATCATGTGACTGGGGTGGGGTCGGCGCCGAGCTAGTTAAAGGATTTTAAAAGACTTACACTATTGCTGATATGTAGGGATAGGAAAAATTCGCGGGTTCAATGACCTGCAGGATTAACTCCATAGTTCTACGTACACTCGATCAAATGCCACCCACCCATTGGCTGCCGTCTTGTGAGATGTCCCAACGTAGCAGCCTGTGATTCGATAAAGCTTTGGTCGGGCGTTTCTCATTGGCCCAGAGTCATCCAGGTGAGTTGTGAGCCAATAGCAGAGGCAGCACTGAGGTGTAACTTTTTGTATTTTAGCCTGTCGCGAAATGAACCCGCGAATTTTTCCTATCCCTACTGATATGCAGGGCCACCGAGAGGGGGGGGGGGCAAAAGGGGCAAATGCCCAGGGGCCCGGTAGCCTTAGGGGCCCGGGCGCCTGGCTGGGAATTGGAAAATAAATGGCTGGAAAAACATTTTCCCTCTGCTATTAAAACATCTTGTAATATATATATATATATATATATATATATATATATATATATATATATATATATATATATATATATATATATAATTGTTTTGTGTGTTCTTAAAACTACAGTCGATAACCAATAACCTAACCGAGCAGTAGGTACTTGTAACATTCAGTTCACACCAAAATACTTGCGTAGTAGCATAAGTGGGAACATTAAAGGGAAGTCGGAACAGGGGGGGGGGGCAGCAGGGGCGAGTCGCCCCCGTGCTGTTAAGCATGGGGGGGCGAGAGTAGCATTTCGCCCCCCTCCTTTTCCCAGAATTCATGTTAGGTCCTAGTAGTATTTTTCTCAACCAGTAGTTACAAACGTTGCATTGGTGATCACATTGATTAGAAAATCAGATTTATGATTGTAAGTATACTGTAAAATGATTGCAAATTACTAGATGGTATTTTATTTAAATTGACATCGTCCGGCCGACGACCCCCCCCCCCCCCCCAGAGCCCGACCTGCACCCGCCAGTATACGCTCCCGCTAACGGAACACACCCCTGGCCATGACCCACCCGAGTCAGGCGAGCCGAACAGCGATTAAAGGCAAACCCGCGAAAACCTGAGTGGACAAGAGAAGAACCGTACCCATTCCTCCTGGAACATTAAATTAGGATTTTAGCGACAATAAAGTCTCTTCCAGACACACCCATTTAGAGTCTAGCGTAATGAGGTCAAACCTGGCGCAAGAGAGGCCGAGCCTCCCTCGGACGCCATGCCAGTTCGGTAGTTCAGCACAGCTCACGGACCGGGGCGGACCTACGTCCCACGGAGGGGCAACAGCCTTTGTCTTCATCGAAAGTAACGTCCGGTAAATATAGTCACTAATTAACAGAACCCCTTTTTTTTACTTAACCTCTCCGTGAGTACCCGGTCCCCCTTTTCGGTCCAGGACCTAATCCGACCGCATCAGTTTAAAGACACCCCGCACCACACTTGGTCAGCGGGGTTGATCTTCAGTATACGGCACGGGCCGCCTCCCGCAACTCACAGAATTTTACTTAAGGTCACGCGCACGGCGCTGACCACAAACCCGCAAGGGAGCTTGGACAAACTTAATTGCGGTGCGTGTTTCACCACAGTGGGCACAACACCCGCGCAGAGATATTCGTATACGGGATTGGCCGTCTCCATCCGTCCACCCCTTAATTCAGTGTATTTTGTTTCCCGGATTTTGTATTACTAACTTACGCTACCCGAGTAACGAGTGCCACGTAACTTGTGCGCGCCCCCTTAATTCAGTGTATTTTTGTGCCCCGTATTTTGTATTACTAACTTACGTTACCCGAGTAACGAGTGCCACGTAACTTGTGCGCGCCCCCTTAATTCAGTGTACTTTTGTGTCCCGTATTTTGTATTACTAACTTACGTTACCCGAGTAACGAGTGCCACGTAACTTGTGCGCGCCCCCTTAATTCAGTGTACTTTTGTGTCCCGTATTTTGTATTACTAACTTACGTTACCCGAGTAACGAGTGCCACGTAACTTGTGCGCACCCCCTTAATTCAGTGTACTTTTGTGTCCCGCCTTTGTGTTACGAAATTACGTTACCCGCGCACCCAGTGAGACGTATGAGATGTAACAGCGTCCGAGGCCCACGTAACGCGGAACACAAACAATACGGCGCCACGGAATAACGAGTAACCCCCCCCCCCCCCCCGGGGACCTCTGTAGAGTGTTGTATTGTGTACGACTCGCTCCTATGAATAAAAGGTACGACACCGCCACCTCAACTCCACGTCTCTTATTTAAACATCATCTCACGCAACACCGCCGCCGGCCCTAGTGGGCCACGCAGGGGCACATACATCCACGACCCCAAATTCACGACTAGAGCCGAGCTAGTCTGGCGCCCACCCGGACAATACATATCAAGAGCCGCCTTTCCCCACTAGGAGCCACACCGGGACTCGAGCCCGAGACCCCGGACGACGGCAAAATTGTACTACATCTACTGTCAGAGTAGTATTAAATACATACTACGTTTACGTCATCAAATTCTTGGAATAGTATATTTAATATTTTGGTTCGGAAACTCATTAAATACTACAATTTTGCATCTAAAATTCCAAATTTTTCCGGAGGAGGGCCCCCGGACCGCCCACTCTATGACTGAGGTAAGTGTGATATATCTCTTCGCCCCCCCCCCCCCCAAAAAAAAGAAAACGTTCCGACGTCACTGGAACGTTATAAAAATTAATATGTATTATTTTCCAATGTAATGAACGTGGTTCAGTGTGTTTGATGTTTTCGATGTAATAAAATTGATTATTACTTTACATTCTTTTAATAATATTTACATTCAGAATAAATTATTATACTTATGTATTTTAAACACTCATATAATTATGCAATTTCTGATTACCATTTAAGATTTTTTTTTTTAGCAATATATACATCAAAATTAATTATTATTTGTATTTTGATGGGATTAACAATGTAAATGTGCACTGAGATAATACATGCAAATGCTCTCTTTTTTTTTGCGTAACTAGGAAATCAAATCGTTATGTATGATCAAATAAAGGATGCAATTTTACGATACCATATATGATATATACTTATGGTATAGACCTACGTAGTAGTGGTATGCAAAAAAAAAAGGGGGGGCCTACTACCCCAGCTGCCCAGGGGCCCACAAATTCTCTCAGTGGCCCTGCTGATATGGAGATGAAGCGCGAAAGTTGATGGCCCGACGTTCGCGGAGCGCCCGACCCCTTCGAGCTCCCGACGGTAACTGAGCGCGAGACCACCCTGCGGCCTCGCGCCTAACCACGTGGAACGCGGGAAAACCGACCCAGCCAGTTCTGGACTTAAAGACAAGTTACACAATATATGATTATAAAACAATTAGACATAATTTCCCTTACATGAATCCTCTTTTAAATTGTTATTAATTTAGTTGTTTTAATTTGACAAAATAATTATACAATTAATTAGGCGCATTGCCACACCTGGCAGGCGCTGACGTCGCTTTGGTGTTCGTCGCGGCGCACTTTCACACACTCCGCGGTCATCACGCTCGGGCGTGTTCGATGCACTTAGGAGCAAGTGTTGTTGTGGCATAACGACCTTTGCGGACCAGAGGGAATACCGGCGGTTGGCGTCAAGCTCTAACTGAAAACTGTAATTCCAAATTTATAACGAAGGATATAACATTAAATAATATCAATGTAAAGGAAACACAGCGTATCAGATTCATTTTTGTATCAGTTTATTTCCGTTTGGCAGGCCTCTAAATATAGGTAAAATATTTTTAACCAAATATTCTAAATTTTAATAAATTAAGAATTTAGGAAACAAATTTCAATAGTTATTTCCATTTACATATTTAAAGAAAAAAATTAAAAACAATAAAACTACTTGCCACCTACTCAATAGTTTAAGAAAGAAATGAAAATATAAGAAAACAGAGCATAAATTATAGGTTTGTTTGACTCGGGGTCTCTTTTTGACCTGTCAACTCTCGGGGCGCCCTTTTCCGGAAGCAGTTTGGCGGATGGTCGTTTTACTCGCGAGGGCAAGTTGCTCTCAGGTCACTCAGGTCATGCTCTCGATGCTTCTCCTCTCGAGGAAGAGTTGCGGGGGCAAGTCGTCTGCTGGTTGGAGTGTTCGGTGGTCGAGGCAACGAGAGGAGCCTGCGGTCAGCTGATTAATGGAAGACTGACTAGATTATCTTGGAAGTCTAGATCAAATGGAAATGGAACCGAATAGTTTGATGAAAAGGAAATTATCAGAAGAAGAATTGATTGAAGTACATCGTCATGCGAAAAATCATAGGACAATCACAGTTTCTCAACCTAATACTGAAAATACCAGGTATGTACATGATTCAAGGCAGCTTTACCCCACTAACCATCCTGGCCCATTTATAGTTTTGGTGGAATCACTAGATCATAATATAGGGAACCTGCATCCCATTTCTCTCGGTAGGAAGTTACACCCGAACCACGACATTCTAGAAATTTCTCGCTCCGGGCCGAATAGGTTAAGAATTTCCTTCAGTACAGCTAGTGGGGCTAATCGCTTCGTGTCCTCGGATGTCCTTGATCGACTGCGTATCACTTACCACATACCTCAAAGTTTAACCCAAAGAGAAGGTTTGATTTATGGCATTCCTCTCGATATCAACTTGGAGGAAATTATTGCGGGCATCGAATCGTCTCAACCAGTACTTCATATAGAACGTTTAACCAAATTTGTTCCTAACAGTGCCCGTGTGCCTACAAAACTTATAAAGGTGACTTTCGAAGGGCAGGTTTTACCTGACTATATTGCTATTTTCAAAGAACGTTACAAGGTTAAACCTAGAGTGCAGTCGGTGATCCAATGTCACAAATGTCAACGCTTTGGGCATACTGCTAAACTTTGTAGAGCTAAACTACCTACGTGTGGTATCTGCGCAGAGAATCATACTCAGGATGACTGCCAAAATCAAAACAATCCTAAATGTGCCAACTGTAAAGGCTCCCATTCTTCTCAAGATAAAATACATTGTCGTATCTGGGAACTCGAACGGGAAGTAAAGCGCATAATGGCTTATCTCAACCTTCCATACATGGCAGCTAAACACCACGTGCTACAATCGACAGGACAATCTGTACAGAACACAAACATTTCCCGACAACAGCTGGAAATCCCTACAGTAATGGATTTTCCCCCGCTCCAAACGGTACCTACTCTACCTCCTAATCGTCCTCCATCAGACCATACTTATGCACAAACGCTCCTACAGAAACCTCATTCTTCTCACATCAGGCCGGACGGCTATAATGTTTGCTACAAAGCAATCCCTCCAATTACCATGACCGCTGGTACAGAGCAGTTTAATCTTCAACGTTATTACTCACAATTCCGCCCTGACACTCCAGATATTACTAAAGGAAATCTTCATAGGGGACCAGTTCCACAGAGTTTGGACAATGCCCAGGCACAATCACCGGATTTACCACCCCGATCTCCAGAGCCCATTGACAATACACCTACACCCACCTGCCTGCAGCTTCCCACAATTCCTCGGATTAACATGGACAAACTTCACTCTTTGATTGATACTCTAAATATCATGTTTACTGAGGCACGTCAACAATCCTCCTATTCTTTAGATAAGGAAAGTTTAGTGGCCGCTTTTATTCAAGTTTTGGACTAACTTGGCTCTCAATAGGCAATTTTCTCTTCTCCAATGGAACATTCGCTCCTTCAACGCGAACCGTTTTTCCGCTACTACACTTCCTTGCGAACAATCCTTGTGATGCAGTCTTACTTACTGAAACTAGGTTTTCACAGGGTCATACGTTTCGTATCCCGGGGTTTCAACTTCATTCGACATATCGGGGCGACAGGGGAACGGCAATCCTGGTAGCACATAAACACATTAGTTCTGGAATACACATTACCTTTCCTCGCAATACTACAGGTATAGAGGCGACTGCGGTTAAACTAACTTTTCGAAATTATAATTTGCATATTGTCACGGTTTATGTCCCTCCTAATACTGCATACGAGACCCATGAGTGGGAAAATTTTTTTAATCAATTTCCCAGTCCATGTATTATAGGAGGTGACTTTAATGCTCATCACACCATGTGGGGTAATGCTTACAATGACACAGCCGGTGTGCGCCTATTTGATTTCCTCCATTCCACACCGTTCCTGTTACTTAATGATAAACAACCCACGTGGCTCGGTCCACCCACCACGTCACCCACTGCGATTGATTTAACTTTCATCTCCCCGGACCTAGCAGGTCTACTACGATGGAACGTCTGGTCAGATAATTGGGGTAGTGATCACTTCCCTATTCATATTAGTACACAAACATCTTCTAGTGAGGGTGCCCCCATTCTGGAATATTACTCTTTCCTCACCTCAAAGGCCGACTGGAATAAATTTTCACAGATCAGTGAAGAACTCACCATTACTACGCTCAATGAACATATAGATGATGTTGAAGACCTATATACAACGTTTTGTTATAATATACTTGCAGCGGCAACAGCAGCTATCCCACTTAAGTTGAAAGGTGTACCTACTAAATCGTGTAAGGCCCCATGGTGGGACAATCAATGTTCAGACATCAACAATCAGAGAAGAATGGCTCTCCGCGAATATCGTCGATCTTCTACCACAGCGAATTTCATTAAACTCAAAAAAGCCCAAGCCTCGGCAAAATTAATTTGGAAACGACGCAAAAAGACCCACTGGCAACAATTCTGTTCTTCCTTGTCACGTACCACCCCACTGCATTATATGTGGAATAAATTTACTTCCTTCAAAAATTGTAGTAGTCCATCCCCTTCTATTAATATACCCCTCCCACTGTTACCTGACTTTATGAAAATGATTGCCCCAGATTATGCTCCTAATGTCAATCCATTTACCCAGGCTGTAACAGTACCCACCGGAGGTTGTGCTCCAAATCCTCACGTGCTGTTAGATACATTCTCTCTTTCTGAACTCCATAAGTGCCTTTCCTCTTCCAGAGATTGTGCCCCTGGGCCTGATTTAATAACGAATTCCATGATCAAACGCTTACCGTCCAATGCCATCAGTCTTTTGCTGCGTATATTTAATATGGTATATAATGCTGGGTATATTCCTTCTCCGTGGAAGGAGTTTTATGTTCTTCCCATCCACAAACCTGGTAAACCTCCCCTTTTACCTTCCTCTTACCGCCCTATAGCCTTGCGTTCTAATATAGCAAAATTATTTGAGAAATTGATTAAAAACAGATTGGTTTGGTGGTTAGAACATTATTCTCTTGTACGACAGGAACAATATGGTTTTAGATCTGGTATTGGTACAGTGGATGCCATCAGCTATTTATATTCACGTATTCAACAAGCGTTCCAACAAAAAGAGATCCTAGGTGCACTTTTCATGGACATTTCTTCAGCGTTTGACAATGTCCAATTACATATATTGCAACAGAAATTAATCTCCTTCGGCATTCCGCTGAAACTGAACAAAATTCTTCATGAATTATTCGCTCAGCGCCTTTATAAACCTCGAATGATTCATAATGGCCCTTATACTCGGCAAGTGTTCCAAGGTTTAGTTCAAGGAAGCTCACTCAGTCCCATTTTATTTCTTATTTATACGCAGGACTTAATCTTCCATCTTGGACCCTATGTTCGCCTTATTGCATATGCGGATGACATAGTACTATGGTATCAAGGACCCACCTTCCAGGACGTTAGTGCAAAACTGGCTGTCGCCATTACATCTGCCAATGAATGGTTAACAGCTCATGGAATGTCCTTATCGCTATCGAAGACCCATTTGGTCTATTTCACTAAAAAAACGGTACAGTTCACCTCTTCCTACTCCATCATTGGAAGGTCACACTTTTCCGGTCATTTCCCAAGTAAAATATTTAGGTGTTATTTTTGATAGAACGCTCAATGGTATTGGCCATATAAACTATGTGATCAATAAATGCTACCACAGGATACAACTGCTTAAAGCTCTAACTGCCAACAGATGGGGAGCCGATATTCATACCCTGAGGTCTATCTTTCTCGCTACCGTCCGAACTAATCTAATATACGGTTGTATTCTCCTACAGCATATATCTAAGACTCAAGCTTATCGGTTGGAAAAAGTACAGAACGAAGCCATGAGGATTATTCTAGGAGCTTTCAAATCCACACCAATTATATATCTGCAAGTTGAGTTAGGTATATTGCCTTTAACGTTATACCGACCACTAACTTACTGTAAACATTGGACTCATCTACATCAGACGAAGTTAACCAGCCTCAAAAGGTTGATGGATAAAGTATATGAAATTCCCCTGTCTATAAAACGAAGTTCGGTATCCATGCTGCCCACCCAGATACAATCAAACTTTTCCTATGATTATGCATGTCACCATTATACTCCCACTGTCAAAATTTTCGGAGGCAAAGATATCTCGCCTATTGCTCTCCGTCAGATGGTTCTGGAAATGCTCGCACAATACCCGGACAGTACCCATCTCTATACCGATGGTTCCAAAACTTCTGCTGGAACGGGAGCAGCTTGGTTTGATAAGACTAATCACAAAACGGGCCTCTACCAATTACCTACTTACATCACCATTTATCTGGCGGAAGCATTCGCGATTTATCAAGCATTGACATATATACTCAACTGTCAGATAAAAGCTCCTCTTATACTCTCAGACTCTGCTAGCGTTTTAACCTCGCTACAATCCTTCCGGACTCCTGCGGAGCTTCTTATCCTTGAAATTAAAAAATTATGCTTAGCCATTCGTCAATACACAAACGAACCTGTATTTCTATGGATTCCTAGTCATACTGGCATACACAGCAATGAAATAGTCGATAATCTAGCGAAAATGGCAATTACACAAGGTGTCCCTATGTACCCACGATCTACGCAGCTCTTACAACCACTTATCAAGGCCCATTATCATTCTCTCATGATTTCCCAATTGACACAATTATCTGCGGCCCGCTCTTCCTTATATCATGAGTTACATGGTACTACATTTAAGGTTATATCCCACTACCCCTTGTCTTCACATCGCCATCGTGCTATAATATCTTTCCGTCTTCGTTCCGATCACAATAGTTCACCGGCCCATCTTTACAAGCTGGGTATTATTGATTCGGCGGGTTGTTCCTGCGGAAACCCTTATGCGGATATGCGACATATACTTCTGGAGTGTCCCAATTTTGTGGACAGACAAAAAATGTACCAGGACTTGCGAAAGCTGGGATTGCCTTTCCCCTTGTCGTATCCTTCGATGTTATACCACCATCCACATGAGGTATGTCAGATCTTAATTGATTTCATTCTACGCAATCATATTCATGTATAACCCTGTAGTAATAATCCGAGGTGGCCGGTTTCCGTCCCCATCCTCTTACTCCTTCATCCATGGCCTTCCGCTCCTGTGGTAGATAGGCCTCTACCAAGAAGACTAGCCTCCCTACCCATGTTTTTCCTTACCGTAGGTCACCCACTAACGTCTAGGTTCAGCTGCTTTGAATCATGGCTGCTGGTTCACACCGTAGGCCACTCAACCAAAAAAAAAAAAAAAAAAGTCTGCTGGTTGTTTTGGCGCGACTTTGACGATGTAGTCAATACAATATGTTATTAAGCTACATTTGGTGATGACGGTAATATTTTAATCGATGACGACATTGAGGCGGAAGAAACATTTCAATATAGGTAACTTATTTGGTGTCCTTTATTTAACTATCACAAGATTTGCAATCGTTTCCTAGTACAGGTTAGCTAATGCATACCACAGGCAGTTTAAAGTCAAAAAGCAATATTTATATTTTTTACCTTCATCAAGCTCTCTCATAATTTTTAGTCCTATATATGGTCAATCAATAGCAGCTTCATCTTCAGATGAGTCTTCATTTCCAAACAAATTTCTCACAATGTCTGCTATATTTTCCGCCATCATTGTTTTACAACAAATAGCGTTTTTTTCGTGTATTGAAAGTTACCGACTCTTTTTGCCCTCAGGTCAACTTGCTCCCAACTCTTTCAACTCTCGAGGAGCACGAGAGACCTCGAGTCAAACAAATCTAATATGACCACGAATCTGATATTCCTTCTTACACTAAGCTAGGCATTCTTTAAGTTCATGTTTTCTTTTACGTTGTACGTAATATGGTTTTAATTATATAGCTCCGTAAATCTCTTTAGTTTCAATAAATGGGAGTTCAAAAGTGCCAAGTTTAATCTCTCTATCTGATAGGCAGATTTCCACCTATGTTGACGGTCGTCTCGGGGAGTGCGCATCTCTCCTGCGGACTGTTGGCCAGGAGTTCTCTGCGACCTATTGGGTAACCGAAGGCTGGCAGTGCGCGGGGAATTTGTGGCTGCCGGGGGCGGCCTAGCAGCGCCATCTGCTACCGACCGCATCCCGCGGGTGGCGGATACGGGATCCCAGCCCGAGAGTTGGAGTGACTGTGAATAACCAATAGCAATCCGCGGGCCACTGGCCAGCCTGGTGGAGTCGTTATTACGGCTATTGGGGTGAAAGGTAGCCTCGATGCTGATAGGCATGCAGCAGGAAGCAGTTCTGTCGGCAAAGGCACTGCAGGGGAGCTCGAAGTGCCCTGGATGCGAAGTGTAGATGAACTGTGGGCTGGAACTTGCAGAGCTGCGGAACGCTGCGTGCGCAACGGAACTGAACAGCATTGGAACTCGGAAGGAAGACTTCAGGGACCTTCGGCTGGGGATACTGTAGACTGGCACTAATAGCCTCGAGCGGCGCGGCCTTCAACCGTCTCGAGGATTTTGAGCAGCGAGGTTTGGAACCCTCCCCCACCCTGAATTGAAAGGTACACTGCTGTCCACTTGAAGAAGGAAGATGACGATGGTGCAATGCCAGGCTGCCTGGCACCCCGTGCGCCCACAGTTCGAGCTAGTTTACTGGCTCGTCTGCCCACCGTCGAGAGCACTTGTGCTCTCGGCCATCGCGCCATGCCTTAGCTGCCGGAGAATCAGTGGGTTTACCCGCTTGCGGAGCTTGCTCTGTCGCCTTCTGCTGCTGTAAATATTGCTAGAACCGAGGCTGGCTCGCTGGCCTAGCCACGGCTCCGGCGCTAGGGGAAGGGAATATTTACAGCATCCCATTTCTTTTTTACAGGTGGTTGCCTGGGCAGCTGGGCTGGGTTGACGAATGAAGTCGCCCGCCCCTGGCTAATAGGCTAGGCAATCAAAGGGGCTCCAGTCATGGCGCCAATCGCAACCATGGCTGGCCAATAAACCCCAATAAACACATGATGCACACGCCCTTGTTCTGGATGGTTAATACCCCGCATGGTAACCTGGACCCCCCTCTCCCCTTACACACTTAGATTAACTTAGGCTAGGAAAAGAAAAAAAATTCCACTTACATTGGAATAATTTAAGGTGAAAAAACACACTATAATATTCACATTCAGTTTTCCATTTATAACTACTTACTTAAACTTGTAATTTTCGATGGATGGGCATTGAAAAGTTTGATATATAATTTTACACATTATAAACCTAAATATCATGTTATACAACTAAACAACAGAAAAAATTAATTGAAAAACTTAACTTGCAGTTAGAGAAAGTATGCTTTAATAACAAGTGCAGTGGGACATTGGATAATGTGTAATTTCAGATAAGTGATAGATAAATGAGACACTACTGTACAAAGTAGTTTCTACAATGGAGTTATAAAATGAGGGAGTTGGTGTGTGCAATATTTGCCTTGTTAATAATGTAAGTTAAAATGATAAAAAGCCTCCGAACTCATACCTTTGAATATATATACTGTATAGAAGTCGCCAGCCCAGGTTAAAATTTCTAATACGGTTTTGAGGTAGTTGGTTAATTCACCGCCGCAATCGCCACCATCTCTAGGGCATCGACTTGTGGTGGTTCCTAGCGGACAAGTGCCGAACTCTTCAAACACCCCTTCCCCCTCCCGTTGAACGACCTCGAGCTGCAGTGAATGATGGGTGGGGGGTGCGGGGAATGACAGCGGGCGACAGTGCTGCAGTCTAACGTGTACACAACAACTAAGACGATACAGGGCGTTACGGCAGCGCACTGCAGCGGTGAAGTTCCCAAGCTGCTCATTTTACGCTCTTGAAAAACGTAGAGTAAATCCTATCCACTCGCGACTTCTATACAGTATATATATTCAAAGCTCATACCCTTTCCCATCTTCATAGCAAAACATGTTTTGGTTACCTGCAATAAAATTTAACACTAATTCCTTGTTAAGATCTTTGTTTAACAAAACATGATGGAATTTTTATGATTTTTTCTAGCATGTGAAAACAAAAAATTAAGTCAACAAATTTTAAAATACAAAACAGTCACTTAGGTAATGATGTTTTTAGTACCTTAGCTACAAGTATTTCTGAAGTTTCAAGAAACTAAACATTGCAAACTTAAAAGCAAGGGGGAAAAAAGTTGATTTTCCTACATATAATTAGGTACACTGGTTTACTTGGTTTTGATTATACCTGCAGATTTTCTTTTAATTGCTGTGTAAAAATTCTCACCTTACTGATGAAATTCTCTTACAGCTTCATTAAATGAAAGCAGCAGCCTATTGGGTAGGACTGCAACTTTTCTAGCAGCCTTCATTTGCCTTGGGCTTGGAGCCAAGAACGGCTCCAGGCAGACTTTTCGGGAAGGGCTATCGTACAAAGAAAGGATTCAGTTGTAAAACACGACTGGGCCACTGCGAACGCGTCAATAAGAACGTGACACACCGTGGTAACATGAAACCAAACAGAACTATTCACACCAGCAGTGACCGGGGTCACGTACACACCGGCGCGATTTTAATCATGCCACTTCCTGCCATACAGCTGATTTTTGGAGTGATGGCGGAGCCACTGAAAGGGTTATCTTAGAAGTGCAGGAGGAAATCCCAATCTGGGACATGCCTGTAAAGGAATACTAAGAGTGTAATAATCAAAAAATGGTGTTGGTTGGAAATCTTCATGTTATTGCTCAACAAAGAATCGTATAAAACCAATAATTCTTGTTTTTGCTGAAGCAACGGACTTGGTTCCTCAAAATCCACTTTTATACTAGCGATTGGGAATGTGGCAGAGTGGCACGTTTGTAGTCGCTCGATACAATTCTTGCGTCTTTTTCCTTATGTGCACGCATCAGCACTAGCACAATTTGAGTCGCCTAGTGTAAAGAAGCCTAAAAAGTAAGAGATATAGGGTCTCAAAATACTAGTATTTAATAGTTTCAAACAACTTTAATGAAAAAAAAAAAAATTTAAACGTGAATTAAAGTATTTAAGTTAACATAAATATACCATAAAAATTTTTTTTAAAAATAATCTTGGTTTGGGATTGTCTATCACACCCTGCGCCCCTCGCCCTCCGCCCGGGGCAGTCCGGGTCCAAACTTCTGAAGATGACTGTACCAAGTGTGTGGACGTGGGCTGCCCCGTTCTGCGCTTCGTTTGGGGTGACCTTGCATGGTGTTCTTCGGCAGCTAGGAAGGTGAAAAGGGTGTAAGGTGTGTGCGTGGTGGGGGATGTGATGGGAAGGGGGATGGGGAAGGTGTATTGTACCTAAACCTGGCTACCAGGCTCCTCCGCACATATATATTCTCTTACTAGAGGGATGCCAATAAGTTATTTAACTAAACAAACAAACATTTTTTTTTCAATTCCTTATGAAATTATCATGAATGGAACCAAAGTACCTAAATCTAGCTGAAGTTCAACCCTAACATTAATTAAGAAACTTATAAATAGAAAAATGCTTGGGTTTAAATAAACATATAAAACAAAAAAAAATACTCTAAAAATTTTTTATTATTTCCCTGATCATTAATTTACATTTTAAAAAAGTAAGCCTAAGTTTAAAACAAAATTTATTCTGGCTTGTGTGGGGCAATTTTATGTTGCAAGTATTGGCAGTGGCTAATATCAGTCTTATAATAGAGAATACAAGTGCTCATCAGGTATCACAGTACTTAGCCTACATGTATGGGTAAAAATTTCGACTCGGTTTAAAACAAGAAGCATGTTGGAAATGTTGCACATTTCCGTAGTACCTAGCCTCTAAACTACACATTCCTCAAGTTTTCTTTTATGCTATGCAGGGCCACCGAGAGAAATTATGGGCCTGGGGGGAAGTAATTTTGACGTGCCTCCTCCTTGTTACTTTTCAAAAACCACAAAAAAAAATCTAAAGACTAAACACTACAGTGGCCAAATATTTAAACACAATCTGAAAACATTAATCACTTGTAAGGTTTCCAATTAAATTTATTAGCAATAGAATTGTAATTTTTGTCTATCAGAGTAAACACAAGCATGAAAAAGTATTTCGGAAATCAACTGGGCGCCCCTTCATGCTCGGACCCCGGGCATTTTGTTCCCTCCCCACACACACACACACACTTCTCGACGGCCCTGACGCTATGTACTGTAAGTTATTACTTTTTAATCGGGACGTCTTTATGTCCTGAAACCTAAGTTCCTCTGCAATGCTTCTGAAGGGCAACGATACTGTTGGTAGTAGTGAAAGGCTCCGGTTATAACAGATCAAACACATGTTATGTACAATGTCATACATCACGCATTCCCAATACTCTTCTGCTCATTCCACACAGCGGCCAGTTCAGATGGCTCCCCGTAGCCATGCGAGGCAATAACATAACGATAAGCATGAACACTGTAATCTTTCTTGTAAAAATAGAACTCTGGACAGTGATACGGTTCTATGCCTGCCTTCAGGGCTACTAATCCCAGGTAAATGTCGTCAAACCTGAAATGTTTCGTGTATAAACTACCGTAGTGCATATCCACCAGTGCAGCATGGGACAGAACGTACGCACCGGCAGTCACGTAAGGCGGCCACATGTGAAAAGGATACTCAGACAGCGTCACAAACCATTTGCTACTGCGATGACGATGCGGGGCCGACACAAAAACAAACCCTGAGAATAACTTGACGTCATCGGGCAGTTCGAAATCAATCTGATGAATTCTTCTGTTGAGCTTTAATGATTGTTCTTTCAACTGTAAATCAGTTCTTTCTTGAGATTTTTTAAACTGCTGTAGCGCTATTACAGGCATTTCCAAGTACTGAGGATACTCAGTTGGATTACGTAAAAATCGTAGCACATTCTTTGTCGAAACATAAAAGTCATCATCGACAAACATGTAGAA
This sequence comes from Bacillus rossius redtenbacheri, assembly GCF_032445375.1. Classification (NCBI taxonomy): domain Eukaryota; kingdom Metazoa; phylum Arthropoda; class Insecta; order Phasmatodea; family Bacillidae; genus Bacillus; species Bacillus rossius. The sequence goes on along the minus strand of NC_086339.1, from coordinate 32,435,006 downwards.
CTTGGAGTTCATACAAAAATTCATTACCCATTGAAACCCTATCATTGTTTTGATGGTATTGTTAAAATACGTATCCAAAAAGTCTGCTTGAACAATGTCACCATAATTTCTGCTTTCGTTTTCGATAGACTGTTGTAAATCACCAGTCCCTGGAGAGGAAACACCAAGAACAAACACTGTTCTGATAGGAACATCAGAAAATCTTTTCTCAAACCCCCAGGAATTTCTTATCGCCATTCGCCTCTGAAAATTTAACATTGCAGACTTAACAATGTACACTAGACGCAACTGAGAGCTCTCACCCTCTGAACATTTTCTATCGCACTTGGAAATAAAAGTGTAATTATACACATTCAATGGCTGGATATCAGGTTTTTCTTTGTTCTTCAACTGTTCTATGTATGGTGTAATATCCCCTTCCAATGGATAGTCAAATTCCACGTAAAAATTACGTTCAAATATGTGGGTGAATGCTCCAAAATATTCCAGCAGGACCAATGTCACAAGTGATGCTACCATATATTTTATTTTAATCTTTTTTAAGGAACGCATTCCAAGAGTAATAGTCCTCCTCAAGTAAATCATGGTGAATGAGGAATCTGGAACAGAACATGATACATAATTTAACAAATTCCGTCCATTAGATCAAATAAAACTAACACAAATGAACTCAGTTTAAACATTTTCTAAAAGGCTAGAGATAAACTTCTATTTGCTGAAACATCATTTCAAGAGCTTTTTTTTTATTTTTTAATCATTAATTAATAATTAAGAACATTATACAGTATTAAGCCATGTGCACAATAACCTCTTTCCAGTACAATAATGTGCACCCTTATTGTACATCTTGATTTCTGTTAAGTGAATGTTTGCAGAGTATGCTAGCTAGCAAATGTCATGACTTCTATACTACTGACTTATACTAGCTAGTACTATTATGAAATTGAAATAGTTCTATATTTTGCTATTTTACTTGTACAAGCAAATGTAATAATAATAATAATAATAATAGGTAATAATAATAACACATTTTGAATTTTTCTAGGATTTTCTGTAATAATGTTGGGTTGAATCAAAAAATGCTAAAATGTTATTTTCAATGTGTTATAGGTAATTAAAGTTTAGTACAAAAGTATATCTCCTGCCTAGTATATAAACTTGTAGGTACTGTATGGTCCACAATCTTTTTTCAGTACCAGCAAAAATTGAAATTTGTGTTCACTTTTCTTTTTCACCTTTTATGTTCACTCAGAAGCTCAAGAAAAAAGGTTGTGTAAACTATGCTGTAATGTTAATAATCAAGATACAATTAATTGAATGTGCCTAGCTTTGAAACGACTATAAAAGTATGTGATGTAGATAATATTCATATTATCGGCTTTTATTATTAATTATCCTTACTATGCACACACATATGCACATCCACACACATTTGCACCCACATACTTAATTTTTTTTGTCAAGCGAAGCAAGTCCACAGTGATTTGATACACGTTAAACAACCATAAAATGATAATAAAGCCATAGGAGCCTATTTGGGTTCATATGAGTAATAACATGTTTAACTTTTCCATGAATCAATTTTTTCAAAAAAAAAAAACTTGGCCACTGTCACTTCTCAAACTAGAAATTACTTTTTATTTAGTAAAGTGTGATGAGTTTAGAAGTTTCTTTTTTTTTTTTTTGCAATGGCATCCACAACCACAAGATATTTTAACTATAAAAAAATTCCTAAGCTGTTTGGACATTAAGGACCTGCCTAATTAAAAAAAAACTGTCTTATGTGCAAAATTGCAGAATTTTTTTTTTGTTTTTTAGTTCTTGACAGTTTTCTAATTATTTAGTAATACTGATTTTAATTTTCTTTATTTGTTATGCCCCTCTGCTTCATAATTGCTGAATTATCACCTGATGTGGTAATTGATGTTCCACAATTAAGGGAAAAAAATTGTATTGAATATTTTTTAAGATCTTTGCTGAAACTAGGACAGCGCTAAGTGAAAAAAAGAAATTGTATACTGGAAAGAGTTACTGCACAATGCAAACTAAAGTTGTATTCTCGATAATACTTTGCATCCGTCCATCATCCCTCTGACCATCATAACTGACGTGCGATTGACAATGATCCACATGTCCGTCATAACTGACTAGAAGTGACTTGTAAAAAATTTATCTTGTAAATGTTTATTAGTTTGACAATCATGTACCTACACCGAGAAATTAATAGACAATACAAAAAAAATTTCACTCTTTTTTTTATTATATTTCCAGATACTGTAATTCATCAATTACACCAGTGTATATTGGTCAATTTTCGTTTTAAATATTAAATGTGTTCAAATGCACGTTAAAAACGTAATATGGAAGCAGCTAAACAAATAAACAAATAAATAAATAAAATAAAAAAAAACTTTTAAAATAAACAGAATGCCGAACATTTTTTTAGGTTTCGATTTTATCCGTCTTGTATGTCAAACATTAAAGCTTGATAAGGTTTCGAAGTTGTGACAGATCATTGTTGAGTCCAGCTAGTGGCAAAACAATGATCAGAATACATTCCCAATCAACATGTATTCTATATACTGACTTGTTTCATATACCCAAGCTTATGCTCATGCAGGATCAAAAGAATAAAAAATTAAAAAAAAGAATATAAATTAAAAAAAAAATATCAGACAGCAGTACTGCTCATTGTAACTGCAGATAGATATCACAACCCCTACCAAGGCGATCCGCATTCGGTTTCCAGCGGACTCACGCCTTGAATATTAAGCAAGTTGAAAGTTGCCGTGAACCTTAGGGTTTTCTCGGGGTCCTCCCGTTTCCGCACCAATTCTCTCCGTCAATGTTCATCCCAACACCCCTCATCATCTCTAATGACAGTGATGACGTAAAAATGTCAGGCTCTTAATTCACAGCAACCGAATCGTTCCTTGCTACCACGATCACAAAAATCTCAATTCACTTGAAATGAAATTACATGTTTTATAAAGTCCAAACGGTAATAGAATACGAACGCCTGGCAAGAGCACAACGATGTTTATATAAGTGATAATTCTTCATATGACAATACATTGCCACACAAACGTAAACACATTTCAATATATTCAAAATACTTGCAGATCCAACCCGCTCCAAGTTGTTTACTTTTTTTTATATGACATCAAGAAAGCTAACTTGTGTAGTAAAAGAGACACATTACATATAACTAGAATTACTTTTTTTATTGTACTTATAAATAAAACATAACGTTTTATTCATGGATTAGATTTAGTTAGAAATATTCAACGTTGACGTAAAACGGGGGAAATTTTAGGGTAATTATTATAGTCAAATGTGATCGGTGTTTATTACTAGAGCCCTCAAGGAAGTGAACATATCTAATGAAAATTATAAAATGATCCTTTAAATAACATACTTAATATTATTGTTATGTATTTTACCTCTGAATCAGATTTTATAGTATAATTAAAGATGTTAGTATGACTAGTTAAAATCTGTCTGCGTTGAAATGAAAGTGGGTTGAAATATTTACATTATTGTTTATCTGTGAAAATTGGTGAAAATTCAGGTGGTTAAGTGGTTATAGACTGTCTTTTAGAGTATGGAAGGAAGTGAAAGAGGTAAGGTTTAGTTCTTATGTAGTTTTATTTGTTTGTAAGGAATATTTAGATGTATCGGGAGCAATGGCAGTGTCAGGGTCGAAAGACAGGCTTTAGTTCAGTGACCGCATTTCCGATCTTCTCGTAAAACTTCGATCAGTGGCTGTCATTTTTCACGTAGAAACCCGAAACCTGTCATTGAAGTTTCTTAGCTGTTATAAAACACTAAGCTTAAATGTACTACTGTTGTTCATTAAGTTATAAATTTGGTATACATGAAAGCATAACATTTTCATTGAAGGTTGCCACATGGATTATTATTTTTGAAAGACAAAAATAAAATTAGTTGAAGAGATACGTAATGACATACATTTAACAAAATAGGTTATTTAGTTCAGTATGCTTGGCCAACACACAACATATTTTTGTGACTAAGTTACAAATTGTTATTTTACAGCACTTTTTTAAAATTTGACTATCACACCTGCAATTGGACTTTTGCCCAGTGGCAAGGATGTTCTCCCCCTTTCTCTTCCCTTTCTTTTTTCACTCTCCCATTTCCTGAAGCTTCTTCAGTAAGTTCTTGTGGCACGTCTCACTTCCAATACTTTTCCCTCAACAAATTATGTAACAGAAGTGTCAGATGTGTCAAAAATATTTTTAGTTGCAAATTTAATAGATCCACAATACACAATTCTGCATTCAGGGATGGTAAACATATGTTTAGCAATTATGCACTGTTAATAGAATCAGCTGATGTATTCATTGACAAATAGGTGTGTTACTGTTGGTATTCCAATGGCACTAACCTTTAAATTTGTAAAACATTATTAATGTTATTTCATTGAAGTAAAATTCTGTGTTTATGTTGATTTACCATTGATTAATTGCTGAACACTTTGTGGTATTGTCTTCACACTTATTGAAGTTAATATTATATAATTGTCCTCATCCAAAATGACTATAAACAGCCAAATATTACCACATATAAAAATATAAATTTCAAAACAAATCCAGTTCTATTATGTTTGCATTTTAAGATCTCTAGGTATCAATATCCTATTTGAATCTCAGACTAAAGTCATGTAAAGACAGGTTGATGTCACAATATTTTACTCAAGTTAAATATAATTGTGCATTAAATTTTTTTGCCATAAACACATTTGTAAAAAGTTAATAAAACTTATATTATAGTTTGAATCTAGTTACTGACCAATTTGAATTTCTTGTATTAACTTATTGATAAAAATCTTGAATATCAGTAAGATATAGATTCAAAACATAAAACTAAATAACACAGGAAAAATAAACACAAGAATCTCTCATAGTAACTTCTGGTTAGCCAGTTTATCATATTAATGCATTAAAATAGTCAGAATCAGGGAAATGTCTTGTTGAAGTTGCTAATATAGGGCTGATTTGGAAGGTAAACACAAATCCAAATTGGTAGTCATAGTTCTACAACTAACACATTACAAATACTACATACATGTACAATGGAACTACTACCCTAATTTTGCAGTAGTTGACATCAACGATCATTCATCATCAACTTACAAATACCATCGTTTGAAGAATCAGGGCAGAATCTCCGCTGGATATCAGTTCATAGAGTTATTAGGACGTAAACTGTGTTCTCTTTGCGCAAACTGAATTCTAGAAGTTCCAGTTGATGTAGGATTGGTTTCATACGAACCTGATGTCTTTTAGAAAAGTTAGAGTTAAAGGTTTTTAATATACCGATGTTTTGGTGTAAGAAGGTGCATAGCATCTTGAAGATCCAGTAAACTCATTTCACACCAATTTTAGCATCAGTTATTTTGTAATACGAATGTTCTTTGAACAGTATAATCTTCTTAGGAACAATAAATTTTTCTTGAATTACTATGCTGCTTATTTACAACATTAAAATATTATAGGTACCCAATTTACACAGAGACTTAAATTTGTCGTATTCCATCCAAGTCATTCAATATTTCTTTTTTAAGTGATTTTTCTAGCATTCCAAACAGCCGAATAAAAAAAAAATATATTTCATAACTTGCTAACAAAATTTAGCAATACTTTTCCCGCTCTAAATTGACACAAATTTCATAGTATTTCTTTGAATAAGAAAAAACAAAGAATAGATTGACCATGATTATCTATCACTATACAAAAATGAAACGAAACAAATAAAATTAATTAAATAAAATCTGTACCCTTGTAACTTTCTTTATACTTTGTAAAATAAGCCATTCTGTGTTGGACATGTAGATATTTTACTGCATAACTTGGAGGTTATGTTCCACCTCTTTATTCACTATATGGCAGAAATCACAAGGCCCAATTATGCTAATGGAGCTGAGATAACACACTAATAAACTTTGATAAATAAATATACCTACTTATATCATGAAAAGATTTGAGGGGGGTGGGGATTGTACTATTTGATGGAATTTTTTTGCTTGTAAATTATTATAGATTTATTTATCACTTCTGAGAGATATGTTTAGTAATATGGTTTCTCAGAGACAGTGTAGTAGTAAAAATTTGGTTTAAAGTTTGGGAAACCTGTAGTTAAAATCATGAAGCTGAATTTGCATGATTTTCCAAAATATTTCCATGCAAACACTGGATGACTCATTACCAGACACCATGACACACTCCTTAGATTTCCTGAATTGAATTGTTTTATATTTCTGACTCTAATCGTCTAAATTTTGACAATAAACTGATAGGTATAAAAAAATAAAGTTAAAGACATTTCACTTTATGCCAGTGATTACTATAATAAATGATTGATTTTTCGATAGTTTGATGGGCAGTTAAAATGAACTGTTGAATTCACTCACAAGAAAGAAGCCATCACATTTGTAGTTTCTTTAATATGACTTTATGACCACCAACATTTTATTGGGTTTTAAAAAGGTAGAAAATTGTGTTTTGCTGACCACCATGAAATGGCAGTACTGTTTAATACCTACTACACAAGAATATATACTGTAGAACATTAACATATTTCTCATGTTCCATTGACAAAGTTTTGAAAGATTGTACATTTTAAAATATGATAGATATCGTGAAGTTTACTCATCAGAAATTTATGCTTTGCTAGAGTATATTCAGCTCAAAACGGAAGGGAGAGCCTCTTTCATAGTTAAGTTCTCATGGCTTCTCGCAGATGGTGCAGGTCTATATTGTGTAATTAGTTCCGTTCAAAGTGTTAAAATAAAAGTAGGGTACCAAAAACCAACCAGTTTATAAAATTTTTCAGAAATTTGTTGTTTGTACATGGTGTTCATAAATTGTGGGCCATAAATTTAATGGGTGCGGGGAATACCAAAACAAAAAAATTTTTTAGGAGAATGTATGTCTGAAAACACAACCCTAAAAAGTTACAGATTCGAACAGTAGCGTGCAAATTTGAATTGTGCTAGCTTCAGGGTGACTCCACTGGCTGAGAGAATGAGTGTTTGCAGCACAGTGGCGTTCAAACGTTTCGCAGAAAGCAGGCGAAGAGCCGGGCGCAGACGTTTAGAAGGAATGTATCGAAGGGGGCAGCTGCCCCCCTTCCCCCTGAAAAATAAAACTTTGATACTTAAGAGAAGTGGTTGTAATAAAATACTGAAGCAAACTGAACATTGTATCATGAAACAATCCACGCAATGTGCGTGGACTTTGAGGGTGTTAAATTCACTCGTTATTTCATTAATTATTTATTAGTCATCACTAAAGAAGCTATGTTTCCTCAAAATCCTTAATTTCAGATTTGGTTGTGATTTGGAGATTTTTCAAAACATTTATGAATCTGTGTTTTGCTGTGTAAAAAAACTAAAATATTTTTTGGAAGTCTGTTCACTGTCTTTATTGCCATACTGATAATGTTCCTCTTATTAGCCGTAATAATATTCATACTTCTTTTAAGTAATTTACAAATGTCAATCTTTCCTGAGGATGAAACAACAAAAATTTTCTTTTGCACACTCTTTGGTTGGATGGTGTATGCCTTATGGTATGATGTAAGTGAAGTTGTATACCTTAATTGTACCGTGTGTAATTAAAATAAAATAAATAAACACAGTCAACAAAAGGAAAACTGTTATAGCGTTGTCTTGCTTTGGACTTCATTATAATGTTGATAACTTTCTGTCAAGTTTGAAAGTTCCCAAAAAGTATCAAAGGTTCTCATTTGACTTGTATAGTATTTTTTCATTCATTTAACATATTAAACAGGAAGATTGTAAGTATAATTAAATTTCAGTGTTCTCCCCAGGAAAAAATAAAGCTGGGTGCACTTTAATGTCAGCTGCCACCATTGTTCCTTAAATTTAATAAATTAATAATGTGGCCTCACATTTGTAGATTTTCACGACATAGCTTAATAATGTTACAGTAATGGAACGTTTGAGGTAGTGCAGTGCTGGAATATTGATTTGCTGGATTGTGGAACATCAGTATATTTTTAATTGGAAGTCAGAAGAAAAACTGATACAATTGGATTGTATGCAAAGCAGTTTGTTATATAAGCTGCTCCATGGGAAAAAAAAAAAAAAAAAATCACCTGAAATATCTGAACACGAGAACCTCGATCGGTTCCATATTGCAGAATGTAAGGAAATTAAGAATGACAGATTATTAAAGTATTGACTGTACAGTGATAGCCTCATACACAAGTATGACATTTAGTAAAATACTTCTGGGAAAGTATAAGGATAAGTAGCCCATAGCTGAGGCTAGCTCTAGGCTTCATATTGTTACAGTTACGTTGCTCATTTTTATCTATCTATTTGGATGTAATTGCTCCCAAACATACATAATTTTGATGATTGTTTACTCGTGAAATGAATTTTTAATTAGCCCATCCCTGGAAAAAAAAAAGGCTGGTCACGCATTAAGCAGCTGATGGTCATGAATAGTAAGCTATAGATTCTTTACATTAAATATGGTTGTTGATGCAGTGCAAAGCGTTACTTATACAGAAATACAAAAAAAAAATAGAAATTTTAATTTTTTTAAAAGATGTTTATTTATTTGTATACATTAATGGAGACACTTTAAAACAGTCCCCATTAGATATACACTTATGCCAGCGCTTCTTTCCATCTCCGTAACACTTCTAGAACTCCGTCTTTAGGATAGCATTTAGCTCTTTTAGCATTGTGCTTTTAATCTCATCTATGCTTGTAAGATATTGGCCCTTTAAGATTCTCTTTATTTTTGGGAACAGAACAAAGTTACACGTGGCCATGTCTGGCAAATATGGAAGCTGAGGCATCATTACAGTATTTTTTTTGACCAAAAATGTACGAACAAGCAATGAAGTATGAGCAGGTGCATTATCGTGGTGCCAAAGCCATGAATTGTTTCGCCGCAAATCCGGCAATTTTTCTGATTGCTTCACGAAAACAGTCCATATTGATCATTTGACCTTGTATCTCTGTGTTTGCTTACTGGAGTACATTGCAAAACTTCTGTTTATATATATTGCATGTGTAATAAATTTATGGGTGCTGATTATATCAATTTTACATTCATATGACAAAAGTGTTAGTTTTGCATCCATAAATTATTATTGATGGTAGATTTTAAATTGTATCTCTTTCACTTGCTCTGTCCCTGTTCATTGTCATTAGACTGGGAGCTACTAATTTTATATCATTCCATACTTTTCTAGATTTCCAAGTGACAAATGCAATCTTTCGTTTTACTTTTTTTCAGCAGGTTTTGTTGTAATTGAAATATAAAGGAATGTTTATACTGTTTCTACAAGGTGTAAGGATCAAAAAAATTCTTTAAATTCTAAAAGCATTATCTTTAATGTAAAAATAAAAATAATAAAATAAAAACTATGCAACATTATGAATGTGTACATTCTAATTTCATTCCTATGGCAAAATTTTACACAGTAAATATTACTAGCTTCCCTCGCCATTTCATAGGGTCATTTTCATTTAATCATATTCCACATGTTATTGCAATTTTTTTTTCAAGCAGCACTGCCTAATGCCTGGTGGGGCTTCAACCAAATTCAGTCTGGCCGCGGAATAGGCATTTAAGTGCAAAATATATTTTTGTGCGATTTCCGTAATTTTTCTGATGACGGCATCAAACAAAAACCATGTTGTTGATTTTTAAAAGATCTGAGTAGTGCTATGTTTTTTTTAAAAAATGTAATTTTTAACTTAAAGTTGGTGATTTCAGTCTATTCATTTAATCACTTTAATAGCAACACTACACTCTAGACTGAGTTTAATTCTTTAAAAAAAAAAAAAAAGTCAGCGTCGCTGATACTTTATCTTTGAAAACAAAGACAGCACGCTTTTTTGTAGTGGAAACATTGAGACCGCGAGGTGCCTGCACATGGTTTGTTCCTTGGTTGGGGGGGGGGCGGGGGGATATGTCACGCGGGATGTAGAAGGCAGGCTGCTACGTTGCCAGCTCCTCCTGGAAGATCGCCCACCCCCCTCGAGGTAGGGAGCGGGGGAGACGGACAAGGACTTGTGTCAACCTACCTATCTCTCTAGGCGCGAAGCAGAGGCAGGTCTGCATTTACAACTTGGTGGTTAGTGTTTAGTTCTTTACAGGACAGCCAACGAAAACTGATAGCATGATATCCACGTATTAAAAATAGTATATTTTGGTGCGAGCGCAGTTCATATTCCCATATTAAGTTTATACTTTACATGACTTTAAATAGCTTTTTTTTTTCTGTGGTCGTTTGTTGATATATAATTATGGAGGAATTTATGTCAAACACAATCCTGTTTCGACCAAATTATAATATTCAACTCTATGTAATTTTTAAATGAAGATTGCTGTTTAATTGATTTTATTGCTAGCTTGTTAAGCTTTATAAGAAAATTAATCTAATTAGATTGATTGGGAAGTTAAAATCTTTATATATATATATTTCTTGTGTGCGTGTGTATGTCACTGAACTCCTCCTAGACGGCTGGACCGATTTTGATGAAATTTTGTGTGTGAGTTCACGGGGATTCGAGGATGGTTTAGATTCACAATTCAGTCCACTGGAAAATGTTTAATTAATTAATATTTATTTATAATTTGTTGTTGATCTTTGGATGGTTTAGGTTCACAGTATATATATATATATATATATATATATATATATATGTGTGTGTGTGTGTGTGTGTGTGTGTGTGTTTTGTGTATTTATTTATGTGTTGTTAATCTTTGGATAGATTCTATGAATTGTTGTTATTACATTAAAATAGAATTGCTAATTGAGAATATTATATTATTATTTATTGAAATAACATTTTAAAGTGTAATTAAAAATATACATTGTGCAAATTTGTGAGGTGCAGTATTGAAGAGAATATTTTACATGATTTTTTCGTAATTTTAATGACGCATACACGTGCATTCAATACTAATCAACTTAACCTACAAATTTAAATTGCCAGTTCTCATTTTATTCTACGTCTTAAAGTGTAATAAAAAATATACATTGTGCAAAATATGTAAGGTGCAGTATTGAAGTGAGTATTTTACATGATTTTTCATTACTTTTAAATATGTATAGACGTGCATTCGATAACAATCAACTTAACCTACAAATTTAAATTGTCAGTTCTCATTTTATTCTATGCAACTTATGACGTATTGAACGCCTCTTTGAAAATAAAATTAAAAGCTTGTAAAATAAATTATAACATTTATAAAATAAAAATTACTTATAGTAATTATAGTTTAAAGTATATTTAAAATTGAAGTTTTATATTTTATATTTATAGTTTATTTAAAAAAATATAATTTTGGGATTTACAACGTTTGAACAGGAAACGTCTGTCGGGTCCACTTTAAAGTGTGTGTTCAGGTGGATTCAAGAATGGTTTAGATTCACAATTCAATCCAATAAATAATATTTTTAATTAATTAATTTAATAAATGTTGTGGAACGTTGGATGTTTCACATTGGATCCAGTAGGAAGCGCTGTGATCGCGTTATCGAATATTCAAAAATATTTTATTTTTATTTCAGTTTGACCCGGCAGATGGTGCTGCGATTATATTCAGGGAAATGTCCTGTAAATTTTTTAATTTAAAAAGTTTGAACAGAACAACGTATGTTGGGTCCGCTAGTGTAATTATAATTTTCCATAGTTATATTCCATCAAATGAATTATTTAAGTATGTTTGGGCATAAAATGAAAAAAAAAAAAAAAAAAAAAGAGAGAGAGAGAGAGAGAGATCCCGTCACGACCGAGAAAAACACGCCAGAGTGACGGGGCTTGTGTGATGGGACGCTTAGGTGCACGTCATTCTTGAAAGTGACATGAGATACGTTGACGAAAAGGACATAAATGCATATACATGATGACCCTGACTACTTTTTTACTACCAGTTTTAATTGACCATTGTTGTATAATTATTGCTAAAAAAAAAAAAAAAATGTTACGTCATCAGCATCGTATTGTCTGATTGTATCTCTTAAAAAACGATTACTGCTCTATACGATGTCAAATGAAGAGTCTGGCCGTCACAGGCTCCCAGTGTTGAAACTCTGGTGAGCTCGTCTGACGGCGCTGTTGACAGTTGAAACCCCTAGGCACGCGCCTGCTTTCTCAATGGGCCAGAGCTGGCAACACCGTATGACCACGTGGTCACGTCGGCAAAACCCCCCCCCCCCCCCTTCCTCCTCCTTTTTTTCCCCCAAGAACAATACCTCCGATTCATCCTCTTGTCACGGTTATATCTCCGTCTGCGATCTCTCTCGCTCAGCTTCGCCCAAGCACGACCTGGCGACCATGATTCACAACCGTGACCTTGAAGCTTGTCCTTATCTGCAAACAACCGACTGTGGAAAAATCACATTTATGACCAGGCATGCGGCGTTTTTTGCGACCTTGGTTGAAGAAGGGATTTTTAGGGCGGGGATCCTACAGTATGCTTTGAAATTGCTTTGTGGATTTACGTCAGTGCCTATTGTAAGGGGTCATATTGAGCTGAAGAGGTACTTGGCAGGCAAATTCGAAAACAGCTAATGCTTTATCATTGGGACTTATTAATGTGTTTTTTGTATTTGACATTTCCTATACCATATGCAGCCCTAAGTCTGTCGAAAGGGTGTACAACTTAAAAAAGAAAAAAAAATTGGTAGGGGTGGGAAAGAATCTTGAAGACTTAGGTTCGATTTAATTAGAATACACTCGTGTAAGAAAATGGTCACAAGTGTGTTTAATATTACAAACTATTGTTTTTTTTTCTAGCCTTGTAGAGAATCAGCAGGCATTTACAATCTGATACCACATAATGAAATTTAATGCACGTTTGGGAAATTCTGTAGTATGTGCTACAATAATGATAAACGACCAAGGCAAATAAATGACTTAGGATCACAACCATCAGGATAGATGATGATAGAACAAATGACTTCCTGTTAATACGAACAAAAAAAAGTGAGCTCAAATTAACTTAACTTAGCAAATAATTTATTCAAAGACCGTTTTTCCTGCGGTGATTTGTCCTGAAGTAGTTTTCCCTAAAACTGAGTAAACAGTTCTTCTCCACATACTGTGGCGCTGTAAGTGCTAACTAACCGAAATAGCCAAAGACGTTGGTGCGCGGAGTCCAGTGTGCAGGCAGAGGCAACGTGTTTGTCCTAACATTGTTTGCCCTAAAGTCGTTAACTTAAATTTTATAGGATGAACGGCTTTAGGGTAAGCGCTGTTAGGGCAAATGATGCATCTTGAAATTCATTGTTTTTAAAACATATCAATGAAATAAGTTCAGATGTGAACAATTTGGTTCCGAACCCGTAATTAGTAAGTTTTTGTCGATGGTTACAAATAAAGATGATTAATAAAATGTACGCTTTTACACACACTAGGCGTTGCTGCCACGCCTTAGAGAAGCCCATTTCGATAATAAAAAAAAAGTTTCTTCTAGTAGCTTCCAGAAAGCTACGCCAATTGCAACAAAGCCGAGCGGCAGGTTACTTGCTGGACTCCAGAGGCCTGTGGTGTGCATAAGCTGCAGGCGCTTCTGTTTTCAATGACGCGATGAGAGGCTACGATGATTCATGACCAAATACGTGTTCGATTGTTTTTTGAAAGCTTCGTCAGCTGGCATGGGTACCCACCCTACTGCGGCTGTGTAATACTTAGACTTTGTATTGTGAATTTTTCACTTTTTGATTTTCCTAGCAAAGCAACCATAGTTATAAAATAACTTCTACTCTCTTCAAAAAAAAAAATATATATATATATATATATATATATATGATTCCACTTATTTTTTATTGTTCTATAGTGAACAGTACAGGACCAAATTATTTTGTCAAGTGTTTATATTGCTCTTCTGCCCATACTTGTTTCACAAACATTTCGTTTTACGTAAAATAAATAACACTGGAATGTTTTAAAGTTTACAGGCAATATGTTTTTTTTTGTTGCTGAAAATTTGTAACGATGTTTAGTTATGCCTTTGAATATATATACTGTATAGAAGTCGCGAGTGGATAGGATTTACTCTACGTTTTTCAGAAGCGCATGATGAGCAGCTTGGGAACTTCACCGCTGCAGTGCGCTGCCGTAACGCCCTGTATCGTCTTAGTTGTTATTTACACGTTAGAGCGCAGCGCTGTCGCCTGCTGTCATTCCCCGCTCCCCTCTTCCATCATTCACTGCAGCTCAACGTCGTTCAACGGGAGGGGGAAGGGGTGTTTGAAGAGTTCGAGACTTGTCCGCTAGGGACCACCACAAGTCGATGCCCTAGAGATGGTGGCGATTGCGGCGGTGAATTAACCAACTACCTCAAAACCGTATTAGAAGTTTTAACCTGGGCTGGCGACTTCTATATATTCAAAGGTTATGCATTTGAAATACAGCTCCATTATAACAGGACGGATTTTATAACAATGCTAAGAATACTTCCACTAGAAGTAATTTGCAAGTGGAGAGAAAACCTTTATGGAAAGGAGTGGTTGTCAGCGGCTGAAAGGTCACGTCACTAACTGCCACCAAGACAGTTCCGAGATAAATTCTTGGCGGCGTTAAGGTGGAGTAACGCAAGCCATCTTGATTTTTTTTTTTTTTTTTTTCATTTCCTCGTCATTACTATTAGTTAGGGCTATTTCTGTAAATGCAACCCTATGTCTGTCTTACATTTGATGTTCTGTCACAAATATTTTCAACGGATACTTAATATGTCGCACGAGTAGTAACAATTACAAACACGTGACTTTTAACACCCGTTATTTAACACTAGTTAAAAAAAATTGTGACAGAACAACAACTGCAAGAGAGGTAGAGAGTTAAATTAACAGAAATAGCTCTTAACTACTATTTTAAGGACGAGAGAATGAAAATAATCAACATGGCGTGTGAGACTCCACCTTAAGGGAGAGATGGGAACCAAAAGAAGCCATCTTGGTTCACGCTTTTTTTATGTCTGAATGTAATAGTGAATGATTTTTTTTCCTAACCTAAATTAAAACTAAGTGTTTTGGGAAGGTTCCGGGTTAGGGAGGGAGACAAAGTGCGTCTCAGGCCGAAGCCTATACGCTCTAACCATGCAGGGTATTAGCCATGCAGGAGGGGTAGCATGCATCGTGTGCTAGGAGGGGGATTGGCCAGCCATGGCAGCGATTGGCGCCATGACTAACTCCCCTCACTGACTATACTAGACTAAAACTATATAAGTTGAGTCCAAGTAAACCCTGCATAGACACAGGGAAAACCCTGGGCTCTGACATGCGGGATGAATAATTTCATGCATTAATTACATGCGGGTTGGCTACGGTAATAAAAGGATGGCTCAGGAAGAAGAGTTGGAAGAGTAAAAAATATCTACTAAGTAAGGGCGGGCACTTGGACATTTTTGTCCGCATTGGGAGTTTTGGGCATAACTGGTTGTTAGGGGGCGACTATCGTCGTTTCCCGCCAGGCTGCCAGCCAGCCAATAGTGAATGTTTGCTGCAAATACTGTCCCATGAGAAGTCTTTGGCGTTTGGTATAGAATTTATTTTTGGGAATGACTACAACTTAAATAATACTATCGATGGACACTATTTCATAGCCTTTGGAAATCCCTGCCTTAGAGAAGCCTAATTATCAACACTAAACTGTTAAAAAAAAAAAACAAGTGAGCGAGTCTTTCAGTACTCGCAAATGATGTGCAACATCTCATCTAACCTCGTTAACTAGCAAACACACGTGTTCTCATGATACAAATACACTTATGATGCGAAACTCGGACACAAATTATAACGTAGAATATTCTTTAAAATAATGCCGAGCGTGACAAATATACGCAAATTGTGTTTTCAACTACATTTCTGGACGCGAATTACACGTAGTTTCCGCACAGGCCACGAGAATTCGCTGCCGGAGCAGCTACGTCGACTGTCGAACCATTCGTTTTTCAAAGTGAAATTTTAAACTATATAATGAAACGGCTCCGATAAAAACGAAAAGAACTTGAGACAAAAAAAAAACATAATCCCGGCTTTGGACCTGATTTTCGACAAGGAATATTATTAAAATACAGCCCGTCTTGTTAAAATTTACTAAACCGTTAATAATTTAAAGTTTCCCTTTGGTTCGCACCATCCGCCACAGATGGCAGCAACGCGGTGGTTATGCATTTCCGTTCCTTGACTTCCGTCGCATTCACGAAATTACTCCCATCAAATGCCGTATACCGAGATGTTACACATAAAAACAAATAATGTTATGGTATCAGAAAGGGAAAAAAAATCATTTGAAACCGTTATGCCGTATTTTGGTTCTTCGAAGCCGAATTTTGTCGCAAGTCCGTGATATTGGCGGACGTCTCCATTTCATTCGCTGGCTGCGAGTGCGATTCGCGCAGGGCGCCGTTGGGATAGGGCGCGACAACCGAAAGTTGCGTGGGCGAGCTAGGAGAAAGGGAGGGAGAGGCGGCAACCAGGTGCGCTCGGCTGCGTTCGGGCGAGATCGGCCCAGCTCGGCCCGCGATCGCGCGGCGTTTGTCAGACGTGCCATTATTATGGTACGTGTGTCATTGTAATGGTACTGGTGCCATTGTAATGGTACTCTTTTTTTTACATTTAAGTCCTTGCTACAATATTGAATGGCCCTGGTACAGAAGTGTTTGTATGCTACAATAGATGCCGGTGCTTGGAAGGTAAACCTAGTCACGTTTCAATATAGGTGGCAGGTTGATCGTAATTATATGATATGCTTTGTCAGTCGGCAAAACAAGAAACTTTATAAATTGCCGACAGTAAATAAACAAATGAAACCAAAACTCCACTCAAGAAAACTATGCAAGCGTTCGTTACCATTCTGCACTATTCACTATCACGAGTGTGTAAACAGTAAAAAAAAAAAAAAAAAAGCATTGACCATGTACGTTTTTGCACGCTGATATATATCCATATTTTTGTAAGTTGTAAATAGAAGCCTTCGTAACATTGTACGTCCGGTTACTATTTGCAGCATATTTTATACAATAATAAAATACCGGTATTACATATTACTATGAATCATGCCAATAGTATTAAATATAATGCAATATAAGGATAAAGATATTGAATATACACGTGACAAAAACTGCTTGCTTATATTCATTCATAAGGACATTTCCAACCAACAAGTTTGTGAGTGAGCTGGTTTTTAACAAGACAAGATATTTCGTTTTGTTAATATTATTTTTTGTTTTGTACAGTACATTTTAAGTGTATCCAAAGCGTGTTTATTGCGCCTTTGTGAATCGGGTGGACATGTTGTCATTTGGCGTACATCGTTTGTGACGTGACAGAACAACGGCCTATCACGCGTGCCCTGCTAGCCTGTTGTCGGTCGTCTGACTGCCTCGGAGGTAAATGTTGGTCTTCACTACCGTAGCGTTACAGCACGTGGTGTCACGGCAGTAAGTCGTGACGTCACGACCAAGGAACGTCCTATTATAGCAGGGCCTTTATTGAATCTCGTGTTTAGTATGTTGAATGAAGCAGCCATGGTACGCAAACGTACATAATTCAAAATTAGATGGACTAAAAATGAAAAGTGTAACTAGAATGGTTATTATTTTTTATGAAATTATTTTCTAAATAACTCTTGTCAATTTTGTTTCAAGTTCTTTTAGGCTGTGTGCATGAAATACAAAAAGAATAAAAGAGGGATGAGGCTAAACTATTGGACACAAGTTTTCACTTCTTTTTTTTCTGGTGCTTCGTCAATCAGATTTTGACAGCAGAATATTCTTATAAAAATAAAATAATTATTGGTACGTGATTGGCTGGTCTGGTGCTACGTGCATCTGTGTTTGTTTGTTTTAAATGCGTCACATTGTTCAGCTGTCAAAGTCCGAACGTTCGCTGGAGCGACGGTCAAAGTATCGCCTTATCTTGAACAGAGTGTAGAAGTTGGTTGTTAAATTTATCATTACTATTAACTATAGGAAATTTCGTGTGAATTTATTCACATAGCTCTCTTGAATTGTTTGTTGAGTCTAAACATTTTTCACTAGATATTTAATAATGTTGTTATGCAAGCTGTAAAAGGTCAAGGCAAGTGATGATAATTATGAACAATGACCACTTCTGTGACTTTTTACAGCTTTCATATCATTTTTATAAAATGTCTGTTGCGAAAATTTAAGAAAAAACATAAAATTCAAGAGAGCTATCGTGATAAATTCACTGGAAAAACCCTCAAAATATTGTAACTAAATAACAAACATATCGTCCGAGACCGAACATCAAGTCAAACCTCAGGTAATGTTCCAATTTTTCGATGTGTGTCATCTTAGCTCTCGGTATACGGCAGAAGGAGTAATATCGTGAACGGAACGGAAGTCGCGTGGAAAGGAACCACGGTGCTGCCATCTGTGGCGGATGGCGCCAACTGAAGTTCGCAAAGCCAAAGGGAAACTTATTGAATCAAAAGTTTAATGAATTTGTTACAAAATGGGCTGTATTTTAATTAAATTATTTGTCGAAAATCAGGTACAAAGCCGGGATTTTAGTATTTTTCCAAGTCTTTTCAACCTTTTATCGGAGCTGTTTCATTTTATAGTTTAAACCTTTTTAACCGCTAAACAAATGATTCGATAGTCGACGTAGTTGCTCCGACAGCGAATTCTGGTGGTTGGTGCGGAAACTACGTGTGGTTCGCGACAAGAAATGTAGTAGCAAACATTTATTAAACTCGACGTTATTTTAAAGAGTTCCGAGTTCAATTTCGTGTCTGAGTTTCGTACTAAGTGTAGGTATTTGCAAAGTGAGAATACGTGAATTTACCTCGTTACCGAGGTTAGATGTTACACTTAGCGAGTACTGAAAAGACTCGGCTCACTTTTTTTTTTATCAGTTGATTTTTTTTTCCTAACCTAACTAAAACTAAGTGTATTTTGGAGGGGTCCGGGTTAGGGAGGGACCTAGGTGCGTCTCAGGCCGAAGCCTTTACGCCTAGTCATGCTGGGATTAGCATAGGAGGGGATTGGCCAGCCATGGCAGCGATTGGCGCCATGACTGACTCCCCTCACTCTTAAATCTAGACTATAACTAGAGATAGAATCAGTTGTATGCATTTTTCAGTGATGTAAACAAGATAATAATCTTTGTCGTGGTTGTACCATTTTTATGGTGTCGGTGTACCATAATCGTGCGCGCCGTACCGTAATCTCCACTAATGACCTGTCTAGCGCGGCGGGAGGGGGAACAAGTGTGTCAGCCGTGCATAGGTCGGGCCAGTGTGGCGTCTCGAGTGCGGAGCGCGCGGCGGTGGTGGGACGCGGACTGTCTCGGGTTGACCCAGTGACCGGCGCCGGGCGGGTAAACAAGAGTGTTGGGAGAGGGGGAGAGGGAAAGTGATACGCGACCCGCGACCGACAACAGGTGTCTAGATCACGTCGGCCCGTGTTTACTGGCTACTCGTCCGCTTGTCGCTAGCTCGGCGTCGCTTTGTATTCATTTATACCATCTCATTTGAAATAAAATTTATCAAGTAAACACAATTATTTTTTAATAATTTAAATGTCTAACGAGACTTTAAACGTCAAGGGAGAAAAATAATATCCTTGATAGAGCCTAGTCGAATCTAGTGAATTCGTAGGCGAGTAGCAATTAAACTGGACCCAATCAATCCAGCGGAGGCTTTATTTAAAACGCGACTTAAAACTCCGGTTGTTGCGAGGTGGCTTTGAATTTTTTTTTTTTTTTTTTTTTTTTTTTTTTTTTTTTTTTCCGTATTCTGAGTGAAAAGGGGGGTAGGGAAAAATTTGTGGAGTGTTCTTCATTTTGTGCTCGTCGACTACTGTGAATCCGATCGTGTGTTGCAAATCTCAATCTGTGCTTGTGTGATGTTGCTTGGTACGTTGTTGCTGAAAGGTAGTGCACGTGCCGATTATCTCGTAACATTAATCTGCCCCACTCTATCCGATTAGTCATGCGTTGAAATTTTCAGGTTTTCTTGTGTCAGCATATAAGTACATGTGCACATTACAGAGTTTCAAGGAAAGTGAATATTTCCTAGAAAAATCGACAATGCAATAAATTGCATTCTCTCTCAAAGTCAAATATTAAAATTAATTATTCGTCCCAGTTTGTAATGAAGCGAAACTTGTGTGAATTGCCATTGGCATTTAAAGGTTTCGTGTTTTCGTCGTTGGAAGAAAACTGCGGCGGTGTACATAGTACAACTTAAAATCGTTTAGTAAGTACAAAACCAGACAAGGTGATGCTAATAGGTACGGGTTATTTTTAGAAATGAACTAATTGTAATTTACATTCCATATTAAGCGTGACCTTGGGTTTCTCCCCTCCCTTTTTTTCTTCATTCCGGTTATAAAAAATAGTAATTCCTGATATAATTGAGCGCAGTGTCTGTGAGTTTGTAATCTTCGTGCTCACTCAGCTGTGCTTGGCTTTTATTTTGAACATTTTTTTCATAATATTTTTCAAATTAGTTTTAACTGCTGCCATGATGAAAGCTGTGATACTGCGTTTTTTTTAATGTGTTGGCTATTTATATGCTTAATAGAGTGCTCTGAAGAGGCGTTAAGTATCCATGTATGAAATTAGATCATTACTGCTGGAGGACTACTAAACTGCCGGACGTGTAGACTGAAATAGACCTGATTTTATAAAGGAATCAATGTTATTTTTGAGAATGATGTCGCTATGGGAGCGGTGACTCAATGGCTAGTTATTCTAGCAGTTCTGTTAAATGCGCTCAAGGCAGTTATAAGCCATTTTGTGGCATAATGTGCAATTTTATCAAACGTTTGCTGTTTTCGAAAAAGACGTGTCCTTCCCCTAAATGACACATTGTTTTCAAGGCTACGTTCAATGAGAAACTATCCAAAAAAAATTGGTTGTCTGTAAAGTCGGTTTACGGACGATAGTTTAACGTGATGTCATAACAAAACATTGATGAAATGATTGCATACTTTTATGAATAAAATTGAATCATTTTTATTTTAATAATAAAAGAATAAATACTTGAAATTATACTAGTAATCAGATTTTTAAAATGCAAGAAAATTAACCTTTATTGCCGAAATTTTTGTTGTAATAAGCAATGAAAACCACGTTAACTTTTCACTTCACTTTATAAACAGTCCACGAAACAGTTCACGTGTAGATGACTTGTTATTAATTTTAAAAACTGGTGTTTAGCTATAAAGTTTAAATATAATTATGAACATGTTTTCATATAAATAACCTGTAATCAAATATATATCATCAATTATATGAATCACCATAATTCTTTAGTCAATTGTAACATAACCTATTATTACTGCACTCGCCGACACATGCTACTTTTTTTAATAATAAAATAATAAATACTTGAAATTATACTAGTAATCAGATTTTTAAAATGCAAGAATAATTAACCTTTATTGCCGAAATTGTTGTTGCAATAAGCAATGAAAACCACAGATTAAAATTCGTCGAGAATATTTTACGTTTTTATGTCTTCCAGTGCTCAAAATGATATGCAATTGTGGCCCCGGGCACGACATTTTATTTATAATTCATTAATAATAACACCCCTCGCGATAAACAAAGGAATATATGTATTAACGAGTGCCTGGTTGCCGCGGTAGCGGATAGATTGCGCAATTCGTTCGGTTCGTGTCCGTCACCGTAGATGTCAGCACCGTAGGGGAATAATATTTCGTTTTTATAATACGATTTTATAACAAATACACCAAACTTATTTATAATGTGTTACAATATTTTTAAAACATTGTGCAAAAGATCCCGGGTGTAATTTGAATTATTATGTGTAACTGAAAAACACCATTGTTCGTACAAAAACGTATTTGAAAAGTCAACATTACTTTTAAATAACCGTACCGATTGTGCTGAAAATCGGTGGACGATCGTTAAATTACATGATATTAATAATTCAAACGACGAAAACATGATTGAAAAGTCATATCGATGTTTGTTCCAATCGAGTGGAAGAGAGATGCGGCGCAAGCGTACAATGAGCGTAAACGGGACACATCGTAGTGGGACAATGTGCGTTACGGGACACTTTTTCGTGCGTGCAGCTGGCGTTCATCGATTTATTAGACGTTGTCACGTCGAAATTTCCACGCTAACACAACCAACCGGGTGTATCAGCAAAGAAATACTTTTTAAGTAGTAATTTGTTTGCGTTTACAAACTTATCACACTCACATTTTTATTTCATTTCAAATTTTTACACGTTCAGGTTAATCATTTTAACAGTAAAAGATAATCATAAAAGGGTGAAGATTGTAGTTAGCTGGTTAAGAAACAGAATAGCTTTACTGTTATGAAGGTCAACAAAAATAGACGACTTCCTTTGAGATGCACTTTTCGAGGATCATTTAGGCCAAAGAGTCTTTTAAGGTTATATTTGTAACCAGCTATTTCCCACAAACGTTTTCATAAGACTATAAAAATTAAAATTAAATAACCTATGTCCGCTCAGTTTATCCTTCAGTTTATGTTAAGCATGTTGGAAAAATTAACTTTGAAATTTTTCGTCCATCTCCAGTTTTACTTTAAATTGTGGCTGTTCTATTTTAATATGACGAAGGTTGTTACTTATTTTTGTTACCGGTTCAACGTTAACATTAATTTTTTTATCGAGTATATCGTACGTGGCATACATTTTGGACTTATTGCTGTAGTTAGTATTCTACAGAACTAGCTATAGCATATGCTGTGGAAGGGATTAGTACGTTTTGACAAATGGGAGCAGGCTCTGTCTTGTCTGCGCGGCTATCGCAAATATTTCGCACGCAACTGACGGGCCCGAACGATCACGTGAGCGAACTGTCAGCTGAGCTGAGGGAGCTGAGGTCCCGCGGTTCGGCGGACAGAACTGCGCAGTTGCTGCAGTCAAGCCTTTCAGACACATTAGCCTTGAGCGTGTATGAGAATCCTTAACCCTTTCAGTACATACTTCAACACTGAAGTGGACAGTTTATATCGTAATGATACATGTGTGGGTCATGGTGTAGTCTACATTGTAGTCGACATCACTGTTTCAGGGCTGTGGAAAAAAAATTAATGTTGTATTAAGTTGTGTTATAATATAATATATATATTAATATGTATTATAACGAGAGCTTAAGATTATACTACATAAAAATTAAAAAAAAAAGTTTATTTTAAAGAAATGATGTCTTAGGAAATTACAAAATGTGACTAAAAGTGTAAAGCGAATGCGTTTGCCCTGGATTGTGTTTGTAAATCATAGTTTCCATGGTAGTGTTTCAAATGCCGAGAAAATGTGGTGTAAATCAAGTTTAGATCTTTTCACTGAAACGTACACATTATGTGTTTGTTTTGTTATCATTGGAGCATTTAGTACATTGTAAAATATTTAATGAACATTCTTTAGGTTGATTATGATTTATTTTACTACAGAATTACTGTGATTATCAGCATTCCATACTACGATGGTCATTTCCATTCATGGAAAATTAAGCAATTAACAGGTTGCTAAGAAAACCATGCTGTTAGAACGTCGCCGATTCAGCATTTCCACGATTCGTGTGCGTGCAAGAGTAAATAAAATGTGTCTGTAGGTTGTTTTAATTATAAAAGCGACTTGATTTTAGCGAGCATACCCAATAATGGAAGAAAATAATGTTTTCAACTCGGCAATTCAAAAGACATTTCGTGGCCGAGGTTGGATGTTGATCCGAGCGCTGCCTGTGTATTCATTATTCTTTTCATTCATAAGATCTATAGCCCGCGCCCACCTAAGCACATGTCTTGGACTTTCACGAGTTCTTTGCTATGGATAGTGATTACTGTCACCATGCCCTATGTTCAGCTTTGTACCCGATCGCAGTGCATGATCTAGTTCCGCTAACGTGACTTGCGTTGTGAAGTAAAAAAATATACATTTTAGATCATAAAGGTGTTAAAAGTTTCCTGTGGAATTTTATATTTAATTTATTTTACATTTAAGTTAAACGCTGGTAAACATTTACTTTTCCAGTGCTTTAATTTTCACTAAATGGAAACATACAAATCGCATACTTTTTGCATAATTAGCTGCCAAAGTTACATTTTTAACGATTTTGGGCCGTACAAATGAAGGAAAATAAACTGGAAAACAGGACTAAAACTATTTAGGTTTGACTTCAATGGCACTGGCTACTTAAAGAAATTATTGGTATTTCTTTGAGAAAAAAAAATACTATCTTTACCCGGCCTTACAAAATTCTCAAATTTGTGAGGACGTTGACAGCCAAAAAAACTTGAATAAGTTTTTTTTAAAGAAATGCAGACAATATCATGAGGCAGCCAATAGCACTGCCGTTAAAACTAAAAAATTTCAGTCCTTTAATCTATTAAATTCTCCAGATTTGTACAGCCAATAACCGTTAAAAATGTAACATTGGCAGCTACTTCAAAAAGCATGCGATGTATGTATTTTCATTTCTTGAAAGTAATACCGTCTTAAATTTCTACCAAGTTAAAACTATGATTAATGTAAATATGACATCATGATCTGAAATAGGAGGCACCCCCTTAATTTGGTTCTCGGCGACCCGTTATCATTCAAGCGAAGGTCGGTGGTTCAAATCCCAGTCCCTGACATGATTCAGTTTGTTGAGCGCCGATTGAGTAGCAAACTGGTTCGGAAGCCCAATATATCCTCGAAGACCAGCAGTAACAATTATTATGACATAAATGCTTGCTACTATTGTGTTCTGGAGTATCCTGATAGTAAAATTAACGAGATACTATGTATGCAACAGCATGCACGGGAATGCAGGTTGCGTCAAACATGCATCCAAGCAAGCTGACATTTTGGGAGTGTTTCGAGTATTGGATGATTATTTTATCTCATTGGGCAAGAATATATATTTTTACAAAGTATACTGTAAAACATGGTAGAAGTCTACTTAATAAACATGCATATATGCACGCATGCCTGTCCTAACTCTAAAAAAAAAGGGTGGTATTGTCCATAATTTTTAAACGATCCTTCACTCTTTAATGCATGGTATGTTTAGCTAGCGCATTTATAGACTGCAAAAAAGCTTTTAGTGTAGGCTTTTATTTTTGCCACGGGCATCCGTTGCTGCATTCGTTATTGGAGTCCGAGCCACCCACTGCTTATTAACTCGATCCACTCGAGATTGCACGCCGCGAGACCCCGCGCAATAAATTGTTTCTTGGCAACCCAGCACGGGTAAATCGACGCCATTACTCAGCAAACCTTTCCCCTCCTCTTCCCCCCTGCACCGTTTAAATCATGACTCGGTTGTGATTCTTTCCCCGCCGACAACGTACTAAATAGCTGTAGCCTTGGATTCTGACTCGCTCCATTATTTCCAGCTTCGCCGTCCCTTAGCAACGAAACTCTTAGCTCGCCGAAGTGATGCGCTTGGTCTTTTTTTCTTTTTCTGCCGCCGGATGTTCAATCCGAATTTCCTCATCCAACACTGGGCCTTGAAAAACTACAAGTTTACGTCTGCGAGAAGAAAACTTCTACGTGCGTTACCTTATCAACAATGGTTTGTTGAATTAATCATATTTAGCGTTCGTGTGACAAAGCGTTTTGTTATAAAACCAGGGAGAAAATTAGTTGATTTGAATAAAATGCGAAATTAATGTGTGTGTTTTTTTAATTCCCTTTTAGACAGTAAATTTGTGTTTAAGCGAAGAAAGATAACTATCTGGGACGTTTATTTCTTATGTATAGGTAATTTTGATCATTTTTTGGCATTAATGACGTTTGCCTCACAACTCCTATCTTATTTTAGCCAAGAACAGGATCTTCGTGACTAGAAGTATAGTAAACGTTTGGTCCATTTTCGGGCAGGAAGAAAAAACTTCCTGAAGGTACTTTAGGAGTGACGTGTTTCAAAACGAAGGTCTTACCGTGATCCATTTTCTAAAGGCGGGTGGACAGGATCAGCTTAACCAACAAGTACTGCAGGGTCGTATTGCGCGTTGTAGCTCGTAAAGCAGTCTTTAGGATAAGTAGATTTTTAAAAGTGACGTCTTCGGAGCCACCCGCTAAGTAGGAATAAGGTGGCGTTGGAAACTGACTTGTGGTGTCGTTTTTCCACATTTATTACGCTTACCGTCTTATTTTCGGTATTAAAAAAGATAAATGTTTTAGAGCTGTATAGTTTCAGGTTTATTGCAGCCATTTTAAAACTTTGTTTATTTCCTCCTGAGGCTGTTGGAGAGTGTAAGGTGAATCTGAGCAGTTGCAGACGATGGTGTAAACTGGCAGGAATAGGAAGCATTCCAAACCTTTCTTTTGTTACGAATAAAAATATAGCCTTAAACCTGACCGTACTAAGAAGTTTATATATTATATACTATGAAGTAAAATATTATTTATTAAATAAAAATGACGTTTATAATCCTAACCAAGCAAGTCACTGGAAAATTTTGCCAGTTCAGTGAACTCTATGCTAGATCTCCAGCCTTCTGGATATTAAGGAAAATATAGTTTGTTCATGTGACTGCTGGCATTGAGGCTTCTTAAAGAGGTTATATGTAAACTGCTTCTAAGTATTTCGAAATTTTTCTTGATTTTTGACTGTTTTAAACGTCCATTTACAGAATTCCTGAGTGTTATTTATTCATTGTGGGAACAGAGAAATGTATTTACGCGTTATCAGCGTGCCGTAGGATAAATCTCGCACATACATACGGTTGGCTGTTGGTTGCATCTATACTACACAACAATTTTGGTTTAATCGCGTTCAGCTTATTTTGTGTGTTATAAAAATCAATTTATCCGAAAGAATATTCAGCAATCCAAACTTGGAATGCCTGCAATATCAAATGATAAATATAAGGTAGGCTTTTTGTAATTTACACAAGTATAAATCCTAAGTATAAGGCTTACGTGTTTTAGTTTTTTCTTACATTTAGAATCATTTATGATCAAATTTTTGTTCATTTGGCAGTGATGCCACAATACAGGAAACCCATTCAGTTAACGTTGGACGCGACGACCGATAAGGGACGATTAGCGTAACACCCTATTATTATTTTCTCGTCATTACTATTAGCTAAGGGTTTTTTTTCTTCTGTAAATTACCAACTATATATCTCCCTTGCATTTGTTCTGTCACAAAAATGTTTTCAATGGATATTCAGTTTAAGTGTAATATAATGGGTGTAAAATGTCGCTAAGTGTTTATAATAATTATCACTTGCGCGACCTTTTACAGCAGTCATGTCACAGTAAATGTCTGTTGAAAATATTTGAGAAATAACAACTAATTCAAGAGAGCTATAGTGTTGAATCTACGTAAATAGCCGTTAACAATTCCTTTGTAATGGTGAGAAAATGAAACTTATTTATCAATAGCCCTTAACAATTCCTTTGTAATGATGAAAAAATGAAACACACACACATACATATATATGGTGAGAAAATGAAACTTATATATCAATAGCCCTTAACGATTCCTTTATAGCCCTTAACGATTCCTTTATAGCCCTTAACGATTCCTTTATAGCCCTTAACGATTCCTTTATAGCCCTTAACGATTCCTTTATAGCCCTTAACAATTTATTTATAGCCCTTAACAATTCCTTTATAGCCCTTAACAATTCCTTTGTAATAGTGAAAAAATGAAACACACACACATATATATATACACACACACATATACACGTGCCTTGAGGGACCTCAAGCTTGGTGTGGGAAGGAAAAGACCATTCTTGTCGCGGGCGGCGTGTACGTGACGGTTGCCCCGCAACACCTCCCTCCTTCGTCCTGCCTCTCGTGATTGTCCATCGTGCAGCGCCTCTCCGGGAAGCCGCCTTCTTTTCACAGACGAGAGAGCCAAAACCCGAAGTTCCCCGAAGTTCATGCTTTTTTTTCCCGTATCTTTAATGTAGCTATCCTAACCAAATCAACCGTCCACAATGTTTTAAAGTATTTATAATGTAGCTAACCTAACCTAATTGACCATTAGTATCCTTTTATCAACACCGCCATATTTATTTACAATGAACCAAAAAAAAAATAACCGAAGATGCACGATCGGGCGTTTGGCTCTCTCGTCTGTGAATAGAAGGCTTCCCCGCCTCTCCTCGGCGAGACGGTTGGCGACTGCCCTTCGCCCCCAAGGCCGCGCGGACCTCCGGCTCCGGGCTGCGGCGACCAGGGGCGAGGTCGAGGTCGCCGGGCCCTCGGTCGGGCTCGCGATGCTTCGCCTACAGCCAAGACGTGTAAATCTAGTTCATAAATGTTCGCTTGAAAATCTTAAAACCTCCGATAGTTCGTCACCACCGATTGCTTTGAAATTCTAACACCATGTCGCATGTTTTAATATACCTGTGTCACACCTGTGGCATGTAAAAAGATAGATACAAATATAAATAGGTAGAAAACATATATAAATGAATGTTTTGTGTTCGGCTTATTTTTTGTAAAGTTAAAGATACAGATAGATACACACACACACACACACATATATATATATATATATATATATATATATATATATAGAGAGAGAGAGAGAGAGAGAGAGAGGAAGATATAGAGAGATAGAGCGATGAATATATAGAGATGTAGAGAGATATAGATAGGGAGATAGATTAAGATATAGATAGAAACATAGATGCACAGAGAACTAGAGTGTGAGTGTTATGGGGAAATATGGATAGAGATGTATAGAGAGATAGAGAATTATAGAGAGACATATATAGAGAGTTAGAGAGAGATGTTTCGTACATGTGTACCTACTTAAAAAAAAAAAACAAATTATACAAAAATTGAAAGAGGCATAGAAACGCATGCGAACCGTTTTCGCACAGGTGTTCCGCGCAGTCGTGTGCATATAGACTGATATTCACTCGCTTATGTTTTTTTTAATCAATATTGAACCCAACTTGAGAGTTACAGTAAAAGTATGGACTTTTCAACGAAGGATGAACCTCAAATTATCGAAGTTTTGTTATTTTATCCAGATAACTGCATCTTTATATGATATACGTACTAGCCTACTTCTTCTTAGTTCAGTATTCCATTGTAAATAAGGTGAATGGGCAATTGGAAGGAAGAAAAGTGATTTTTTTTTCTGGAAACTTGACAAGTTTTTGAATGTTACGTTAATACTCTGCGATGTTATCAGCGAGTTATGTAAAGCAAGTAAACTCCGATATTATAAATTTACGAAGGCTATAAAATTCACGAAGAACCCTGTGGTGATTTTTCTATCCAGCGTTCTTCGTAGATTTAAGACGTATAGTAGTTACTGAACGAATGTATTAGGGCATAACGTATCGTAAACTCAGGAGTCAATAGAGACAATAAGGAGGTGATGGGATGAGATTGAAGCATTTGACAAGAATTTTTTTTGGGTAGATATATATATATATATATATATATATATATATATAGAGAGAGAGAGAGAGAGAGAGAGAGAGATAGAGAGAGAAAGAGAGAAAGAGAAAGAAAGATCCCTGGCAGTGGTGACTGCAGGACCGGACAAGCCGGGTGATTGCTCAGGGCTGGCCCTTCTATTACCATACCATCTGCATATCAATATTCCATAAGCTAACCATTGTCCATTGTCGAACCATAAAACCACTGTCGAAATTTTCGTTAAAGAGTGTCTTAGAAAAGTTGTTTTGAATATATATATATATATATATATATATATATATATATATATATATATTTAAGGAGAGCCTCAAAAATCTTCATTTTTTAAATTTTCCTTTGGGGTTATTCCTTGACCCCCAGGACCTCCCAGAAATGCCCGTGTCACAAAATATTAGTGCCTCTAAAATGTTCAATGGCCCAGAGACCCCGCTGTTTCCAGGACCGCCACAAGCCCGAGAGAATCCCGCGGCATCGTCCACCACTTGCTAACAATCAGGTCAGAAGCAACCCCGAGCCAATTATCCGGGCCCACGTGTCTCGGCCTCCTTGGTGCGAAGGAAGCCAGGGCAGTGCCTTGTCCTGTCGGTATTTCACACCGGGCGAAACACCCTTTTAAACCTCCTGCATTTGGTTCGCGTTCAATTGAACAATCCCGAGAACACGACCTTCCAGCCCATGGCGGATCCTTGTGCGACTTGTTTACCAGTTTCTTTCAAACATCATCCACTAAGTAATAATTTCTGAAGTTATCTAAATTGACTTACCTGTTCATACCTGCTTGCCAGATAGCTATGAACAAAAATCAGTTGGCAAGCCTACCAAGGCATATTCTCTATGTTCAAAACTATCTGTTGAGACTAAATTTGTTTGGTTACCATAAGAGTGAAGGTGATGAAATTTTTTTTATTAAAATTAATTTAACTAAAAATAGCCATGAAAACTTTTCGATAGGCAAACTATCATAGGCGTGTTTATAAATCAAAAATATTTCATAAAAAAATAGGTCTCATCTGGTTATCAGATGGGTGAAGGTCGATCTCCCACCGGCTGTTAGACTATTAGTGAATTGAGAGTAACACCTGGGTATGTTCTGAAGCTAGGCGACATCACGAAGGTAGCGTTAAGACGGGTTATATAGACGTTGGGGTTGATGTCTAATTTGGGGGGGGGGGGGTCCCTTTTTTTGTCCACAAAGCAGTGAATATATATCATGACCGCAATATTCAGAAGAGAAAACGTCCAGCCGTTTGCCTGAACGGTCCGGTTTGTTTTGCGTCACTTTCGCTAGCACGTGCTCCATCTGGACTCTTCAAATGCCTCGGAGGAGCAACATTTGTCAAGTCTTCAAGTCATAGTTTGTACTGCACAGCCCTGACGTCGTGTTCGCTTATGATGGGTAACGAACCCTCTTAAGCATTCAAACGAGGAGAAGCCTAAGATGTTCATCAAGTTCTGTCCCTGCCCGAACACGCCCGAATATTCACCTTCGGCCAACCTCGGGATTTGTTTTATTTTTGCGCAGGAAAAATGAATTCAAATATTAAATGTGGTCGGTTAGGTTAGCTACATTAATACACTTTAGAACACTATGGACGGTTAGTTAGGTTAGTATAGCTACATTAAAATAAACAGAGAAATATAAATATATATAAATAAACCCGAGGTTGGCCGAAGGTGAATATTCGGGCGTGTTCGGGCAGGGACAGAACTTGATGTACATCTTATAGGCTTTCCTCAAACGAGAGACTCGCCCGTTTGATTGCTGCTGTGATAGTGGTAATATTTGATTTTAAATATGATGTTATGGTGAGTTTAATCAGCTTGATATTCCGCGTAAGTCGTATCTGCCATGCGCAAACTTAGTATTAAGTTCGTAAGTTTGATCAAAAAAAGTAAAATATTTTCTAAGTATCTATTCTAACATGTCTATGGGTAAGTGTATGTTTTTTTTTTTTTTTAAATCCATCCGGCTTTATTATCCGTATACTTCCTAGCTCAATGTGTATAGTAGTTGCTTACTTAGCTGTTACCATTATCCTTACTGCGCGAGTTTGAAATTGTGTTGAAAGAATGTTTGATGATGTTTGCCCGCTATCATTAAAGTTGTGGATAAAGGTGGCAAGGGATTTTTTTTTCTGTACTCGAGTTGAAGATTATCCTGAATGATATCAGCCTTTGTTTTCTAGATGGCCAATTTTTTACTGGATTTTCCGTTGATATTCTCTTTGTCGGTCCAGAATCTGATTGGTGCAGGACTCGCATTTGGCAGTGGCGCTCCTATCGCTTGAAGCATGCCCGGGGGGGGGGGGGTATCCCTATCCCTGCGGTCTGTCGAGTGTCGGACACACTGTTGAAACTAAAATTCCTCGATTCAGAGAGAATACCGTCACCTCAACCACTAAGTGGTCATCGAAATACAGTTAGGTTAGTGTTTTTTATTTCCATTTTTTTTTGGAAGAAACGGCTGTTGTTCCCGCGAAACCAATATTTCACAGGCTCTCGCCAGAATTTTTATTTCAACACCTTTCCGTGTGTGCGACTACACTTCTACTTGAGGAAACTTGAGTGTACTTACATGTAGTGCGGTTGTGTTTTTTTTACTGGAGGTACAATATTATATAGCCCGAACTTGAAAGGTTCACCATGCACGCAGATTGCTGGCCTGCAACTGAACAAATCATTTCGGTCATACACAAGCACAGTTGAGATGAGCATATGCATGAAAGTAGTAGATTGTTTGTAGCAAAGGTGATGAGTAGAAATTTCGCCCGATACAGGCGGCGTGTATCAGGTAGGATCCAGTTCAAAGGCATGTCTGATTGTAGCGTAGCCGCGAATTTTGCAGGTGTCTAGTAATGACTATTGGAAGTCACGTCCTGCGTGGGGGGAGAAACTTTAAAATTCCGAGACTGAGACATAGGCATTGAAGTAGTTCTGGGCCCACCCACAAGACATTAGCTTTCATTGTATATTGCTAACACAGCTACATTGATTGTGAGAAGTAATTCATCAGCTATATCAGGCAAACCAACCAGATATAAATTAGTTCTCTTTGCCTCTTAGGTAGCATCTTTTTTTTTGTGGTGTGGCATCCCGGAAATAATGCATCTCCTACTCATTTATGTATAAAATACTTTTTTTTAAATTTCAAATCAGTATTAGGTGTTCTTTTTAATCATCTTCTAATCAATCAGTAGTCAAGTAGTTGAATTTATCTCGTTATTAGGCTAACACTTTGAATTTTTACCTCCCGCCCGAGATTTTCTGCTAGTAGTTATCGGCCCACCCACACAGATAAAAAGGATTGTTTGAATCAAACAAATATTTGTTTATATGTGGCGAAGCAAACATTTACTTGCTGTAAGAAAAATATTTTGTCAGCTTAACCAAACTTTGTAGGTAACAAAATTGATTTGTTACACCTAACCAAATATACCTACATTTGAGTTGACAAAATCATTTTGTTGGGTCAACAGAATCTTTCCTGCTACAAAATATTTGTTTGAGTTAAAAAATTATATTTATTTCGCCGTATATAAACAAATATTTTGTTGGGGCAAACAAACTTTTCTCTCAGTGGCAACAGATGTCGCGCGAAACATGTCTCTTGTTTCTGGTGTAAGAGTCACGCTGGTCTGTGTGACGTCCCGAACGCGGGCGGACTCTGGACGACCACGTGACTCTCTTGACGCGGCGCCGCGGCGTCCTGTTCCGAGGGGCTCGGGTTCCGCCGGGCGACCCGGTGCTGCCACCTCGCGGCCGCCGGCGTCGACGAGTCCTCGGCCGTGGGCGGTGCAGTGGCGTAGCCAGGATTTGTGTATGGGGGGTGTTAAGAAGCATGCCCCCCCCCCTCCCCTCTATTATAGCGGGGGGTCCGGGGGTCCTACCCGGGAAAATTTGGATTTTAAGGTGTAAAATATTGCTATTTTAGCAGTTTTCGGTTCTTAAATTTAAATATTGTAATGGTAATTTTTTTATTAATTTTAATATGAAATTTGTTTGAGTTTTTGAATAAGAAATTAATTAAAGATTTGGTGCTAAGGGGGGGGGGGTTAACCCCTAAAACCCCTCCCCTGGCTACGCCCCTGGGGCGGTGCAGAGGGATTAGCCTCCGCCATCTTGCATTTTTTCTTTCAAACATTAAGGCTTTTTTTTTACAATGCCGCATGGTAAAACTCGGGGAATTTTGAGTGTCTTCGAAACCTGGAAAAGTCAAGGAAAACAAAATCTTTGTTACAGAACAATATCAGTAATTTTTCATACCGTGCAATATCTCAGTATCTTAAAACCGAAATTATTTTCATCATAACATTTGTATGCCCCTTAAAATTAACTAAACGTAAGGGACACATACAACTCTGTATTAATTTAAAGTACAATCATACATTAGTGTTTATTCTGAGCCCAGTCACTAATGTATTGTTTCAAAGTTTAATAATAAAAATATATTTTTCATAATGATTGTTGATGGAAATTATACGTTCTTTGAATGACTCTTGCAATGGGGTAGTTTGATTTTAAGATCTCGACTCAAATGGAAATCATAACAGCGCAAACTACGTATTGTGTAAGAAAACGTTTCGCAGTAAATTCTGCATGTTAATGTATTTTTTATTTTAATTATTTTGAGACGAAGGAAACATCAGGTAAAACAGGGAAACCTTAACGAAATCCACCGAAGAAAATAATGTGGGAACCCGGGCTTTAGCAAGGTACAAAGTGTCTTAACTCACTAGATCATGTGCGGTGGTGACAAGGCTGTTCGATCGGTGCAGCTTCCACAGTTTTTTTTCCTAGGCTCGACAGTGCATACCACCTTATTTGAACACGTGTGGTTACTTCAGTGGCCTAATGTAACTATACTGTGGTACTTTAGGTATTGACGTTTTCCTCCGGACCGTTAATAAATATATTGTAAAACCGAACGTAAGCTTTGGAAGCGAAAGAAAAATTGAATTCAAGATGGCGGAGACTAATTCTCCTTCACGTCACCTACGCAGTTTATTTACACCCCACGCAGAAGCACGAATATAATACAATAAATGTTGTGTGGTGACGTTAAAATAAATTTTTACGGGCCAACAAAATAAGCATACGGCTCATTCCGTGGATGCAATATACACTTTTTTTTTATGGGTCAGTGCGAAATTATTTGGCTGTATTCACAATAACACATTGTTTTACTGGGTGAATTTGCGTGACATATTTTATGGGTGGTCATTAAACCATTTTTCAGTGAATATTGCATTCATGGC
This sequence comes from Bacillus rossius redtenbacheri, assembly GCF_032445375.1. Classification (NCBI taxonomy): domain Eukaryota; kingdom Metazoa; phylum Arthropoda; class Insecta; order Phasmatodea; family Bacillidae; genus Bacillus; species Bacillus rossius. The sequence continues at coordinate 32,400,347 of NC_086339.1, read as the reverse complement.
CTGAGTGACATTTACACATTTTTATTGGCGAATTAGTCGTAGTTTTCTCCGCAAATTTGCATATGGGTTCGTCTTATTTTCATCTAAGAGTCCGGATCATAACTTGTTTGCACTGTAACTACCCCAAAGATGGCGAATGCAGCTTTTGCCAAAACGGTCTTGTCAACATTGCGACGCAGACGCCGATGGTACACGCAAAATGAAATGAATAAAAGACAACGTTGCTAAGTTTGTTTTATTATTTAATATTTTAGTGTGTAAACATTTCGGGTCTCCCCCCCCCCCTCAATCCTTTCTAGAAATTTTATTTCAAAAACATTACTATTGTATTTGTCTACGAACATCGCTTTCAAAACAACCTAAAAAAGATTGTTTAAAGCATGAAACAAAATACACGTACACCATTCGTCTTTTTTTTTTTTTCGTTGTATCTTGCAGAATTTTAGCCGATCTTAGGGAAAGCGAGAAAATTTTAATGCGAATAAAAATTTAATAAATCTCGGAGACTTATTATTTTGGATACATTGAGGGTATTTTACAAAAAAAGAAAAAAAGAAAAAGTTAGATTCTTATTTATAAAATTATTATGCTGCAATTAAAATGTATTTTAACGAAGGCTTGTCGCAGAAGTTGATTAATTTTTAAATAGTCGTACAGATGTGTATGCATTTAAGTCTTAGTTTCCGAATGTACTGTCCCGGCAATGACGTATTACTGTTTTGTTTGTCAAGTGCCCGACTCGTGTTAAAAGCAAAAGAACGAAAAGTGGGGAGATATATTATGTCTAATTTATTTTGGAAATTACCTTGCCGTCCTTGTCGCTGCTATGCATGTTAAAAAAAATAAACAATGTCTGTTTTCATTTACTGTTCTCTTTTTTTGCACGACCTTGGACGCTTGGACGTGTTCTTACCTTGCTTCGTAACACCGACAAGAGGACCTCAAAGAGTATTGTATATACTTTTTTAATTTCAGATTTTACGAAAAGTCGAGTAATTACCATCGCAGCTACGCCAAAGGCTTGTGCAAATAGTTTAAAGTTTTAATGTATGCGCAAGATAATAGCGATCGCCTCATACTTATCGTTTATCGTATTTAGAATTATAAATTTTAATAAACCGGTCAAGAGTGATTAGGGTATCAAGACAAACATAGTTCGAGCGTTTATAGCAGAACCTTGCTGGGTTGTTTCGTGTTCCGAAGGTCCCTCCAGACCAGAACACGTCGATCATCAGGTTCTGCGTTGAATCGCGACACGCATCACGCTGTTTCTACTGGCTGCCACTGGGACACACCACGGGCCTACCTGCCTGAGACGTCCTGCTGATGTTTGCAAGGCCCTGTTCCGGTAGACGCTGCTCGTAGCTCAATCTGCTGCTATAACTCACAGTCTTGTCTGATCCGCTGATTTTTATCTGATTCCCTAGATCTTTTTTTTTTACCAGTGTACTTGTAATCGATGTTTCCGAACAACATCGACGTTTGGTAGGAGATTCTTTACGAGAAAATAAGACGAAAACATGCCTCGCTTTTTTTTTTTTTTTTAATTTTAGCCACTACTTACTTAAAAGAGCTATTCGCCATTTGAAAAAAAAAATCAAGATTTTAATTATTTTTACCAGTGTACGTGTAATCGATGTTTCCGAACAACATCGACGTCTGGTAGAAGATTCTTTACGAGAAAATAAGACGAAAACATGCCTCGCTTTTTTTTTTTTTATTTTTTAAATTTTAGCCACTACTTACTTAAAAGAGCTATTCGCCATTTTAAAAAAGAAAATCAGTTTTTATGCCGCATTTTAATTGTTAAGACATTGCAGGCATCGAATCGGCGAATGAACATTTTCCCGTGACGTGTGCCGAACGCGGTGGCTGGCGGAACAGGGGTGACGACGGCTTGTGTCGTGTGCGGGGAGGTTGTCGTCGGTGGTCGGCGGACGCGGAGGGCTCGTAGAGGGGACAGTGGGGTCAGGTCCCGCCGGCACCCATGACCATGCTGAAGAAGGACAAGCCCATGATGTCGGTGGCCGCCATCATCCAAGGGGCGCAGGCGCAGCAGCTGTGGGCCAGAGGTCAGTTCCCATCCTCGTCTCTCGGGCTCTGCCCCATTCCTCAACATCTGCTTGTGGTCAAGTGCGAGTCCGTACAAGACGTTTTGTTACGAATACCGGACAAAATGTAAAATATATCAGGAGCAAAAATTTAAAAAAAAAAAAAAATATATATATATATATATATATGCAGTGTTTTTACATGTTGTTTCAGAACGTCAAACCGAGAACAGTTGTTCTAAATGGAAAAAAAAAAAAGTTATATATGGTTAAAAAAATTTTTTCGAAAGTTTTAACCAAATTATTATTGTTACTTAGAATTTAAATATTGTACTATATTTTGGCCTGCTATCCTGAATTACTTTACTATTATCAATTCCAAATAAAATCTAACATGCTATAGATACATTTAGAAGGGAAAAAATTCACGTACTATGTAGCAAACATCTTTAATTATGTAACTTTGAATAATAATGCTGTAAAAAATGGTACTTTTTTTTAAATATTGTTTTAATGAGCATTCTTTTAAAACAGCATGAACACTCAAAGGTTATCCGAATAAATATGTTCATATTGTTAGTCGTGTAAACTATTTTTTTTCAATAGTACAGCAGATTTTGTTTTATTTTGAATTGTTATTATAAGTAGGGTTAGTCAGGATTGCGTGACAAAAATTAGAATTGTATAATGTGGAAATTTTTGGTCGCAGTTTCGTGTAATTTGATGCAGGGTGGAGATTTTAAAACTTTTCAGAAAAAAATGCCTATTACTCGAAAGTTAAGTTTTTTGATTCAGAACAGTCTTATCAGCTGTTCTCTTCATGACGTTGAGTTATGAAACATTCTGTATAATGAAACATTTGGTGTCATTACAAATAATAATAATAATGTTAAAATGCAATTACCCAATATGATGAGTAAAGCCCAAACTTAAGAGAGAGAAAAGTTGTCATCTGGTATCTGGATGGAACGTATGTATCTTTTTTGTTAAGTGCCTTTCTATATATAGTTACGCTCACCACTGACTCGAGAAGCCTTCATTTCACAGACGAGAGAGCCACACCCGAAGTTCATGCTCGCTTTTTTTTCCCGTACCACAACAGGTGTATTTATTTGGGGAAAACCGTTTACAGTATCTTTAATGTAGCTATCCTAACCAAATCAACCGTCCACAATGTTTTAAAGTATTTATAATTTAGCTAACCTAACGTTAATTGACCATTAGTTATCATGAGTCGTATATTTATTTACAATGAACAAAAAAACCGAAGATGCACGATCGGGCGTTTGGCTCTCTCGTCAGTGAAAAGAAGGCTTCCCCACTGACTCACTGTCTCTGCAACGCCAAAGAGTCTACCGTGGAGACATGCGTATCATTTATGTAGCACAAATATTAGCAAACTCCATAGATATGTGTATAAAATAGAATATGAAACTGCAACAATAGAGTTACATTTGAACTACAGCTGCATAAGTGAAAATTAATTTAATTAAAGGGTTTGTTTATATTCATAATTTATCAATGGGATCCTTAGCACGCCTAAGGATAACTATACTTATAATTACTAAAAAGTCTTGTAATTCAGAAAGTTTAGCGCTAAACTAAAAACGATTGAATATTTCTTTTTTTTAAATGTAATTTTGGGTCACTGGGAATCTTTTGATATTTTGAATTTTGTACTTGTGCCATTTCGAAAATCTTTGTTTTTATTTTCTAAATGTGCAGATAACTTGAATTTACAATTTTCTTATAAAACCGTTGGTATTTTTTTAATTTGTGTGTGTGTGTATGTATGTATGTATGTATGTATGTATGTATGTATATATATATATATATGCATGCCCGAAAGTATTTTGCAGATATGCTTTTTTTGTAGTTACGCCCTTTTTAAATTTTATTTTCTTCTTTTGTGGTCACTTAATTTATTGCAGCTATTATCGGTAAATATCACAGCTGCACTAATATATGTATTAATTAAAACAAAACAATTGTCAATTTTTTTTAAATTATATATATTTATCAGAAATAATTTTCATTTGGACAGTATTAAAAGAAATAGAATTTTTATCAAAACTTTCGTGTATGTATATTAAATTAAATATTTTTTTAATAGTTATATCATTTTTCAACGGGCGCCTCAGGCGCCTTACAACCTCCTAGTAAAACATAAGACCGGATTCTTGTGTCCAGCGTTATTCTACAGTTGTTAGACGCGTCTCGAACGTGATGCTTGTTCACGTGGAATCTGGCTGCCCTCACCCAAGGTTCCGATCCGTCAACCTCAGCTCTCCCGACAACGGCTCCTCCAGCCCTTCATGAAGTAGTGGTCTAGTTGTCAGGTCACGTCGCGTCACTCGCCTCCCACCCGGGTTCGATTCCCGGCGCGGGGAGATGTTACCGTGAGCTGGCGGGGTTTTATCGCGGTGCTCCGATTTCCCCCACCGTTCATTTCAGTCAGTGCTCCACAACCCATCGCCTTTCATCGTCTGTACTGACCTCAATTTCGACGAGACGATGAGCTCGGTCAATTTGATTTAATTTCCAAACCGTCACTTTGAATGGGACCCCCCCCCCCCTCCCCACCACCACACCAACTCAATCACCGCCTCTTCTTTATCATTCCCTAGTGTCAGTTCTGAACGTACAGAATTTCATTCCAAGTGTTTCACTTATGTTTTAGTTACTGTGCATGGGTTAGGAATAAGAATACAGTAATTCCAGGCCATACCTTTTTGATACTTAAAAAAATATCCTGATGTGTTGAATGTGTTGAAGATTTAAAACTTATTTTTCGTGGTGAACGTGTAATCTCACATCTGCATACAATGAAATCGGCCATCTACATTTGTATTTAATATTTCGTTTCCTTCTGAACCTGGCAGATATCTTACATCTTCTTGGGGGGTTTAGGTACCAGTCGATTGGAAATGCATGACTTTGGTGAGCGCACACAAATGTCCTTGATGTATGCTGTGGGAAAAGGCTGTAGGTATATGTATTTGGATCTTTGTTTTTTTTTTTTTTTTTCCTTGTTCGTTCTTTTACTTTTCGTTGGTGCACAAACTGTTTTATCTCGTCCATCTTGATTGCCTGTGCGGGTGTCGGCCACTCGCACACAAATTTGAAACCCGCACGTAGAGTCCGGCCTGTGGCAGGGTCCGCATGGATGGGATGTGGCAGACACTCGTGGGAGCCATCTGTCCTCCCAGAGGGACCGACCTGTATGTCCATCTGGCCTGAAAGAATGAATGGATTGAGGTGGGTACGGACGGGAAGCCTAAGATGTACATCAAGTTCTGTCCCTGCCCGAACACGCCCGAATATTCACCTTCGGCCAACCTCGGGTTTATTTATATATATTTATATTTCTCTGTTCATTTTAATGTAGCTATACTAACCTAACTAACCGTCCATAGTGTTTTAAAATGTTTTAATGTAGCTAACCTAACCGACCACTTTTTAATATTTGAATTCATTTTTCCTGCGCAAAAATAAAACAAATCCCGAGGTTGGCCGAAGGTGAATATTCGGGCGTGTTGGGCAGGTACAGAACTTGATGTACATCTTAGGCTTCTCGGATACGGACGGAATGCATTGAGGATGGAACAGGAAGTTACCCGGAGAAAAAAAACCTCCGGTTTTACGGCGACGTCCGCCATGTTTCGGCCCCGCCGAAGAATCGATCTCGGATCGCATGCCGTGTGCCAGTATGAGTTGTTATAAAAATGTTCATGCCAACTATGCTTGCGAAGCGGGCTTTTATGGTGCTCATGGTTCGTGGTTATCCATCTGTAGACGCACGGCAAAAGAATTTCCAGTAAAAAAAAGCACGGCTAGTGGGTACATACTAAATTATTGACGTTTAGATAAGGAATACTTGTTTCACCAACGTCTTCAGTGGCGGCCGCGGGAGAGGTAAAAATAGTGATATAAACAAACCCCTCACCCCCCCCCCCAAGCCGGTACACAGAAGTTAATACAAATTTGGTTGTCTGTAAAGTCGGTTTACGGACGATAGTTTAACGTGACAACGTCATAACAAAACATTGATGAAATGATTGCATACTTTTATGAATAAAATTGAATCATTTTTATTGAATTATCACTATTTTGTATGGATACAAAGAAGGAGTGAAATGAAATCTACAATTTAATTGATAAATTTACTTTTATTTGCACTCATAATTCAAATATGTTTATTACTTTACCGAAGAGATTATTTTAACTATAACTTTTATACATGTTTGCTATTTAACTTCTTCCAATCTGTGTTATTCTGTTAAGGATAGGACGATGATAGGAAAAGTAGGAAACGAATGGGAGTGTTTCAAGTTTAATGTGCCTCAAAAAAGTCAAATCGATGGTTGTTTCAATCGAGTGGAAGAGAGATAGATGCGGCGCAAGCGTACAATGAGCGTAACGGGACAGTGATTCATCCTCTTTCGTGCGTGCAGCCGGCGTTCATCGATTTATTAGACGTTGTCACGTCAAAAACACGTGACCGAGTCTCTCATGCCCGAACATTATCCTGAAAATACGCGTTTTAGCCATTTTGACTCTCCTGAGAATACAGTTTAAATAGAGATCTGGAAACATAACTACTCTCTGACATCAGCGTATTCTTAAATGCTATTTTTTCGTAATGATATCCGGATCGGTTTTTAAATCGCGTGTCTTTTTTTTTTTTCCTGTAGCTCTGCTCGCCGTTTCATGCCCTCGGATAGGCGGGGGCCTCAAGTCTAGGCTACCTTCACGGGGTCGAACTCAGGAATGGACTGCGCCAGTCACAAGCCGCAATTTTTTTTTCCTAACCTAAATTGAAACTAAGTGTGTTTGGGAGGGGTCTGGGTTAGGGAAAGACTTAAGTGCGTCTCAGGCCGAAGCCTATACGCTCTAATCATGCAGGGTTTAAGCCATGCGGGAGAGGGAGCATGCATCATGTGCTAGGAGGGGATTGGCCAGACATGGCAGCGATTGGCGCCATGACTAACTCCCCTCACTGACTATACTAGACTATAAACTAGATAAGTTGGGCCCAGGTAAAACCTGCATGCACACAGGGAAGACCCTGGGCACTTACATGCGGGATGCAAAAATTCATGCATTATATTGGCAAGCAGGTTGATTACAGTATACAGAAGGATGGTTCCGGAAGAAGAGTTGGACAGAGCAGAAAAGAGTCTACCACGCGGGGAGGGTTGGGGGCTTGCACATTGCTGTGCGCATTGGTTTGGGTGGCACTGGTTGTTTCTGGGGCGACTTCAGTCGTTTCCCGCCGGGCTGCCAGCCAGCCTCACAAGCCGCGGAACGTGGAGCGGGCAAGGGACTGCAGGAACCGGACACGGAGGACGTAATGTCGCCGGTCGCGGGAGCTTTGACTCCGACCCTCCTCCCCCACCCCTCGGGAGATAACCGGGCGGGCTCAACGCACCGCTATCAACCCCCGCCACCGCCCGGCAGGTTCGCGCGCGCGTCTGTCCGGATATCACCGACTACAGTCTGTCTCGCGCTCACGTTGCAGTGCGGATACTTACCACCCGGCTTGTTAACTTTAACATTTTTTGAAGTGAAACTTCTAATGCGACTTCCAACAAGGTTGCGTTAAACGTTTAACGCTACCATGAAAGCACTGTTGCGTTAAACGTTCAACGCTCCTGGGGAGGGGGAATAGAAAGAGACAGAGCGAGAGTGAATGCGTGGCACTCGAACGCATGCGCGTAGTATACCTGTTACAGGCCAGCGTATCTTACTTTAGTCATCATAATCCCATTGTAAATGTTATAGATTTGGATATTTCTCCACACGAAAATGATAATTAAAAGATGCGATCAATTGTGAATTGTAAGCAATGTTAATAAAGTTTGTCTTAAAGAAACAATATGATTTCACTAAAAATCAAATTCTACCCCTTCCTATTTTTATTTCCACATTACGAAGTTTCACTTCTTCCGCGCGGAGGGACTCCACGCACTATTTTTTTATACTCTCGATAATTATAATACGTTTTAGTGTACAATTGATTTTATCTATTTTATTTTTCCAAGACCATAAAATAGTGTATTTTGATGGTTTCATTAAAGTTGTAGGGGATTATTATGAAAGAAAAAATATCAAATCTTAACACCATGAACTATTTGTATCAGATAGTCACTTATAATAACAAGGAATACCATTAATTATTTCCTGTGGTCAAACAGAGTAAAAAAAAAATTTAAAAATATAAAATAATTTTTTGACACATTGTTTGAAACCAAGATGGCGTTTTCTGTTACATGTCCTTAGAATGTAGAATTTAATGTTATGGCACAATTCGCTTGATTAAATACAACAAGCAAACGTATTTTCAAAATTCTCATTAAAAATTTACCTTCTAAATATAATTTTTTTAAAAGTACTTTTTAACAAATTTCAATTATTTTGTGCTCTTTGTATATATCTGGCAACAAAGCACACTCAAACGAGGACAGCGCTAATAGCAAATATCGTGCATTGGAAAGAGAGGGCATATATAGGAAAACTACTGCTGTTTCCGAATACGGTGTTCAGATTTCCTCGCGGGTTGATTCCGGTTGTTGTACATTGGCCGCCAGGTCGCATTAGACGGGGCGCGCACAGGATCAGACAAAGGCGCAACGAAACTCCACGCGATGCCGTGGGCAGCTTAGCACCGTATTTACATTACGTTGCTGTCGCGATACCCCTTCAAAGATGAATTATACGAAATAGATAATTCCTGTATTAAACATACTAATATATGCATCCAGCTCCATAGTGAAAAAAAAAAATCAATTAAAATATTTTACAAGTAAAAATTTACTCCAAAATAAATGTAACTGTGAAAAACAGTATTTGACTAGTCAGCTTTAAACTCACGACCCTGTAGTAAATAAGGGCGTGCACGCCACGGCATGCCTTTGTTGACAAATTTTTTGACACTCGCGCATGCGCAGTGCACTGCAGCCGTCAGACTCTCTGCTCGCTACGAAGTTGGAGCAAGTCGTTCGTGTCTGATCGAGACTGTTTTGTGGCGTCTGATTCGGTATGCATTACTTGTATGTGAAAACATGGAAGTCAACTACTGCCAGCAAATTGTATTGCCTGCTTTATAAGTTGACATTATTGCTCTATGACTATAAATTGCAATGCCGAGGTGATAAGGGTTCGATTACCCGTTGTTCGCTGTGAGCCGGTGGGGTGTTGTTTGATCCGTGGCATGGCATTTGTCTAGAACTTCACAGTTCTCACAGTTCGCATAGTGTGCACAGGTCACACAAAGTATCAAAACAAGGTAATGAAACGAAAGAACTGGTCACGAAAGTTATGAGAACGCCCCTAATTAAACGGTCATGGTGTTGGAAGCCACGAAACTTTAATTTCCAGTGTCCTTGTGCTGACTTGATTTTTTTTTTAAACGCTTATTTCTGCTTACAGCCAGTCACACGTCTGAGACTGTCCGCTTAAATCACGTTGAAATTATTTGATAAAGTTTTCTAGCTTTATAAGTAAAAAAAAATCCATTTTGGCGCAGCGTACAGGCTAGGTAGATTTGGAAGTACGTACCTATTTATTGTAAACAGACTGACACAACAGTCTCCAGTATCATTCACACACATTCAATCAGTGATTGACAGTCACTCATTACAAACACCACGGCTTAAGCCGAGCATAAGGCCTAGACCACGTTATTGTTTTGTAACACTTACAGATCAAGTGTTACAAGTCCGACCCGCGCCTGCTTAAGAGCACGGGCGGTCATACTTATTTTATTTTTCAGGGCATTCGGAAAAAAAATTTTTTCCAAAAAATTGAGAAGTGACACGGGCCTGCAGAAGTAGCCGTACACGACGCATATTATATAGTGGATGTTGCATGGTTGTAACGCCTTTTCTTGCATCATCCTGTGTAACATACCGCTTGCACTGATATTTTGCAATTTTTTTTTAAAATGTGAAACACGTCGGTATACGGCATTTCGTGAATGCGACGGAAATAATGTAACGCGGAATGTGCGACAACGAAGCAGCAATCTATGGCGGATGTGAACCGAAGTTTACAAAGTCAAAGGGAAACTTTATAGTATTAACTTGTTTAGTGAATTTGAAGACGACGGGCATTATTTTAATAAAATTCCTTATCGATAGATTCATTCTTTTTTTTTCTTTTTTTTTTTCAAAGTCTTTTTCGCTTTTATCGGAGCCGTTTCTAATAGTTTAATATTTCCATAACCTAATCGAATTTTTTTCGACAGTCGACGTAGCAATCGTGCTGCTGTCGTCGTGTGGTGGTGGCAAAGCCATGTGTACGATTGTGGCAGCGAATTCTAGCGGCGGGCGCGGGAAGTACGTGTGTGTGTGTAATTCGCGTCCAGGAATGGACTTGAAAATATGTTTCGCGTATATTTATCACGCTCGGTACTGTACAGCGCGACGCGTTGTCATGTGGCTTTCCTAATACGTTATAAATACATAGTTTGTGATACGAATTTGTTCCTGGAAAGATATTTGTATGAAGTGAGTGTAAATAAATTCTGTAATTTATATTGTAATGTTTTAAAATTTGGTGTTTCATTCCTTTTGATGCTATGGCAATCATTTTAAAATAGGTACATGAGAAATTGACGAAATGATTATAAGATTAAAACAAATCATTTCCGTAGTGATAACATTTTCATTTAAAAAAAATAAAAAATTGTGCTGGATGTGTTCAGATCAGTCCAATTGAAAACCTGACTCTTAATATTTTAGTAACAATTTTGCTCGTTACCGAGGTTAGATTTTACACATCAGGTGGCTCAGATGAATTGCTAAATGAAGCAACCCCCCAGCAGTCATTGCTGACTGGCTGACGGGGATCTATCTCATCATCGCCAGTAGCGGACCCAGGGGCGGAGCACCCTAACTTGGCGTCGAACCCACGAGGCCCGCTAGGAGTCCCAGGCCGCGGACTGCGGGCCGTAACCTCCTGTTTTGAGTTTACAATAAAAAATTGTTTTTGACGGGGGTTGTAAAATAACTGACTTTAAACTGTTAGCTGCGAAGCTTGGTGACTAGACCTCAGGTGGCGAGTACTGATTACTTCACAGAGGGGTGGGGGTGGGGCTGGGGCTGAACCTCCCTTGCGACAGCCACTGCCCGGGTGTCCGCGGGCCTAGACGACGCGCAGCCTCGCGCCTTGTTTGCCGCTCGAGAAGAGCGCGCGGTCGTGATGTCGTAATTGGGAGTCGTCGTTCCCGAACGTTGCTTCGTCCAACTAGCCTCGCCAGAGACTGTCGAGGTTGTATGTTGAGGAGAGGGGGGGGGGGGGAGGTAAGTTGTCCCCTCGGTGGGCCTCGCGTGCATGTCGCGTGTCAGCTCATTTTTCGACACACGCGCGGAACGACAATTCGACTGTCGTAACCATCATAATATTAAAAAAATAAGAAAAAAAACAGATGAGCGGGGTATTTCAGTACTCGCCAAAGATGTGTAGCATCTAACCTGGAAACCCGGACACAAAATTTAACGTAGGTACTTAGAATGCTTTAAAAGTTGTGTTTTCAACTACGTTTCTCAGCTACGTATACAATATAATCATTATATTTGCAGAGAAAATATAAAACTATTAGAAAGGGCTCCGGTAAAAACAAAAAAAGACTTGAAAAAAATGTCTAAACCCTGTGACTTTGGACTTAAGTTTCACTTTGGCTTTGAGGACTTTTGTTTCGCGCCATCCGCCACTGAAATTTCTTCCCCAGGAATGTGTTTCATAATTATTCATGTTTATACAGAAAACATGGAATTGTGAGTAATTTGGTTTAAAAGTGTTATTTTATTTCACTGTGCGAAAGTTTGAGTGATAACGTGACGTATGAAATAAAAATAAAATCGGGGCCTTCTAATTTAAGAGTTTTCGGAACGATCCATTTCAAACGTGGATTACAAGTCTAAACGCTAGAAGTTGAAATTTGGCAGATCCTTGCGTTGTGTTTCAGCGTCTTGCGTAGTTTGTAAAAGAGTATTTTGAAGAAGGGGGGGGGGGGGGGGGAAACTTGATGTTGGATTTTTTTTTTTATTTTGCGTCTTCCGTTTGTTGCGTGGTTTATGGACCCGGTTCTACGCAGTTCTGCTCTCGCCTGCTGACCTTGAAGGCGCGATCGCAGGTCGTGGACAGAGGGAAGTCGTCCCGTGGCGGTCGCGCGGATCCGCGGAGGGTCCCGTCGACGGGGGAAGGGAAGATCGCGTGAGGCTTCTGACGAAATGACGCCACGGCCGCCTGGTTTCCCCGCCGAGTTGGACGCGCTGACTGTGCGCGCACGGCCAATCTTCTCGCACATCTCGCCGTGACGACAACCTTCCCCCCCCCCCCCCCCCACCTTCTCCTCTCACACCCCCACTCCATTCCACCGGAAGATTCGCGATATTCGTCGCCACCTTTTTTTCTTATTTCTTTTGCCAAATTAAATCTAGTTCGTTGTCCCCCTCGCCACAACCATTTCCTTCGTTCCAGGAGTTATAAAATTTAAGTATTTTTTTTTTCTCGCACGCCGAGTGCGATATTGTGTTTTTCCTTGTCGATGTTTGTAGTTTGGTCAAAAATGATATCGCCAGATATATTTCCTAAACGTTATTTTCGGGCTGTAAATGATCATAATTATGAACCTTACGTGTTAACGCTGTTGAAGAATATTTAGCTTGAGACAATTTGAGACGAAACAGAACAAATGAAAGATAGCTATCGTAATAGATTTACAGAAGGAGCCATTTAAATAATTGTAATATACAAGAAAAATAAATATTCATGACGTGCGAGACCTAAATTTAATGTCATTTTTCACACACTTGCTGCCAGTTTTTAAAAGCACGTTGATTTAGGCATGTTAACACACAGATTAGAGATGTATAAGGTGTGCAGGGCTTCAGAAGAAACTACGCGATTTAAAACTGTTCGAGATATCCGAGTGACATCTGTTTACGAAAAAAAATATATATGTATTAGAATTTGCCGAAGACGGATGAGTAGTATTGTTTCCCTATATGGTTTTTAAAAAGGAAATTTCAGAAGAGTGGAAATGGGTATAAAACTCGTGTTTTCAGAAATAATTTTAGGCATGAAACATCCGGTACAGATTCCGGAAAGCACTCAAGGAACTTGCATTACACTTTTACCTTCATTCCTGCGCTTTATAATGTTATGGTTACGGCTTAAATATCACAGTTGCTCTATGTACGACGAGAAGATTGCGCGCCAGTTCAGAGGCGTCATCGCGCTAGAATCACCATGAAGCTTCACACTTATCATACCGCCTTACTGGCACAATTATACCCCTGAATAACCGGCCTCTTAGTAGAAAATAATTTTCTGGGCAAAAAAAAATCTTATATTAACTTATTTTCGAAAAATAATCAATAAAAAATGCCGGGCTGTCAAAAACAAAAATTCAACGGGTGAAGCAGTCATAAACTTGGAACGTCCTACGTAATACAAGATGGCTCAGTGAATAGAACGCTCAGAAGCTGCTGACACGAGTACTCGCTGTCTTTTTTTTTTTTGTGGGGGATGGGGGGGGGTTTGTCCCTACTATTCACTTGCCTGAAGTCAGACGCCCGAAACAGTTGGGAAGCCTAAGATGTACATCAAGTTCTGTACCTGCCCGAACACGCCCGAATATTCACCTTCGGCCAACCTCGGGTTTATTGATATATATTTATATTTCTGTTTATTTTAATGTAGCAATACTAACCTAACTAACCGCCCATAGTGTTTTAAAGTGTTTTAATGTAGCTAACCTAACCGGCCACTTTTAATATTGGAATTCATTTTTCCTGCCCAAAAATAAAACAAATCCCGAGATTGGCCGAAGGTGAATATTCGGGCGTGTTCGGGCAGGGACAGAATTTGATGTAGGCCTACATCTTAGGCTTCTCGAAACGGTTCCGAACATATTCGAAGTTCGACGCTCGCTCGTGCAGTTTTGCGGTTTTAAAAAAAAATGGATGTGATAGAAAAACCTCAAAAATGTTTAATAACGTGAATACATAAACACAGGAAGAACGAGCCAACTTTAGCCGATGTTAAATTTTAAAAGCCTGGTTCTTCTGTACGTCGTTGTGTTGTGTCCAGATTATTGATTAATTCATTCATTCCGTCGAGCCTTTGACTATGGTAAGTAGGTGCCATAATACTATGGAACCTGTGATTTCGTACTAGAATCATTGTAATATTTACAGTTTACTTATCATAAAACATACTAAAGTCAAAGTGAAACTTTCAGAAACTGAAATATACATTTGCAACATAATAATGTGTGTATATAATACCTTCAAAAGATAACAAGTTTCAGAATTGTTTACCTCTAGTTAGTACAGATTAAAAAAAAATGTTTTAGGATTTACACGTTTGTTATAAATTTATGCATGTTTAACCTTCACAGAATTAAGACAGTATGATATAATTACAATGTAATTATATATACTATGGATATTGAACAGGTCTAAGTATTTTGATATTGCCCCAGTACACAAGGTAAACTGCACGAAGGAAACTTCAAACCATTCTTTCCCGCATTCACCACGTACCAGTACCTACATTACTAACTTGTCCACGTTCAGTATTGATTTAGTTTCATTGTTGGATTCGTCGTTTTGTCGCTCTGTTGTCCAAGATTGTTGTCTGGTTTTACCTTGTCAGGCCACTGGGCTGGTCTGTGCTGTTCTTTATTCTGATTAACTTCCTTCCACGGAAATATCTAGGCATGTAATATTTCTTTACGTGCTTGGTCAAAAAGGGCACAAGTCTTATGACGACCAAGTTCACTTGTGCCCTTTTGACCATGCGTGAAGTTTTGACATGAGCTCAATTTGTTATTTTTTTTCTTCCTGTGTCGATGTATTCATCTTTGTTCTACGTTCTTGAGGTCTCTTTATGACATCCGGTGTAAACCTGTCATGGTGTATGTCCCTGAAATAGTTTTAAATCAATCTACCCCCGTTGCGAGAATAGTTTTTAAAAAACGTTCTTTAAATATCGCTAACAATACGAACGTTTCAAATTAGTCACTATCTATTACATGTGCGGACTACCTTCTGTCCCTGAAAAAAAATAATTTTTAAAAGTTGCTAATATTGTATTTATGTATCACACATAAAAAGACGTACCTTTTACTTTTACGACAGCAAAATCCCTATTAATATTATAAATGCGAAAGTTGTTCGTCTGTTTGTCCTTTCACGAGGCAGTGGAGCAACGGATCGACTTGATTGTTTGCATATAGATAGTTTATGGGCCGTACAGTGAACCAGACAACTCCCTAAGGGAGTGAAAAAGGAGTAAAATCAGTTTTGTAATAGAAAATCATAGGAGGTAGGTCATAGACACACAGTGAGTTTGTGTTATTTCTCTATGTCCGCCACACGGACATAAAGTAAATATCTGGCAACATATATCCTTCTAAGCGAAACCCATCCGCTTAGTGAAGCTCGCGGCTGCTAGCGAACGAAAGGCGCTAATAAATCAGCTTGGTTTAAAACTTCTTCAATAGATGGCGTTTCCTTGAATTTGTAACGCGCTGTCGTTTGGTGCGTCAGTCACGTCTGACCTAGGGGGTTACCTGCTTTCCTCTAAATGAAGCTGAAGATTGGCTTTCCGGTTTTGCTGATGCTTAGCCTTTAATGCACCGAGATTGTGCAATCAATGGGACTATAAAATCAAAACTTTCCCGTTTTTCAAGTGTCATGTCCTACATAATTGAAACTCGGTAGTGATGTTCCTTATATTATGATTGTGTTCATCCCGGGCAACGCCAGGTACTTGAGTTATTTAATAATAAACTAAATATGCTCGAATGCATCTGACAGACTCGGGTACGGTGAATGTTACGTTTGTCCGCCACGTGTGACCCAGATGTAACTTGCGTGCGCGCATACCGGCTTTACGTGTCGGACGCTCCACGAAGCGCTTTTTTTTTTCTTTCCTTTGCTGCGTTGCATTTTATCGATGCCCGTCGCCGACGCTAGGGGGGCCGCGACAGCGGCACGCGATGGACGCGACGGACGCGACGCGAATAAAGTTATTTCCTAGCCAATCACGTTCGACACCGTCTGTGACGTTAGTTCGCTGGCGCGACGATGCCGAAATGGGCGTCAGTATTTTGTTTTCGAAGGATGGTTGGACTGGTGCATTGGTAATGCTATCATTATTTCTATATTTAATAAGGTTTTCCTTTTTTTTTTAAATTTTATCTGCGAAATCATTTCCGCCTATCTGGGCACACGTGGGGTGTGCAGAACTTGAGAAGGAACCACGCTGATTTGAAAACTGCTCAAGATTTCCGAGTGGGGTCAGTTAGCGAAAAGCATTTAAGATTTTGGTGAGGGCGGATGAAGTAGTTCTGTTTCCGTAGAGAGTGAAAACTGCGTTAACTTGTAAATTTTTTGGCAAGAAACATACGGGACAGTTTCTTGGAACCGCCCAGGAGCCTTGCAATACACCTTTATCCTCATTTATCCGCCATACAATGTTATGGTTGCCGCTCAAATCTCACAGTTGGCCTAACTAAGCACGACGAGAAGACTGCGCGCCAGTCCACAGCCTGGAGATTAGAAGTGACACCGCGCTAGAAGCACCAGCGAGCGTCGCACTTTATACAAGAACGAAAGTTTCCTTCGTAATTTTAACTCCCCCCTCATTGGAAAGTTTCCATAGGCTGGATTGTATTAAAGTTCTGTGGAAACCCCGCCTACAATTAGGAGGGAGGGGCAAACACCCCCTCCCCCATATTCGCAGCCGGTATGGATTAGTTGTGGCATGGAATAGCAAGCATAGTATACCTTTTAATATTCCCCTGCATGTGGTGTACCGTAGGCTTGTATAGCCTTGTGTCTCTATATTTAGTCCTTGTGTTTCGTTACGAAAAATTCTAATAGCACGTAAAATTTATATTTTCGATCGGAGTTTTTGGAATATGTTGAACCAAATTTTCTTAAGTATTTTATCGGTCCACGAACTAGGGTATGCATCAATTATCTTGATAATAAATGTGCGTAAGCTTTTCGAGAACTTTTTTTTATCAGTAGGTTTCTCTCCAGTTTTTAGTTTTCAAAAATTACCCAAGTATTACAGTATTGAGTATGAAATGTTTGTTTCATTAAAGAGTGTTTAATTCAGTAATATATATATTGTAACTTTAACGGTATTTTATATTTTCTTTTGTAAATAAAAACTAAAAATATAAAAAAATAGTTTACTGAAACCGTTAAGTAGGCAATCATTGAATTGAAAGACGAAGACGATTTTATTTACCATGATTTTTGTGTTTGTGGAGTGCATTGCAAACCGCGGTAATTTTTATAGGACACTGAAGTTCGAAATTTTCTCATAAAATATTAGACGCTGTGCAATTTTTCGTTATTAGGTTAATACTCTTAAAAATATTTTTCTCGTCCTTAAAAAAACATTATTTACACTGTATAGAAAATTTGTCGAACCAGATATAATAGGTTTTATGAATTTGTCTCTCTCCCTCTCTCCCTCTCTCCCTCTCCCCCTCTCCCCCTCTCCCCCTCCCTCCCTCCCTCCCCCCTTAAACAAATGTAGGGAATACCTTCGTTAATTGTATAAATGGAAGTAGCTTGTCTTCTGGGTTGTAACCGTGTCCTTGGTGAATAATTCACCGACTTTTTTTTTTTGCAGTCGCCATCATCAGGGAGCAGTAGTGTAACTGCTCCCTTATGATGGCTACTGCAATGTCGACCGAAACGTCGATGAATTATTCGCCAAGGACACGGTTACAGCCCAGAAGACAAGCTACTTCAGACAATGGCCGTGAAAGCCTGCGAGCATTATTAATGGTATAAATGTTTGCCATTTTAATTTCTGATTAGGCCCTTGCACAGGGGAAGTTTTTCACGGAAAGCCACCCCGGAGAACGCAGGGAGCTCGGGGGGCGAAGCACGGCGGAGCGAGCGGGGAGAGGTCCGGCGGTGTTGTTCGCAGACGTAACGTTGTGTCCGTGTTTCGTCACGTTGTGTCCGTGTTGCGTTGTCGCGGCACGTCCGTCATGCCCGGCGCCTCGACCGGCGCCAACAGGAGCTCTATAGTCTGTCCCACGCTTAGGCGGCAGTGCAGAGCCACTGTCGGCCGTGTTCATACTACCCGTCTCGTTAAAATAAGTCTTATTATTATGTATACCATCCTTTATCATAATAAGTTTTTAGTTCATTTTTTTTCAAGCATGCCATTTCTTGATTTTTTTAAGACCATAAAATTGTGTCTACTGACAGTATTATTACAGTTAACAAAAATGGTTGAAGCCAAGATGGGTATTTTTTAATTTACATCTCCTTAGGAATGAAAAATAATTAAATAATTAATCTTGATGTAATACAGCAGGAGAATTAATTTACACAATTCTCATTCCAAATTTTACTTTACAAAATAGAATTTTTCAGCAATCTGGAAAAAATGGCAATCTGGCAAAATGACACACCTAAACAAGAACAGCGCTAACGGCAGAAATTGTGCATTGGAAAGAGAGAGGAAATGCCCATTTAAATGCACACTGCAATCTAAGGATGAAGTGCGCTATAGATATGGCCCCTGCAGTCCTTCGGGAATTTCTTATTTCAAGTTAAGCCCGTCTGCTAATACCAACCTCGTAATAATGCACCAACCCATGTGATTTAAAGGTGTGCTTTGTCTTCCAGCGAAATTAACTGTTTTTGCGACAACCTAAAAATAGTTTTTTTATAGTTTTTTTTCATATAAACATATGACTATAAAGCTTTTAATATTACTGTATCGAAACTATCATTATTGTTGTAGACTCACGAAACTATCCGAAATAGTGATCACACCGTTACACGTAAATTTGTTTTTGTGACATACGCTTATAGTCGTGAGCACGAGGTAGCTTAAATACCTCTAGTTGAATTTTTTTCGAAGATTGAAAATGGGCCGGAAAAAAATTGCGTTCTAGTTATAAACAAAAACCTCCCCGAAAATAGGGATTATTTAGAAAAATAACTAGCCTATGTATGAAAGAATAATCAACATAAATAACGCTCAGAATGACTGAAAAAATATTTTTTTTTAGCATGTAGAAATATAATGTATTATGGCAAATAGAAGAGATTGAACATATAACACAAATATATCAGTAATCGACATTATTATGCAAGATATAGACTGTTTAATTTTTAAAATGCTTATTTCTTAAATCTTATTTATTGGTTTTGTTCCCTGTTTTGATTGACCGAGGTTGGTACGTATACGAAGACCACCCACCTCTGGATGGAAATGACTTCTTTGCCTCTCTTTACTTACTCCGTGGTTGTTCTTGAGCGATCGACGAGTCCCGATTAGGTACATGCACAGAATGTCGACGGGTCAGCAGTTACGCAAGCGTCCCAAAATAAACAGCAGTGGTACTACGTTTCAGAGATAATATCAACGAGATTTAAGTGAACTCACGTTAAATATTTATATTTAATGTGTGACTTGAAACTTTATAGTGTGGCCTAAAGAAACAAAATGCAAGTTAGCACATGGCTACTGGATTTTGAAAATTTGCAGCCTCCAGCTTTCTAACTTAAAGTCCGCACGTTCCTGCAATTTTTCGTATTACGTCTCACGTTTAATTTCATTTACTATATAGTTATCATATAAAATTCCTCTGTGATATAAATAATGTAAGAAAAAAAGGTCGTGAAAAGGTCTTGAACTTGGTCAACCAGGTATTTGTAGACACACTGATACATAAACTCACGAGAAAATGTCTAGGCGATACTCGTGGGCGGGGCGTAGATCCGTAGCGTCAAATTCTCTTGTTTGTGGACGTCTCAACCCGGATCCCTCTAATACGTAATATTCAATGTCCAGGTTTTTGGAAGATCACCTTGATTTGCAAGTCATTCAGTTGAAGTGCATCAAATTGTTGCTTCACATCCAGGTGTATTTTTAGCTGTAATTTTGCGCTCGGCAATAAAAACATTCCATCATTGTCGTAAACAAAAATTATCTTTAAGATGTTGAAATCTAATTGTTATTTTTTTTTAATTTAAAAAGGATTTATATGTATGTAGTAGGTATATGCCGTTCTGGTTGGGTGTATAGTTTATGTTCCAATTGTAAGCTAAGTGCCGCTTTTACCCCGTAGAACCTTTCGGCCTATAGTTGCAAATATTTTGAATTGTTGACCTCGTTAGTAGCTGATAACAAATTCGGCCTTCGCGTATTCTATTTTTATAATGCAGCTCAGCGTACGTATCTGAGCAGTTATCACTGTTATGTCATTGAAAGACCAAAAAAAAAAAAGGAATGTGTGTAAATAGTGTGTAGTACGTGCTGTTACTCAGTGTCGCATACATTCATATCACAGGCGCAGTTGGGATGGCTCTCTGGCTGTCTGATAACAGATCCAGACTCGTAATGGAGGGTGAGTACAGTGTAAAAAAAATTCGTAAATTTATTTATTAAAGGTTTAGTTTTTTGAAAAACTAGTAAGTTGTTGTAATTTTACAGAAATATCTCTAAAAAAAGAACCGAATAGTGCTGCAGGCTTCGGTAAAAATAAACGAATGCACAACTGTTATTACAATAACTAACTTGTTATATTACACACTTGGATAAAATTAATAAAATAATAAATTGATAAAATTACACTTTCAGCAAGCGATAAATTTATCAGTGACGTGTGTTTTGCTAGTACACTGTACTTGAAGGTAAATTATTTGTCAGAGTAAATTTACAAATATGGATTTGCATATATAAATATATAAACAGTGAAATTGAAAAATATATATTTTATTATTTCAAGTGATAATTTCTGAATTAATTACACGTAGTAAAGATGTGCCCATCATAACGGCAACGCTATCTATATCTGTTAATTTCTGTTGCATCAGGTCACTATACTTACATGTGATATAATTTTATGTGTACTGTATTTTGAACAGTTTTAATACACATTTCAATTCTTCTTTGCATGTGAATGTTTTTTTTTGTTTGTTTATTCACCAAGAGTAACAAAGGGGATATCCTAATCCAAAGTTTATAACACAGATTGTTCTCACTAGTAGGAGCATAGTTCCCTTAGACTATGAACCCTAGTGGGGGAGTACTTGTACCAGATAAGAGCAGTAAAAACCTAGAAGAGTAACTTTATACTAAGTATATTTACGATTTTTTTTTGGCTCAAACAACATAAATCAGTCTGTAAATACTTCCTACAAAACAAACCTTAATTAACCTTTGTGAGATTTTAATCACGAAATTCTTTTATTCAATGTGATGTCGAATGTATGTAGGCTAACAATTTCTTGTGTATCTACAGTATAACGAACGCTGCGCCATATCTACATTTCAGTGTTGACTAAGGATCGTCATTGTAATGCGTATTTTTTTTTTTTAAATTGTCTATATTTATTTTTTGGACTATGAATTATAACATGAAGTATTAAATGATAGTTGTACTATTATAAAGTTTAGTTTGGCACAGAAATACGTTCAGTACATCCCCCGATGTTCACAAAAGTTAATATTATACGGATAAATCACGCGGGTCCGCCATCTTCGAGATTTCTGAGACTTCCACAGATGGTAGCGCACATTTCTGTTCCATTCGACTTCAGTTCCAATTTCACGAAATTACTCCTGCCAAATGCCGTATACCGAGAACTAACCCGTTCACACATCAAAAAATAATGTATTTTGCAATTTATAATGACGAAACCCCATTTTATATTAGGTTACGAAAGTGGTATTCCCATTACATTTAATAATGTGCAGGAGGGACGAAAGGCTAATACGTTAGACTAACAACAAGGTTATGGGTTGAATACTCCACTAAGTCAATCATATTGTTAGATATTTCGACTTGAACGTATAAACTGATAAAATTAAAAAATCGTCTGAAATACACATTCTCCATTAACAGCTAATGCTACAAAAATTATTTTTTGGAAGTAGTGTAAATTAATATGTTCATGGTTAGTGTAAATTTACCCAACGATGCAGTAAAAATTTACGTTTGTAGTAAGTATACACTTTTATGTATATGTAATTTATATATCACAAAGTAAAAATACACCAACAGATATGACATATTTACCTAACTAAAGCAATTGTACTTTTACAATTTTCATAGTATTTTTACTTTGGCACAAGAGTAAAAATACACGAACATATGTAGATATAAAATTACACTAACAACAGAGGAACCATGTTGCCACATAATTTTGTGTGAAAATTATTTTTTTTACAGTGTACGCACTATGTTTGCATGCACTTTGGGTCATGAAGGTCAGAATTAAGTTATTTGGTGAGTACAGTCTTGGCCATTTTAATCATTGAAGTCGAAACGTAAACGATCCATCGCTCCTCTTTACTACCTGCACCGAAAAAAAAATTGTTTATAGTAAAGTTTAAGGCTGATTCATTGCAGATATGTTAGTTTAGTAACACTTAATACAAAATTACATTTGCGAATCTTCCTAGCGAGAGAGAGAGGGGCGCGGCTCTAATCGGGATACGACAGAGGGACGGGCGCTAACTGTCCGACCTTCCCTGGCCGGCGCACCGGGCCGACTGGCCTGCCTCGTAGCCTCGCCTCCAGTATCCTCGTAACAGTATTTTGGACCTCAGTCTACGTTATCTCCTAATATTTTATTTTCTTACCGTGCGCACTTTGTGAGCTAGATAAAAGTTATTTTCCGTCTCTTGTATCTTGCGATTAAACTGGCCTTCGTGTTAACAGTTTTTGCTGTTGGAGTACATACATCGGCTGTTAGTGCCTACGGTATAATTGCTCTGTTTCGTCAGTCGTATGATTGATGGAATGAATGAATAAGTTATTAAGCCTCGTTTACACAGGACGAGGGGGTTGTGAGACGAGAATGTTGGAGCTTCGATGGTCTGGATGGTCGTAGAACCGGGAGTGCGCCGGAAAAAAAAAAATTCACCGCCTTGCGGCAACGTCCGCTACGTTTTGGATTCATTCTTCACAGTAAACTTGGCGTTCGCCTGTACACCGAGTTAA
Organism: Bacillus rossius redtenbacheri; assembly: GCF_032445375.1. Classification (NCBI taxonomy): domain Eukaryota; kingdom Metazoa; phylum Arthropoda; class Insecta; order Phasmatodea; family Bacillidae; genus Bacillus; species Bacillus rossius. The sequence continues at coordinate 32,377,286 of NC_086339.1, read as the reverse complement.
CCAGTTTTGCTTGTGCGTTGGCTGGTGGTTCCTTTTGTCAGAAACTTATTGTCCTTGCTGACAGATTGTTGCTGGCCCAAGGTTAAAGAGGGCCTGTCCAGTGAACCATCAAAGCAACTCGACCGCACGAATGTCGGGATCTCACGCTGCATCGGATTGAATCCGCGATGTAATTCCACGTGATCCTTAGTGTGGCGATTTTTCTATGCGTTTAACGTGTTTCTTAAACAAATTTGAGAATATGACATGGATCCGTGGGGAGTACTGTTCGACCCGTGTCATACTATGCTTTTCTGCCGCTACGGCTAAAACTTACGCACCGTTTTATTTATTATTTATTTTTTTTTTTGGCTATATATTCTTTCGACCGTCTTTCCAAGAGAGCACAGTGCAGGTCTCTCAAAAATTCACTGAGTTGATTTATCAAAATCGAATGTGTAAACTGATGTAGAAGAAATCATCGAGTAGAAACTGACAACCGCACAGTGTGGAACCGGCCTCGCCGTTCGTGTTCCCTTATCACGCCCGTGCATTAGCATTCCAAACTATGACCTACATTGTGGCGGGCGCTGCTCTGGACGCTGACACCCCCTCTCCCTTCCCCCCTTATCTTACTTTCGTCCTTCTGTGCTCGTTGAGCAGCGCAGTCCAACTGCGCAGATAAAACTACCAGTCATTCGCTCCCGAGTCAACTAGTTCATTTTATTGTTCATTACAAATTTCACTACCGATATGTCGTTACACTTCGGACATGCGTTTCAGCTAACTATCATCATTTCACCATAACCTTTTTTTTAACACCACCTCTCTATGATCCGTCGCCAATCAATCCACCATCCGTCCGTTAACAAACCGAGCCATTCACAATGATCCTCACGTCCGTCAAATACTTTTCCCTTTTGATGCTGCCAACTGACTTTAAGGCTCGAACAGTGGTGACAATTATATTGTATAGTTATATTAGATTAACTGTCATGAAAGTTGATCAACTTAAAAAAATCATTAAATTCAATTTTTTTGATATATATATTTTTTAATTTTACTGTAATTAATTACAGTTCCATGTGTAGGTCAATTTTTTGTATCAAACATCAAATTTAAAATGTTTTAAAACGTAAATTAAAAACATTTAATGGAATTGTCCAAACAAATAAACTTAATGTTTTGAGATAGTAAAGGTTACCGGCAATACCTTGCTCGAAAGTTAAAACTTGTGAAGTTCGACGAACGGACGGAAGTTCTCGGGTCATCTGATTGGTTTGAGGTCACGTGATCGACGGACGGACGCGAAGGACCAATGAAAAGATTTCATAACCGGAGGTGTCGGGTGACGTGGTTCGATACCCTGGGACTGACACTCGAATGGCGAGGTCCACAGCTGCTATGGCGACTGCACTGGAAAAGTTAAGGGGGTGCCTCCCATTTCAGTTAAAGATTTTATATTTACAGTAATTACAGATAAACTTGTAGACTTTTTCAATTGTTTAACTTTCACGAATTAAAAAATATACAGCGCATACTTTTTGCATAATTAGCTGCCAATGTTACATTTTTAACATTTTTGGGTTGTACAAATGAGAGTTTAATTTATTGCAGAACTGAAACTTTTTAGGTTTAACTGTAATGCCACTGGCTACTTCAAGAAATGGTTTGAATTGCTTTCAGAAAATAGTTATTAATTTTACCTGGCATTTCAAAATTCTCAAATTTGTTACGATTTTGACAGCCAAGAAACATGAAATGAGTTTTTGCGATTGAAATGCAAACCATATCATGAAGTAGCCAGTAGCATTGCAGTTAAACCTAAAAAGTTTCAGTTCTGCAATAAATTAAATTCTCCGTATTTGTACAACACAAAAACGTTAAAAATGTAACTTTGGCAGCTAATTATATAAAAAGTATGAACTGTATAAATTTTTCATTTCGTGAAAGTTAAACAATATAAAAAGTCTAAAAGTTTATTAGTGATTAATATAAATATAAAATCATCACCTGAAAAGGCCCCAACACAGATCAGTTCGAACTTATCAGTCGTAACTGAACAGTCGGAACTGCCATGTGTGTGGGCGAGGACGGTTTATTAATCAGTAGTAACTGATGAACTGAAGAACTGGTGGCTTTCCATACACTGTCGTGTGTGGCAACAGCGTCTCGGCAGTCCAAACTGTGTGTCCAAAAAATCAGTCCCATCAGCTGAGTGTCGTAGGAGATATCTTTTATAATATTTGGTTTCTTTGCTATTTTTTCCCTTCCTTTTTTAATCTAAAAGTGCAACTGCAATATCCAAAGTTTCTTCCACATTCTACGATGGAACGATAAATCCAATAGCAACAGCAAGCACAAGGCTTCAGTAGTGTCCAAACTATCAGTTCAGACTGTTCGTTTCGAACTGAGCACCTGAACTTACCGTGTGCGCAGAGAGTGTCAAATGAGTCCAAACTGTCAGTTCGGGCTGAGCAGTCTGAACTAGGAGCTGGACTGATCGTTTGACACGGGAAGGAGGGGGGGGGGGGGGGGCCTTTAGCGACACACACTGTCAGTGTATTCCATGAGATTTCATAGCAGTAAAAACTTTTAAATGTGCGTCGAAAGTTACTTTGTTAAGGGTGTATGAACCGTTCCAGGCCATTATTTTATATTTACGTTATAAACTGTTAAACTTGCAGACATTTGAGTGGCTGAACTTAAACAGAATTTAAAAAAGAAAATATTTCACAATTAGCTGGCAAAATTTCATTGTTAAAGTTTTTTTGCTGAATGGATTAGGATAATGAAATGGAAAACTAAACTGGAACTATTTAGGTTTAAAGTAAATTTTACTGGTTATTACATGATATGGTTTATTATTATTTCAGGAAAAGAAATTATTTAGTTTTACGTGGCCTTTTAAAACAATTAGAATTTTTATGATTTTAAAAGGCTAAATTTAAATAAATACATTTTTCTGAAGGAATTTCAAGCCATATCACGCAGCAGCCACCAACATTGCCTTTAAACACAAAATATTTCGCTATTTATTCCAGTTGTCATTTTGTTGAAGTTTGACCACTCAAAAAGCCTACCAGTTGTACCGCGTCAAACGTAAAAATAAAATAATGACGTGGAACGAGACATACGCCCTTAAGGTATCAATGTCATCGTCTTCTACGGTTGTAATACCAGCAGTTCTCAACTCGCACCGCAATGTTACGCTACGACTAGTAATTATGGCTTATTTTATTTTCTTGTGGTCTTTGAGTGACAGTTTTACGTGGATATCGTCGTTATATTCTTTATGATTGTGGAAAAGGAGTCCCGGCAATGAAAAGCGAGTTTCAACTTTGTATAATTCCATGTGGTTATGGCGTGATTCACTGAAGTAAACCACTTACCTATTCGTTTAGAAGATTATATTTCCAGAAACAACTTACCTGCCAAGGGATAGCGCTCTTGGTTTGGAGAAGTCAAGTTCGTTAGACGATGGCTGTTTCCTAACACCGCCTTGAAGGACGTGGACAATAATAGTTGACCATCCAAGGATCCTCACAGATTCACCGCGATGCGGCCTTTCGTGAAAAGAAGAGCCCGCCGTTTAATGTCTTTTTGATGCCTTTGAGGGTTTGTTGTGCTATATTTTAGTATTAATGTAAATGTAGTCTTTTGCTTGGCCAGCCAACTGTTGTCTACGTATGTTTGTTTATATTTTACTGTCAAATTATCTTTAACGTAATGTCCTGAACATAGTGTGTGAAAAATTTGTAAGCGCAAATAAATGACTCCTGAAAAAGTACACTTTTCGGGACCCTGGGGCAGGCTCGTATGCAAGAGGGGAAGATATCCCCCCCCCCACTTCCCCGGAATTCTAATAAATCTATCTCTCACCAAAAAATGGAAATAAATTTGAAAATAAACAGCTGGAAAAGTGGATTTCCCCCCCCCCCCCCCTTCCCAAATCATCCCTCACCAGAAATGAAATTCTGCGTATGCTCCGGGCCATAGGCAGTTTACTTTTTCGGGGCCCAAATATTTTGATAATGGTCGTACCGGTGTGCCCTCGGGGTATAGAATAGCCCCAGAGAAAATGGGAATTCGGTGACCCTCCCTCGGAAAATTCGAAAAATAAAACTCTTTAAAACAACTTTTTTTTTTTCCAAAGCCAGCATGGAACTTAAATTTCGGCAATTATTGTTTAGCTAATAAATCGTAAGAAATATTGTAATTCTTATTAAAATTTGAATAAATTACGTTCTCGTAAGTTATTGAATAGAGATTTACAGTTAAATGAAAAGAAGCTGTCGTAATAAAAACGGCCTTGGCGATAAATACCGCACAGTTTATACCTGCATATAGGTTTCTCACATGATGCACATACGTTTTTTCACAACCGCGCGTGGTGTGCTTGTTCGTCACATTCGCAGCAAATGTGTGGTTTCTGGAGCAATACCGGAATAGTAGGTACACGACAACTATTAAAACTCCGTGCATTAATATGCTGATTACTGTGTGTTTGTTCAGATACATTTTTTTTAACTAATTAAAATAAAAAGTCAAAACTTTTCCGTTAATTTTGTGTTTAGAAAAAACCTCCGCTCGCTCGATTACCTTTAAAAGCGCATTTTAACACAAATTTATAACGGCTTAGTTCCTGTAGTACAGTCAGAAATCGTGTTTTAATCGATAACTGAAAAATCGTTATTCATTCTCGTGAATGATAAATCATATTTTTTTCCCCTAACCGTCAGGCTTTGTGAACTGTTAACTGGATGTATGTTTTACGGCTACACATATTATTTCCAAACTTGTAAATTATCCAAAGGAAAAATTATAGATGAAACTTATTTTTTTCATCGTGCCGTAAAGAAGGGTTAGGTGTTTTCAGCAGTATTCTTGATACAACTTGGGTTCGCTTGCACAGAGAGATTGTGTTCACACGCATCTTTTTTATTGATAAACGGTTATCCATTCCATTGGCCGATGTATTGTGGAGCACAAAGAAACTTCATTTTGATCTATATGGAGGGTTGTTAAACGACTGGGACGAATTTTTTTAAAATATTAAATAGATTTGTTTTATCTTTGAAAGATTTGTGCAATGGGAGTGCATGACTTGATGTAAGCTTTTGGACATACGCCATTGCTAAGCACATGTATGTCTGTAGAAGAAAACTACAAAAAAACACAAATGACACAAACACAAATAAAGCAAAATTGCTGTTGTCAGGATATAAACACCGCACAATACTCCACAACAGGAATATGGTCAACAAAACAAAGAAAAACAAAGAAAAATGTACTAGCAGAACGAAAAAAAAAACCTCAAATGATGACAGCACAAAAATACCGAAACCAAAAAATTCAGCACAACAGTTGAAACGAGACAAAAACACAGCAAAACGAAAAGACGAAACAAATACAATAGTTTTCCAAAAAAACAGAGGAGAACAAAAAAAAACCCACAAATGATGACAGTTTTAACTTTGGTAGCTTGGTTGTTATATGACCTCGTTTTAACTGCATAGCAAGAGGAACGGACTACTCTTCAGACCTGTAGAGAACGCCTTGACCGAAATTCAAGAACGTTAAGATATTCTCACGTGCTGGCAGTCAGGCACGCTCAGTTATTTTTCAGCTTAAATGAAACATCGTGAACCTCTCTCCTTAACAGAAATGACAGGAGTGAGGCACAAGAGGGTAAAAACTGTCAGTGAATGTGTACAAAGTGCTAAGAGGTAACAAAAAACATGTTTATTATGAATATCACAGCCCTTTATAAACAGACGATGATTAGATATCTGTGGAATATGAATGATATGTCGTGTTACGAAAGTCTTCACACAGTTCAACTCCATGCAGCAGTGTTCTGCGTGCAAACAATTTTTCAGTTCGTAAAGAGCCTTAATACATGCCTGCACATCAGCATTAAAGAAGCAGTCGTGTGACACGTAACTAAATTGTGCCTTTATTGTATGCAAACGCAAAAGGCACTGTCGTGAAGCACACAACGTGGTACACTGTCAAAGATAATGAACATTATTAATCTTTTAACTCAGATTACTCGTTAGGAACATACATGTAACAATTTATATAGCTTGACAAAACCAATCAGTAAGACACTATGGATGACCAAGAGACTATATAGGCCCTCTATTTACATTCATAATATTACGTAGGGCTATGATAAATATAATATAATCATTCACATTCTAAAAACATATGTTTATCACAAATTACTAAACAGCAATCTTTACACAACAGCTAGTACAACAGAGACTGCTGATTAGCTAATATCTACTAGTTATTAAAAATAGTAAAAGTTACTGGTCTCCACCTAAATTGACAATTACGTTTAGTTACAGTTTATTATAAACGATTCAGCTGCATTATCCGATAACGGAGGTCAGGTGTATGGTAGAGTACATTACATTTCAGTGTCTTTGTACAAAACGATAAACGCGGCAATGCGGTTCTGATCTGGACGCAACTCGCCTGGATCTCTTTCGGGCGGACCTCTGGTGGATGATGTCGTGATGTCCCGGGTCGTCGGGGTATCGAGGACAGCCCCCGCAAAGCAAGCCGAAGTCACGAGTCGACTTATGTCCCTTGGACTCTGTGACTGGCCTGCGCGCCGCTCGCAACTCCGTGGCGCCTTTGAATATATATACTGTATAGAAGTCGCGAGTGGATAGGATTTACTCTACGTTTTTCAGAAGCGTATGATGAGCAGCTTGGGAACTTCACCGCTGCAGTGCGCTGCCGTAACGCCCAGTATCGTCTTAGTCGTTATTTACACGTTAGAGCGCAGCACTGTCGCCCGCTGTCATTCCCCGCACCCCCCATCTATCATTCACTGCAGCTCAAGTTCGTTCAACGGGAGGGGGAAGGGGTGTTTGAAGAGTTCGACACTTGTCCGCTAGGGACCACCACAAGTCGATGCCCTAGAGGTAGTGGCGATTGCGGCGGTGAATTAACCAACTACCTCAACCGTATTAGAAATTTTAACCTGGGCTGGCGACTTCTACACAATGTATATATTCTAAGGTGGCGCGGAAGGGAACGATTCGACTCGCCGACTCCCCAGGACGGCCGCTGCAACAATCTTGTCCTGGTCTTGAAAACAGGCAACTGTGTCGTTACCAATTCGTAGAGACCTGCAAAATTCGCGGATTCATTCGGTGATAGGCTAGAATTCAAACACACATACCTCTTAGATAATTTTTCTATTGGCTTACTGTTCATCTGGACGAATCTCAACCAGTGATAAAAACCCTCAACCAAAGAAGGATCGAATCACAGACAAACCAGCTGAGACGACTTACAAGTAGGCAGCCAATGAACTTGCGTTATTTGCCCGAGTGTACAGGGGTATGTGCAGTCTATCCTGAAGGCCATCGAAACCGCAAATCTTGCAGGTCTCTACGAATCCGTAACCTTGGGCTGAAACTACGGCACTCGTCGTCTCTGCAACTCGTTACTTGCTACCGAGTTTACCGTGCAATGTTCCGTCACTGAAAAGTTAACGACATGTAAACAGTTGTATGGTACTTAGGTCTTAAAATCAGGTACACTTATGCGCATGCCCGCCTGCTCCAAACCACGCCAACCTGTGTGTCAGCCCGTTACTCGTTACGTACCCAAAATATTTTCAAGTCCAAACCGAGTAGCATTTAACACCAGCCTCGTTGACTCGCGAATGCTTCCAAGCTCTGTAGCAACATCCAATACTTTACGACGTGTACGAATACAGAGAGGACTTGCTGATTTTCAAGTCCTAGAGGTGGTGGCGAAGGCGACGACACCAGGCGGGTCGTTACCACAACGCCGAAATACCATAACGCCGAATGTCAAAATTGACCACAACGCCGACAGCTAGAAAACTGCTGTGTACCACAACGTTGAAATAACAACGGAATGAATTTGTGTGTGTTTCTTAAATGTACCTTAACGCCGAAATACCACAATCAAACCTAACCTTACGTAACCTAACCTAGCCTAACCTAGTCTAGCCTAACCTAGTCTAGCCTAACCTAGTCTAGCCTAACCTAGTCTAGCCTAACCTAGTCTAGCCTAACCTAGTCTACCTAACCTAACCTTTTTGGCAGTTCTGCAATGACATTTTTCGGCGTTAGTGTATTTCGGCGTTGTAGTAATTCGTTGTTGTGGTACACATCAGTTTTCTAGCTGTCGGCGTTGTGGTCAATTTATCATTTCGGCGTGTAGCCTAACCTAGTATAACCTAACTTAGTATAACCTAACTTAACCTTTTTGGCAGTCCTGCAATGACATTTTTCGGCGTTAGTGTATTTCGGCGTTAGTGTATTTCGGCGTTAGTGTATTTCGGCGTTGTGGTAATTCGCCGTTGTTGTACGCAGCAGTTTTCTAGCTGTCGGCGTTGTGGTGCGTCCCCCACCAAGGCGAGCTTCTTTGACGGAGGTCTCGGCTTCATCCTCCAGCAGGCTTCTCCTTCTCTCCCCTTCGCCTCTCAAAGGGGTATTTATACTGTAAAGTCGTATATAAATTTGTTCGTGACGGTTCAGACACAAGACGATAAATACACGACTGTGTACATGATTTTTATTTGTTGAAAAAACTGTCCGAGCGGACCGCGTAAACGATACGCGGGCAGCCACAGGCTATGACAGATTACTTTCACTTGCAGTTGCCCCCTTACCACAGTTTATTCATTGGAATTTGTATCTAATTGAGTTGCTCCCTCCTTGGGTGTACATGTACCTGAAATAAACCCATATATTCACGAAACACAGACAATGCTATAAGAATGTTGAAGGGGAAGGAGGCCTCGCCATCTTGCAATTTTAAATATTTTAATAATGCTTGCAATAAAGCTACTGTGCTAATTTTTTTTTTGTTAAACATGGCACATGACTTAGCTTTGGCTAAGTGAATATTATAATAGTTATAGTCGCCCGCTTGAACTAAGTCATTTCCTTGCGGCGCTTACAGACCTGAGCCTGTTAGTAAATGTGTGGTTTCAGCAAAGGTGTAGAAGGTGTGGGAGCTGTGATTTGTCATGTCAAAAAAAGGAATAAATAGTTCAAAATTATAATTATTGCAAAACATGGTAAAATCCAAGATGACGGGAACTAATCCCCCTTATACACAGCTGGAGTGTAAATCTATTCACTAAAAAAAAGGCATGGCTGTATTGCTGGGGAAGCCTTATTTCACAGACGAGAGAGCCTAAACCCGAAGTTCCCCGAAGTTCATGCTCGCATTTTTCCCCCCGTATCTTTAATGTAGCTATCCTAACCAAATCAACCGTCCACAATGTTTAAAGTATTTATAATGTAGCTAACCTAACCTAATTTACCATTAGATTCCTTTTACCAACACCGCCATTTTTATTTACAATTAACAAAAAAAAACCGAAGATGCGCGATCGGGCGTTTGGCCCTTTCGTCTGTGAAAAGGTTTCCCGTTTTTCTGAGCGAGCAGTGGTGGATAGAGCGAGGCCCAGGGAGCGAGCAGTGGTGGATGGAGCGAGGCCCAGAGAGCGAGCAGTGGTGGATGGAGCGAGGCCCAGGGAGCGAGCAGTGGTGGATAGAGCGAGGCCCAGGGAGCGAGCAGTGGTGGATAGAGCGAGGCCCAGGGAGCGAGCAGTGGTGGATAGAGCGAGGCCCAGGGAGCGAGCAGTGGTGGATAGAGCGAGGCCCAGGGAGCGAGCAGTGGTGGATAGAGCAAGGCCCAGAGAGCGAGCAGTGGTGGATAGAGCGAGGCCCAGGGAGCGAGCAGTGGTGGATAGAGCGAGGCCCAGGGAGCGAGCAGTGGTGGATAGAGCGAGGCCCAGGGAGCGAGCAGTGGTGGATAGAGCGAGGCCCAGAGAGCGAGCAGTGGTGGATGGAGCGAGGCCCAGGGAGCGAGCAGTGGTGGATAGAGCGAGGCCCAGGGAGCGAGCAGTGGTGGATGGAGCGAGGCCCAGGGAGCGAGCAGTGGTGGATAGAGCGAGGCCCAGGGAGCGAGCAGTGGTGGATAGAGCGAGGCCCAGGGAGCGAGCAGTGGTGGATAGAGCGAGGCCCAGGGAGCGAGCAGTGGTGGATAGAGCGAGGCCCAGGGAGCGAGCAGTGGTGGATAGAGCGAGGCCCAGGGAGCGAGCAGTGGTGGATAGAGCGAGGCCCAGGGAGCGAGCAGTGGTGGATAGAGCGAGGCCCAGGGAGCGAGCAGTGGTGGATAGAGCGAGGCCCAGGGAGCGAGCAGTGGTGGATAGAGCAAGGCCCAGAGAGCGAGCAGTGGTGGATAGAGCGAGGCCCAGGGAGCGAGCAGTGGTGGATAGAGCGAGGCCCAGGGAGCGAGCAGTGGTGGATAGAGCGAGGCCCAGGGAGCGAGCAGTGGTGGATAGAGCGAGGCCCAGGGAGCGAGCAGTGGTGGATAGAACGAGGCCCAGAGAGCGAGCAGTGGTGGATGGAGCGAGGCCCAGGGAGCGAGCAGTGGTGGATAGAGGGAGGCCCAGGGAGCGAGCAGCGGTGGATGGAGCGAGGCCCAGGGAGCGAGCAGTGGTGGATGGAGCGAGGCCCAGGGAGCGAGCAGTGGTGGATAGAGCGAGGCCCAGGGAGCGAGCAGTGGTGGATAGAGCGAGGCCCAGGGAGCGAGCAGTGGTGGATAGAGCGAGGCCCAGGGAGCGAGCAGTGGTGGATAGAGCGAGGCCCAGGGAGCGAGCAGTGGTGGATAGAGCGAGGCCCAGGGAGCGAGCAGTGGTGGATAGAGCGAGGCCCAGGGAGCGAGCAGTGGTGGATAGAGCGAGGCCCAGAGAGCGAGCAGTGGTGGATAGAGCGAGGCCCAGGGAGAGAGCAGTGGTGGATAGAGCGAGGCCCAGGGAGCGAGCAGTGGTGGATAGAGCGAGGCCCAGGGAGCGAGCAGTGGTGGATAGAGCGAGGCCCAGGGAGAGAGCAGTGGTGGATAGAGCGAGGCCCAGGGAGCGAGCAGTGGTGGATAGAGCGAGGCCCAGGGAGCGAGCAGTGGTGGATAGAGCGAGGCCCAGGGAGAGAGCAGTGGTGGATAGAGCGAGGCCCAGGGAGCGAGCAGTGGTGGATAGAGCGAGGCCCAGGGAGCGAGCAGTGGTGGATAGAGCGAGGCCCAGGGAGAGAGCAGTGGTGGATAGAGCGAGGCCCAGGGAGCGAGCAGTGGTGGATAGAGCGAGGCCCAGGGAGAGAGCAGTGGTGGATAGAGCGAGGCCCAGGGAGCGAGCAGTGGTGGATAGAGCGAGGCCCAGGGAGCGAGCAGTGGTGGATAGAGCGAGGCCCAGGGAGAGAGCAGTGGTGGATAGAGCGAGGCCCAGGGAGCGAGCAGTGGTGGATAGAGCGAGGCCCAGGGAGCGAGCAGTGGTGGATAGAGCGAGGCCCAGGGAGCGAGCAGTGGTGGATAGAGCGAGGCCCAGGGAGAGAGCAGTGGTGGATAGAGCGAGGCCCAGGGAGCGAGCAGTGGTGGATAGAGCGAGGCCCAGGGAGAGAGCAGTGGTGGATAGAGCGAGGCCCAGGGAGAGAGCAGTGGTGGATAGAGCGAGGCCCAGGGAGCGAGCAGTGGTGGATAGAGCGAGGCCCAGGGAGCGAGCAGTGGTGGATAGAGCGAGGCCCAGGGAGAGAGCAGTGGTGGATAGAGCGAGGCCCAGGGAGCGAGCAGTGGTGGATAGAGCGAGGCCCAGGGAGCGAGCAGTGGTGGATAGAGCGAGGCCCAGGGAGCGAGCAGTGGTGGATAGAGCGAGGCCCAGGGAGCGAGCAGTGGTGGATGGAGCGAGGCCCAGAGAGCGAGCAGTGGTGGATAGAGCGAGGCCCAGGGAGAGAGCAGTGGTGGATAGAGCGAGGCCCAGGGAGCGAGCAGTGGTGGATAGAGCGAGGCCCAGGGAGCGAGCAGTGGTGGATAGAGCGAGGCCCAGGGAGCGAGCAGTGGTGGATAGAGCGAGGCCCAGGGAGAGAGCAGTGGTGGATAGAGCGAGGCCCAGGGAGCGAGCAGTGGTGGATAGAGCGAGGCCCAGGGAGCGAGCAGTGGTGGATAGAGCGAGGCCCAGGGAGCGAGCAGTGGTGGATAGAGCGAGGCCCAGGGAGAGAGCAGTGGTGGATAGAGCGAGGCCCAGGGAGCGAGCAGTGGTGGATAGAGCGAGGCCCAGGGAGCGAGCAGTGGTTGATAGAGCGAGGCCCAGGGAGCGAGCAGTGGTGGATAGAGCGAGGCCCAGGGAGAGAGCAGTGGTGGATAGAGCGAGGCCCAGGGAGCGAGCAGTGGTGGATAGAGCGAGGCCCAGGGAGCGAGCAGTGGTGGATAGAGCGAGGCCCAGGGAGCGAGCAGTGGTGGATAGAGCGAGGCCCAGGGAGCGAGCAGTGGTGGATAGAGCGAGGCCCAGGGAGAGAGCAGTGGTGGATAGAGCGAGGCCCAGGGAGCGAGCAGTGGTGGATAGAGCGAGGCCCAGGGAGCGAGCAGTGGTGGATAGAGCGAGGCCCAGGGAGCGAGCAGTGGTGGATAGAGCGAGGCCCAGGGAGCGAGCAGTGGTGGATGGAGCGAGGCCCAGGGAGCGAGCAGTGGTGGATAGAGCGAGGCCCAGGGAGCGAGCAGTGGTGGATAGAGCGAGGCCCAGGGAGCGAGCAGTGGTGGATAGAGCGAGGCCCAGGGAGCGAGCAGTGGTGGATAGAGCGAGGCCCAGGGAGCGAGCAGTGGTGGATAGAGCGAGGCCCAGGGAGCGAGCAGTGGTGGATAGAGCGAGGCCCAGGGAGCGAGCAGTGGTGGATAGAGCGAGGCCCAGGGAGAGAGCAGTGGTGGATAGAGCGAGGCCCAGGGAGCGAGCAGTGGTGGATAGAGCGAGGCCCAGGGAGAGAGCAGTGGTGGATAGAGCGAGGCCCAGGGAGCGAGCAGTGGTGGATAGAGCGAGGCCCAGGGAGAGAGCAGTGGTGGATAGAGCGAGGCCCAGGGAGCGAGCAGTGGTGGATAGAGCGAGGCCCAGGGAGCGAGCAGTGGTGGATAGAGCGAGGCCCAGGGAGCGAGCAGTGGTGGATAGAGCGAGGCCCAGGGAGCGAGCAGTGGTGGATAGAGCGAGGCCCAGGGAGCGAGCAGTGGTGGATAGAGCGAGGCCCAGGGAGCGAGCAGTGGTGGATAGAGCGAGGCCCAGGGAGAGAGCAGTGGTGGATAGAGCGAGGCCCAGGGAGCGAGCAGTGGTGGATAGAGCGAGGCCCAGGGAGCGAGCAGTGGTGGATAGAGCGAGGCCCAGGGAGCGAGCAGTGGTGGATAGAGCGAGGCCCAGGGAGCGAGCAGTGGTGGATAGAGCGAGGCCCAGGGAGAGAGCAGTGGTGGATAGAGCGAGGCCCAGGGAGCGAGCAGTGGTGGATAGAGCGAGGCCCAGGGAGCGAGCAGTGGTGGATAGAGCGAGGCCCAGGGAGCGAGCAGTGGTGGATAGAGCGAGGCCCAGGGAGCGAGCAGTGGTGGATGGAGCGAGGCCCAGGGAGCGAGCAGTGGTGGATAGAGCGAGGCCCAGGGAGCGAGCAGTGGTGGATAGAGCGAGGCCCTGGGAGCGAGCAGTGGTGGATGGAGCGAGGCCCAGGGAGCGAGCAGTGGTGGATAGAGCGAGGCCCAGGGAGCGAGCAGTGGTGGATGGAGCGAGGCCCAGGGAGCGAGCAGTGGTGGATAGAGCGAGGCCCAGGGAGCGAGCAGTGGTGGATAGAGCGAGGCCCAGGGAGCTTGTTCGTGCGGGCCCCGGCTCGGGTCACCTCGCGGGACCCCCGCCGGCCTTGGCGGCCGCGCGCGACCTTGGGGCGGGCGCGAACACCGGTGCGCCGCGGGAACACGGCGAAGGTTCCGCGGTGCCGTCCACGCCTTGCTTGCTTGCTTTCTTTTTCTTTTCCTTTTCTCTTCTCTTTTTCCGGTCGGTGACGCGGCGCTACGCGTCCGCCCGGGAACTGCGCCGCCACTTGCTGCATTCCCTCGTCGCGCCGGAGGTTTAGCGGGGGGCGCGGCAGCAGGCCGAAATACACTACACCGAGAGTCATTTAACCGAAAGTCACTAGACGGAACAGGCACTAGACCGAAAGTCGTTTCTCCGAAATTTCGTTCAAGTGACTTTCGGCCTAGTGCATGGAAAGAAACCGCGTGATTTCAAAATGATAGATATCCGAGTGGGGTCAGTTTACGAAAACAATTTTAAGATTGCGCTGAGGGTGAATTCGTAGCTCTGTTTCCGTATTTCGTTTTAAAAATAATTTGGGTAAGTTGAAAGGGGTAAAATGCATTTATTCAGATTCGTGAAAGCACTTGAATTACCCCTTTATGTTTATTTCTCCGCCATGTAATAAATGTTTTGGTTACCGCTCAAATCTCACAGTTGCCTAATGCACGACGTGAAGTCTGCGCGCCAGTCCACAATATTGCGCGATGCCGCGCTAAAAACACAAGCGAGCGTCGCACTCATGGTCATATATTGGGGGGGGGGGGGGGGTAATAAGTCGAATTAAGACGAATTAAGACGCCCCTCACTGAGGGTAACCGTGACTGTGAAACAGGTTTCATGACAAAACTATAACTAATGGATAACTTTCTGTATATTTTTAAGTTTTCTGCTTATTGTGTGCATGTAGGCCTAAATATGGGCAGTAGCCTATATTACATACTATCACCGTATCCAGTCCAGAGATGACGTGTCGGTTAACCCTGCTTGCGAATCATGCGTTGCATGTCCCTTTTCGGTTTGCGTCGATAAATAATAGCCATAGCCAGGGCTGGAGATCGGGGACTCGTCTGACTGCTTGTGTGTGTTTTGTTGACATTAGTGGTGATGTAAGGATACGGCGGTGATGCATCACTTTCCTACACAACTGACAAGATTTAGCCTTGTCTCTTAGGAAGTGGAGGGAAGCGACCACGGGTCTGTGCTTATCAGTATTTTTTTTTAGGTATTTTATGGAAGCCTCGAGCACTACATATTACAGCTTTCACATCGCCGTTCGAGTAGCCTAAATGTGTGAGTACGGAACGCTTGCAGGTCTTAATTGTTTCATTGTGTAGGTTTTGCTGACTGCCTTTCTTGAAAACATTACCCCAGTGTTACGGGGAGGAAAAAAAAAGAGAACACCCAGTGTTGGGGAGAACATGGAGTTGGAAAATTGTCAGGAGACGGCAGGCTGTAACGTAGTGGGAAGCCTTCTTTTCACAAACGAGAGAGCCAAACGCCCGATCGTGCATCTTCGGTTTTTTTTGTTCATTTTAATAAATATATATGGTGGTGTTGATAAAAGGATACTAATGGTCAATTAGGTTAGGTTAGCTACATTAAATATACGGAAAAAAACATGAACTTCGGGGAACTTCGGGGAACTTCGGGTTTTGGCTCTCTCGTCTGTGAAAAGAAGGCTTCCTGTAACATAGTTGTCAATTTTTCCCTCTCCATCGCCATGTTGTCACTCCCAAAATATTTCGGAAATGGTGCCTGACGTCTGATGATGGTTAATATACTGAATAGTCACTTCCATAAGTTTCCACGAGGCAAAAACCACACTTCAGCCAACGTTTTGGGCTCCCAACCAGTATGAGCTGGAGAAAAACACGGCCTAACCACGTGTACCATGTAATCACACAGTTGTGACCACCTCCAGAGAACAACCACGTCTAAAATATACGTTGCTTAGAACTGGAAGTGAAAATGTCTGCAGATCTTCAGCGTAAATAGCTCCGTTTCCGGGGCTCCCTTTGTAAAGGTTTTCTTCTTTCTGTCCATGTGGATGGTTGCGTTTCGTAATGGTATCAGCGACCCGCATCCTGGCGCTGTAGGGGTGGGACTGATGTGGGAGGGGAAATTACGCAGCCTGTGTTGCGTTCGTTGCAGCTAACCTCGTTTTGAAGCAGGAACGCGTGGCGTGATAGATGATCCTTTGCGTTTCTTCATGATTTGTTTCAATTTTTTTTTCTTCGGCAGATGAACTGTTGAGTTCTTATGCGTTGTTCTTGTTGTTGATTTTCCCTTTTCGCTAAGGCGAAGAGGAACTGAAATACTCAATATTCGTTCGAACAGTTCTCACGCCATGATAATTAATTCTTTACCGTTTAGAATTGAAATTTGGTCTTCGCAAATGCATGCATGGTACATTCAGAGACTATTGGCAATATTATTACAGTTGAAGTCATCCAGGAAAATGAATTCTGTACTAACCTTAACAGTGACTTAAACAGGGGAAACTGTGTGTGGCTGCCAGTCACTATTAAATTCTGGTGTTCCATCAAATTACATGCTATGCTTAAACGCACCAGAATTTTGAAATTGTAGTATTTGTAGATTTACACTATATATATGCAATTCTACTAGAATTGTTCAAGGTTTTATGATTTAATTTTGAATTATTTATCTTAAATGTTTGGCATGACAGGCGCGTATATGATACTCTACAAGGTTATTTATCCCTTTTTTTTTTATCATTTATTAACTGGTTCCAGCCACCAATTTCCAGGTGAGATTAATTGCTTATTACTCGTGGGCGATTACAGGTGTCAAAACAGTTACACTAGACCACTACCACTTACTTCAGCAAGTGTTTAAAGCTAGATGACGGCAAATAATCGCCGATTATTGATTACGTAGCCTTGCAAACCATCTTAACTCCTTTTATAATGCCACGTTACGAAAAGGCGAACTGAAGATCCACAATGGTCGGGTGGTCAGATCACCCACCAGAGCCATCCGGGTTCGATTTCCTTTGGGAAACGTGGCTGACGTTGCCGTAATCCGATAGGTTTTCTCGCGCCTTTTTATTCCGTCGTTGCTCCATTCTCGTATCATCAACCCCTCCTCCCCCCCTTCCCAATTGTATCACATGATCTCGATGACGAAGAAACGTCATTCCGAATGCTTTCACACATTCCGAGCCCATTAAAGGGGAAACAGGTTTGTGGACTCCACGAAATGTAAAGTGTAATAGTAAAAAAATGTGTGTACGAGCATATGTTGTACGTATCTTTTATTCATAAGTCGCTTAGTCTATTTTCTTTAGTGAAAGTACGTTAAACAAATAAAACCTCGTGGGCGCATGGCTACCACACATGGTAGAAGTGAAACTTCACTGTTTGGTTGTAGTTCTACTTCAGCTCACTAACAGCGCTGCTGTTACCGACCGTGTTTTCGGCAAGTAACTTTATAGTTGAAATATGATTCATAAATTAATATTTTGTGGGGCTTTAGTGGATGTTTAAGGATTTTTTTTTTTTCTTCAAATTTATATGAACAGAAAAATTCAATTTGTGTGTAATGTGCACTTGACGTATCCGCAGCCACAAGACCTCGCCACAACCAGTAGCTCGGTGTCGACTCAGAAATGCAAGTGGAACAAATATGGCGCCAAGTAGCAATGCAGTTGAACCAGGGGCGTAGCCAGGGGGGGGGGGTTTAGGGGTTCAAACCCCCCCCCCCCTTTAGCACCAAATATTTAATTAATTTCTTATTCATCACTCAAACAAATTTCATATTAAAATTAATAAAATTTTTACCATTACAATATTTAAATTTAAGTACCGAAAACTGCTAAAATAGCACTATTTTACACCTTAAAATCCAAAATTTTCCCGGGGGAGGACCCCCGGACCCCCCGCTTTAATACGGGGGGGGGGGGGGCGCATGCTTCTTAACACCCCCCATTCACAAATCCTGGCTACGCCACTGAGTTGAAACACTTTTTTTGTAATGCTCTGAGCTTTATACTTTTTTACTTTACGCTCTGATGACATCATCGCCTCAACTTACCACACCGGCTGTGAAGAAGTCACTTAAAAAAAAAAAAAAAAAAAGTGATTCGACTAAGTATACACTTAAACATACTTGTCCCCGGAAGTGACATCACAAGGGCTGTACCCGAACTGAAAGTGAAGTATGCAAGTGTGCTTAAGTGTGTAAGTAAACGTATCGGTGTACTTCTTGCGTACTTTTGAGTTGAAACGTCGCCATTTTGAAAAAAAAAAATTCTGTAGGTTTAGGTAATATTATATATAAAATTTAGTAATTTAAATATCTGATTTTTTTTCTTTTTTTGACTGTTATTAATAAGTTGAATAAAAAAGTAATGTTTTACATGTTTATAAGTAAGTAGCCTGGATTCGCGTGACAGTAAGGAAGCGTTATAAATTACTAATTTCGTTTAATCATTGTTTTACCAATAAATGATAAAAAAAAACTGTAAACCTGTTCGGCTGGCTTGTGCCGCTTGAGGAGGCCGAACCCGTCTGTATTCGCCAAGCACGCGGGTTAAGTACCTCCACGCAAGGTCGCAAGTACACTCGCGACTGCGTGCTTGAGCGCGGGACTCGGCCCGTCCTCGGCGGGAGTGGCGTGGGAGGGTGGTTGTTGACCGACAGCCAGACCCCCCCCCCCCCTTCTCTCGTTATCTCGCCGGCAACCTTGGGCAAGCCCCTGGGCCATCTTCTCGCCGGACCCTCGCCTCGTGTTGACGCTTCGCTCCCGTCACGTGGGCCAGCAGCAGGATGAAGACGGGAACGCACCACAACGCCGAAATATCACAACGCCGAAATACCACAACACCGAAATACCACAACGCCGAAATACCACAACACCGAAATACCACAACGCCGAAATACCACAACGCCGAAATACCGCAACGCCGAACGTACAATAACGCCGAATGCCAAATTGACCGCAACGCCGACAGCTAGAAAACTGCTGTGTACCACAACGCCGAATTACCACAACGCCGAAATACATTAACGCCGAAAAATGGCATTGCAGGAATGCCACAAAGGTTAGGTTAGGTTAGGTAAGGTTAGCACACAAATTCATTCGGTTGTTTTTTCATTTTGCTCCTGTGGCCCCCTCTCCCCGCAGCAACATTTTTCGGCGTTACCGTATTTCGGCGTTGTGGTACACAGTATTTTTCTACCTGTCGGCGTTGCGGTCAATTTGGCATTCGGCGTTATTGTACGTTCGGCGTTGTGGTAACGACCCGATGAAGACGAGGAGGATAAAGGGCATGGGGATGATAAGGACGTTAAAGGAGGTGAGTAGTATGAGGAAGATAAACGGTAAAGGGGAATGAGGAATTTAAAGGGAATGGGTAGGATGAGATACAGGATACAATGCTGATGATGTGGATAAGGAAGATAAATGGGAAGAAGAGGATGAGGAAGGTAATGGGATGAGAAATATAAAAGTTATGAGGGAATTAAGAATTTAAAGGGGATGGGTAGGATGAAATACAGTGGATGATGTGGATAAGGAAGATAAAGTGGATGAAGATGTGGAAGGTAAGGGGATGAGATAGATAAAATTGATGAGTACGAGGAAGATAAAGGTGATGAGAAATGTCAGATAAAATGGATGATGAGCATGAGGAAGATAAATGAGAAGAGATGTGTAAAAGGTATGAAGGGAATAAGGAATTTAAAGGTTATGAGGAGGATGAGATAAAGGAGATGATGAGTATGAGGAAAATAAGGATGATAAAAGGGGTGAGGAGGATGGGGAAGATAAAGGATTGAGTATTATGAGAAATATAAGTGGGATGAGAGTATGTGGGAGTTAGATGATGAAGAGGATGAGAGATATGAGGATGCGCAAGATTAGGATTAGAAGAGAACGAGGAATTAGTCGAGCCCCTCCAAGGCGATTTGGGTTCTCGGAACAAATTAGTTTGTTTGGCAGCGTCTTACGTCCCACGGTTCTACGCAAAAAAAATCCTACTGTCTTATATTTTTCCATTATTTGATATAATTTCGTTTTTGAGTCATCTACAAAAATGTCTGGCGTTACAGGGCACGAATACTTTGAACTTCCGGTAGAAAATAACTGGTGATTTCCCGGTGGCTACTGCAACAGTGACTGTTAAAATGTCCCCAGTCCACGAATGTTGACATCAGCAAGTGCCCAACGTTAGGTTCTGTCACATTCCGGGACTCAGTGAGTGATACGAATGCTGTGGCCTTAGCTGTGACTTAATATTAATATTTTAAAACTCAAGATAGCTTCTTTTTGAGGGGTGGGACCTCCAAGATTATAGTGGGCTCCGAACATCTTGGGGTACTGACTCGGTGCTCATTACGTTTTCGAAATAAAATAAAAAATTAATATATTGTAAGCTGACAACATTTTTTTTTAATGTTTCCGTTAAGTCGGGTATTAGTGGTTATAGGCATGTGCCAGCGGTAATTCTATAAATGCTATATATAGCCTGCCTTGAAATTGCAAACTGAAAATGCGAGGCTCGTTAACTTATTCGAGTGGAAGTGAGAGGCCAAAATAATATTATCAGCTGTTGTGAGAGGTGGGTTTACAAGCGATTGTTAACTTGCTTAGCCTTGGGAATTGAGTTTTGGTGTAGTTTTTTTTTTTATTGCTTCCGCCTGGCTGGCTTGTGGGGCTTTGAAAGTCACGCCCCTTTTTCCCCCTTGCTTTTTATCGTCTCGTCCTTTCCTTCGTACGCAGAGCTGTCGCTATTTCACTCTTCTCTTCTCCCCCCCCCCCCCCCCTCCTGTTTGCTTGTCGATTTTCTAGTCGTTGACTAGTTCCCCCATTGTTCCCGATCGAGTAGGAAACAGCTTCGCGCCGTGCGATAACTTTGCGAGATACTGTGAAGGGTATCGTCGGCTTGCCAGCGAGGCCGTCCGTCGCCTACGGCCAGTTTGCAGCGGTGCAATAAAAAAAAAACAGTTCCGCGGAGAGTCGTACTACACGAACGGAAAACGTCAAGCCCCGATGCCCGTAAAATTAAGTGTTCTAATGGATATGAACATGTGGATAATGTTCGCAGGCTTTCAACGGCCATTGTCTGAAGTAGCTTGGCTTCTGGGTTGTAGCCGTGTCCTTTGGCAAATAATTCACCGGCGTTTCGGACGACATTGCAGTCGCCATCATCAGGGAGCAGTTACCAGGTAACCGGGTATGGCGGAGAAATTAAGATAAAGGTGTAATGCAAGGCCCTTAAGTGCTTTCAAGAATCTGTATCGGTTGTTTTACGCCTAAAATTTATTCCGAAAATTCGCCTCTTAGCCATTTTCACTCTTCTAAAAACACACTTTAAAAACTTATTCCGAAATCAGAAGTACTTTTCAGCCTTTAGCGAATTCTTAAATGCTTTTCGTAAACAGATCCCCTCTCGGATATCTTGAGTAGTTTTGAAATTGCGTTGTTTTTTTTTTTTTTTTCCTGAAGCTCTGCGCACCGCATGTGTGTCCATTTGGGCGAGGCACGTAAGGCTGCATCGAATTGGGGGGGGGGGGGGGGTAAAACATGTCATTACTTTTCGGAAAAAAGTTGGTATCATCTTCCCAGTGCAACAGACGTGGACTCGAAGCTGCCGATGGTGTCGTGGGAGCGCCGGACAGTCGTGACAGAGACAGCCTCTGGTCTGACGCTAATTGCCAGGAAGAGCGTCGGGGGCAGTTGGGTCACGGGTGGTAGCGGTTGGCGCGACCGTACTTCGGGCAGAAGAGTGGCGTCGAAGACCTTGAAGTCCGCGTAGCCAGGGGCGACGCTCGCTTGGTGCTTCCAGTGCGGTGTCGCCTCTAAAAGCTGCGGACACCCAGGGACGCTATGCTCGCTACGTTCGCGATGTTCGCCACGAGAATAAAACATACGTACTTCGGGCAGAAGAGTGGCGTCGAAGACCTTGAAGTCCGCGTAGCCAGGGGCGACGCTCGCTTGGTGCTTCCAGTGCGGTGTCGCCTCTGAAAGCTGCGGCCACCCAGGGACGCTAAGCTCGCTACGTTCGCGATGTTCGCCACGAGAATAAAAACACGGCCACTGGCCACACAAAGCTGTGTTTTCTATGTTGTGCGATGTCGCCAGGTGTTGGGTTCTCAGCAATTTTTTTTCTAAAAAACGTCGCTGAATTCGCGCATCCGTAGGTAAACAAAAAAACATGTTTTCGCGCGGAATTGTGCCGTACCTCTGCTTTTTGCCTGTTTATGAAGTGAAAGTTCTCTCTCGTAAGTATTGTGCTTTAAGTAGTCAAGTCGACGGAAAAGTTAATCGAAAGATTACGAAAATATCCATGTTTATGGAATAAATCGATGGAAGAATATGGAGAGCAGGATATGCAGGACAATGCCTGGGATTTTATTCCAAAGGAATGCTATCAAACTGAGTTGAATTCATCCTGAAATAATCCAAAATTTTGGTTTCGTCCTAACACGTAACTGCTTCATCAAATTATGAAATTCTACAAATTTTTTTGTTTTTTATATTAAATTCGTGTTTTTTTTTTTACTTGAAGATTGCTCTGGCACAGTTACAAATGGATTAATTCACGGTCCACCATGCACGCTAACCTGCTTGGTGTCAGAAAAGGTTTGACTTCCTGCAAGGGTTAGGAATTTTTCATAACCTTGCTTCCGTACTGATTAGGTTAAACCTTCTTCCACCAGAGCAGAGCAAATACTGGAAAGTGTGGAATTTGTAACTTATCGTACGTGTTTTTTTTTTTGTTTTGTTAATTTTTGTCTCTATGTGAGTAATTGGCATATACATGAATTTTTCCAGAAGGGAATCTGAAGAAAAAAAAAGTTAAACTAATTAGAATGTGGTTTTCAGAACACTTACATCAATAACATGCTGTCTTTACCGAGATCTCGCATATTTTGCAGTTTACGAATTTTGAATATTTTTTTTTAATTGTGAGGATTAAAAAAGTTTGTACGTTAAATAATAGGCAGCGGGCACGACAGATTTGTTTGCACCGTGGCCTTTTAATTTCTCTGGACGGCCTGCAAGCACGAGTCTCGGGTGCGCGGGTAAGGTTGGCGTGACTGGAACCGGCGAGCGTCCGTTCCAGACGTCCTTCGCCGGACCTGGCTCAAGTTCTCCTTCGCTCGCCGGGCTTAAAGTGGTGGAGTGGAGGTGAAGGGGAAATAACTCTCCCCCCCCCCCCCCGGTGCCTTTTCCAAAGAAGTCTCTCAGAGCTAGGAGTTTAATTCGCGTTCCGCAAGCCTGCCCTCTAGACGTCCGAGTCGCCTTACCGCCTCTTCGTGCCGTAATCGTCTCCCGTTTATTGCCTTCCTTCTCCCCCTCCCTTTTTTTTTTTTTTTTTTTTTCCTTCGCCGTTTCGTGGCGGCGTGGCAACCATAGTTCGTTCCAACTGATACGAACTCTTGTTGAAATCTCGCCGACCGCCCGTTTTACCACGAGATGGTAGGTCCCGCGCAGGCCCAAGTCTGTACGGTATGTTATGATTCACGAGGCGTTAACCGGCACTCGCAGGGGTTAATAATTCTTCACGTAATTTGGCGCGAAGTATGCCGTATAGACGTGGGTCATAGTCAGGGCCGGTGCAAGGTAAATTGGCGCCCTAGGCGAAAAACCTTAATGCCCCCCCCCCCGACGGACACCCCAAAAAAATTTTTCCTTGCCTCAAAATACATCACGAAAGCCTAAGATTTTGTCAACAATCAAATGTAAGCAGGCTTGTTTTTTTTTTTACTTTTTTACTTATTACAAATCATAAACAGGTCACCGTGGACTTTAATTACTTATATCAATATAAATATTCCAAACTGTTACAAAAATCCATTTTCATCTAGTTTCACTAATCGTTAAACATATTATATGAGCTGTTACGTGTCGTGCTGCGCCGCCCCCAGCTACTTGGCGCCCTAGGCGGTTGCCTAGTTCGCCTACATGAACGCGCCGGCCCTGGTCATAGTCCCAGTTGTGAATGCTTTGTGCAGTTGTACAATGAACAGCTTACGACGTAAAGGGATGGATGATGGACATAAGTTTACCAAAGACTGTTCACAAGCACGTATTACGCACGCAGGCACATTAATCTACGTAGAGCAAACACGTGCGTTACATGCAGCGTAAAAATTTTTCACCTTCAATTTACGAATGACGCTGGTATCCCGCGCGTGGGGGGAGTCCCTTCGCAGTTGTAAGAGAGGCAATGGCGGCTTCAGGATGACTTTTCGGGAGGGGCTATCGCACAAAGAAAGGTCGTAGTTGCAAAAAAAAAATGAAAGTGTTCAGATATTGGCCTTGGAATATTATTTACAAATTACAGGTTTCAAATGCAGAATCTTAGTAAGCTCCATGCAACTTTTGGCGAGATAAAAGTTTTACGTATGAAATTAAATATTTAAGTAAACATAAATGTACAGTAATCAATAAAATTGGTCTCGGGAGGGGCTGTCGCCCCCACCGCCTCTCTTCTGGAG
This sequence comes from Bacillus rossius redtenbacheri, assembly GCF_032445375.1. Lineage (NCBI taxonomy): Eukaryota > Metazoa > Arthropoda > Insecta > Phasmatodea > Bacillidae > Bacillus > Bacillus rossius. Next base: position 32,353,181 of record NC_086339.1, on the reverse strand, counting down.
CCACGCTTGAAGAGAGGGCGGAGTCTGAAAGGCGGGAGTGCCGCCAGCTGCAGCAATGCAGATGAGCGACCACTCGGTGTGTTTGCGTGCGGTCGCCGGCCAGCGCTATAAATAAACCATCGCAATAATGGGGGCGATTACGATCCCTCGCTGAAGTGTTCCCGCCCGGACGCAGAGCGCGCCGTCTACCCTGCCTACACTTCGCCGCCTGAGTATTGGAGTGTTCTATGTCCACTTTTTAGGTTTTTTATGCTATGGACACGAAATTAATATTAGTATTCAATTGTACTATATCCACACACGTCTACGCACATAAAAATGTTTGTTCTTAATTTAAGACCAATATTATTTTGTTCTATGTAATGATATTCATAGTTGTTTGAACTTTCAAATGCTTATATCTCAGTTCCGACTTCAATGGACATAGAACACTCCAATTCTCAGGCGACGACTTGTCCTCTCTACGAGGAATAACCTTGGAAACACGGTTGCCGACGATGTTATTTGTGAAACTGCAAGGCAGAGATTTGTAAAAAAATTGCAAGTGATATCGTTGGCAACTGAATTTCCAAGGACTATCCTTGTAAAAAGTACAAAAAAAATTACCGTGTTCCTTTCGCTCGACCAAGCAGCAACAAGAATGTATGCCGAAAGAAAAAACTGGGGGAATCTGGGTCAAACTGCCCCCCCCCCCCCCTTTTTCGTTGTTTAAACAACCATAGCACCAAAACTCAACCCTTACGTTAAAACTGTGGAAACCTAACGATTAGAGCCCGGAAAAATTTGCTGTTTCAGTGACTTTCAGATCATCTATGTACTCGAGCAAAAACATAAGCTGCTCATTGGCTATTACTCGTGACACCTGTCAACTGGGATGCTTGTGATTCGATACTCCTTTCGTTGAGGGTTTTTCAATTGCTCAGGGTACTTTTAGGTAAACGTGTGGCCCCAATCACTGATGCAGCTTGAATGCGAGTGACTTTGGATTTTAGCGTATCGCGAAATGAATCCCGCGAAATTTTCAGGTCTCTACCTACTATTCACTGATCCCTACAGGCATGTATTTTTCGCGAAATAATCTGATCACGCTTTAGACTGCAAAAATTCTCGCGCTAGCCATTCAGGACGCGTTTGCTTCCGTTTGCATCGTGCACTGTGATTTAATGTCAAACCTTTGTAGCTATTGTATTTTCATCAAAATGTGGTAAGTGCCGTGTCTGGTGACATATTCAAGGGGGATTTGTTTTGGAATCAGGGTTATTTTTGTACGTAGTCCTTTTTTGAATTTATTTTATGAACACGTAGTGTTTGGCCAGTCGTAACCTGCGTCGCACCTGTGTGATGTTCATCGGGAACTCTCTAGTAAGTTGGAAGCTGAACTAGTCTGTACCTTGTTTTATTTTTTTGCTCAATGGTTTTCTGTAAAAATTTTCATTGTTGTCAACTGATATAACAAGAGTGCTCTTAGATTTACATTATTTTGACTACTCTCAATAGAGAAGCCATTTTAATATAGTTATAGCAAGTTTAATGTTAATGGCTTTGTTTTTTTCTTTTCATATTTGACTATTTATTACAGTAGCCATTTTTGATGAATGAGTATCATAAACAATGTACATGCTAACTTTATAGACAATCTTATTGAGGTCAACACTATTTCGAGTTTTATCATGCCATATATTGGGGGAAAGAGAAATTAACTATCAAACAAATTGGGTTATCTTTAATAATTAAATTCTTCAGATTTATCACCATATTTTGCATCAGTCATAAGCAAACTTACTTAGCTCTATCGTGTGCAATTCCACGTCACCAAAATAATGAAAGCCACTGTCCTTACGCAAATGAAACACGTGATATTTCTCGATTCCTGGAATACTAAGGAATAATACTAGAAGTAGTAAATATCAAGGCGCCAAATCTATTTAATAGTAAAAATAAATTCAGAAAGCAATTGATTGGATGTATAACATTAACTTCTAGTACTAAACCAAAAGAGGTGAAATTATGTCTGATTTAAAGCAGATATGTACTAAACTACTAAAGAGTTCATTTAAATTAAAGCACACTGAAAACTTAATCTCGAAACTGGACTAATTTTAAAATGAATATCAATAGCTTATGAATTAACTTCATCGTATAACTATAAGATCCAAACTGGCCGAAACAGTTTGTGTATGTTTATTACGTAGCAGCATATTCAGAGAGTGTGGCAGTTTGACAAATTATAAGATAGGAAATGTCTTTACCTCAGAGCTAAACTATAAACTAGCCTTAAGTCAAAATTTTGCAATTTTAGTTTTACTGCAGTTGTCTTAAAAGGGTTCTTGGAGCCATAGTGTGTAACTCTCTCAGAAAAATTCTAAGCTTTTAGCGAGATTTATAATAGTGTAAGTAAAAAGCTTTGGTTAGTCTAGTACAGTGCTGGTGTATCTGTGGCTGGTGGAAAAGGTTCCTCATTTGAAATAAATCACAAGTTCTTTGCCGCGCGCATATTGAGGTTGATGGAACTGTCTCATAATTAGCAGTTTTTTTTCCTTACTCTCGTGTAACGTAACCAATTGTGACAGGCTCGAGGTACAAAATTATTTTTTTTATGTAATTTATTGTCATCGCATCTTTTTTTTTTTTTTACATTACATCGCTGGTCAGATATCTTTGTGCAAACGTGCACATATTGGAGAGATCTAGGGAGAGAGAGTAATGAAATTCGGTACATACCGAACCTTGTGGTTACCATTGGATGGATGTGAATCGTTAAAAGCAAACAAAAGCATGTTCCGCTTCGCCGGCAGGTGGCGGCTAGGTCATTCTGACGCGCTGTTCTCCTGTCAGGGTCGTTGAGAGGGGAGGGAGAAGGTCATGGCGCACCCTCCCCCCCTCCCCCCCTATCCAATGTTCACGCACGCGGTCTCTTCGGCCGTCTCCGCTCTCCCGCGGGTTCCGGGTTGGAGTCCAGCAGTTCGAAAGGCCTCGTCAGGGGTGTATGTGTGTTAGTGAGGCGAGATGATAAAGAGCGACGCTCGCTGGTATTTCTAGCGCTGTGTCGCCTCTAAGCGCAAGGCTCTGAACTGGCACGCAGTCTTCTCGTCGTCACAGGATAACTGTGAAATTTGAGCTGTGACCGTAACATTATATGGTCGAGAAATGAAGATCAAGGTGTAATGCAAGTCCCTTAAGTGCTTTCAAGAATCTATACATGTTGTTTTAAGCCTTAAATCTACTCTGAAAACATGCGTTTTAGCCATTTTAACTCTTCTAAAAATACAGTTGAAAAACTTAATTCAAAATCAAAAGTACTTTTCGGCCCTCAGCGAACTCTTAAGTGCTTTTCGTAAACAGACCCCACTCGGATATCGTGAGAAGTTTTGAAATCGCGTTGTTTTTCCTGAAGCTCTGCACACCGTGTGTGTGCCCGGGTAGGCGGAGCCTTTAGGCCCACCCCACACGATGCCCATTTTCTGCTACAACTTATGTCACACCCATGGGTATAAAAATGTGCACGAAGGTTTGTATAGTAGAAGAGAAGAAAGAATTCCTAACTCCATGACACACGATACCTAGGCTGTCAACAGAAAACCAGCCAATGCAGTTGCCGACCAAAGTACGATTCTGGATAAACATATTGTTGTCAATATAACAAAATACGGGAAAAAATTAAAATTGCAATTGTTTATGTTAAAATTATGTAACCTGGTGAATTATTTTATATATATATATATATATATTATTTTCTGTATTGTATTTGTAAAAAAATATAACAAAGTTGGTTTATTATTTTTAAAAAAAAACTAATATGCAGAGCAGTTTTGAAATTAACGAGATTGTATTTTCTATTGGTATGTTATTTTCAAAATCTAGTAATATAAAATTTAAAGGATACTAGGGAAGTGATGTTTGCTTTAATGTAGTTTACTTATAATAAATATATATTTGGTACTAGATAACCCGGTGAACGTCGTACCACCAAAAATCGTTTTGATTGTAACTCTCAATAAGCGATTATCAATCCTAATCAACCTTCCAACTCCAATTCATTGAGATCGATAATATTAGCCGCATCGTTTACTGTTTGAGTTTCATTTGGTTATTAAATGAAACTCGTTTGTAATTCAAATGAATTCAATGTATTTTATTTACATGAAAGATAAGTTCAGTTATCATTCAATGCAAAGCTTTCTGGTAAACTGCGTTTTTTGTTTTGTTTTCCGGCGGGTAAATAAACAAAGATGGTGGCTCTCCGACACGCGAACACGCGATATATGTACTGTTGTCCATGCGCGAAACACGGAAACATCCGAGTTAATTCCGCGAACTACGAACGACTGGCCTTGTGATTTGTTGATGGTCATCGTGAAGGCCCGGCGCACGGGGAATTGCAGCCGTTTAAAAAAAAAAAAGAATGAAAGCCCGTTGGAATAATCGGGAGGCGCTGAATCATAACATCCTCTCCTTTGTACTTTCCTTGGATAATAATCGCCACGATGACGAGTTCATAAGCTTTTTCACAGCCAGTCTCGTTCCATTGCATTGTCGAGGTTGGTTGATGATTCGCAACGTGATGATGACTGAGCCTACTTTAAATTGCTAATTGTGAGGTGGTAATCCAGGCAGTTCCAAAGATTTCAAAATATTCTGTTATGGAATGTTAAACTTTCCCGTTTCTAGCAAATCTTTCAAATCTGTCTCTTGTAGAACTCCACCATCCAAAATCCTACCGTTTGTTCCACAGTTTACATAAATGAATTCATATTGGGCGTTGACGTCTGCGAATAGAACACTGAATAAACCCTTTGTAGTTATAGTAAAATGCACGAATTCAATTTTCGAACTGCCATAGTTTTTTTGAATCCTTCGAACTACTCATCCAGTCTGCTGATAACTTGGGAAATTGAAAAAAAAATAATTAAAAATAACATTAGGGCACTATTAATATGATAATTAAAACATGCATAAGTTTATGTGCTAACAATGGCCATTATGTATTATTATAAGTACGTGTATATTAAAACTATCTTAATGTTTGGGAATTCAAATATATTCGTGTTTCTGTTGACATTAAATTATTAAATTGGAATTTCTTTTCAATGGCTCAAAAATCGTCTTAAAATTTTCTTTGAACCTGAAGACGTAATTTACTGTTTCAAGTTTCAAGTGAATCTTTTTAACTCGCCTCCCACATCGTCAGCAAAATTTCAAGCCGTTTAATCACCGACCATACCGCCCGAACTAGTAACGTTACAACGTCGGAAAAAAGTTAAACGAACTCTTGACAAAAAGAAGGAATTATTTTTGAATAATGCTTCAGCTACGCTGGCAACATTTTTTGATTCAAAGTGTTTTTTAGAGCATAGTGTAGAGCTTACACTAAAGGAAGTTGATCAAAAACAATAATTGATAGCTGAAAAATTAATTTCAGATGTACTGTCCCAAGGAAAACTTGGGAATTTAACAGAAACCTCAACTGTTACACTAAATTAATGTCAACAGTGTCTATATTTACAAGTACAACCGACTTATCAGTTTCAGCCACAGCTATACACGCCACATTCTCCTTCACCTAATCAAGTATTCAAACATCCTCAAACCACTGTCACAAACATACAGTCACAAGGGATCAGAGTAACGCCCGGGTGAAGAATGTGGTGATAGCAGTATTGTCCACGAATATCTACTCTTGAAATAAAATTCCCAGAAATATTACTCAGTGTACAGCCATGACTATCCTATTTGATTAATAACATGTATGCAACCACCAATTACAATGTTGTTCCAAGCTTTTGCAATTATAATTGTTAATGTGTAGAGTGATGTTTATGTATTTATTAAAAGTTTATTTATTTAACATTTCAGTGAATTGTTATTTTAATTATTTACACAACATTAACACTTTAATTATTCAATAACAATATTTATGTTATTACCTTCAAGTATTCCACTGCAGGGTTTCTAATATGGTGGAGCAGGTATCCGGAATAATTAGTCCAAGCAACTGAGGGGAAACAGCACAGCTAAATTTCAAATCTTCTTAACTTCTGCCAGTAGCTAGGACGCGCAGGGCAGCAATTAGTCGTTCTTCTGGGCTTACAGATACTTGTAGTTAGTTTTCATTTTTCTAATTTTTTTAGTTATAAGATTTAAGTACAAAGTGAACATGCATTTATCCATCCTCAAATAATTATGCAGATCTTGTGGTTCTGAGATTTCCAGCTCTCTCAGCAATGACATGTCGCTATAGCAATTTCGTTCCACAAGCCACCTTTTAGCCCAAACTTTTTTTTTTCCAAACAAAATAATCTGCCAAACAATGCAGTACTACTTGCAGCCATTTTGCAAGTACAACACTGATAAAGAGACGAGCATTCTCGTGTAGTGTGTGACTAGCGGCTATGCGTCGAACATTTTAGCTGAGCCAAGTTGGCGAGCATATTCAATTTCAATTTAATATTTAAAAAAATATTACCGATTTACATACATATATTTTATATATGTTACTTGATCACTAACTTATTTTACTACTTACTTTGAGAAATTGTAACTAACAATTTTTGTAACCCAATGAGACAAAGATACCTGCATTTTTCGCATAATAAATTTAAATCTTAAGTTAAGGAAAACCATCTCGCATTGTCATTTAAGCTAACAGGTGTGGGTTTCTATGAAATGTTAGTTTAATCATTAATAATTTATGTACAATCATTTCCTAATAAACATGGGAGTTTTAAATAGAAAATTATTATTTTTTGTTCAAATTACTTGTTAGCATATAATTTAATTTTAATTAAAAATAAATTTCATAGTATAAAAAACAAATGGTCTGAGCTATTTATTAATACATATTTTCTTAAAGCACTTCATATGAGCCATCTTGGGAGCGCTTACTGGATTCAAGGAGGGCAGTAATAAAAGCAATGTGAACTAACCTTAAGTCTATTTCCACATTCTGTACAGTACTATGAAATAGAATTATATTGCTTAGGCCAGCTCATTTAAATTTTAGTACACACAGTATCCTAAATAAACTTACACCTCCAGACATAATGAAAGAAAGAAAAATGTATTTGAGTACTTCATTTATCTTTTAAAAAAATTCATATAATCAACAAAAATCAACAAAAAAAAAGAGTGCATGTAACTCAGTAAATGTTTTAGTAGTGAACCTTCGTTGACAATTCAAACCTCGACTTGTAAGTATATCATAAGGAATAAAATGGCAGAGAGAGAGAGAGAGAGAGAGAGAGAGAGAGAGAGAGAGAGAGAGTGTGAGTGAGATTGAGAAGGAAGTAAATTTTCTAAATAAACATGAATGAACAAAATTATTACTCACTTAAAAATAACTGCTCAGGAACCAATAATTATTGATCAGTGAATAATGATCAATTAGCAATAAATATTACTCACTGTTGAAATACACCATAAAAAAAACTGTGCATGTTACCATTTCTTCAAACAATTCTGCCATTTGGATCACGCCAAATCTCTGAACGAAATATGAAATCCTGCTATATATGAGGGAAATGCAGGTACTTTCTCAATAGCGCGCTCTACGCTGCTGGTTGAACAAGGAGGAACGCAAGCACGCAGGTAGAAAATATAAAATTCCAGGCACTAACAGCTGACTGTATAGGATACCTATATCTTCTGAAACAAGTACATGCTCAAGCACTCTGACTTATTCTTTCCTTTATCTATCTCTCTCGGTTCTAGTTTTTTTTTTTTTTTTGGATGGGGGACAAATCATTGCACAAAGAGGAGAATGAAAACAAGCCCAGCAACATATATAGCATAGTTTTCTCTATTTGGGACAAGTACATATTTTCTGTCCTTTTCATGTCAGAAACCTTTCATAAAAATGTTTCACGAAAACGTTGCATTAAAATTTGCCCTTGAAATTTTACTCTCACCGTGCCCAAAGAAGTTTCACGTCAAAAATCAATTCATTACCCGAGCTGTCTTTAGGTTGAGAAAGAAAATAATCCTGTAATTGAAGTAACTAGGCTGGAAGTCATGAAAGTATATTTTTCAACTGTCTTTTCGTGACTTGCATTTTGTGTTTTGATGCATCACTTCATTTCATAGTCACTCATCAAGTATAAATAGTGGTAAACTATCCACTTAAATGGTGTGGAAATTATCCCTTACAATGTTTTGGATTCAAAACATAAAATTTGGCACGTTCATTTATATCTATTCCTTATTATGCTTAATTCTGCTTATTATATGTAAAAAATTACCCTGTGATATAAAAATTTGTAAGACTGAAATTCATAAATAAGTCATCCATGTATTTGTAGACATCCTGTTACAAAACATAAAAGTGAGAGCAACAACAGAAGTGCTAAATTCAAGTTTTATAGTTTTTGAGTTGGTGCGGGGGGGGGGGGGGGGGGGCAATCAGAGAGAGTTGGTATACCGTGCTTGGCACCTGTGGCAACTGCTGGTTACTCTTTTGTTAGTATAATAACAATTGGGCAAGGTGGTGTTACATCACCAGGCATGAAAGTTTGATGGATTAGTTTTGCAACTCATGTAGATACGCCTATTCTTGCATTTAAATGATGCTTTTGTTTGTCTGCGCAGTGTTCTTGAAATTAGATTATCAAATGAAAGCTGAATGTTATTTTGCACTTCAAAACTGTATTCTTTTCATTTCAAGTAGGTCACCACGAATCAGAGCAGTTTTTTTAATGGCTCAGTGTTCTTTATGGCAAATCAGCTGGAACTGCAAAATTTAAAAAATAATTTACAATTACAAAAATAACTGTTACATCAAAACACATTTGCAACAAAAAAAAACTAGTGTGGTAAATTTACAGTGATAGCCCTTAAACAATAGTGTTGATAAGAAGAATAAATAACCAGTGTGGTGTGTGAGACAACCTTTAAGGAGAAAAACCAACCCCATTGCAGGTAGTGGCTGTGGTTGTAACTACGACATCCCGAATGTGAGCAGTCAGCCACCGCTTTTTTTGCACGACCAAACATGCTCAACGGTAGCAGGGGGAGGGAGGGGGGGGGGGGTAAATGTAAACTGTTTGGAATGGCAGTGCAACAACTTCTAAATAAAATCATCGTGCCGGGTGCCAGAGCTCCCAAAAGTCACTGGCACGGCACCAGGCAAGGTATGGCCCAAGGGCGGGTGCCACACCAGTTTTAGCACATTGACTCTGGGCGCGCTCTGCTCCTTCGCGCCAGGTGACGCAGGTCGGTGCAAGGCCCCCGCTCCCTTTGATGTCGGCGCGGGTAGCCATCGCTCGTTGGTCGCAACGGGGTGGTACCTGGCCCCATTTCTCCTATCCCGGGGCCCCGCCCCGCGACGTTAGTTATGGCTCTGCACCAGGCTCGCGTCTGTTCTTAGGATTTATTTTTATTTTTTATTTATTTTCAATCCACCTGCAGATCCCCACATGCGCCAACAGCTCAAGGGGTATCAGGCCTTGTCACATTATAAACAAAAATTAAACATAGTTAAAATTGCGATAAAATAGTCAAGTTTACAATTATAATGAATTTTGCTAATTTACACTCTCAACAAATAATCACAAATAATCACAAATAATCACAAATTTTACAATTTTCACAATTTACAAAATACAACAAACAGTACATATTTATCATTTAATATACTCTGAATCATTTATAGGGTGTCCTATTAATTAGATAGCAAATTACATATTATTTACATAGTCATTACAAAGTGTTTATTTCACCAGCTAAATAAATATTTTTTCCTTTGATGTATTCTCTAATAACTTTTTTGAATTCATTAAAATTTTCATATATTTGTTTACTTTAATATCTGGTAGGTTCCAGAATGGAATTTTACAATGCTGTAACATCAGTACGTCATATTGATTGTAGTTAATAGTGTCACCAAAAATGGGATTTGGTGTCGTGTTTCTATTTTCAGGTATTTTTTTATGCTTTAGGCAGTGTACTTTCGTTAGTACTCAATTTGGTATGATGTATTGGCTATAAGCCAGCACACACATCGGTCTGAAGTCAACGGAAAATCTTCGGCGGCATGTTCATTGTGAAGGTATAGGTTTGAAACAAATATACAAGTTACGACTTTCTGTCTAAAGTGCTTCTTAGGCTGGCATATGTTTTTGAAGTTGTGGCTGCAGATAATAGAGAACTATTTAAGGTGAAACACTAAGCATGTAGATAATTTTTTTACTGAACACAGTTCTTCAACCACCACAAAACTGGTAACTGTTTTAAAGTCATATATATATATAATACACACACACACCAACCTTGGTAAGCACTTAAGACCATCATAAGTCTAATATACATTTACAACTAATTTTGTTTTGTGTTGAACCTGCAGCAAAAGTTTGCCAGTTGAATTTCGACTAACCGTGTTGATGTGCTTCGAAAAGGAAAATAGACTAGAAGTGATTACTCTACACTAAGAAACTTGTGGCTTGGTGGAACAATTATTTTATACTTGTGGGGATGATTTCAGTACTATCATGGCTAGAAGAAAAAAAGAAGGAAAAAAAAACAGAATTCCATTACCAATTGAAATTTGTATATATATATTATATAAGTATGAAATAAAGGATGTTTTGCTTGATTTTCTGCAGAAAAATTATACCAATACAATATTCAACATAATACATATAACTTTTGACCTCCAAAATATCCTTAATCAAAATTGTATTTTTCAGAAATTTTGCCATCTGAGATATTTGACATAACCATCAAGAATATAGAATGTACACACAGATATTTGAATTTAATTAAATATAAGCAGTAAAATTGCCCTCTTGACATTGCACGTGGAAATGCCCAAAGCGACGTCCTGCTCTGCTGAAGTCAGCTTGGTCAATGGCCTATGTGGGTTGTTCACACATCACAATATCCCTTACCCTTCACTTAATTCACAAGCAAATTAGGCACTGAACTGCTTAAACAAAAAATTTAGAAAAGGTGGTTAGTCTTACAGTAAAGTTTTCTTTCTCTCTGAAAAGTTCTGATTTCATTTTTTTTTTTGTTCATTTGACAAATATAATTAATACAGCCTGTGTTTTGAGATTAGTTTCAGCTGATTGCAAAACAATTATTGTCTGTATAGCATGCCTGTGCAATGCCTTTACAATGCCTTTGCAAAGGAAAAGTTAATATGTGAACACCTTGCATGAGAGAGAAAATTATGTAAATGCTCGGCTTTCCCCTAACATTGCATTCTTGCTTTTTACATAATTGTTTTTATTTTATTGCAATTCCTATGTTTGTTATACTACACAAGAATATTATATTATTTTTTATTACAGGGTGTCCACATTCTGGAGTGTCAGGAAGAAGTGAAGGAAGTTGGATTTGATCAAGGAAAGTCAGGGAAATTTACTTGAACGTTCACGGAAATTCCATAGTGATAGTAATTTGAAGAGAAACTGTCATCCTCCCGGTGTGCCATCACCCAAAATGAGGAAGCATTTCTTTTTAGATTGTGTTTTATTGCATAGTCAAGTCATAACACACTATTAAATGGTGTAAATGCTAGTATAGAGAGGAATAGGCCATCTATGGGGATGGTTGATGCTGAATTTTCTTTATTTCATATAAATTTATTTTAAAAAAGTTAATTTATTTTTTAAAAAAATAGGCATGAAAATTTGTAATTTTCATTATGGAAATCATGCAGAAGTCAAGGAAAGAATTTTTGTGGACACCCTGAGTAGTTAAATTTTTCACCATTTACATTATACACGTTATGTGCTATTCGTGAAATGTCAGGCAAAAATTTACTATTGAAATGGTCTGTCTGACTAGAAGCTCCTTTTCAGTTTTTTCCACTGTAGAGTAATGCATAAAAATTAACTTTGCTCGCATATTTTTTTAATATATATTTCTTTGTAAAGGTGCAGAAATATTGAAGAACCATGAACTCATCATGGAAGTGGGAGCTGAATCATGAAGTTTTAGTGAAGTGTGTGCATATGCTCGCTCCCATATTTTGCGGAGGCTGATGGTCCGACCAGTGGTTTGGTCAGCCGGCACTGCACGTGCGGTGGGTCTGATGACGATGTGGGGTGCTGTGTTGCTCTGTGCAGGTCTGAGCCTGGAGAGTAGCCTGACAGTCAACACGATGGGCCCGCAGTCTCCTCTCGACCTGAAGCCGGACACGGCTGGCCTCCTCAGTCCCGGCAACTTCAGCCCCACGGGGGGAGGGCCAAACAGCCCCAAGTACGTACTACCAACTGTGTGAAACATGTCATGTGCATTGTACGTTTTGCAAACTGTCTTACTGAAGGTTATTGATCCCACACCAGTGTTGGCCAACCGTCATTATTTTCGAGGGCCAGAAATTCATTTTTTGGATTAATCTGAGGGCTAGACGCACACGATAATTTTTTTACAAAAATGTTTATGTGTGTAACATCTTAGCTCTCAGTACATGGCATTTGGTAGAGTAATTTTGTGAATGGAATTGAAGTGTGTAACCACGATGCTGCCATCTGTGGTAGATGGCCTGAACCAAAGTTCACAAAGCCAAAGGGAAACTTGATAGTATTAACTGTTCAGTGAACTTGAACAAGATGGGCAGTAGGTATTTTATTAAAGTTTCTTGTCAAAAACCAGGTCCGAAGCCAGGGTTTAATATTTTTTCAGATCTTTTCGGCTTTTATTGGAGCTGTTTCATTATATATTTCAACCTTTCGCCCTGCAAATTGAATTATTCAATAGTAAATGTAGCTGCTCCGTAAGCGAAATTAAGCGGCAGATGTGGAAATTGTGTGTGATTCGCGTCATGAAATATAGTTGAAAACAGAATTTTTATTATAGTCATCGCCCTCTGCATTATTATTTTTTTTAAATATACGTTACATTTTGTGTCCAAGTTTAGTATTATAAGTTTATTTGCGAAATGAGAACACATAAATTTTCTTTTTACCAAGGTTATATATCACACATCTCTGGTGAATACTAAAAAGACTTGCTCACAATTTATTTTGTATGTTTTATTATTCTGTAGGTTAACAGATAAATCTAAAATGTGGCATGTGATTTTAGTATGAAAAAAATAAATGAATATATTTCTCTTAAGAATAATATGTATATGCAAATATATTAACTTTAAATCTAAGAAAAATTATAATGGAACTCTATATAAATTACAAAAATATAAATAATGCTTCCCAGTGTTTCTGTGGGAATAACATGGCTTTATATACAGAAGAACCCTTTTATAATGTTTTTCAAGGGAGCACAAGAAAAAAAATTATAAGCAGGAAATCTCAATTTAGCACTTAACAATATTTGAGCCATGTACCAATGGACTCACCAAGCTATGTAAACAACTTTAATGTTAAAACCAAAGATAGTATACTTGATACATGAATTTTCTGAAACAAGCCAACAATTTTTCAACTTCGTCTTGTTCCCTGGTTAAATTTTGTATGTCTTTAAAGATATACTGCCACATTTTTTGTAACATTGTCTCACTTTTCATGATGACAACATTAAGAGTGAGAACGTCTACTCCTTCGCCACCTGAAAATGTTTAATTTTGGGATTCCTACGTATCAATGGAAAAAAAAAAAATTATTTGTAAGCAATAGAAAACACTTTTAGAACACTTTTAGTTATGCCCACACTCAATGGTTGGCAACTTAAATATTGTAGGACTATGTACGTGCATCTGAATACCCACTGGAATGGCAAGGAAGAGAAAAGTTGACTAAGGGTGCTAACTGACACGTAACTATGAACACTGTGTACCTTCAGTATATTGCATAAAATTGTATTTTAACAAACTTCATGTATTGTATGGCAGTGATTGTAAACATAAACATACATAAAGGAAACTTTTTATCTTAAGTGTTGGAATAATTTGGTTTTAATGTTTTAAAATTTTTTTCCCCATTTATTGAATGTTAGAAAGCAAACATTGTAAGCAGGAAATTACACCATTTATGAACGTTATATGCAGGAAATAAATACATTGTCCTTATGGGGGAAATATTGGGACTTTAAAAATATGACATTATAAGCAGGAAAACATTATATGCAGGAACATTATAACAGGGTTCTACTGTATATCAGTGTCTACGGACATATTTTGCAAATGCAACTACAGTTAATGTGCCACAGTTTATCTGATATTTCTTTGTTGAAAGATTCTCTCTAAGTAAGCATACAAAAATACGTCGTCGGCCGGGTGCAACTCACAGGCTGCTTGTTGGCCATCACAGTCATATATTATTAAACAACAATTATTGTGTGTGTATATTATAAGTATATAGTATGTACTGGCTTTCTCAAAAACTGCTCTAAAGAATTTCTTTTTTAAATTTACTAGTGGTTTTTAGTGGCCAGAAAATGATCCATCTGGGTTTTCAACTTTTGGAAAAATCTTTTTACTGTACAGTTTTTATTTTAAAATACGTAATTGCTCCAGAAAATAGTATTTAACCATGGGAATTTTAATATCATAGTGCCAAGTTAATAATGCCCATTTTCGTTTAGCCTTCTTATTATTTTATTATTCTAAACAAAGTTTCTCTTTCGAGTAAAGGTCCAAATATTTAGCTTTATTGAATAACATATTTTATATTAAAATAATGAAACTGCAATAACCAAACACTTTTGAACATAGAAATTTATGTTATGTCAAAGAGAGTAGCAAAAATGGTTAGATTTTGTGTCTTGTTTACACTATGTAAACTGACTGACATTTAAAAGTCAAAGTCATTTCCAATCGTTACTTATTCAGATTTAAAACAATTTATGGATATATACCATTACCAGCCATTTAAGAATGGCATAAGTCCATGAAAATGTTTTTAATCAGTAGCACCCATTACAATAACCATTCAAAAAATGTATAATTAGTTTTGTAAAATAGATGTTCATATTTTGCTGTTTTTGTGTGGAACTTCAGATAACAACAAAACTTCTAACATTTCATATTCACTAATTTTTTAATATATTTATAGTTTTTATAGTATTTTTTTAAACCAAAAGCTTTTTTATCTATGCTTTGATTTGTACATAATAAGTTGGTTAGTTTAAATATTACATACTTGTGCATTCTTATTTTTGCCAGATAAAAAATAATTGTTGGTTAATTCTGTATTGTTTTTATGCCTTTTTATTTACCCACGTAGTTTTAAATTAAAATAAACCTACAAAAAGGAACAGTGTGCGTTGTTTGTGGTACAGTGCAGTTCCTGCGTGTGCTCAGTTCTTTCAGCATTGGCCACAGCAGCCTGCTGAGCAATTCGTCGGGTAGTCAGTCGAAAAGTTCGACTTCCTCGCCATATCCCCCCAATCACCCGCTCAGCAATTCCAAGCATCTCTGCTCGATCTGTGGCGACCGGGCGAGCGGGAAGCACTACGGTGTTTACAGGTAACGCTCCCGTTGCTATTTCTTAAAAATATAGATTTATGTTTTGAATTGAAGTCTAACATTTTAGTTTTTTTAAGATTCAAAACAATTTAATACTGGTATAGTTCAGTAAAAAATGTCTTCCTTGACTTTTGCTTGACTTTCCATTATTAAAAATACAAATTTTCCTGCCTGATTTTTTTTATAAGTAAAAAGTTCCTGTTTTGAAATCATCAGAAATAATCTACATAAAAAATACTTAAAAATAATATATGTGCTTCTAAATCGTAAAAGATAATTTAGTGATAGAAATTGTTTTTATAAATAATAATCTAGAGTATTTTCAAGTGTACCTATTTATATAAGTGAATTTATTTTCATGTGTAGATAATAAAATTGCATTATAAATTATAACATTATTATTTAATATATAATTAAAATTATAAATTAGAAAAAACATTCATACTTATCGATTTGCATTTTTGATTAAATTTTATCTCAATTATTTTACTAAATTAAATAATTAAGTTTATACATGTGTATATATTAATATTGAATACTAAGTATTCATTTAAATTTTTAATTTGATTGAATTTATACTTAAAACCATATTTATAATATCACGTAAGTCCTATTATTATTTTATTTATATTATTCTAATACAAAATTAGTCAGTATTTTGTTACACCAACTAAGTATAACTTCGAACACGTGTACACAAGGACACACATATTTTTTTTTAAATTTAATTATTTTATTAATCATCTTAAATTTACAGGAATCAGTTGTGAATCCTATTCCAGCCAACGTGATTTGGGTTTGGTTTCCTTAGATCAACTGCTTGTGTGTTTCCTTACTGCAGGTCATGGCTTATTTCTTCCCCGGTGCCCTTGTTCTGTGTGAATGTGTGTTACCATCTCAGGATCATCGAGAGAAGCTAACAGACCTGGTTGCTAATTATTTAATGTATAACTTTTAAAACCCCACAGTTACAAAAAAATTAATATATTGTTACAAAAAAATTTATATATTGTAAATGTTACCGTCGCCGTAACTGTAAATGTGATCTGTGTTTATTTCATTTCTTGTAAGGTTTCCTATATAACAGTCGACTTTTAATTTTTGCTCTATCAGGGTAAACACAAGTTTTTTTTAAAAAATCTCTGAACTGAATTGGGGCCTACTGATGCTCGGGCCTCAGGATTATGCCCCCGTTCCCCCTTGCCCCTCCCTCTCTTGACCGTCAATAGTGTTCTCGCTGTTGACTAAACATTAAACACAAATATAATTACAAAAAAAATAGATCTTCAGAAAAGTGTTAAAGACACCATAACTGCACTGTAAGTGCCACAAAAACAACTTGTTCAGTTTAATCTTATACGTACTCTCTAATTATTCCAGAACCATTTTTCATGCATCTACTTATCATGCAGAGTAGGGCTAATGCTTTTCTGTTTATTACGTCACTTCAGATAAGTAACTGGATTTGTTTAATCTTTGGTGCGGGTGGTAAGTGGAGGTCACTCGACGTTTGCCTGGCTCTTGTAGGTTCAAGCAGCTTAACCTTGGGCGAAAGGCAATGAACTCATTATTCTGCCGGAGGTTTCTTACAGTAATAATAACTTCATAGTGTAATGGCTCCTCTGATTTTTTTTCACCTTGAAACAGTGCGTGTAATTGTAGCCTGCTTGTCTGCATGTGATTTCTGCTGAGAAGATAGTCTTCGTACCTGCAACTAAATGATTTTACTTCAAGGAAAACCGCTTCTTGTTTTTTTTCTTTTCTTTGATAACTTTTTTTTATTATTATTATACTGAAGTCTCGCTAATCTGAACCCCGCTTGCCCGGACATCCGGTTAATCTGGACAGGATTTAAAAAAAAAAGAAGCAGAATTTACTAACCAACAAAATTTTTATTTTCAATTTCAAATATGTTTTGGTTTATTAATCTTACATAAGTTCATAGGTTTAAAACCTAGGTCTATATACGGAAGTATTAAAACTAAAATTAAACTGTATGAAACGTTATATTCATGAAGAAGAAAAAAATTTATTTTCATAGTTTTACCCATCTAAAACTTGTATTGTGTGCAATTTAAGATAAATTCTTTTTAATGTTGACAGGGTCCAAACTTATTTAATCCGGATTAGCAGGACTCTGCTGTATTTCATAATGTTTTAAAACATACAATTAAGTTAGTTTTGAACATCTTGTGGGCTAATGTGTCATCGCTAACTCTACAGTTAGGTTTATTTTCTGCAGAGACATCATATTCTGCTTCAATGTGTCAGTCTGTAAGGTGTTTAGATTTATTAGTTTTTTTATATATATTTATATTTCCATTTACTAAGCAAGGAGTGTTATTGAACATCATTAATCCATAACCTGTAGGTCTGCTTCACTACTCCCAAATTTAATTCACTTTTGTTCTTATTTTCAACTTGTATGCATTTTGTGTTTCAAAGTAAAATTGATTGGTTTCTTTGGACTTGAATTATTTATTTATGATAAACAATTAAAATTTATGGGCAATCAAAGGCATGGCTGTTAATCATAATGAATTCTGCAAGTAGTCAACTGTTGTATTTTTGCGAGTCATACTGATTTTAGTTTAACATGATTGTTTATGCTGAGTTAGTTCTTATTCAAATATTCTTATTGGTTTCAACAGATCAGTGTTTATCAAAACAATTTCTTTTGCTTTAATAATCTTCATTATTATTTTTCTTTTAACATCCCCTAACATAATTATTTCTGTAGAAATACTGCTTATTGCCTTGAAATGGTTGTAAAATATCAATGGAATGACATGGTAACAAAATGACACTTCCTGTGTAGTTTGTCTTAAAATAAATGGTTTAGATTTATTTGTACACTAAAATATTTGTTTCTGGTTACTTACATTTTGCTTTTATGTTGCATTATCCATTTTATTTTCACACAATATAGGCATTTAATTTTTTTTTACCATTTCTATATTTTTTATGAAAAAATATATCTTGTTTTTTAAAGACAAAAAATTGGCCTTGCAGTTTTTCAGTTGATTGTTCAGTGGTTGCGTTTTGCCACCTTTGTTAGTGTCTAATTTTAAAATGAATTATTTTAAGAGTTTGCAATCCTGGAACACACTCCCCCCCGTGACCATCATGTGTCCGCACCAAAATAGTTCTGTAGTTGTGTGTTTGGCAGCTCTGGGTGTCTCGTCCAGATCTGTCTGTCTTGAAGATAAATAATATTGCTAACTGCTGTGTTAACTTAGGAGCGAGGTCAAAAATATTTCCAACCTTTAATACATTACTTAATTTTAAATTGTAGTTTTTAATACTTAATTTAAGTATTAATGCAGCAAAGAGAAATGCCAAGATAAAAACAATATTATAATTGCAAGTTATTAAAGAAAACTGAATAGTATTGCCTAACATGCAAAAAGCTCAGTTTATATTTTACTGTGTATTTTATTATTTTTTACAGAAAAGTATAATTCAGTTAGCTTATTAGTGGTTCTACGATGTTAACTTACTAATAAGTAAACCTTATCAAAGCTTATTCTTATAGATGCTTACCCTTTGATATTTTATGTACATTTGAAGTGCAGAGGATAATTCTTCACCATATCGCTAGTTCTTTACTAATTCACCAGAATTTGCATAAGATTTTTTTCTTATATGCAGACAACTACTTTCTCAGTATTCATTTGTGTCTACAATTAAAAAGTTAACAAATAGCTTGCTAATAAGTGGATATTAATGAAATATATTCTGGTCAGCATTCCTTCTATGGAGTGAGGTGGTACAGTGATAAGACTGGACTGGCATTTACGAGGATCAGGGTTCAAACCCCGGCTCAGCGTTTCTGATTTAGGTTTTTCATTATTTTCAAAACACTCAACAGGTTTCTTACAGTAGACCATCGTAAATTTCTTCTGCAGAGTCCTTGAATTATGCCCTCGTGTATCTGTTTCTAATGGCATCGCTGTGGACAAGATGCTGAAACTAGGGCCGTTCTGATACCGATACTGGTATCGGATGTTGTTCAATATTCAGCTCTCGGCTGATACCAAGATATTGGCACAGGTATTGGGGGTATCAAAAAAATAATCATTCCATAAGTGTGATTTTTTTTTAATACTTGCTATGTTTATTTGGTAAATTTTAATAATATTTTTATTTTAGTAAATTATTTAAAAAAAAATTTAAAGGCAAATCTTAAAATCATATAAGCACTGTTTAACTTCAAATAAATATAAATAAAGATGTTTACCTAATAAATATGTGATGCAAAATTTTCATTAAACTTGCTTTGATTTAAGATTTAGGAAAAAAAAAAGAATTATATTCTCAAACATACTTGGTAAAAGATCATGTTTCAATTATTTATTCTTATAGTGTGGCCAGTAATTGTGAATGCTGATTGTAGTATCAGGTATCGGTGGTGGTACCAGGAATTGGTATCGGAAAAGGAGGTATCAGAACATCCCTAGACTTAAAAACAAATAAAATAATTTTTAAAATGTAATTCTTTTCTGGTAGTGAAATTTCTAGTCATTTTTAAGTGTACCCTAAACCATAGTGTTGGACCAAAAGAAGTAATTTGGTTGCATTTAATTTGGGATTGTGAAATGGTAGATAAAATTATTTTTGTTTTGTTTTTTCCTTCTTCATAGCTGTGAAGGCTGCAAAGGTTTCTTCAAACGAACTGTTCGGAAAGACTTGTCATACGCCTGCCGCGAAGAAAAGAACTGCATTATCGACAAGCGGCAACGCAACAGATGTCAGTACTGTCGCTACCAGAAGTGTCTGGCGATGGGAATGAAACGTGAAGCAGTACAGGTACCCAGACACATGTTTTAATCTTCATTAACTCTTTAATTGATGTGATCGATTCGTGTAGATCACTGCCTTGTTTGCTTGCGTTGGTGTGATTTCAGAATGTAAACTTTCAGTACTAAAAGTGAAGTAAGACGGCTAGAGAACTGGACCACTATATACAGGATTTACTTTTTGTGGGGAGGAGTAATAATTGTTAACACTGCACAGTTTACTGATCAATAGAACCGTCAAAAAATATTACATAATGGACTCAGTTGTTGTGGGTTGTTGAGGTTACTAAATCTTATTTTAGTTTTTGATATTTCATTTATTAGTGCACTAAAAAAATTTTCTACAACTAAATACTTTTGATAATTTGAACAAAAGCTTCTTTCTGTTGCTAAAACATTTGTAAACCGGGGCACTTGTCATTGTTTACAT
Organism: Bacillus rossius redtenbacheri; assembly: GCF_032445375.1. Classification (NCBI taxonomy): domain Eukaryota; kingdom Metazoa; phylum Arthropoda; class Insecta; order Phasmatodea; family Bacillidae; genus Bacillus; species Bacillus rossius. The sequence continues at coordinate 32,332,591 of NC_086339.1, read as the reverse complement.
TAGATGATTTTGACAGGTCTGTGGGTAAATTATAAGCGAATGCTTGCACCATGCACATAAGAAACAAGTCTATGATGAAAATGGTTGCAGGTTAAAATGGATGTGCTGTGGTGGTGGTGTGTGAAAAAAAAAAACAATGATTTTCAAATACTGCTTTGCTGTATGCTTTTGTACATCCCACAAAATCTGTTCTGAAAGACATACAGTATACTCCCGATTATCCTGGTGCAAGTTATCCAGTTTGTGGATTAACCATGCAATATTTCACTTTCATAAACCATAAAAATAAGAATAATTTTTTACTTTATTTTCGTGCGTGCTCAGTAGCAAGTGGACTTGTGTAGCATTAAATACAATGCAATGAATTGGTAATGTAATGAATTAATAATGTGATGAATCAAAAGCTTTTAGTGGTAGTTTATCTGCGCGCAAGTCATGGCAGACACGCATTTAGTAAACAAAGAGTCAGGAATTACGTTAACAGATTAAATAATCTTCCTAATATTAGAAAATTTTATGTTTATACTTTTTAAATTGTTATTAGAACTGAAATATATCTACTATATCACTGCACTCACTGTCGCGAACTCACAAGTGTTCAAATGTAAGTGACATACTGGTTAGTTTTCCTTTTATTGAACTAGGAAACAAATAATGACACAACTGAATTTAGTTTTTAATACTGTTTCACACTGATGCCAACATTGAATCACTCTTCATATTTCTGTCTTATTAAACTGTGACGTGTCAGCCGGCCTCAAGGTCAACACTCGCTTGAATGTTAGATGATTTATTGCATCAATTCGTAAATTGTATATCTACATTTAAAATCAATTTTATTCTGAATGTCTTCAATAAAATGTGTATTATATCAATTGTAATCAATGTATTTTTGTATTTTCATAAAATTCTTCATTAAAATCCTAATAAACTACTATCTAATATGTAGACACTGAACTATTTTTAAATTAACATTCCACTCTTTATATCAAAAGTTACAATACCCTAAAATAGACTTAAGGGGAATGGAAAGGTAAAATATCTTGGGAATGCTGGAATCGAATATCAAGGATAAAATCTGAACTACTCATCATATTTCTTTGCGGTTTGTTTTGCCAACTAGATAATTTAATTACAGAGGGTTGTGTGTGCAGAAGTGGCCACAATAATGCATAGTTTTTTAGAAAAAAATTAAATAACTTTATGCAGAAATAAGGGGTATTAGCCTCAAAATTATAAATTATACCAAAATATAATTTTTGAATGGTGTAATACAATATTATCTAGAGCTCTATAATACAGAATTTTACGTAATTGCTCAACAAGCGTGTCCTTCCATACCTAAATGTTGCATGGCAGGTTTTAATTGGATAAAATTCCTTTAAAATTCTGCGATCAAGTGTTTTTCACTTTGATTATAATAGAGTTCTAGATAATATTATATTACACAATATAAAAATTACATTTTGGTATAATTTTTAATTTTGTGGATAATACCCCTTATTTCTGCATAAAGTTATTTAATTTTTTTTCTAAAAAACTATGCATTATTGTGGCCACTGCTGTACACACAACCCTCCGTAATTAAATTATCTAGTTGGCAAAACAAACCGCAAAGAAATATGATGAGTAGTTCAGATTTTATCCTTGATCTTCGATTCCAGGATTCCCAAAATATTGTACCTTTCCATTCCCCTTAACTTTTATCATTTACTTTTTCTTGTTTTTTAGTATGGTTGTAAATAATGTATCAGTGATACAGTATCATGCAAAAATAAGTCCTGGAGAAAGAGAATAGGTACAATTTCAGCCATTAATGTGAATGCCCATCCTTAAAATTTTATTTTATATATATATATATATATATATATGATATATATAATATATATATAATATATACATAATATATATATGATATATATTATATATATATATGATATATATAATATATATATAATATATACATAATATATATATGATATATATTATATATATATATGATATATATAATATATATATAATATATATATAATATATATGATATGTATAATAGACTAGCTAAACCCGGCCACGCTTTGCTGTGGCACAGTTTAATATTAATTCATTGTTTAATTTAATATTTTACTGTGCATGGCTGTGGAATGTAATAGAAGAAATAAAAATGTGTTTAGCTTAAATATTGTTATTGTAAAGCTAATGGAAGGACTACATTCCTTGTTTTCCCATTTTTTGCATAAACATATAGATCAGATGGTTTACCGACTCTGGAGCACCCGACATATAAGTGTCCATGAGAGAAGCATTCATTTTCTAAATTCAAACCGCACACTTGCAAAGATTGTCCTTGTGCTTTATTGATGGTCATAGCGAACGCAAGGCGTATTGGAAATTGAAGTCGTTTGAACTCGAACGCCATATCTGTCGGAATAAGTGGCATTCGTGGAAGTCATACGTCTTCACCTTTATGAAGTCCAATCAAAATTGTTGCTTCAATAAGATTATCCATTAATTTTTTAACTACTAATCGTGTACCATTACATAATTTAGGCTGACAGATATTTCGAAGCAATATAATTGGCACACCAATTTTCAAATTCAAAATATGTGGTGGTAATCCTGGAACATCGAGTGAATTGAGAAATTCCGTTGGAAAGTTCACTGCTTCATTTTGGTGCACTACTGAATCAATAGATTTGTATGTCATTGTTTCACCTTCGATTCTGTTTATAATACTATTGTTCATATCGTGTACGTCAACATTTTTAGCCGCTAGAATGGCTCTTTCGCTCAACCATGCATGATTTTTGAATTTTGTTTCGATGTTTTGGAATACCTTGTCTACTAATTCCTCTTTTGAATCTACGATGTTGCATAAATCAGATGATAAGCTGATTTTTCCTGTTTCTGGATTTGTAGGTACAGTGCCGTTACCAAATTCAATTAATTGTCTTGAAAATATGACTGCTGTTGGATCGTTCTGAAGTTTAACTCGCATATTCGTGGTTAAATGCATTTTTTTTACTGTGCTCCAAAAATTTGAATATTTTTTAATTTAAACGTATTTTTATCAATAGAGTCGAAAGAATATACTTTCAAATTAAATAAAGTTTTTTATTCTTTCTTGAAATATATATATATATATATATATATATATATATATATATATATATATATATATACATATTTGTCTAAATTATAGTCGTCAAGGCACAATGGTCGAGTAGCCTGATGTGCTTGAACTTCGACAATATGGTACAGCATCGTCGAGCGTGGTCACAACTAAGTTGGGTGACCATGATATTTAGTTATAGAAACTTTTTTTTTCCGACTTTTCCGGTGGATTTTCCCAAACTTTTATTTCATATAAACACTCTTCTGTTAAGATGCAATGTTCTGTAAAAATTTCAATCCAAACCATCGTATACTTTCCGAGTTTTGCGGCCAAATACATACGGAAGCTAAATTTTTATATATATAGATATAATATATATATGCTTAAAGAACTATCCTGGAAAAATAATGATATAAAAATACATAACCAATTAAGCTGGAACACTAAGTATTTGTTTTTAAATTAATTTCTTCTTGGCTTGAATTTGGAGTTTATAGTTGGATGCCTTCTAAAAGTTGCATACCATTTGTAGTATATGACAAATATAATGACAGAGTGCTCATTTTTAAGTACAAAAGAAACTATTTCCATATTTTTTTCTTCTTTAGAATGAGAGAGTGTAACTTGAGTAAAACATTTGGTTGTGTTTCTTGTTGCAGGAGGAGAGACAGAGGACTAAAGAGCGAGACCAGAACGAAGTGGAGTCGACAAGCAGTTTGCACGCAGACATGCCTGTGGAACGTATTTTAGAAGCTGAGAAGAAAGTTGAAGTTAAAATTGAACATTCGTCTGACTTTGACGTGAGCTAAGAATCATTGTTGTTTGCTTGATCTGTATTCAGGATGTGAGTTAAATCCCAGCACACCTTTCCACGACTGATTATCAATGCTTTCACTCTATTAATAAGTGTTGTGGTAACTTCATATTTTTACCTATTCCCTCTTCATCTTATGTTGCATTTATTCATGTGACCACTTCGCTAGAGCAGCTTTCATGGTCTTAGCCCAATGCCCAAACGATGTGCATAGCTTCAGAATAGCCCAGTTGAACAACTGTCAGGTATATATTTTTACGAAAAGCATTCAAAAAATGTTGAGGTTTTGTTATCGTATTTTGTTTATAATTTATGTTGTTTGGCAAGGGACAGTGGCTTAACTCTTTTGCTGTGGAAAAAGTAAATGCAATTAATTTTTTGTTCCTGTAAATCACTAGAAACATTGATGAGCAAACTTTTTGCTAGGGTGGAACTAGACCCTTCATTAAAGATTTGATATTCTATTTAAAAATTAATTTTTTAATTTTTTTTATATAAAAACCACTTGGTTTAAATCGTGGTTTAAATCAACCAACCCTGTATCGTAGACTTACTGAAACAGTAATGCTCATGTGTGTTCTTCTCACTAAAAAAAAAAATATATTACAACTTGTTTTGAAAGCTCTAGAATTATATGTTAATTTTTCTTGGGCTAAAGACTTTCACTCCCTCCCTTGGTACTTGTCAGCACAACCAGTCATCGTCCTTGTTTGGCGACTGCCTGTGATTGCAGGCAGTTGAGTCGATGCAGGAATACTAGTGATGGGTCTTACCCCCCCCCCCCCCCTTTCTCATACAAATATAGATCTTAACAGTCAGGAATAAAATCATACAAAAAAAACATACACTGTAATTTACATATTGAAGAAACATTCAACCCATTATTATTTTTTGAGAATAAAAAATATAAATTTTAATATTTTTTTTTTACGATGCTAGCAATTTATTTTTGTATCAAAAAAGTTCTCTAAATTGCTTAAACAAGCATTTTCAGAATCATTTCAGCTGGTATCAGATATATTTATTTGATAGTTTATTTAGGGATAAATTATTGTACAGTGGAGTCTCGCTAATCCAGACCCCGCTAGTCCGGACATCCGGTTAATCCGGACGGATAAAAAAAAATAATGAAAAATAAATTTGTGACAAAGGAAAATAAGAAAATACATTTCTAAGAGAGGGTCTTCTTGCCCTCAGTTGCCGGGAGTCTTACCACTAGTTTTCCGCACATCGTCTGTTTTCCAAGAAGTGACTCTTTCTATACCTGCGAGTTGTTTTGTTTTGTTCCCTTCAGTCGATGGTTACTCGTGCTGTTGATAGGTGATTGTGACAGTTATTTTTATAAAGTTCGAGTGTTGTATTGTGTGCACTTATTAAGAGCAACATAATGGCTACTAAACGTAAGAAAGTGACTGTAAAAATGGAGCAAAAACACCAAGCCTTATTTCGTATTGATGCGGGTGAATCATTAACTAGAATCGCGCAAGATTTAGGAGTGAGAAAACAAACTGTTTCTGATTGGAAAAAAAATCGGAAAGAAATGGAAGATTTTTGTGCCAAAATGGTGAGTAAGGACAGTCTGGGTAACAGAAGTACATTAAAAAAACCAAAAAATGAAACTTTAGACAAGGCTTTGTACATTTGGTTTTGCCAACAACGTGAACTGTCGGCTGTCGGGCGTAACATTACAAGAGTTCCCGCTCAAACTCAACAAAAAATTAAAAGGTGACTCTGCTTTTACTGCCAGTGTGGGATGGTTATCTCATTGGAAAGATCGACACGGTGTTCGTGAACTTAGTGTAAGTGGTGAAATTTTGTCAGGTGACAATAGTGCAAGTGAAGACTTTTAAAGTAAAATTTGAAAAGTTTGTTAAAGATGAACAATTAGAGCCTTTCCAAGTGTTGAACGCTGACGAAACGGGATTAAATTACAAAATGCTTCCAAAAAAAACATTGGCATCAAAATTGGATTCTGTAGCCAAAGGTCATAAGGCAAAAAAAGAAAGAGTAACTTTGCTTCCTTGTAGTAATGCTTCTGGCAACTTGAAAATTCCACTTTTGGTTATAGGCAAATCGGCTAAGCCTAGGGCACTTAAAAATCTTAATAAAAATGCTCTTCCAGCCCAGTACACTTAACAAAAATCGGCATGGATGGATGGAAAAATTTTTAAAGCTTAGTTTTTTGAAACATTTGTTCCTAAAACAAAAAAGTTTTTGAGAGACAAAAACCGCCTAGAAAAAGCTGTGTTGTTAATTGATAATGCACCATGCCACCCGAGTGAAGAAGAATTGCGAGATGGTGAAATTTTTGTAAAATTTCTGCCACCAAACGTGACTGCTTTGATACAACCTATGGGTCAAGGTGTGATTGAAGCAATAAAATGGTGATACAGGAAAAAATTGATAATGTCTCTTTTAGAGCAACAAGCAGACCTGTCAGCTAACTTAATGAATCATATTAAAAAAGTGACAATGAAGACTGTCATTTACTTGGCTGCAGAAACATGGGAAGAAATTAAACCGTCAACTTTTTAAAAAAGCTGGAAAAAGTTGTGGCCAAGCATTTCACAGGAAAAACAGGGACAAGACGAAACTCATCCAACTTCAACTAGCTTTGATTTTGTACATGTTTTTCAACAGTTGGAGGGTTGTGTCAACATAGAGGAGAATGACATATCAGAATGGATTAACAGTGACAGCGGTATTGGTCATCAAATGTTAAGTGAAGATGAAATCATGGAGGTGTGCATTGCAAACACGGCAACTGAAATAAACAGTTCAGAAGATGACGATGGAGGTACGGAGGAATCAGCTGGCCCAACTCATGGCGAAGCGACTACAATGCTGGAGGGGTTGCTGAGTTACTTTGAGAAGCAAAGCGCACATTGTCTGCTGAGCTACTGACCTTGAGGCACCTACGAGATTGCACGGCAAAACAACGGCAATCTTCATTTAAACAAAATAATATTACAGACTTTTTCGAGTAAATTGTAATTGTTTTTAACCTTTAATTGTTTTATACTTTTTAATTGCATGTAGGTATGTACAATACATATTATTATTTTATATATAAGTTACATACATATGTACATAGTTTCTTAAGTACTTTATAATAAAACACAGTTGAATTTTAAACATAAATATTTTTTCTTTAGCCTATAAAACTTGTTTTTGATACATTTTAAAGTTGATTACGGTTAATCCGGACTTTCGGTGATCCGGACAAGTCCGGAGTAACGAGACTCTACTGTATTAGGAGATTCTAGGATTTTATGATGTGATTGATCCATCTCTAGAGAATGCTGATGGTGACCCTTGTTGGTTGTGATTGCACTCACCAAAATTTTTGTCTGTAGAGTATTTATTGCTGTTATTGAATTTTAAGGCTGCACTTTGCAGACCTTGGGTTCCTGACTACATGAATTTGCTAATTTAATTTCATATGACAATAGTTGAGGTAGTTAATAGTTATACTGAAAATGTTCATTTTTACTGAACAAAAACATAAGTAAAATATAATTTTTATTTTGCAACAAATTTATCACTAGTAATTTACATATAGCTTTGAAATGATTTGCAGCTGTAAATTTACTTGGGAATATGGCGGTTCACAAAACAGAAATTTAAATTACTTTACCTAGTCAGGTTCCCACAGAAATTTAATTTGTTTTGTTTTCAGGATCCAGTCACAAATATCTGCAATGCAACAAATAAACAATTGTTTCAGCTGGTAGAATGGGCTAAAAGTATTCCTCACTTCACATCGCTTCCGATGGAGGACCAAGTTGTTCTTCTCAGAGCAGGTAGGTGTGTGTATAAATATTGCACAATAGCATAGCAGTATCAGTCCTGCTTGTGTTAAGATGTGCTATGCAGTTTAGGCAGGGAAACAGTTAGGTTCAGCATGATACCAAGTCAGGAATTAAACTTTGGTTTATAGTAATTTGATGTCTAAAAGTTGCTTTTTTGAAAATCCATTTCGAAGCTGTAAGAAAAAGAACTTAAGTTGTCACTGTAATTATTAATGATTCTACTTAAATTTGTTTTCGTTAACTCTTAACAATGTAAAACTCATTCCTAAATTATTTGCATACACACATACAATTGCATATTTAGTTTGTGGTTCACAAAAAAGAAACTTGATTTATTTATTCATTCACTTATTGTAAAGATATCAGTAGCCTTTTATGATGCTATTTCTGTTATATCTCCATTTCTGACTATGTATCTAAATTGGATGATTCAAAATATTACTAGTTAAGAAAGATTGGTACACCACAGTAGTTGAAGCTGCCAGACATTGTTTGGACCCTACTGAAACCAGGAGTCACAGGTACTTTAAGCTAAGATGCACAGTGGTTGAGCAGTCGGAACACTCGTCTCCCACCAGGCAATCCTGGTTTCGATCCTGGATTTTTTGCAAGTGTGAAACTTGGTGGGAGTTGCCAGGCCTGTGGGTTGTCTTGGGTTTCCCCCACCATTTCATTCCCTTCACTGTTTAATACCTAATACCCATCTCGCCTCACCTCACGCATTCTCCAGGCTGGCCAGAATGACGGGTTTGTCCCTCAGGTAGGGCAGTTGGCTGCTGTGAGTGTCAACCCCATTCCATCCATGTAGACTTTGCCTCAGGCGGGAAACTAAATGTCTATTTCTATTTTTCATTTTAGCAAAAATTTACGTTATAATCACAACAGTACGATGGCGATGACGCAAAGATTTTTGACCAGTCTCGTTACACCTTTGTGACGACAGCGTGACAAAAACGGCAGAGAAACGGATTATATTCTATTTCCATCACGTTGCGGGCACGGCGTTATGAATTGTGTGTCAGAATTTTGTTTTCGAAATATAGTTAAACTAGTGCATTGGTAATTCTATTATTAGACTTGTATTATTAAGGTTTTTCTTTCTAAATTTGTCTGGAAGATCTCTGAGATGTGTTAACGCTCAGTGGTTTTTACAACTGACACAAACAAATTACACACTCAAACTAATCTATTTAAAAAAAACCTTCAAGCATTGACGGCTGTCGTATGTTTGGTACCTATCTACCCGGCAAGAAACATTTTTATATGCAAGTGTGTATTTTTTGTTTTCACACACGGGTAAAAACCACATGTTCACAATAACACAGTATTTTGCTGTTGCATCGCCATGTCGGCATCGCGCCATCACGTTATTGTGATTCCAGCATCGTACTAAAAAAATTTTATTGGTACGGAGATGACGATGGTCGTTATTGAAATGTTTGCACAAGGTTGGAACGAGCTGCTGATCGCGGCGTTCTCGCACCGCTCGATCGACGTGAAGGACAGCATCGTGCTGGCCACGGGCGTGACGGTGCACCGCAACGCCGCCCACCAGGCGGGCGTGGGGACGCTCTTCGACCGGGTGCTCTCCGAGCTGGTGTGCAAGATGAGGGAGATGAAGATGGACAAGACTGAACTGGGTTGCTTGCGGTCCATCATACTCTTCAACCCAGGTGCTCTTCTTCGTGCGTGTCTCCGTTCAGAGACGTGTTTGTCTGGCGTGGTTTTACGTCTCGTGGTTACGCACGGAGGCTTAAAGGCAACGTGACCGCGAATATTATACTGAGCTCCAAACCACTTGACAGGTGTCGGCAATAACGTGATTAAAAATAAACAAAACTGAAGGACTGGCTAAAAAAATTTATTTCCGGCATCCTTTTGATAACTTGCATTTTGTTTTTCTTCTCCATTTCAGTTTATTTATAGTCCAACATTAATTATTAATAGTTACGGTCCAATAAAATTAGGTGAAATTTATCTTTTAAATATTTGAGCTTTTGTCAACTGTCTTGGTTATTACACTCAGAGCTCATAAACTTGAGTTGGGAGTGATCCCTCGTCCCACACATGAGCATTAGCGATCATGACCATCAAAGAACCAAAGGTCGTGTGGATTACTTTTTTCTGTACTTGTTTTCGAAAAAAAAAAATTAAAAAATCAATAAATAAAGTGTTTGAATGTGTTCATGTTTAGGAATAAAAATAAGCATTAGTTGTTAAATATTGAATGACTACAAAATCCTTATTTACTTTAAGGCAAAAATATATACTTAAAAACTAATTATCACACATCAATTTTAAACTGTGTAAGAGTGAAATGTTTGCTCAAGCCATTAACATTTGTAAATATACACTCAGGAAATGAAAAAAATCAACCTTGTAATAATTTATTTGGTGTAACGTCACATGTGACCCCCACGACTCTTAATAAGATTCATCTCGGAAAATGTAATAGCAATGCCACATATTGACAGCGTTTGCATTAGTTTGTGTGTGATTCAGTGAGAACATGAAAAGATCAATTAAAATTCAGCCAATGCTGGGATTTTCCCTTACAATAGACCATTGTTGATTCCTGGTCTCATTTTACTTGTTTGTTGTATCGTTGTGTTACCCTCTACAATGACCTCACTGTCATGATACAAAGCCAAAATTAAAATTATAAAACGACATGAAAACTCTTTTATTTTTATTTGTACTGAAGGTCTCCTTGACAATGAAATCATTAAGATGGTAAACACTGAACAACATATGCCAAGTTTATTGGGACAGGAATCATCCATTTGTCTGGAGTTATTTGGGGGATCCATGGAAAAAGCAAATTTGGTACGATAGCTAGGGCCTGGAAAAATTAGCATCTATTTATTACAAAATTAGCATTTATGATGTTGAAAATTAGCATCTATTTTCCAGAAATTAGCATCTATTTTTGAGAAATTTGCTTAAGAATTTAAAGTTACATAACAATACAAGAAGTTGTAATAGTGTTTCTACCCATTATGACGAATTTTAACACAAACCAAAATCATTAAACGGTATTTGTAAACAAACGTTTGAGCACTATTAATTTCAGATGAAAACAAACTTACGATTCAAGTTGGCCAACTTCAGTACGCTAAACGTGCACCACAAAATGTATGATTTGTCTCTATGTAAAATATTGATCAGGAAAAATAAATTGAACACTAAAGTGATTATCAACAAATGTAAAAAACCGCATACTAAAATATTTGTAGTAGAATTCAGCATTTAAAATATTTTCTACGTTGTTGGTTTCCGTGATGCGCTTCCCGGGAAATTTTGTTTTGTTAGGTTGGATACTCTTCATGAACAAGCAACACACGATGCAATGGCGAATGTAGGCGAACGTGACGTGATCTAACAAAAACAAAATAACTGCGTCGATAAGTAGTGTGATCATTCTTTTCTAAACATTCAACGGTAACTTGAGTAAATCGTAAACACTAAATTTACAAAATTACTTATTCTATACTATCATGCGTGATATTTGGTTAAGGAATGTTTTATAAATTCAGGTTAGGATTCGGATTTTATTCCTTCAACAAGCCTTGTCAGAAGCTATTGTTTACGGTAATTGTGTTATGGTGGTTATTTTCAAAAACAATACTTTGAGGAATGTGTGTTCAAGCCGTTTTGTTGCATTCTATAGTGGTTTTTCGCCCGATAATGGCAATTTTACCACGATTTCGCAAATATAGCATTTATAACAACAATTAGTAAAAAATCGCATCTAACGTCAAAATTCGCAAAAAAATCGCATCTATCGCAAATTGCGAATTTTTTCCGGCCCCTAACGATAGCCAAACATCCTAGCTTCATTTGAAAGGTAAAAACAAGTCTGTTATTATTTTTCTTTTCAGAAAGATGTCTTGTAAGTCAAAGTTTTCCAAACCGCTGTGCTGCAGCGTACTAGTGTTCTGTGAGGCCCTCTGTAGATGTATGTACCACAAGATTTTTATATGTAATAAAATTTAATGTTTAAAAACTGCCTCTGTATATATTCTGCAATATTTTGTTGTAAAAAATAAAATGCATAGAACTGTTGGTCTATACTATAAGTATTTCATATCAATTTTTAACACTACATAACCATTTTTTTAATTCTACAGTACAAGAAATTTGCTTAGTTTAGTTATAAAGGTTATTTTTTGAACCCAAAGTAAGAAAGATAAAAATAACTATGAGTGAAATGTGGTTTTAAAAAATTTTGATTTACTAATGTGTAGAGACCGGAAAAAATTGCGGATTCATTTCGTGATATGCTAACATTCAACTAATTATGCCTTCGTGCTGCTTCTGCCAGTGGCTCACTTTTAATCTGGAGGACTGTGGGCCAGTAAAGCCTGCCCCACACGACACCCATTTCCTTAGCAGTTTTCATGTAATTTTTATGCTAGCGCGCCTGCTCCCGTGTGGGTAACATTTCAGCTCCCTTCCAAGGGGTCTGGCTCTGGGTATAAAAGTTTTCATAACCGAAGTCTTAGCCAAAACCGTAATAGAACGTGTTCTATTTTTCTGCTATACCCACGAGCTGGAGCCGTCAAGATGGCGGACCCACGTGTTGCAATATAACCCCGTATATAGTCTGTATTGTCAACATTAAGGGACGTAACAAATGTAATGGTATGCCAAATGAAACTTTATAATAGTAAAACTACTATGGAATATATTTGTTAAGCTGAAATTGCCACAGAAAGAAGTAATCGGAAATTTTAAAATACGTTATGAAAATACGTTGCATTCTATATTACCCATTATCTCCTATCACATTCGTAGAAGTTGCGGTAGCGTAGTGGCGAAGGGCACGATGGCAGTGGTTGAAGGGTGATTTTGAATGTGGTTTGAATCCTCATCAGTCCAATTTTTTTTTAGTTTTTTTTAAATAACAGATAATTAAATTGTACATACTGTGCTTTCTGCAAATATAAATTATTAGAATTAATTTATGATATAATATTATTAACTACATTTAGGTGTCTCAGTCCATTGATTTTATTCATAGTACTACGTACCTAGATTTATTTTTACTTTTAAAAAAGTAAAGTAAAATCACATGTTCACAAATAATTTAAACCAAAAGTTAATTTTATAATTAAAACGCCAACGTTTATTAAGAAACGAGTGTCCATAAATTAATAATGAATAAACTGATACTTCATAGCGACACACCTGTGAGGGTAAAAAAAAACATGCAAAATGTTTTTCTTCACCTAAGATTTAAATTTATTACGCGGTATGTGCGTGTTTATTTGTCTCACTGGGTTACAAAAAATATTAGTTACAATTGCTCTAATTATGTAGTTAAATATATAAGTAATCAATAAATCTTATATATAACATATATGAATCGGTAGAATTTTTTTACTATTACAATGAAATTAGCTTGATTAACTGTATAATTAAATTAATATTAGAATTTAAACCATACATAAACTACATTTAGTAAACCCAATGTCCCTTGTATCATTTAAATTTATATATTTTTAGATTTTGAAATTAGCCTACAACTTAAAAATATATTTGTAATTCCAAAATTGCTCTTAATTTGTTTTTAAATACTAAACCAATTTTGTTATTTATTTGCAAATGAAAAATATAAGATAAAATATCAAATAATATTTCCGCAAGTTACATAATTTTTAACACAAACAGGTGTAACTTTCACTTTTTTTTTCAGAATTTTGATAAGTTGACTACGACAGGTTTATCCTCCCCTGATATGCTTGCTTTGGTCGGCAACTGCGTTGGCTGGTTTTCTGTTAGCATTCTAGGTATCGTGTGTATGGAGTTAAGAAATCTTTCTGCGGTTCTGCTATACAAATTTTTATGAAAATTTTTATACCCATGGGTATAACAGAAGTTATAGCAGAAAATGGGCATCGTGTGGGGTGGGCTTAAGAGACCCTCAATAATATAAGTATCGAATCATAGGGCTACCCAGCCAAGATGACTCACAAGCCAGCAGCCAATGAACACGTGGCATTCCGCCGGGGCGAACGCAGGATTGCGGAGGCTATCGTAGAGGTCATTCATTCCGCGAATTTTTTCTGGTCTCTACTGATGTGCCGCCAGTTTCGGTAGTTCATGGTTACATTCAGGGGCGCAACAACAGGGGGGGCAAGGGTATTTTGCCCCTCCCCCCCTCTGAAACCTTGAAGTGGGGGCAAATGGGGGCAAAGAAAGTGCTGTGTAATCAATTTTTAGATAATAGAACTGCTTAAATAGCACCATTTTCCACCTTGAAATACAGATTTTCCCGGGGGAGGACCCCTGGACCCCCCCGCTTTAATAGGGGCGATCAATGATTCTTTATAAAATGGTATATTGTCCCCCCTTTGGAAATTTAGTTGTTGCGCCCCTGGTTGCGTTGGCGTGATGTACGAAAGGTTGGGGAACGCTGCCTGCGTGGCGTGAACAGCGCGAGAGAGTGTTTGCGTGTTGCCCGCAGACGTGCGGGGCCTGAAGAGCAGCCAGGAAGTGGAGCTGCTCCGCGAGAAGGTGTACGCCTCGCTGGAGGAGTACACCAGGGTGAACCGCCCCGACGAGCCGGGCCGCTTCGCCAAGCTGCTGCTCCGCCTGCCCTCGCTGCGGTCCATCGGCCTGAAGAGCCTGGAGCACCTCTTCTTCTTCAAGCTCATCGGCGACGTGCCGCTCGACAACTTCCTCATGGAGATGCTGGAGTCGCCGTCCGACTCGTGAGCGCCCCGCTTCCTTCCCTCGCCCGCCCTCGTTCCCGCCCGTCGTCGCCTGCTCCCGCTTCCTCTCCCCGACCGTTGCGTCAGCTCACCTGCGTAATGTTTAGCTGCTGCTGTACTAACTTCATGATTTTTATTCCTTTTTTTTAATTTGTGGTTTGACGGGTTCATTTTATGACCGGCGTTATTCTGTGCTGAATAACGAGGTACTTTTTTTTATTCTCAACCATGTTGAATTGACTTTTGAATTCCGAAAAATTTTTAGACTGCAAAGTTGGTATATCTGCAGGAACTACGAGCAAAGTTATCTGTTAAATTTTGAGACAACTTTTGTTGAATTTAAAGTGTGTATAATTTTGTATATTTTATGCAAGTTAATATTTAAGAAAGAAAAGTTCACTTCTTCCTTTTCTATCTTAAGAATTTGTATTTTACAACTATTTTGTTATGTATTATGTATTTAAACTTTGATTGTAAAATTTTATTTGTTTATATTGATGTCTTTGTGTTAAATTAACATTTCTTGTTACTGTAGAAATGAACATAATAAATATAATTATAAATCTTTTCTATATTGTTTCCTAAAATTTTATTAAACATAATACACAAGATGATTGCAAACATAAATTATAGATATGTTTAGTAAAATAACTAAGTATTTTGAAAAAACTGAGATTGGGTTTGTAATTTATATTTTGATCTTGTGAGAATAAGTCATTGTTAATAAAATTAGTACATACTGCAAAACTTTGAAGTAGGGATTGGCTAGTCAAATCCTCAAATACCATAAAATCTTTAATATTTAAGGATTCTATATTTGATGGAAAAAAAATTCAAAGAAAAAATTAGAGGAAATAAAAGTAAATAAAAAAATTCAACACTGATAACATCGAAAGTTTTGTTGGTCAGTATTTTCCTTCATGACTATCCTGATAACATTCTTGAAGATATTGTAAGTTTATTGTATAATAATATAAATAAAATTACAATATGAATTGATTCTTGATTCTTCATTTGTGACACAATCATAAGGGTAGAATATTTCACACTATTTATTTTACTTTTTTTTTTATTATTGCACCTTGACCCCTGGATTTACATTAGAGGGGTATACTCTAGGTACTCTCTGGTATTCGGATTCGAGAAGATTGGGCTATGTCCCATCACTGCTTTGAAGTCAATACTAAAGTAATTATAGCCAATATGGATCTGTGTTCACTTTTTTATTTCTGTTCTATTGCTTAAGGTAAGTTGTTAACCCAAAACAAATACTTCATTTAAATGTAACATGATAATGCTGCAGAAATTTAAAAAGAAGTACAAAAGGATAAAATAATGTTCAAGGCTACATTCAAAACGAGATGCTGTTACCTATGTTATCACTAACTAGTTTTTTTTACATACAGTTTTGCTTCAGAGTCTACTTACAGCTTCATTAAAAAAAAAATTGTCATTCATTGACTACAATAAGTTATCAATTATACTATTAAGTTTATGGTTTGATTATATATTGCAGAGTTACTTAAAGAAAAAAAAGCTGAATGCAGTTATAATTTTTTTTATCTAAAAAAAAAGCTCTGGATTGACCACTCAAGCATGGCAACCTAGTGATCAGTCACAAAGAACACTTTCTATCAGTAAAACCTTCAAAGACCTCGCAAGTGGATTGAAAAATAAGAAAAAAAAATGTAATTTATGTGTTTTTTTCTTGTTAGGTTTGTAAATAATGTGCAATAATATAACTTAGAAGAATTTCTATATAATTAACTTCTTAGTACTATGCAGGTATTTTTGAAAATTTATTATTGCTTGTATACCTGTGCTGTAACTCGTTAATAAAAATTTAAAATAAAAGCTAATGATGTAGTCAAGATCACTTTTTTTTTGTGAAATTTCTAGGCAAAGCCATTCCTTTTAAAATCTAATGTTATATTTAACTTTTGTGATTCCATCCATATTTGTTGAATTTCGGATAAATTACATAGTGTTAGTGTGTAAGAGTAGATTCTAAAAATTGTTGTCTTCTACATGTGTTTTAAGTGCATGTAAGTAAGCTGTTTGGGAGAAACAACTTTTAAACATAATAGCAAAATAATGTTTGAGTGTAGTTGCAGTGTTGGATTATTAGATTATTACTTCAAATTTTCGTGTTGATCTTTTCATCCTTACTAATACAGCTCCAAACACACATACGTAGGAATACCATTCGTTGCCAAGTACTTTATTGTTATGAATTTGGTGTTGACTTTACTGAGTATAGCTGTATCCTGTCATGTTCTGCTAGCATATGTTGTACCAGAATTATTAATGTAATTTTAAACATCACTGCCGTATTAATATTCTGTCTTGATGAAGTTCTATGTAGAATGGTACTACATGTTAAGCACTTAGTTAGAATTTTTAATCTAACTTTGTTGCAATGTAACTGTCAATTTGTTTTGGCCTATCAAGTAATTCATGGCTCTTTGTTGTGAAATTGAGTGGCACATTATTAACTGCTGAAGTTATATCCTCTTTTTCACATTTTAATGTCAATTACATAGATTTAATATCATTACTTAAGTGTCACTGTCATTTCATTTTTTTTGTTACAAAATGAGACTTTTGTTCCTATTAAAAAAAAATAGTTTGGGTGTTTAATTAAGAATGTATTTTTACCTTTTCCCACTGAATTTAGTGAACTGTTTTTATGAAATGATTAGTTTTAATGAAACAAAAGCCTCAGTATAGTATATACGTCTCCAGTCGTAGCTTTGAATATATATACTGTATAGAAGTCGCGAGTGGATAGGATTTACTCTACGTTTTTCAGAAGCGTATGATGAGCAGCTTGGGAACTTCACCGCTGCAGTGCGCTGCCGTAACGCCCTGTATCGTCTTAGTTGTTATTTACACGTTAGAGCGCAGCGCGGTCGCCTGCTGTCATTCCCCGCACCCCTCATCAATCATTCACTGCAGCTCAACGTCGTTCAACAGGAGGGGGAAGGGGTGTTTGAAGAGTTAGACACTTGTCCGCTAGGGACCACCACAAGTCGATGCCCTAGAGATGGTGGCGATTGCGGCGGTGAATTAACCAACTACCTCAAAACCGTATTAGAAATTTTAACCTGGGCTGGCGACTTCTATACAGTATATATATTCAAAGGTCGTAGGCAGGAAGCGTCACCAGCGCTAACTTCATCAGAAAGAGCAAGTATGGATTGAAAGTCATCCTTAGGTGACTCCTTGCCCTGGGTGAAAGTTGGAGTAGTGTCTTGCCCTGTTCACAGCCATGTCTGTGCAAGTTACCGCTGTGTGTACTCCGGTAACAGGACAGGGTTACACACCTAACTTCAGTCAGTTTTCCTGATTTCCTGTTTCCCCTCTCTCACAAAGCTTTTTTCCCTGTCCCATTGACCTGTCTGACAAGGTCGAGGGTACATTATAAACATAACTAAAACAAGTTTCAACAAATATGCATAACATACACAATTTAAAGTTTGTGCAGTTATCATTTCCATAAAAATTATTTAACTGACTCTGCCAAACTTAAAAAAAAAACTACTGTGTGTGTATGTGAGATCAAGTTTATAAACGATACACATTTTTTTGTGATCAGGCAAAAGACATCATATTTAGCTTCAAATTGTGTTTAATTTATTTTAGTAAAAATTATATGCAGATTATTAACAACAAACAATTTTATTATTTAAATTCATGCCAGTTATAAGACATTAAGATGCTACTACATAGAAAGAAAAATTACTGATACTGTTTTATAACTAAGATACAGTCAATTTCCCTCCGTTTTCCTGGTTCTGAAACACACCTTTACACATCTCTGTTTTTTTGCTTTCTTTCCTGTTTTCAAAATTTTTCTTGTCTGCAGGATTAATAAGAGTTCAAAAATATTTTTAATAATAATGTTTATAGAGTTGTTCATTCTAAACAAAAAAAATTTTTTATCACTTACAGTAATAGAATACAAAAAGAAAATTTTAATTTTATTTTATTCAATGTAAATAATAGTTTAGAGAGATATGTTCTAAAGCTAGAGCATCTGAATTTTTTTAAAGTTTTTGTTGATATAATATTTATGGCAGTTTGCATGCTTAAAATGTTGTATATACCGTCAATTTAATTTGTAGTTGGTTTAGTTATTTACAAAAGTAGTAGGTTGGTAAAATTTTTTGTGGAATTTGAAGCATCACCCTTTGTGTCTTCATTTTACCAAGCATAAAAAAAACATAAGTGGCTAAATATAATACTAAAAAGTTAGTTCCTACCACCACCTTCCTTTGCCCCTTCGTGGAATGTCGTGTGTTTACAGGGTATCCACACTCTGGAAGGTCAGGGAATTTACTTTAAAACTTGGGAGAGTCATGGAAATCCCTTAGTAATAGTAATTTGAAGGGGAAATGTCATGCTTCGGTATGCCATCACCCAGACTTTGAACAAATTTTTTTTCCAGATTGTTTTTTTAGTGCAGTAGTACACACTTAAAAATGATGTATACAAGATTTCATTAACTTTTACAGCAATAGGGATGGTGGAGGCTGGAATGTCTTTATTTCTTTCAGAAAATTTTGAAATAGGCAAATTATTTTTAAAATATTTTGTCAGAGAAATTTTAACTCTGGTCATGGAAAGTCACTGAAAAGTCAGGGAAATTTTTTTACAGATTTGTGTTGACAGTCACCCTGGTTAAGTAGCAAGTTCTTATAGTTACAGTAATTTATTCACCTTAAATGTGGTCAGACTTGATGTAGGATAATTTACTTTATCTGTGATTGGCATAACCATCCTACGTGCATTCACTTGTCTTGGAGAAAAGATTTTATGGTATTATTTTTAGATTGATTTCAAACAAGAGATTTCGATGTTATTGTTTTTAATTTTATTAATTCTATGTATTTGTATTGAGTGTCGTAACTCGGTTTTTTTTTCAGGAATGAAAGTGTGTTGCGTTAATGCAAACTCGTTCCAGGGAAGTGGGAGGGGTTTAAGCCTCTTCCCGTCCTGCCCTCATTTGAAATATCCCCTCCCCCCCTCCTTTCTCTGGAGGTAGGGTGTCAAAGCCTCAAATTTTGCCTGATATAGGGAAAAATCTATCTACATACATAAATGTATGTTACATAGCTCAGCATTATTGTATGAGTACCACAAGTTTTGAAATTTTATTGCACACATACCATATTTATATTTCTTATATTGCTTTCCTATCATCGGATAGACTTATTTTCCTTCCTTTTATCGTGTGTGAAGTTTGTAGGAAGCCATACTCCTTTGGTCTTTTATGTCCGTTGGCGATTTCTGGGGCTGCCTTCTGTTGGACGTGTTAGTTCCGCTCATTGGATAGAGCCCAACGGAGACACTGATAAAAGTACATGTACTGTTATGTTATTTGAAATCAACGTACTTGTGCTATAAATTTATACCAATTTTTTTATGATTATTATTATTATTATTTTTATTCCTCTTAGCAGGCACAATATCAGATCCATTTAAAGTAAACTTTTCAAATATTATCATCTAAAACTTCTGTGTGAAACAATATTTGATATGACAAACCTTTTCTGCAAGGGAAGACCAAATTGAGCTTGTATAGCAAAAAATGTATTCTTAACAGACACAATCTCTACCCTTTAAAAGTTTTGTAAATATTCTAAGTATAATCAAATTCTTTTGCCATCTTTTTTTTAAATTATCTATACTTTCTTAAAATATTTGTGATTTGTCTCTAATATTATTTTTAAAAAAACAAACTGTTACTGCAGGGGTTAAAAAAAACAGGGGTTCAAATGCAAAAATATTCACAACTTCCTTAGTATGTACACTATTAAATCTATTCTTAATTGCTGCGAACCTTCTAAATATTATCTAACATTTCTCTCAAAAGTTATTTCGGTACGTGCAAACAACTGAAAGTAGTGGAAAAAAACAGGGGTTGAAATACAGAAAACTTTATAACTTCTTTACTATGAATACTAGCAAATCCATTTTAATTTATTGTAAACCTTCTAAATATTCTCTAAAAGTTGCTCTGAAATAATATTTTTTTTTTATAAGCCAAACCATTACTGCAGGGGTTGAATAAACCGAGTTTGAAGGACCAAAAAAAAATATTCATAATTGTCCTACTATGTACGCTATTAATTCCACCATACCACCTTCCTCATAGTTGTGGTGCTTGTTTTCCAAGTACCGTAGACCCAAGGGGGTTCACTTGCTGAGCAAGCCAGTGAATATTATTAGTCTCGTCATTACTTTTTTTAACCCTTTTACGGTAAGTGTTTGTTATTATTTTGCATTGTTGTGGCATTTGTTTACCACAAGCGGTGATGTTTGTTTTTTGATAGTACTTATTTTGCCCAAATATTGTAATTTTGACAGATATGTGAACCATTTTTACATTAAAATAATTTTATATGAGCATGTCTAGGAGATAATTAACTTGGAATTAAAGTGAATTTCAAGCATTTCGGTGTTTTAGAAAAGAACCAATGTCATAGAAAAGAATCAAGGTCAGTAATTTTAAATAAATTAAGTAAAATTAATTTTTTGTCTCGATTTAGTCCATATATGTTGGTATGATTTTCATGCTAAATAAAGACATTTCACTTGTTAAAGGATTACATTTTTGTAATTTTAGTTTTGTCAAAATGCTGATTATTTTAAAGATATTAGTTGCTATTGTTTGCTATGTTACATGATGTATTAACTTGCATTTTGGTGTTACGTGAGGTATTGTAATGATTTTCTGTTCTTTTTCCCTTTTATCATAATCACAACCATAAAATCTTGTCCCTATTCGTCAGTAACCATTTTTATCAGGAGGATATAGTGTTATGGTGTTAGCTGTGACTACGATGTATAATTGAGTGCTGTATACATTCCAGATAATACCTAGCTCTTTAAGACAAAGTTCTCAAATGTTTCAATCATGATTTTTACATCCTTCGTTTTCACGAACAATGCTAGGACTGGCCTATGTAAGTTAATAGCAAATTTTTCAAATTCATAAATGTTTGCAATGTAAGAGCTATCTAATGGTGTTTTGAGATTAAGAAATGATTTTTGAGATTTCTTGTATGTAGTTCAGTAATGTTAGGACTTATTTTGGTGTTCAAGGTACACTTTGTTTTACTGGGGCTGCTACGTATAAAATTTAATTGTAATACACCCGCCTCTCAAAGTAACGCTGTTCGATTTGCCTGGTTTTTAAGTAATGACACCAATGGATTACGGCATGATTTGGATTAGCACTGCCATAGGTAAAGTAGCATGCTTTTTCATCTACATAAAAAATTTTTTTTGTGAATGCACAATGGCAACTTAACTTGTGTGACATTAAACACAATACAACAAACTGATAATATGGCAAATCAATAAATGATGGTTTTCCCTTTCCTTAATAGCTATTTTCTTTCTTCACTGCCTATTCACGTGAGGGCAATTAAAATGGTAAAATTATTTAAATTAAGCAGAAATATCTTCAATGCCAATGTATTTTCAGGTAATGTTTACGTTATCCCATCACGCAAGTTAGCAGCAGCTTTGGTGAGAAGGACTTGAAGCTTTTCAGGGCTAGTTTACCTCACGCCAAGAAGGATGTGCTATTGCAAGTAGCGATTCATGGCAGACATGCATTTAGTAAACAATAGTGTTAACAGGTTCATTAATCTTTCTTTTTTATAGAATAAATGCTAAATTTATGCTTCTTGAATCCTATGAATCTTAGAACCATATCTTTTATACAGTTAAAAAATTAGTTTGCAACTCTGAAATGTTAGCGCCTACTTAGTAAAAAAAAAAATGTTATTCCAATTGTCTGTTGTTTATGCAGTGTTATTTAATTTCAGAATTTTTATTTGTCAAAATGTACATAATTGAAACATTGATTTTAATGTTTATTGGACATATAATTAATACTGCAAATTAATTTTATGGGAGCTGTATATTAATTAAAATGGTAATAAAGAAGCACACTTCCATTTCGTAGTTGGAAACCAGATAAGTAGTTTTACTAATATACTTTTTTATGCAAAAAAAAATCTTTGATTAGCACTATTTTCTTGGAGCAAATTAGGGCATTTCTTTGAGGGGTAGGTGTACTATGTATCATAGCTATGTATTTGTTGCTGAATGTTAAAAGTACAATTTTCTCATCACTGAATCTTAAGTTTTCCAAGACTTAAACTATTGAGATTATACTAATTTAAAAACCATTTTTTTTTGTGAAACGTAAGTGAAAACACCCTTTTAATTGAATTTATTTGACATAAAATCACTTTTTAATAAATGTTGACTTACATAACTGTCATGGCACAATTATTTCCTTTTTATTTGCTCGTCAGCTAACAAACTTTTGGTTTCTGCAGTAAGAGTTGATTATTGTAAAACTCTTGAGGTTAAATTTTTGTGAATGGGAACTCTTGTTAGAAGTTGCACTCATAATGCAGGAGTTGTGTTGGCTGTTCAAGTTTCAAAAATTTTATTGGACTGTTTCTGTAAAGGTTTTACATTTTATATATTTTGCGTTGTAATAATAGTGTTGTGTACCAACTAGTTTATGAAGTTGTAAGGTACTAAACTTATAAAAATTAAATAAAAAAAGA
Organism: Bacillus rossius redtenbacheri; assembly: GCF_032445375.1. NCBI lineage: Eukaryota > Metazoa > Arthropoda > Insecta > Phasmatodea > Bacillidae > Bacillus > Bacillus rossius. The sequence goes on along the minus strand of NC_086339.1, from coordinate 32,309,540 downwards.
TCATGGTGATTTAATGTGAAGAAATTTTGTGTTGTTATTCTATAGTGTTTCTTGTTTGAACTTTATATGCTGATCTATTTGTTGTAACAGAGATATAATATAATTCGAAAATCTTTATCAAAATAAGACAGCTACTGCTCACTAGTGAAGCATGTTAAATGAAGGGATATTATACATCCACAATAAATCAAGCCAGCCCCACTGACGTGGAATTATAGGGAGCGTAGGATGGGCCAACAAATATTTGTATATATTTGGATTTAGATAATACAACAGTGAAAGTAGGTTTAGTTTGTGTGCTTCATCAAATAATTTTTCAACACATTGTATTTCAACAATGTAACACAATTAAAACATGTTTTTGAAATGAAAACTTCTTTAGCCGTGTTGAGCGATTTTTGGTAGAGTCAAAATTTATGGGTTCACGTCACCGACATGCTAGTGACGTGTTGCGCCAGACTGGCGACATGAAGCAGCCTGTGTACATGTATACGCATATATACACTAATACATTGTATATACTCGACTGTATCATGTGCGTGTTGAGACTCTTTTCGGATGGGTAAAATCTTGTGAGTTCGCGTCACCGACATGCTGCAGTAGCAGTAAGTGAAGTTAAATTGACCACGTTGAGTGATTTTCTTCTGTTTATTTATTAGTGAATGTTACTTTTGGATTTAAATTCATATTTTTTTTTTTTGTTTTTTTTAATGATAAAACTTCATTTCTTCTAATTTTAAAGTTATTAAGTTATTATTGGTAGGGGCAAAACTTGTGGGTTTGCGTCACAGACATGCCAGTGCTATAATACCGAAATTATTTTCTTACGTACATTTGACCTATAAATGATGTCATGTTACACATTTAAAAACGAAGTCTTAAGTTTTTACTTTTGTCGACAGTCCCCATGACTGCTTGATTTTTTTTCCCCCCTAATTGAAACTTGAACATTTTTTTCTTCTTAAAATAAGGTACATAATATAAAAATGTAGATTTAAACCATGGTAAGTGCAATTTATGTTTCAGACGAAGAAAAGCCTTGATGTGCTTCTGGATTAAGTTATAAATTACTTTGAAAATACTAGTTATTAGTTTGGCAATATTCTAATTCAAACTATTTCCTTGGATTATTTATTGGTTTCTCTATATTTTCTACATTTATTGTTTTCCTTAAAATTGTTTTCTGATTTAATATCAAAATTTCCTTGTCGTCATACCTCTTGGCAGGACTGTAAGCAGAGTCTGGATATCAGCAGTAGCCTACCTCAATGGAATGGTGGGACATACCCACCTCTGTATTTGTATTATTTTTAAACATTAAACTTTTATTTTAATATCTCATGGTCTTTAGCCAGCCACGAACATGTATTGTGTCATTAAAGAAAATGTAGTGGTGTTGTGGTTTTTTTTTATTATTTTTGACGCAAGATGACATTAGCACCACTCTTGCGCCAGCTCCCAACGGCATTTGACAATATGTTGCAGTCCTAGGCTAATGTAGGTCCGAAAAGGTTCTGCAACCTTGTTTTGACAGTGTGTTCCTTCTGTAAAGTCATTTTCCACCTAACCTTTTTATTAATTCAGCCTAATACATCTGCGGGCCATTTGCAGTTAAAGTGCTTAACCCTTGCTGCCTTAAACCTCACTTCAATTTAGATATTGATTGACCTTGACCATAGATTATGGAGGGTCAAGGGCGAAAGGGGCCTGGGTCCCCCTGGAATCAAAAGGTCCCTCTCTGAGGGGGCCTTCTTGTGCTTGCAAAATCGTAAACTATGAAATGGGAATGATAAATGTTGTCCGCGGGCTCTCCTGGTGAATCCTAGAGATTTTCACCTGTGGTACTGCCCAACTCCAGCTCTTAATAACCAATGTGATTGAGACTGCCAATTGAGTTTTGTGTAATGTAAAAGTTATTTTTTGTACTCGCCTGTGTGCTTATGGTTGCCACTCGTGTACGAGAGCTTATTGAAGTAAAACTAAGCAGGTCACATACCACCATTACCAACAAACGCTGTCATCGTATTGTGTGCATCTTAAGGTTATCAACAACAACTGTGCCTGTGCACAAAGGCACGCCATCATTCCTGGTGAGCCACGCTGGGGCTGTTGACCCTCGACAGCAGCTGTCGGTTAGAAGAGTGAGCTAGCCTTGCGCCTTCCCGGACAACTTCAAGTTTACCCAGTAAAAATCACTAGGTCACCCCTGGTCTCGAGCACAAAACTGTGGGTAATGGCATCATATTAACATATTAGGTGCTATCTTTGGTCAGTGCTCTAAAATTGGAACATCGCGAGTTCTTAGTTAGGGGTGACATTCTACTAAGTTTTTTCTTCCAAAATATTGGACTCCTTATTTAACTGGGAGGTATTTCATACCACCCAAAACCCTCTCGTTATCCACCGTCCTCAACTTTCGAAGTGTGCCCGCTATGGTGATAACATTACATATATAAAAATACTTGTATTAATGTCAATCAAACTTTCCCATCTACAAAAATATTTAAATTTTACTCGCTTATGAAATGTCTAGGCCCTAAGCTTGATGCTGTTTGAATAATTCCTCTAGAGGATTGATCAGATAGTTTCATTTCAATGGAGAGCTCAAATGCCTATTCTTGAAAATGTTATTGCAGGTACCAAAATCAACTTTGTAAATTAATGAGAAATTCCAATGATAAAAGAAGCATTTCTCACAAAGGAGTGTTAACTTTTCTCAAGATCTTCATCTCTGTTACCTAGTTGGTGGAAATATATTATTTCAGACAAACGTTTTAGAGAATATTTAGAAGGTTTACTATAAATTAAAATGGATTTGCTAATTCATAGTAAATAAGTTATGACGTTTTCTGTATTCAAACTCCGTTTTTTTCCCAAGTTCTTTCAGTTGTTTGCAAGTACCAAAAATAACTTTTGACAATTGTGTTAGATCATATTGAGAAGGTTCACGGCAATTAAGAATAGATTTAATAGTGTACATAGAAAGAAAGTTGTGAATATTTTTGTGTTTTAACCCCGGTTTTTTTAACCCCTGCAGTAACGGTTTGTCCTATAATTAAAAAATATTAAGAGAGAAAGTGTAAATATATTTTAGAAGGTATGCATTAGTTAAAAATAATAATAATAAAGATGGCAAAAGACATTCAATACGCAATATTTCTTCTCGCATTCAAATGTAAGCCGACTTTTTGGAAGCGTACTGTGGTCGCGGACAGTAGGTAGCCCAAACTAGTTCCGACAGTTTCAAGAACAAGGCTCCGTTAATGGTTTTGATGTTTTCAAATAGGATGATCGAGAAAATTCAAACAGCATCGACTGTAGGGTCTAGATATCGACGAACGGAAATATTCCACCAAACGCGTTTGCTTTTTGTCTGGTAGGCTACATCACGATCAACTTACACTGTACAAGAGCCGAGACAATCTTGTGAAAATTATGTCATAAATAATGGTGCGTTTTTCTAGATTAATTTAGTTACGACTGAGCATTGCTAGCATCAAGGTGTAGGTACTGCAAACTGCAAGGTTTCCAGAACCAAAACAGATTCGTACTCAAGGAAATTGCTGTTACATACATACTAGGATGATGGCAGGACACGAACCCGCTCCTTCCGGCCTCCGTATCCTTGGAAACTACTGGATGAAAAAAGTAATTCTCAAACGAATGGCTATGCAAATACTACCATGGCCTGGAGTTGGATGAAGGTAGACTTCCGTACTATCAAGTGAAAAACACTCTTGATGATTTGCTACTGCAGAATCCACGTGGCATCATTTATGTCACGGTCCTGAGCAGAAGAAATGGCTGAGAAAGTTGTGTGAAGCAACAGTTGGAATTGTAGACCTGCAGGCTGACTACGGTTGTTCTTCCCTAGTGCATTTTATGGCGATCAGCCACACGACAAGTTTGATCGAGTATGTGCCTGCAGAAACTCTCAGCTAATGCAAAAATGGTTCTCTGGGAGCGAATAGACTTGTCTGAGCCTGCATAAATAAAAGGCGTGCAACAGTTCGTGCCTTCAGTTGTCGTCCGACCTGCAAGAAGATGTCATCGTTTCATCCTGCTAACGTGTACGTGAGCGTAAGACCTAGCTTCGGTAGTGTCGAGTACAGCTACTGAGATACCGGGTATCTACATACATATACGGAAACCTGTGATTAAGATGCTCAGCGAAGGGTGGTTTTCACACTTTCCTGTGTCCTACGAACCGACTCAACAGCTGTTAAATTGCTGCGAACCTGGAAACTGTGCCATACATGAGACCGCACACGATCATTCCAGCCAGCATCGAAGTAGTCGCTTCGTCTGCACGTACAACACCGACGTTGGACTTGTTGCAACCTGCCACGACCTGCGATGCCTCTACACAGACTTCCAAACGACAGGCGTCTCGTTGTAGCTCTGTCAGTGACCCTGTCCCAACAAGCACCGAGTCGCAGACGTCGTCGACCATGTCTCGCCGAAGCAGTCGTCGCCGAAAGTATTGTCGAAGAAGATGACCAGTCGCATTTTAACCTAATTTTAAAAAAAATTTAAAAAAGTAGATGTTTTGATTACGTACTATACCAGCAGCTGTGGGACAGGACCCTCAGTCCACCTCTGATTGTGGTGCAGTATGTATAGTCTAGTTTGACTAGTATGGTGCATAAGTCTCGTAATCTTCAATTCTTGTGAACTCGATGGTGTCTTTACCGTCTTTAACGACGGCCTCGATAGAAGTTGTACATACTATCGGTGATGCAGACCTCATTTACAGCAGAGCCAACAGCTGCAGCGATCCCGATGGAAGGTGTACCATCGTAATCGGGGCCCTCGATGGCAGCAACGCCGACGACAGTGGAGATACTGTTGACAACGGTATCAACATGTATACCTAATGTTGCAGCACTGCCACCAACTGCAGAGGAGACATCAGATACTTCCATGGTTGAAGTTTCGTTACCAACCTCGGAGACTTCAATGTGCAGCGGACGTTTGTTGACATTTTCGACGCATCCGTGTAGGTACTGTGGTACATATTTTACCACAACTTCAAGTGCTCGCAGACATGAAAGAAACAGATGTTCAAATAATGAACAAAGAACACTGTTTCAGTGAGACAAGTGTAATAAACAATTTGGATGCCATGATAACATTAAGAGGCATCATAACGTGCAGTATATTTCTGGAATTGCCTCGGAAAACATATGTGCGACCATGGGCGTCGAAAGGATTTATTTTTTGGGGGGGACTTCAATTGATTTAGTTGTTGAGGAATATCCATCCCCTGGAAAAAAAAAAAAAAAAAGCGGGGGGCCTCCCCCGGGAAAATTTGGGATTTGAAGGTGCAAATAGGTGGTTTTTAGGCATTTTTCTTTCCTAAATATTCTAATTATAGTTGGTTGCAATATATAGTTTATTTTTTTGTAAAAAATATTTTCAGAGAACAAATTTGTAAAAACACAGTTAACATATCTGCTGGTGCTATATCCACACAAAATCATTAATTTAAACATCAGGAGAAACCTGAATGTTATACTTAAATGCCGCAGTAGTATTAAGAATATTTCGCACATGTACACAAACATAAGTAATAAAGTGATTATATTCACTATTATTATAGGAGGGGACGAAATTGAAGACTTTTATTATTGGGGGGGACGTGTCACCCCCCCCCCCCCCCCCGTCCCCGTCCCCGGTCCCCCCCGGTTGCGACAACCCATGTAGTGCGACAAATGTGATAAGGTATTTTTACATTGTAACAGCCTGGGTAGTCACTATAATATGTGTGCAGGAATACAAACAGGTGCTAGTATGCCTTTAAAACCATAAGGCATCATCATTTATTGCTTTGCCTGAGTCGATCATCAACAAACGAGCAGTAATTAACTGTCGGAATCTAAATGGCCAGTCTTTCTTTAAATGGAGAATTTTGGCAAGATTTGTCGAGGGAAGTCACCAAAATCGTATTGATAAGAGGTATTATGATTTGGAGAATAAGTAGGCCTACGACTTCAGTGGTCTGGACTATCCACCAACATTACATCAGATAAAACCTTTTGAGAAAAACAATCTTGAAGTGACAGTTAATTTGCATGTGCTAAATGAGGAAAATATGGTGTGCCCGATTCGTGTAACTAAATAAGAAATGAAAGATCATTTCGATTTCTTACTTGTGACAAATGAAAACAATGCTGTACATTACAGTTACATAAAAAAGTTTTCCCCCGACTTGTGAGACCTCAGGTTACAAAACATCAGCGCAAAATTTAGGTTTGTAAGATTATCTTTAAGTATTTCTTTGATCAACCTCGAAAATCGTGGCTTACAGCTATACAGTATCTTGAACTGCACAAAATTAAATGTTGAAATAATTGTTGAACAGAATTTGTTTAAGCAATCTAAGTAAGAATTTGTTTGTTTTTTGTACTTGCAGTTGTGTAGAAATTGTGTACCGGTAATCAATTTTTTTATTTGTAATTATATTGTTTTATTTTTTGAACCAGTCACTTTAATGATAATTTTAATTATATTAACGGTTTTGAATTGTCCAGGAGTCAAACCAAGAATGGAAATCGATTTAATCAATTATTGTTTAAATAATTGATTTTTTGATTTTTTTCCGAATTAATAGCTAAAAATTTACGAATTTTCGATATGGCGGTGCGCAAAACGTATATGTGTGATAAGTAGGGGCAGGCATTTTTCGCGAATAAATCTAAACGCCTATTAGATTGAAACAAGTTATACTCACACCAGCGGTTTCTTCCTTGTGATTGGCAGACGTCTTCGAGAGAAGTCGTTGCCTTGTTTGACCGAGACACTCAGGACGTGTTTGCTTCCGCACTGAATCGCTGTGTTTGGTGTTGTAAGAATCGATATTGACCTGAAAGAAACCCACCCAATCACTAGACACAGCTGATGCAACAGTGTTTTAACTTTCAGCTATTCTCGGAATCTTTTCGCGAAATATGCATGCCCCTAGTGATAACTTTGAATATATATATATATATATATATATATATATATATATATATATATATATATATATATATACAAAGGTGATAAGCATCCACAAATTTTGGTATTTGATAGTGAATGTTTTAATTATCAATTTATTTATATCACGCTCGGTATTATTTTTAAGAAAACTGCGTTAAATTTATGTACGAGTTTTAAACTATATGTTTATTTGCGACATGAACAAATTAGAACACATGAATTTCTCGTTACCGAGTTTAGATGCTTACACATCACTGGCGAGTACTAAAATACTCGCTCACATTTTGAAATTCCTTAATTTAAATATTCATTATATAATTTGGAATTGTTTATGTTCCTTAAATAAAGTTTTTCACGTGTTTCCATTTTTTCTTTGCAGTTTTTATGACTGATATGAGGGACTTTATAAAATGTGTTCGGGTACCGCAATGTGTTATTTTTAATTTATTCAGAGGTGCCACCCCCCCCCCCCCAAACACTATGACTCACCCCCCCCTAACCTAATGATGCGCCTCCCCCCCCCCCCCGAAATTTTTTATGCCATTTTCTCAATGATTTACTCAATGATTTTATAATATTATACTTTTTTAGTATTATATTTTATCACATTTTGCATTAATTTAAACTGATTTTCTAATAATAATTTTGGTCATATCAGGTAATATTTCGATCCTGAACCGACAGATAACTGCTTTTGTTGAGGAAAGTGCGGGGTTGCCAATTTGATTTACAAGACCCCTTTCAATTATCAAAGCACCAGAAACGTATTTTCACATTAGAAGCTATAATTATGTAAATAATATATACATTTTTCTCGTCTTTTAACCCCCCCCCCCCTGAAATTTTAATGACGCAGTCTGCGTCGTTACCCCCCCTTGTGGGCATCCCTGATTTATTAATTTAAAAAAAATGTAAGAATTTCCATTTTATTGTAACAATTGAAATTAGCTTTATTTTAATTCTTTAACAACTCATTTAACTTTTACTATATATATATATTAAGTTTACTATACTACAATACTACAAAATTGTAACATACAACTGGTCCGGAAATCTTTTCGCGAAAAAAACATAACACCTAACATAAAAATTACATTTTTTGTGCTTTATATATATATATATATATATATATATATATAAAGCACAAAAAATGTAATTTTTATGTTAGGTGTTATGTTTTTTTCGCGAAAAGATTTCCGGACCAGTTGTATGTTACAATTTTGTAGTATTGTCTGTGTTCCTTGTTTGGTTTCAGGATAATGTCTACCGTCAGCACACAAAGCACAGCCATCCAGTGCGTAAACAAAAGCTTTCCTGAATGGCCCGGCCAAATACAGCAATGGCTTCTCTTGCAGACGGCCGCCAATCACAAGCGCGGGCTCACGTCATTGCAGTATAATGTACGATCAGATTGTTTCACGAAAAATACATGCTTCTAATCATAGACCTTGGTTACAGTATGAAAATTATGCAATGTGATTGAATGTACATGGAAAAATTTAAATGATATTAATACAGTAATATGCGAATCAGAATTCTATAAATAAACTTGCTTGCTTTGTTGCTTTCGTAAAAATATAATATGATTTTTTTTAGATTTATCCTTTGATTATCAGTATTCAAAAAGTTACATAGAGATTTATGAAGTTCACCCAACGCTCATGAAAATATACAAGCAGTTTGTATTATTAATTTTTTGGATAATACTTAGAAATAGTCAATGTAATACTAATTAATCTCATACTTATATTTCTTATAAAATATATTACCATGTAGCGAGCAATAAGTAAATAGTTCAAAATGATTTCAAGAAGTAAAAAATTGTTTGGTTTATAATGGTTCTGGGCTGTTTCAAACAGATGAAACAAGAATAAAGATAGCCACATCAGCGAGTGTGAAATGGTTACACAGGTTATAAATACAACACAACATAAAAGTAATGTATTAAAATATGCATTAGAATATAAACTTATTTATTTGATAACAACTGCATAGAATTACATGTAAAATTATTTATGATGAAAATAAAATGTGCGACATGTGTTTGATGGAAACACAAGCTGTAATATAATTTACTTTAGCACATTCTTTAATAAATTAAAACATTGAAATCATTACAATCACTATCATATTTATCTAATTTTCTCTTGTTTGAAATTTTGAGGTAATTATTTATATAATTTTTGTCGTCAAATATCAGGTGACATAATTGTGCGGGCATTTTTCTGTCTCCTATTTTCGGTTAAGAAGTTAAACGCGCGAAATCGAATGAGAAACGTTAAACAGTAATCAAAGACAGTAAAAAATTGATTCACCGGCGCGTCATATTTGAAAAAAGCCTCCGGTCTGAAGTGCACGTAGTTCGGTCTTCCGCACACAGAGGTCGACACTGTGCGCTAGAGAGAAAGTTGTCACGTCAGTAGGAGGGAAGTAAACTTGCTTTCTGCTTTGGTTGTGCGACAGACGAGTTACTTTGATTCTGTTGTTTATCGGAAACTCAGGTTAGAGAAGTGGGCTGTGGACGTGTGAAGACGTATGTTTCGCAAAAAAGACATTACTGGCTTGTGAAGTGTTCTGTGCGTTTCGTCACACTTTGGAGTAAAAGCCACTACCTGACAGGAAGCTTCTACCGCGTGTTTGAATTCCACAGTTTCATACTACATAAAGCCAGGTATAAGTGGAAAGGATGCAGGTTAAATCGTGCGCAGTGGATTATTTTGGCAGGGTTCGTGTCCTGGCCCGGTGTGAGGAAAGAAATTCTCTCTTGTGAAAAGTTTCGAAATGTCGGAATGCATCGGATTGAATTAGGCCTACTCACGCCGCATGCGAAGTGTAGGAGGTTCGTCGAGTTGAAATCATGTCGCTGGAAGCATGAGCTCAGATGCAGATTGTCTGGTGAGTGTTTTCTCGTTTCTTTTTGCACCAGATAAGCAGATATCTGATGATTGTGCATGCTTTTTTTTTTTACAGCAACAACTGTTTTCTTTTTGTAGTGCCAACTGAAAATAAATATTTACATTCCTTTTGGTATGATTTGAAACTTACGTGTCGTGTTGGTTTTGAATTTTTCAGCCTAACCCCGTGCTCTGTAATACTTAAGTACGTATATGCTCAAAACAATGTGGCAGTTGCATGTAAGTTTTTATAAACGAACGAACGTGTTGGTATTTTAAACGCCAGTGCTGCCGCCCGCTCCGGTGAGAGGCGCAGTAAGTTGCCAGCCCCGTCTGTGTGTCCAATCCCAATGCCTTGTCCGTGTGGCGTGTGGGTTTCTCCGAGAGGGGGCAGGACAGCACACAAGGGTCAACAGCTAAAAGTAACGGTACCCAGCGCGAACACGTTTTCAGAATCCCAGGTCACGCACGCAATCTCTGTAGTTTTCTCTCTCTCATGTGTATTTTTTTTATGCTTGAATGTAGGCGCCATGCAGAAATTACAAACTTCCAATGTTATTTTCATTATAAATATTTTTTATTAAATATATTCCGCTTTAATACCTAAAATCGCAGTCACGGCGGCATTTGCAACTCTGATATTTTTAGTCTTTCAGTCATCATTTGTCATCAATAGACAATTACATCTTATGTCTTTCTTTGGCGTGTCATTAGGGTAAAATTACAAATTTTTATACCTCTGATTATGTATTTTATGGGTTAGAAATCATTTTTTTTTAAATGAAGCTTATTTATGATGTACTCACACTACATTTTTTAAAATGTATCTGAAACATCGTAAAATTTGGAATTAGAATTTTGGAAATAAATGTTCCTGTAGTATTTCAAGAGCATCATATTATTTTCATTTTTTTATTTCTAAGTAGTCGGTTTTGTGTCAATAAATTTGTAATTTGAACAATTTTGGCTCTTTCGAGCATAGCACATAATTTTATTGAATTAAGTACTTATTATTAATAGTGACAAACTGCTACAAATAGTTTTCCCTGGAAAATAATATTTGGTGTTAAGCATTGAATTATTTATATTCTCAGAATATCCACAACTAATTATACTATTCATACACTAATTTATTGATGGTTTAAGAAAAATCAACAATTACTAAAGTTAAAAATATTGAAACTTATTATAATTCAAGATGGCATAATAAAACATTCTTTTTAATGTTAACAAGCGGGGTAGTATTAATCTGAAAACAGTGGTTGTCATCTACTCAGTTCTGCAATTTATTCGCGAGACAGACTATAGCAGTGTCTTCCATGGAATCAAACCCCGGACGCCAATATATCATGCTGGAATCAAAACAGCGCAGCGCGACGCGAATAAAATAATTTCCTTGTCACATTTATGTTTCACACACAAAATTTATCGATGCGACAAAATTACCAATAAAAATAAATGTTTTGTTACGTATTTCCATTGCGAAATTTCTGAAAGTAGTGTTGGAATTTAGTTTTTCAATGGTGCTTTGGTAATACAATTATTGCTCGTGTATTTTTGAGATTATGTTTACTAAATTATTTTGTGAAATGTTTTAATATTTTAATGTAAAATGATTATTTTACCGAAGATTCCCGAATGAATATTACATTTTGACTAGGCTAAACAATTTTTTTTAATAAAAAAAACCTGTTATTAAAACCATTTTGTAAACATTGATGGCTGTCGTATATTTAGCGCGAATTTAATGCCAAGCAACAGTCTATTTAGTTGTTTGTGCTTGTCTCGTGGTAAAAAAAAAAAATCCTCATGTTCATTGCGATGCGATGCAGTGAATGGTCAGCACAAAGTTTCTGATAATGTCCATGCCGGAGTAGCGATTTTGCTGGTTTATTGAAGTTATGAGGTCCGCCTAGTTAGAGGTGTTTGTGTTAATGAATCGGGATGATAAGCGCGACGTTCGCTGGTTCTTCAAGCGCGGTATCGCTTCTAAGCGCAAGGCACACAATCTTCTCGTCGTGCGCATAGGGCAACTATGCGATTTGAGCGGTGACCGTAACATATTTCGGACAAATAAAGATAAATGTGTAGTTCAAGGCCCTTGAGAGCTTGAAAGAATCTGTACCGGGTTTTTCATACCTCACTCTTTTAAAAATACGGTTTTAAAACGAAATACGGAACCAGAATTACCCATCCACCCTCAAGGTATTCTTCAATGTTTTTCGTAATCAGATACCTCTCGGATATCTTGAGTGGTTTTCAAATCTCATGTTTTACCTGAAGCTCTGCGCACCATATGTGTGCCCAGGCAGACGGTGTCCTTAATATATAGAGACCTGTAAAATTCGCGATTTCAAATCCCTCAAGGATAGACTCCATGATCCTCTATGCACTCGTGCAAATTACATCTGCTGATTGGTTACCGACTCGTAACACCTGTTGACTGGAATGATCGTGATTCGCTAATTCTTCTGTTAAAGATTTTTCCTTCAGATAAACTGTAGCCCAATCACTGAAGCAAAATAATGTCAAAAGTATTTGGACTCTATCCTATCGCGAAATGAATCCGCGAATTGTACAGGTCTCTATTAATATAGTTTGAACGAGAACACTTAAAATGAGAAATGTGAGTTATATATAACCCGTTGGAAAACAGGATACGCTGTAAATAAAATGAAATCCGCCGGTAACAATAAACCCTGAGCGAACTACAAACGTCGCCAGCGCAGTAATCGAAATCCGCCAGGAAAAAAATAAAATTTCTGAACGCCAGCGGCTCGATCGGTACCGGATTACAGAACGTGGCGAACCGTAGGATGCATAGGATTTTTTTAGACTCTTTCTGTCGCATCGCGTCTTTTCGCGTTCCAAGTTCCAGCTCCGCGGCGACGACAGCGGACCGGAAATGTGGGACGAATGCGATTTTGTCGGCGTCGCAGCATGGCCGGGCTTTCTCTCGTCGCATGCGGGAAACAGTGAGTGCTTTTACTTCTGTGTGCTGCGGGGCTGCTGAACTTTCCCGTCTGCCGAGGCTCTTTCCACATTCTGGAAGCTCGGGCAGAATCAGGGAGGTTGTGAGTGGTCAACGCAGTGGCGGATCCAAGGGGGGGGGGGGGGGGGGAGGCAACAGGGGCAAGTGCCACCCCCCCCCCCCCCCGCCCCCGAAGAAACAGTTGTCTGCTACATTAATATTGCCGACAAAAATGATTGTTTCTGAAACCAATAAAATATTTTAACATAATTAATGAATTTCTCGTAGAATCATAAGATCTGGAAGTTGGATGTTATGTGTAGTGTGAGTAGATTAATTAAATACAAATTTAGTAATTTTAAGACATTTTTTTTTCTCTGGCTATTCTGAAATCCTAGAGTGAGGTGAACCTCTGGATCCGCCACTGGGTCAGCGGAAGTCAATGAATTGACTTTAAATCCTGTAAAAGACGTGGAAATTCGTCGGTGATGATAATTTGAAGATTAAGATGTTTTACTCTAGTTTGCCATCAACCAAACTATGAAAAAAATATATATATCCCCTCCCCCCCCCTTTCCCAGACGGTGTTTTAGTGCATAGTCATACTCATTGAAATGGAGAAGCAAATTTCTGTTTGAAATAAAGAAAGTGCAGAGAGAACTACTACAGCATTTATGGGGATGCTGTTAAGGGGCCCGCCTCGTGGCCGATTTTTTCACCGCTCGGGCTCAAGAGTTGTAGTTTTTCCTCCAAGCAGGGTGGCGAGTCGAAGAAACACTGAGCACGGAGGAGGGCAGCTGGGGAGTGGGGGGGACACAGCTCCGGCCACCTTCCTCTTCCCTTCTTCCTTGACGCGACCTTGAACGCAACGCGGGAGGAGGGGAAAAGACAGACGCAGAGAATGAGAGAATGATAGCAGGCCGTGGTGATAAGGAACGTGTAGCTGGCGACCGCTCGCTTCCCTGTCCACAGCAATGCATATTTGTGTCCTGAATAATCCACACGCTAGGCTATCCCGTACAAGACGCACAGTATAAGCCTATATTACGCCAACAGTTTCCCAAATTATAATGCTCTATCTGCTTATTATAGAAACACAAGTCTTGCAATTTTTAAGATCGATATAACATTACCTAAAAGTACAGACCTATTAAATTACTGGTAACTGAATGATAAAATTTTCTAGCTCTGCTTGAACCAATAAACATGCCCAGTTTAATACATTTTCCTGTCATTAAACTTTAGCGTAGATTTAACTTATATCGGTTTAAAAAAAACCTTGTTCTAAAGGGGAGTATGTGCAAGTAAAAAAGGTAAACATAATTTCTGATGAAAAAGAATTTTTGGAATTGGTTTTTAAATGACTTTGAAGAAAGCATATTTTTTTTTAATTTAGTTGATAACCTAATCTGGAACATATGTTTCGTACGTTGGCGTTTCAACTTCTTACACTTCAGAATTTAATCCTCCAGTTATTGTTTGTGAAGGTTAGGACCGCATATTCTTCATTTAAATTAAGCCCATTACACAGCTGCCAAATTTATGCTATACCTTCAATTATACCCATGGGGATAAAAATGAGCAAAAGTTTATCTAGCAGAAGAGAAGAAATAATTAGTTACTCCATTCACACGATACCTAGAATACTAACAGAAAACCTAACAACGCATTTGCCGACAAATCATGCTTTTTGGGCTAGGATAGACATGTTATTGTCCATTCAACCAATTACTGAAAATATATAAAAAATCTCACGGTGTATTTAAAAATAATGTAACCTGGTGGATGAACTTGGTATTTAATCTTCCTGACTTCACTTGCAAAAAATAAAACAAATTTGTGCGGTATTAAAAAAAAACCGAGCAATTGTAAAATTAATGAAGTTTGCTCAAATGTAGTTTATTTATTATATATTCATAAGATAACATAAATAAGACAGCTCATTCAACTAATTCACAATATTAAATGTGCTATTTGTATTGTACTAATTCCAAATGGTCCCGATTCACATATTTTATACGTACGTACATACTGATTGGTTACTAACTTATTCTACTACTTAAAATAAATTGTAATTAACAATTTTCGTTAACAAGTGAGACAAATAAACACGCTCAGTTTAATGTAGTAGTTCGCATAGTAAACTGAAATCTGAAGTGAAGGAAAACCATCGCATTTTCGTTTAGACTAACAGGTGTGGGGTTTCTATGATTTGCTAAGTTTATTCAGTAATAATATATGGAGAATAATTTCCTAATAAATTTAGATAATTAATTATTTGTTAAAACTACTTGTATTAAACAATCAAACCAAATGACTAAGCTATAAATTTAATGTTATTATAACAATAGGATAAACAAATAAAATGTTTTAGTAGGTATTTGCTGTAAGCATATTTTTTGAATCAGTAATATTTTATCGAAAAAAAATTATATTCCATTACCTAAGTTGAAAAATAGCGCGCTTTATAGACGCACAACAAAGTCAATGGGAACTTTTGTAGGAGATTATGTATTATCAGTAGAGCAATGCTGTAACTATTTTAGTTTACCAAATATATTTCAGAATACTCCAATACCATAAAATTTAATTTGGGAAACTAATACGTTTCCTAATGTTTGCATAAGTTAATATATACAGGTTTATGTTCTTACACGCGGGTCAATCATCTTGGCAACATTGGCTCGTGGGTAAAGCAGAAAAAATCGAACACGTTCTAGTACGGTTTTAGCTAATATTTTCGGTATGAAAACCTTTATTCCCAGTTACAAACCCCTTGAAAGGTTGCTGAAATGCTACCCACACGGGAGCAGGCGCGCTAACAGAAAATTTTTATGGAAACTGCTAAGGGAATGGGCATCGTAGTGGTCGCAATCATAAATGTATATATATACATTTGATATGTAAATATGTGTATGCATTTACATATATACATATAAAGTGTGTGTGCATATAAAACTAGATTTCTTATTGTTAATTTTTTTTTCACATGTATTGTACAACTGTGGAGTTGGTTAAAAACCAGTGATTTTAAACAAGGGACCTTACAGTACAATAAGTTCAAATTAAATTTAAATCTACCAAATTTAGACCAAAGTATCACTCACTTAGATTTACTACACCTCTAATTTACGTCATAAACAGTAGGAAATCAGTCATGGCATATCTCATTTTTATGATTCATGCTTTGCCCAAATTTATGTTTCATAATGTATGTGGCAGTATTGTTTTGTTGTTTACTACATATTTGACACTCTACAGGTCCCATTTCTGTATGGTTCTAACTGCTACAACGACAAATATAATATGTGGTTACGCTAGATAAATTGTAATTATTTCGTATGCTTTAGCCCGAATCAAAAGGAAAGGAACTTGTGTGTCACTGTCATATTAAAACTTACTTAAGCTTTTCCTATTCAGAATTAAAGTAGTTCAATATTGCTGTATGCAAAGTTACTTGCTTACGCAATCCTCCAACATACACTGACTGAATTTCTTCATGGTACTTACAGGCATAGTTTTTTACTGTAACAATATGTAAAGCAATTTCGGTTGCGGACAATCCATTTATACAGAGAGCCAAGATGTTAAACATCAAAAATTACAACTCGATCACAAAACATACCACTCAGTCACACACTTCTTGATAGAGGTGCCTCACGACAGAGGTGTAAGATAGCATAGTTCGAGATTCTCAGCCTGTACCTAATTATTAAGAGCACATCAAACTCGGCATATAGACAGATTTACTTGGAAACAATAAAATAATAATTCAGAATCTAAATTACAAAACATTTCACAGTATTAACTTACGTGACATAGCGTTAGCCTAATAAACACTCTCCCCGAGCGACTGGCTCGGCTCGCCGGGCGCAGAGATGCACGACACAGGGCAAAGCACTCAAGGTCAAAATATCTAACGCGCATTATCTGTTTTGTAAAATGGCTGGCAGAAGATAAAAACAAAAATAATATACAGAATGAAGCACCCAGTGAAATACATTTTTTTAAATATAAACATTAATGTTTATTTTCTTATGAATAAAGTACGATTTTTACGATTTTTAGAAGTTGAATAAATGCTCTTAAGTTAGATGAAGTCATTATATTATTTTCAGCGAGAGCATTTTGAAACATTAGGCAGCGCAAGGAGCCCCGATATATTTGTATGCAACTTCGTCATATTTTTTGAATAGCCTACTATGTCACAATAAGTGAAAAAAATAATGGAAATAAGAATGCAATTCGACGATATTATAAGGGTTATATATTTACTAGCTGCAGTACCCGGCTTTGCCCGGGCTGAACACCGGGTGATATATTGTCCGCGAGATACAGCAAAATGGATAGCGATATGTCCAGTGTGTTGGACATTAAGAAATGATACATAATTACTGTTTGTGTATCTGTGACCTATGATTTTCTGTTTACCCATGGCGATCGGTTGAAAGGTTTAGAAGTTGATGCGCTACAGCGCCATCTAGCGGCGAGTTACAAAAAAAAATGGATAGCATAAAAACCTTCTTCATGATAAAAACACTTCGATGTGCCAAATTTCATGGCGATCGGTCAAACGGTGTAAGAGTTTATCGACGTCATACATGCCAACATCCAATTATATATATTCTTATATTTCGAAATTTTAGGGCTTTCACTTTTGCGGAAAGTGGATGTTCAGGACCTCGAATGGTTTGGAACACTCCATCTCGAAAGAAATGATATTTGAAATTCCTGAAATTTTCGAAATTTTGGGGCTTTGTCCCCAGAGGGGGAGTGGTGATTTTGAGGACCCTGAATGGCTGAGAAACAATAAAAATCGAAAGAGAATGATATTTGAATTTTTTTAAATTTTGGGGTTTTGACCCCTGAGGGGGGTGGGTGTGTTGTTGAGGACCACGAATGGCTCGTAAACACTCCAAATCGAAAGAGAATAGGCTTTTGGAAATTTTCCGAAATTTTTTAATTATTGGGTCTTTGACTCCTTGTGGGGGGAGGGTAGTTTGAGGACCCCGAATGGCTTGGAAACACTCCAAATAGTAAAAAAGTATTCTTAAATTTAAGAAATATTTCGAAATTTTGGGGTTTTGCATCCCCCCCCCCCTCCCTCAAAATTGGGTGGGAAGTCGACTTTGGGTAAAAGTTCCACCATGCCCCGGACACTTTAGTTCGTAATGACTTAATTTTAATACAATTTCCTCCAATTTTTCGAAATTTTGTGGCTTTCACTTTTGTGGAAGGGAGAGAGGTGGGGGGGGGGGGGTGGGTGGAGGTTCAAGACCTCGAATGTTTCGAAGCACTCCATCTCGAAAGAATAGATATTTGAAATTCCTAAAATTATCGAAATTTTGGGGCTTTTTCCTAGAGGGGGGGGGGGGTGTTCGAGGACCCTGAATGACTCGAAAACACTTAAAATCTAAAAAAAAAAAAAAAGATTTTTTAAAAAATTTAAACTTTCGAAATTTTGGGGCTTTAACCACCTGGGGGGGGGGGGGGGGGGTGATGTTGAGGACCCCGAATGGCTCGGGAACACTCCAAAACGAAAGAGATATAAAGGAATATAAGAATGTAGGCATTTACTGTACTCCTATCTACCATAATAACAATATTGACAAATAGAAAAACTTATTACCTACCTATTAATAATTTTCTAAATAAATTAATAAATAACTCTATGTTTAAGAATTTACGTACATACATAATATTAAACTTCAAACTATACAAATATAAATATTAGTAGGCCCTACCAACCTATGAATAAATTTCGAAGAAATTTATAAGTTTACGAATTTATATACCTACTTAATATTAAACTTCAACCTATCCACACAATAAAAACCTAAGAATATTAGTGTAATTATTTTTTTTTATTTGTCATAATACCTAAAATACGTATGTTTCCAAAATAAAACAAAGTATAAATAATGATCAATTTGACAAAAAAAATTGTACAACTCGAATGACATTGAAAACATACACGTGAAATTTAAAAGAATTATGAGTGCCCTAGGTAGGGAGAAAAAATATAGAAGAAATTAAATTTAATAAATGGGTGCGTGTACTTAGGTACGCGCATGAGAAGTTATACTTCTTTGGCATCATTAAAAAATAGTTTTTAATTGCATGCAAAAATATTGCGTGGAGTCCCTCCGCGCGGAAGAAGTGAAACTTCGTAATGTGGAAATGAAAATAGGAAGGGGTAGAAATAGATTTTTAGTGAAATCATATTGTATCAAATCAAAATAAAAAAAATAAAGGAAATAAATGTGTAACGATTCATAGATTGATCTTCAGAGAGAGAGAGAGAGAGAGAGAGAGAGAGAGAGAGAGAGAGAGAGAGAGAGAGAGAGAGAGAGAAAGAGATACATATTGAATGACTATAAAACTTACTTTTTTATGAGAGCAGATTTTAATGAAATAAATCATGAAATCATTCAACGATAAAAGCTGTTTATTTAACTAAGCGGACGGGTTCGCCCGAAGGAGAAAATTGACGCGGCAAGACCTCGTGGACATAGAGAAATGACACACACTCACTATTTATGTGTTTATGAAACATGATTTTTTTGTGCAATTTAAATTGTAATATACAAAAACGGTATTGAAAATTGAAACAAATATGGTGACACTACAAACTGTCAAGATCTTTATTTTTTTCTTACTCTCTACTTAGTTCCTTACAATAGAAAAACGTAACGTAATGGCTTGAAAGCTATTGCACGGCAGGCATAGAGGAATGACACTAACAGTTTGTATATCTATGACACACATTACATAAAATTAAGATATATTTTTTTAACACGTTTAATTTTTTTTTTTTTTTTTTTTTGGACAAAATATAGCCTATGTCCATCCCCAGGATATAATCTATCTCCTTGCCAAATTTCATTACGATCCGTTCAGCCGTTCAGCCGGGAAAAGGTAACAAACAAACAGACAGACAGACAGACAGACAGACAGAGTTACTTTCGCATTTATAATATTAGTATTGATGAGAATATTTTAAGGAAAAAATATTAACTAAATATTTTTGACAAAAATATTTTTTTTTTTTGTGAAGACGCGTCGTTGTAGATGGAAAAGAAAGGTCCATTTACAGTTCAAAAATTTTCATTACAAAATTTTAAGTTTTCCGTACCATGAAACAACTAGGGTCGGCGTTACATTCTACATCAGCATACAGTGTGTGCGAAAGATTCATCCTTGGATCGTCTTTCATCAGATACACATTCCTAAAATAATTTCATTTCTAATGATGCATTATTTTTAATTGCACGTTTCCTTTGAATAAGCACAGCAAGTTTAAAAGGAATGTTGCCTCAAATTTACATATATACGTATTACAAAAATTTAACGAACGATTGTTTCGTCAATAGGCCCTACACGTGTTATTATTACATTATAGGAAAGTTTCACAACAAATGCTGATAATCCTTCGATTGTTTAATATTAGTTATATAGAATACGTTATACATAAAACATGTAAAAACGACAGTGTTCATGAATTTCGTAAATAGAAAAAACCTGATATACGACAACGGGCCGGTTTTATTAAAGCTTTAAAATTGGTATTATCATTAATATCGATATTAAAGAAGGTAACATAAAAAAATCAATTTTAAAATTTGAGATATTTGCTAAATATTTTCATTGCAGGGTTTTAGGTGGTAAATGTTTTTTTGTATAATTCCAAAGCAAAATTTAGGATTGCAGTTAGCGTAGCATCGGTAGGCAACACGTAGTTCATAGTCAGCAGTCCGGAGTCGCCAGTCAAAATTACATAACATGACCAAGGGAGTATTTGATTAAACCACATCATCGCGAAAGATTTTCTGATAGGTGAAAATATTTTGGCAGCTGGCGGTCTGGCAAGTTGTTTCGGGCCGAAGCCCGGCCTAGCCTCACCACCTCCACCTCCTAGGACTGAACCCGTGAGGGTATTCCAGGAGCACTAACTTTTCTTCTTTCATCCTGATGTCACCTGGTCTTAATGGCATCAGGATGTTTGGCCTCGGATGTTCATATGCCATGTTTTTGAATGGTTAAACACCATTCGTTTGCCTCAACCAGAAACAACTTATCCATTCTGTTTGAGCCGCCGTGCCTGCAGCCAGAATATAGCTTTGTCAATTTTATAAAATACTTTGTCAGTTGCATCCATGCAGATTTTAAACACGACGGCTGATGTTAAAACTCTTCAGTCATTCCGCGTGGGATCTCTTGTATGCCATTGCTCCGGGACGGTCTGGCAGTCCGAAATGAAGTTAGATGATATCCCACTGCTCGACTGGCGACTGCTGGACTGCTGTCTGTGGAACAGTTTATCTCCGACTGCCGCCTGCCGGTTGCAAGTTGTCAAACTGCGGACTGCGCATTGTGAATAAGGTCCTAGATGCCGAAACGTCCGGCGTCGCCTCTTCGTAAGCAAAAGAAACTAAAAATTGAACATTTATATCCAAATGTTTTTATTCTGCGGGCTATAATGTCAGGCATGCAGTCCGACTGCCGGGCTCGGGTGCTTGATGAGAATGTGACGTGAGACGAGTGGAACGGTATGTGCACAGACGATAACTTTTTTCCGCAATGCGTAACACGCCAGCGCACAGAGAGGTTTAAGTGACACGAGATATTAGTATAAACACAGCGTCGTTTTTTTCTTATTTTAGCGGCGGCTACACATTACACGTCTCTTAGTAACCTGTGGAATTCGTCAAGGTTTTACAATTAGCAGCGGCGATAATGCAATATGATACTTTTTTTGAACCGCTCTCACGGAGTTCCGTTTGTCAACTGTGAGTCTGAGCTTAGCGAGATTGACACGTGTACGTCTCCGAACGCATACACTTCCAACTTCCAGAACCGCACGTATGTTGCTAGACTCCGACGTTTATGGTTTGAATCACCGGAAAAAAACATAGAAGTGTGTACTAATCGTACGGCCATTAATAACATGCAACAAATGCTATTTATGACTTATTATTCTTGTTTTCTGTATAAATATTTTCAAATGTGTAGAGGTGTTCCCACTACAAACTATCACAGTCAGCCATGGACAGCCGGCAAAATACTATTTGTTTAAATTGTGACTATAATGACAAGCTTCTATGTCCAAATTAAACTTACACTGTCTGAAATACTGCAATATTTATGCATGTTTGCACACACCGAACAGTTTGTAGCTAATTGCTTTGGGCACCAAATTCTGCTTACCAAATAAGAACCCCCCCCCCCCCTCCAAAAAAAAAAGGCTCTTCTTATTCTTACGTTCATTCACAATTGAAGTTAAAAAAAATACTTTTTTAAATGTTACGTGAAATTCTTTATTTCAACTTGGCGTTTTTAAAATGGTTAAATGCATATTTTGGTTAAAAGTGTTGATTGCATATAAATTTATACCATTAAAAATATTAATGGCCACATATAAAATAAAATTAATAAATACGTAACTAACAAAGCCATATAAAATCGATTTGAATATATCACTTGTATAATGAAATATTACTTATGCCCAACGATTTGGCGTTTACTTCCTTTAATGGTTTTGTTCTTCTTCCGAGGTGCATTCTGTCGTAACCTTGCCTTATGACCCCGCCTGCAGTCACGCTGAATTCTAATGTCGTTCGGCCTCAACACAACTAACTGTGGAATACGCGTGTACTCAGCCCGGTCTGGTGTCCACAGGCCCGCCCTAGCCGGGGTGAGTATTCAGTCCGGGCAAGCGAAGCACAACTGAAAGAGGACAGGAAGAAAGGCAGCGCGGAGACCCCCCTTCATCCTGACTCGTCATCCAAGGTCAAGCGGCCGTGGCGGCGCCACATACCGGGAAGAACATTCGCGCAGCACACGTCGTAGAAATCACGGTTTTTCTCAAAATTTTCCGTTGTGACCTAGTGCAAATTATATACGCAGCGAAAGAGAAAGGATTGGTGCACGATCCAAAAGTGGTTTTACGCAATAGTAATGAAAACTGTGAGCTTGGCGTGCCTCTGAAAATACGCTAATTAGGCTTATTCAGCATGCATTTACTAATCGACTATATGTCTGAGACATCTTAAACAACTTTAGGATCATGCCCGGTACCTTAATCTCTTTTATATCCGAAATCGGTAATCGCATGTCATATAGTTTCGATAAAAACAACTGATTGTTAAACCTCTGCAGCTCACTTTGCACTGCATGTAGGCGGGCCCCTTAAGGGCCCCGCCTACATGGGCACACATACGGTGTGCAGAGCTTCAGGAAAAACAACGCGATTTCAAAACTACTCAAGATATCCGAGTGGGGCCTATTTACGAATAGCATTTAAGAGTTCGCTGAGGGCCGAAAAGTACTTTTAATTTCGGATTAAGTTTTTAAACTGTATTTTTAGAAGCGTTAAAATGCCTAAAACGCGTGTTTTCAGAGTAATTTTTAGGCATAAAACAATTAGTACAGATTCTTGAAAGCACTTAAGGGGCTTGCATAACACCTTTATCTTTATTTCTCCGCCATATAATGTTACGGTCACCGCTCAAATATCACAGTTATCCTGTGACGACGAGACGAATGCGCGCCAGTTCAGAGACTTGCGCTTAGAGGCTATACCGCGCTGGAAGCACCAGCGAGCGTCGCGCTTATCATCCCGCCTCACTAACACACATACACCCCTGACGAGGCGGGCCCCTTAAGCTGGTTTTTTTCTCTCAGAAAATTAAAAAAAAAATAGGAACCGTTAAATTATTTTAAAATATTTAGTAGAGTATTTTCACATTTCTGTCGGGGAAAGTCAGGGAAAATTCAGTGAAATTTTTATTCATAGATTTGCGTGGACACCCTGATCTTGTTCGCATCGAATACATACACACACCTACACACATTTACTTGTATTTCATCAATAGCATCAATCTGATAATATTAAATTTTTACTTCTAAGGAGAAAACTGAAAGACGCCAACTTGGTTTCTAACGGTGTTGGGAGAAAAAATTTTGTAATATTTATTACTAATTATTTCTGCTTCTGTTTGAGCATTGCACATAATTTAATGTAATATGTTATTTTTGATAGTCACCGACTGCTACAAATAGTTACTCCTGTGAAATATATATATATATATATATATATATATATATATATATATATATTTACATTGGACTAGCTGCAGTAGCCGGCGTTGCCCGGGCTAAACACATGGAGCTTTATTGTCTGTGAGGTAAAGCAAACTGGATAGCGCTATATGACAGTGTGTTGGACATAGAGAAATGTCACACAATTACTGTTTGTATGTTGATGACCTATACATTTTTGTTTACCCATGGCGATCGGTTATTTTTTATTTATTATTAATTATAAATTTTTAAGACCATTAATCGAAATAAAAACTATCCTATTTCTCAAGTTGGAAAAAATTACACATAAATGCTAATTTTCATCGAAATCGGTTGACTTGGTGAAGAGTTCACTGGAAACAAACATCAGGACATTGGATTTATATATTTTTTATTACATTGGATTATAAATTTTTTATTCAGGATGACTACAATTGTAATAATAATTTCAATATACAATTTTTTATAAGCTTAGAAAAATAAAAATAATAATAAAATGAAAAAAAAAATTAAAACTTAATGTAACCAGCGATGGTGTACGGCATAAGTAGGGGCATGTATTTTTTCGAAATAAATCTGTTCGCTCATTAAATTGCAGTAAGGTTGTCCCATTGTGATTGGCGACCTTCTTTGATTGAGATGACATTGCCCTATCTGACCAGGCCATTCAGGACGCGTTTGCTTCTGCAGTGAATTGGTGAGCTGACAGTAACATGGCCTGAAAAAAACCCAACCAATCGGGAACACAAACAATGCTACAACGTTGGCTTGTCTGAATTTTATTTTGTGGAAAGTACCTGGCCCCTATAAATAAGAGATTTAGTGTTAACAAGACGTACTATCAATCTGGCAACAGTGGGACAATTGACTCTGTACTGCAAACTAAGCGTGGGCTAAGTGCGTTACGAACGTGGTGTTATCTTTGAAGTCTTTTTAAAACTAATAGTTTCAATCCTATAAATCCCGGATATTATATTAAAATACTGCCCGTATGGTTAAAATTCATTAAACAGTTAATACTATAAATTTTCCACTCTAAAATGTTAACCATAAACATTCTAAAACACATAACACTTAGTATATGTTTATATATTTGATTTTGCTTAAACGACTGAAATCCGTCTGTAATTACTTCATACAAACAAACCATAACCTTATTGAGCTGATTCAACATCATTAATATATAATATTATTATATTGTTATTAAAAAGTACACAAATTTTATTTTTTAAACGGGATTTGAATCACGAACCTCACGCTTACGTAGCGCACACATTACCATTATGCTACCAAAACCTTTTGTGAAACAATAAGGAGAATATGTATTACAATAACGTAAAGCCAGTTATTTTTAGGTCACTTAAAACTTGGGATTACTTTTTACTATGGCTATTTTAGTATACCAAAGATATTCCAGGGTAGTTTAACTATCATAAAGTTTCATTTGGCCTACCAATACGATTGGTATGTCCCCTAATATTTACCAAAGTAACAATATACGGGTTTAGTTGCTACAAGTGCGTCCGCCATC
The DNA here is from genome assembly GCF_032445375.1 of Bacillus rossius redtenbacheri. NCBI lineage: Eukaryota > Metazoa > Arthropoda > Insecta > Phasmatodea > Bacillidae > Bacillus > Bacillus rossius. The sequence goes on along the minus strand of NC_086339.1, from coordinate 32,284,081 downwards.
TTTTCTTCGCAGACGCAGCACCGTTGTCCCACATTTCCGCGCCATTTTCACGAAATTACTCCAACCAGATGCTAGAGACTAGATATTACGAATGGATACAAATGGAGCATAAGTCGTCAGATGTGATATCGCCCCCCCCCCCCTCTTTCCCAATTAATTTTTTTCTGATTTTCCCATACCAATATGGCGGACGTCGGTTAAATTTTTATCGCCTTTTTTAGCCTGCATTTTCTAACGACTGTAGTTAAGCTGTACGGAAGAAAATTAGATTAAAATATTACTTGTTAATATGTTTATATAGGTAAACTAAAAGTCCAAAACGAATCTTCATAACACTACAAATGTAATGATATGAGTTGATATTTTTCTCCAATTTAACCTCCAATACAGGCACAGTTGATATATTGTAAACAAACGGAAGTCATGTTGATACTTGTAGTCCACTGAAATCCCCCTCTCCTTTTTACTTAACCCCCTTTGTCTAGAATCGGACCTTATGATTATATATACACCTATATATATATATATATCCCTAATCTCTGCCGTATACCGAGAGCTAAGATGTTTAGATAGCAAAAACTTTATTTTCTTAAGCAAAACCATTTTTTTTTGTGGTGTTTAAATTTATCGTAAAACTAAACCCCCAGTGCACGAACGAACTTTCCTAAAAGATGTGAAAAATGTTTGTTGGCAGATATATATATATATATATATATATATATATATAAACATATATATATATGCCACTAGGTTGCATGTGTTGATAGCATAGAACTGTTGTGTATTGGCTTATATGTCTTATATATATATATATATATATATAGGGGCAGGCATTTTTCGCGAAAAGATCTGAACTCCAGTTAGACTGCAACTAGCCATACCCGCACCAGCGGTTCCTTCCTTGTGATTGGCGGCCGTCTGCGAGGGAAGTCGTTGCCTTATTTGACCGAGCCACTCAGGACGCGTTATCTTCCGCACATAATGACTGTGATTGGTGTTGCAACAGTCGACACGTACCTGAAAGAAACTCACCTAATCACGAAACACAGACGATGCTACAGTGTTTCAACTTCCAGCTACTCTCGGAATGTTTTCGCGAAAAATGCATGGCCCTACTTATATATATATTTATTTATTTATTTATTTATTTATTTGAATGAAGTAAACTAGTGTGTGTCCCCGTGCGATTAATCGCACGGTGATTTTTCTTTTTCTTTATCATATATAAAAAAGTATATTTATTGATTGTAGAATAAATAAATAATATTATGTACACCGTATGTGGTACATAGTATTGTTGGTAGAAGTGGGTGTTGGTAGGAATGGGAGCTCTCCTTATATTGGTTGCACTTGGCTGTGAAAAAAATGTGGTTTTATTTTTTTTTCTCCGGCTACCGTTATCGTAGCGAGATAAAATATATACCAGTTATTAATTCTGATCATCTACTTTTAAACACAAAAAGGTTCATCAAAATCTGCGTAGTAGTTTTTTCGCGATACTCGAACAAACATACAAGCAGATAAATATTCAGTAATAATTATATAAAAAAATTCAATAAAAAACTACTTTGTAATTCAAACTGTTTTTAACTCAATAATAAAACATATTTGTATAATGATACCAAATTTAAATGAAAACTGTGTGGTTTTTGCTAAAAGGGGATAAATACATTTGAGTTATTATATGATTATTATTATTAGGCCTACTGTGTATGTAGGTAAGAAGTAAGGAATCTTTGTTATGTTAATAATTGAAGTCAAAATGAGAGTGACCCTGGATAGCAAAAAAAAAAAAAATGTTGTAATGAAGTTTAACTCTAATTCTTAGAGACACGGAACATGCTCGTATCCATGTGGTCGCAAGCTAGAATGCAAACCTTCATACTCTTGCACTGTGTCCATGATTGGACCGCAGTTCTTGGACACGCCCCTCTGCGACCGTGAGCCAACGATGTTCAGCTGGGAGAGTAGGCGAATCAGGTAGTGGCGATTAACACGAACAAAAAAAAAAGTTCTCTCTCAGCCAATGGAAAAGCAAAAAGTTGGTAGAGCAAACGTAAGGCTTTGAATGTTTGCATGACGCCAAAACGAATTCGCTAACTTTCTGGGTCCCCACAGTCACTAAATTACCGGGTCTCTGTTGTTATCTTTGTTCGATAATACTCTTTCATGATGGCAGTTCTACGGCTCTTCCAAATGAGTTCCTTTCAAGCTATTATACCAACTTCTATAGTGTGCTTTACGCTTAGTTTGCAATACATATTGAATGGCGCACTCTATTGCCAGATTGATAGGGGCAAGCAGATTTCGCGAAAAGATTTTGAGACTAGATGAAAATAAAAACACTATAGCATCGTCTGTGTTTCGTGAATGGGCGAGTTTCTCCCAGGTACATATCGTTTGTAACAACATCAATCACAGTGATTCAGTGCGGAAGTAAACCCGTCCTGAGTGGCCCGGTCAAATAAGGCAACGACTTCTCTCGCAGACGGTTGCCAATCACAAGGAAGGAACCACAGGTGTGGGTACACCTTGTTGCAGTCTAATAAGTGTTCAGATCTTTTCGCGAAAAATGCCTGTCCCTACAGATTGATACTACCAGTTTTTTTCAGCATTAAAAATCTTAGTTTGTATATTATTAATATTAAAGGTTTTAATATTTGTTGCAGTTGATCAGTTTTAAGAATATGGCATTCCATTTAATTATGTGCTATGGTCAAACGGAGCCAATATTTTAAAAATATTATATGAAAAAAATTGTTGACAAAAACAATTTGAACCAAGATAGCGTCTTTCAGTTACGTCTTCTTATAAATAAACATTGATTGTTATCAGATGATGCTCTTGATGAAATACAACAATAACACGTATTTTTATTATTATTCTTCCAAATTTCCCTTTATAAAATACGTTTCACATCCAATTATAAAGTTGTGTCTAAAACCTATGTGCTCTATGGTGTGTATATCTGGCAACAGAGCACACCGAAACAAGGCCAGTGGCGCTAATGCCCGAAATCGTGCATTGGAAAGAGAGAGTACATGCACACACTGCAGATTAAGGATTGTGACACGCCAATAGCACTAGTCTTAGTACAGCTGCGATTGATTTTGCACATCAGCGTCTAGACCATAGAGTAAGTAAAGGGAGAGGCGCCACTCCCATAGTAATGATCGTTCGCTTAAATTTGTAAACAAAACCTTTGCGATCATACCATTTCTTTGCAACTTGACAACGAAAAAATTACAGCCAGATACAACCTGAGAAAGGTTTAGCGGGCGATAGTTGGCACCTTTGTAGTTGCCATATTTTATATTTTTTCGATAAAGGCTACTGATATTGTATAATTGCTTCATGTTAGTCCTTATAATAGGACTTTAAAAAATTTCCACAATAGAAAAAAAAATTTCGCAATAGAAAATATTTGGTTCAAGGTGGATTCGAACCCGCGACCGTTAGATCTGAAGCACCACGTCATGAAAATGTAAAAATTGTGTCAATGAAAAATAAAAATCTTTTGAATTGAAAATTGAATTGAAATACCCTCACGACCACCATTTCCTATTGCAAATAGGTTTACAAGTGTACATACTTATGAAATATTTTTTCTGCACTAGTAAAGTTCAAATTATACAGCCAGATTAAAAGTGATGATCGTTAAGTAATTAATTTTATTTCTGTTTATTATATTTATTTTCCATTACATTATTTATTTTTAATTTTCAACTTCATGAACAGTAGCAGGTAATATGGAGAACGACAGGGCAACGTGCTCTAATTTTCGTTTTCGGCAATATGCCACGCAGCATCTAGTTTTCAGTGACATTTTAAATATATATACTTTTACTTTCAAATCCCATTATTACCACGAGACAATACAATACAATATGTAATCAACTAGAGAGATCAAAACTTGTAATTTTTTTTTCCGATGTTGGTGAAACATGGTATGATCCAATTTTTAAGGATTCAGTTTGTCCTATCTACTGTCACCCCCCTGGTCTAGACATCGACTTGTTTCCATTCCCCTGATATCCCCCCTTACCTTTTTTTTTTCATTTCCCCACCGCCCCATGTACTTAACTACACTTGTCGCAAGCAATAGTGGCATGTTGTGGCTGACTAAAGGGCTGACTTCGCTCACTGAACAGGACTAAAGGGCTGGCTCTTCACTCACTGAACAGGTGGTGGTAAGGGTTATCATTGAACAAGCCGCCGCCGTTTCATCATATTGCCATCCGGGGCAGTAAGCGTGGGCGAGGCCAGAAACCGAAGTTTCTACAACCCGCCAAGTGCATAGTAATTCAGGTGCACCCCACACTGGTGAAGAATCATTTGAATCGACGGCGGGGGTGCGTGTCTTGTGGGATAGGTTTGGCACACAGGGCCTGTGTGTGTGCTGGTCGGAATTTCGTTCAGTGTTTCCAGCCATAGTCTGAAATTGTTTGGGGCTGGAGTCTGCTATCCTGAAGATGGCGACTGCAACGTCGACCGAAACGTCGGTGAATTATTCGCCGAGGACGCGGCTGAAACCCCAGAAGCCAAGCTACTTTTCAGACAATGGCCGTGAAAGCCTGCGAAGCCTGTACATCTTTGGTTCTCCCCCCTTAATTTGGGGAGGGAAATAACCCCTGAGTTGGTATTCCTGTGGCCGCGTGGCGTCGCGAGGGGTCGCGCGTCTCCGGGATTCCTGCGCCGCCCAGCACCGCACCGATGTGGGACGGCGCCATTTGCCGGCGGCCTGGATCCAGTGCGCTGGCCGGCTCTCTCTCCCGGCGTAGCGTCCGTGCGTCGCGGCGCTGCGGGCGAGAAACGGAACACTCCTCGCACAGAACAGCACAGGTTTTTTTTTTATTTGACGTGATGACGTCTTATAAATAGAGACCTGCAAAAATTCGCGGATTCAATGATCTCCAGGATAGACTCTACTACACTCTACACACTCGGGCAAATGCCACCTGTTCATTGGCTGCTGACTTGTGAGTCGTCTCGACCGAGTGTCTGTGATTCGACACTTCTTTGAGCGAGGGTCTCTAATTGGCCCTCATTACTCCAGATTAACAGTGAACCAATTGTAGTAGCAGCACTAAGGTATAGTATTAAATGAGAGACTATCGACCAAAGAAGCGTCGAATCACGAGCTATACCCTGTGGAGACGCCTCACAATTTAGCACCCAATTAACACGCGTGTTTACTTGAGAAATGCAGAGGATAATGGAGGCTATCCTAGAGGTAATTGAATACGCGAATTTTTCCGGTCCCTACTTATAAATCGATGAACGCCGGCTGCACGCACGGAGAAGCATGACTCATTGTCACGTTCCGCCTGAGCCGAGCGTGCAAGAACCGGCCAACCACCGTGCGAGAAAATCTTCTATAACATCAAACAGGTTAAGGCGGGCTTTTTAAAAGAAGCAATTCAAAAAAAATTTGATGGATATGTCCAATTTCGTCATTTCAAATCAACAATTTATTGACATTGATTGATTTCAGTTTATTTCTATAACTAATTGTTCGTGATTATATTTAAACAAATTATTTGAATTAAATTTGCAAAAAACTGTAATAAAATTTGAAATTAAAAAGTATGCAATTTTTATCAATGTTTTCTTATGACGTTGTCGCGTAAAATTATCGTCCGTAAACCGACTTTACAGACAACCCCCCTTTTTTTTGTTTGCATTGAGCCCCGAAAATATACTCTATTGAGTATCGCCCAGGGACCCTTTGCATTTTGCTATGGAGTACCTGATCCAATGGACCTTTACCTCCTGCCTAGAGGTGAACAGAACAGTATGTACGTTTAACAGTCTTCACATGCAGCGCATTCATGTTTGGTTAAGTTGACTACTATATGGAGTGAGCTCTCGTAGTCCAACATCGATATCGGTAGCTCGCCGGTTGCACGCAACGCGCGCGCTCTTTCTCGTGTCGAGTGAACTACATTTAATAACACGCTCTCTTTCGTGGTTAGTCTGTACTACGACGATGGAATGGCGAAATTTCACCAAGAATAATTAAATTATGCTTTAAGGTTTTTTTTTTTCATCGGAATCTCACCTAGACGGTGACCTACCCCTTGTTTCGAAGGTCAAGTGTGAGAAGTTTGAACTCAATCGGAATAACGATGCGTGAGCGTACAGAAAGCGAACACACAAACATTCATTTTTATATGTGAGGAAATAGAGGAAGTATTTGTTTGGAATACTGAGCGTTTAAATGAAGTTCTTCAACAACCGCACATTTGGTCGTTATCGGAAAATTCATTCATTGAATTAATTGGGGCTAACACATTTATTTTCCATACACACACACACACATATATCTGTGATGTATTACCACCCCCAATTATTTCAATGAAATATTTTTTTCGACAGCACAAAATTCGTGTTACTGGTTGTAGAACTTACTTCAATAAAATTTAATTCAGACGATCAGTGTTCCATATTAAATATTTTTCCCTATTATTTACAATACAAATGTAGCTCTGCTCCATCTTAAATTATATATACCAGCCTTGGAAAGCACTTTTTTTTTGCACAAAATTCGTATATATATTTTTTTAATCTTATTTTGTCGTGATGATCCTGTAACCGAACTTTGTCGGTCGAATTCAGACTCACTCTATATAAACTAGTGATAGAGATCTTCCTTTTGCGAGAACATCTGAACAAATCAGTTCACACGCAGCAACGTATTTGAGAGGAATGAAGTGGCTGGTAAATAAATGTTGAAAATTAAATTTTGGATTGCAAATAAACAAACCAACTTTATTGCCAACGTGAATTTAACACGGCTTCCAATTTAATGAGAGTGACTTTGTATCACGAACTTTATTTATTAAGGCTAAGCGTAATGCATTAATTGTAAATATTTTAAGTTTACAAAATGTATATTTTTTATTATTCAAGAGGTGATAAAAAATGCATTTTATGAAACGTATTAATGTGCCTACATTAAAAAATAATACAAGATGCCGTGTGATTTTTTTTTTTGGTTAAATCCTAGTACAAAGTTTACACATATTCGAATGAATATTTCAGTCGACGCCTAGGCAAGAAACTTCCCACGTTGGTGAACATTGTTATTGCTCTGTGTATTGTCGTCGGTAGCAGACAGTGCATTTCAGAGCTAAACCAAGCCCGCGACATAAAACAGTTAAACGAGCATGCGTTTTGAGCAGAGCGGCTCGCAATCTTTCTACACAGCTTGCGCGTTGAGAAATTGAGGTTATGAAGCCTAAAGAGTATTTTAACTGCCCGAGGTAGGTACCTACTTCATCACGAGGTAGATGAATGTGAAATTCAAGCAAGGACTGTGCCTTTACATTGCCTCGGGTTGTACCGAGAGCGGTCGTTTTCACTTCGCGAGTAACCCCAGCATTATTCTCCTGTCCGGGGAGCGATATAAAGTTTTGGGTACGTGTCCCAGTTCGTCGGAAGAGCACACCCGCCTCCCCCGTTTATGAGCCCTTCCTCATGACGTCACAGAGCAGGGGTCTCCAGTCCGCGGTCCACGGCCTGTTGTGGCCCGCCTGGTGACGTGTTTTGGGGGTCGTTACCACAACGCCGAAATACCATAACGCCGAATGCCAAAAAATTGACCACAACGCCGACAGCTAGAAAACTGCTGTGTACCACAACGCCGAAATAACAACTGAATGAATTTGTGTGTGTTTCTTAAATGTACCTTAACGCCAAAATACCACAATCAAACCTAACCTTACCTAACCTAACCTAGCGTAATATAACCTAACCTAACTTAACCTAGCCTATCCTAGCCTAGCCTAACCTAGTCTAACCTAACCTAGTCTAACCTAACCTAGTCTAACCTAACCTAGTCTAACCTAACCTAACCTTTGTGGCAGTCCTGCAATGACATTTTTCGGCGTTAGTGTATTTCGGCGTTGTAATTCGGCGTTGTGGTACACAACAGTTTTCTAGCGGTCGGCGTTGTGGTCAATTTGGCATTTCGGCGTTGTGGTATTTCGGCGTTGTGGTGCGTCCCCGTGTGTTGGTACGCACAAGCAATATTATTGCGAGCACCAGAGCCGTCCAGTGGAAAGAAAGGAAGAAAGGCACGGGGGCACATAATTTTGTAACCCCCTACCCCCTTTTCCCCAATACTTCAAAAACCTAAAGTAAATTTTTTTTTTCAAAGCAGTCATGAGGACTGCCGACAGAAGTGAAAACGTTTTCGCAATTTTTACGAAAAATATTATCACACAACAAATTTGTTTTATCACGTTAGTAAAATAACTCATAAATTACTATAAAATACGCATTTCATAGTAATTGTAGGTATTAAAAAAATAAATAATGATGTTCTTAATTTTCAGGTTATATTGCTACAAAGACTGTTTTCCACACAAAATCGAGGATCTAAAATAAAAAAAATATTAAAAATAGATATTTAAAAAGAATAACAATATAATGTACACAACATTTTTTCTTAGACTTCAAATGATAGAATTAATAATACCTAATAGAAGTAACTATTATTAATATTAATAATAGCATTAAGAAAATACAAATATATTTTGAAATAAGAAATACTAACTTTGGAAAATTTAATTGTGTAACATAAGAAAATGTTTTTGATAAAAATCAGAGACTTTATCGCAATTTTTACGAAAAAATATTATCACACAACAAATTTGTTTTATCACGTTAGTAAAATAACTCCTAAATTACTATTAAATATGCATTGCATAGTAATTGTAGGTATTAAAAAAATTAATATGATCTACATTTTTATGTTATATTGCTACAAAGACTCCGTTTTCTTCGTTAAGTCAAACTATATATCTATATGAGAATATTAATATATTTTATACTCACTTTTTATTGCACTGTAATCGTATACTTAAGATTTAAAATAAAAATTGAACAAAAACACAATTTTAACACTGTACACACATTCGATTCAAATACGCACAGCACTGATGTACAGGGACTGAAGACGCGTACTGGCTATGCGCGCACCACTGAATGTATATATATATATATATATATATATATATATATATATATACATTCACGTTATGTGACCATGTCGATGACGACTTACATGAATTTACTCCCTATCCAAACCTTCCTATAGAAGTTTTCATTTAAAAAATTACAGTGTGCGTATTCCAGTTCGGACAACCGTCGCCATGTCACTTCCGGGAACAAGTTAGTAACGTAAGGACGTATGCATAGACATACTTCAGGCGAATCTGAACACGGCCAAGGGATAGTGGCTGTCACTCTGAAGGCTTCAGAAGAAGCGGAACGCCAAAGCCAGAGGGTGCAAATTCCCGCGGTGTCACTCTAAGTATTGAGATACAACTGATGACCGTAAAATGCCTTTCACTAAATATTCAATAAAGGAATAATGCTGGAAGATTATTTTTAAACTTTTTTTTCCTTCAGATATTTATGAGCAAATATTTTTATTTTAAATATCACTATAGAAGTTCAATCGTACGCATTGCCAACCTGTGGGATTTCGGATAATTTAGTTTTGAATGTTTTTCTGAACTCTTTGGCATCAGCAAATAACGCGTGGAAAATTTATAGCACAAAATTTACCAACGTAAATCAGTTTACAATGCTCGTATTAGAAATCAACTGTGGGATTTGCAAGAACACAAATAATCACGTGAATATGAAATAAAACCACACGAGGGATCAATTCAAATATGCAAATACACGGTTTTGCAGCAGTTTTCCAGACGTTAACATTTTTTAGATAAATTCCCATGTCGAGATTTACTTTAAAATATTTATTTGGGATTGCGCTTTACTTGTTTATTTATGTATAACCATACGTGATAGAGGTTGGATGCAATATGTGTGTGTATTTATCCTATCTGAAAATTACACAAGGTTTACCCTTTTTGGTGATTGACATTCATTTCCTTGCTTGAATCGCACGGATGCATTTGATCCATTTTTGCTCCAAAGAACTATTTATGTGCTGAGTTTTTTTTTCCGCCACAGTAAATTGACTCGTCTATTAATTAGGTGTTGCACCAATTGGTGAAGTTTTTTTCTTCCCCTTTCATCTTCGAATGAAATTAATTGCTGTGGGAGTTGAAGGTCGCAGTTGATGTCTCTCAAGACTGCTCTGTTTGTCTGCGCGTTCGATGAAGCAGTTGACGTCACATTAATAGTGTGCTTGGTGGGAATGTAAATATCCATCGTGAAATTGAGAGCAAAAAAAAATAAATAGTTTTTTGATTGGTAAATGTTTACTCATACAAGTGAGTTGCCTAATTATATAATTATCTTTATCTCATTGTTTATAATTATTATAATTAACAATACTCTAAGATTATTTTCACACATTTTCACAAGAAGAAGACATTTAACAATAACACCATCATTGGCTTTACATTTATGATTATAATTTATACTATTTGGATGACTAAAAAATACAAAAAAAGTATATGTACACCTCTACAGAAACCCCAACGGTTTTAAAACCATTCATAGTATGTATTGAAACTATTAGAATCGTAATCCGACCGACTTGATCGGTACGATTAACTGCAAATATAATTGCACGACATTTAATCGTGAAGTTATTAGGAAACACAAAAATAAAAGTAACATTTATTATATTACCTATTTATTAAAATAATATTATTAACATTAGAAACATCAGTAGCTATTATTTAATGATATTTATTTGGTTTTAAGAACATCATGTGCGAGAGAAGTTAACTAATGCGAGAACTAACAGCAAAGTGCGTTGTTACAAGATGGTGACATTGCAGGGAGTGGGAAAACCTTATATGCAGCACAGCTTTAACGATTTCACGAATAATTCTACACAGGGGGCAGACAATTTACATTGATGTATTTGTGAATATTTAATCAAGTATTTAAATTTAAGTTTGGAGGCTCAGTCATCCGCCGAGAAAGACGTTTTACATGAAAAATGCTTTTTTTTTTTTTTTTTTTTTTTTAGGTGCGATTAAGTATTTTTCAAAAAAAATATATTTTCTTTTTATGTTCAATGTGACAACGGACATTGCAATAAACTGAAAGTTAAGAACAGGTTATTAGATTTGTGTGTCTGGAATGTAAAACTTTGAAATATAAACATAAAATAACTTTTTTACATAGCAAACCGCAATCGTGCTTAAAAGTACGAGAGTCAGTCCGTGTACGTTCAGTACATATTTCATTTTTAAATGTTGTTGTTTTCGATACAAATAAATTTAAAAAAAAAACCGAAATAGCAAAAAAATAGATATATATTTCTGTATTTTAAAGACACATTATTTTATGTGAATTCAAGTGACATCAAATAAGTGTACTACAAACGTGTGCCCCCCCTCCCCTTCCCAAGACGTCAATGACAGATGATGCGCGGAAAGGGCACGCTAGTGGCGCGGCGATCTGGCAACGCCGCGGTCGGAAGTGCTTCTCCCGCGCTCTTCCGGCAGTGACGTCGCTCGCTGATCGCCGCCTCGGCAGGTGACGTCACGGAGCGAAAACGTGCTGACTGGGGCGGAGTGAGTTGTCAGTGTAACCACTCACCACCAGGGGCGCTTGCGTCCCTGGTCAAATATTCCAGACACAAATAAAATTCAAAGCGGACCACGAGTCCAAGTGCCCAACCCCCGCATGGTAGACTCTTTTCTACTCTGTCCAACACTTCATCCAGACCATCCTCTATCTCCTGTAAATTCCTATACGTAATGCATGCCAATTTGCATCCCACATGAATGTGCCCAGGGTTTTCCCTGTCTCAATGCAGGTTTTACCTGGGCCCAACCTATCTCTAGTTATAGTCTAGATTTAAGAGTGAGGGGAGTTAGTCATGGCGCCAATCGCTGCCATGGCTGGCCAATCCCCTCCTAGCACATGATGCATGCGACCCTCTCCCTGCATGGCTAATCCCAGCATTACTAGGCGTATAGGCTTCGGCCTGAGACGCACTTAGGTCCCTCCCTAACCCGGACCCCTCCAAAATACACTTAGTTTTAGTTAGGTTAGAAAAAAAATCTTCCTACCACTGGCTGTTCTGTCGAGCACCCACACTCCACAGACGACAGATCCACAAAATTAACTACGAGGACAGTCAGTGGCGAACAGGAATTATTTCGGTGGCGGGGCCCTTAAAAAAAATAGACGAAAAATTAAAATTTAAACACGTGTATTAAAAAAGTTACTTTACTATTGACACTACCATAATGACATATGGGCGTGCAGTAGTAGTAGCTGTAGGGACTGGTTCTCGGACAGTAAAATACTGTCTTCACTGATATTTTGCAAATTTTTTTTATAACTTCGGGGGGGGGGGGGGCACGGGAGGTTGTTCACACATCCCCCCTTCAGCCCTGCATCCGCCACTGGATGAGGATACTTCATGCTCATTTCTAAACGTAACTGTGAAACGTAATAACAACCCCAAAAATTTGGTCAAAAGACAACTTTTTTTTTTATTATTGATGTGTAACAACTTAGCTCCCGGTATACGGCATTTGGTGGGAGTAGTTTTGTTAATGCGACGGAAGTCGAGGAACGGGAATGTGTAACAACCACGGTGCTGCCATCTGTATTGGATGCGTGAATCTACGTTTTTCAAGGACCCAGGGAACATTTAAAGTATTATCCTCCGATGAATCCTAAGATTTGCGTCCTTTGTAGTGGTCCAAGATAACTTCTCGTAGCTATTACGAAATCAATCAAAAGCGTGGATTTAACGAAACGATGAATCGGGAGGTGGGCAGGCTGGTGCCTTCGTGCGAGTAACGGAACACGGCCTATCACGACGCTTTATCAATTCTCTCTTCCCCCCCCCCCCCCCAGGAATCACGATAATAGCTTTGGCACTTGGAGCGCAATCAAAGGATTAAGACGTCAGAACAAGCCACTCAATGTCAATGGAGATGTTCCGAGGTCGCATCGGCCAGGAATACCAACCTGAGTCTGAGGAAGAAGACTTCATGTCTTTAGCAAGTCTGTGTCAAGTAAGGCAGTGACTGCTCTTAATTCCTTCTTTCGATGGCTTGCAGCTATGTGTCTATAAAAAAAAATACTTCTGCGCTGAACAACAAATGTAAAAAAAAAAAAAAAATTGTTGAATAATTTTTGGCATATTGACATTCGGTATACTCTCTTTCCGTCGAACAAGTCTTGGTCTACTGTCGTGCCACCGTATCTCTAATTGGTTCTTTGTAAACGCAGTTTTGTAATTAAGGACTCGTCGTGCGAAGGAAAACTATAAGATTTGAGTGCTTACCATAACATTATATATGGCGGTGAAACAAAGATAAAATTGTAATGCAAGGCCTTGAATGTTTTCAAGTATCTACACCGGGTGTAATCTTGAAACACGCGATTCAGCAATTTTCACTCTTCTTAAACATACTTACAGTTTTAAAACTAAACAGAACCAACTACTCATCCGCAATCACATATTCGTAACTGCTTTTCGTAAACAGAATCCCACTCGGATATCCTGGGCAGTTTTAAAATGGCGTGATTTTTTTATTTTATTTCTGAAGTTCTGTACACCGTGTCATCGTGTGACTACGGCGCGATTTGCAGCAGTGGGGATGTAGTGAAAATTGTGGTTAGAAGTGTCAGAAATAATTATATCTTGCAGCCTTTATTGGTGCAAACACTTACTTTGAGATTGTTAATGTTAACATGCGTTATTTTTTTCTCTTTCTTTCTCTCTCTCTCTCTCTCTCTCTCTCTCTCTCGTACTTTGAGTAATAGGAGTAAAAGCCTTATTGCTTGTACAGCTAGCTTCTCGTGTGAACTTCCTTAAGAGTTGAAGCATTGAACTGATGGGTTGTCGGCAGTAGTGCCACTTCACTCGACGGGCCCTGGGCTATTTACTTTTATAGAGGCCTTCCCTGGAAATTTTGAAAAATTTACTCTTTCAAACAAAATTTAAAGCCAGCTTGGAACTTCGGTTTCAACGATGGTTTTGTTAATTTATCTTAAAAAATTTCAATATTCTTTCCTGAAAAAATTATCCTCGAGTCTGTTTTGTAATTATTGCTTACGATCAAATCCTTGTAATAAAATATTTGAAGTTTTTTTAAAATGTGAAATCATGAATTGAAATTGGTGGCGACCAGTACCTTCTTAAATTCGCATGCAAATGAAATTTTAATTTTATTTATCTCGTATGTATTTTTTAACAGAAACCTAGACAAAACAAATGAAACAAAAATCTGAAACACCACCTTGGGGCTATAAACTATGGTTTAGAATGCATCTGTGTTCATTTTTTAAGTATAAATGCTGGCACGTTAGGTGACTTCTTCCTTGTAAAACGTGTTAAAGAACTGTTCAGTTTTATTTTTCCTGCTCGTTTAGTGAAGATTTCGAAGAATACCAGCTATTTATTGAAGGCGTTAGCACGTTGCGACGTCCGGAAAGTTACTACCTAGTTTATCGTTTCGTGTTTCCTAGGCCCCAAAACCCCTCGCAACTCAAAAGAATGGATAATGTGTATGTAATTACGTAAATATTATAAGTCATGTAGACGATAGCCGCCATAATTTTGCAAAAATTTCTCCCAGACTGATACATCACATACAAACATGGAAAATCTTGGTGTAGTTCGTTAATATAAACATTTGAGCAAATGGGTTAGAAATGATGTTTTAAAAAAAAAATAGTGAAAAAACAAATTAGTTTTTGAAAATAAAAAAAAATTGAATTTATTATAATTCCTAAGAATAGTATAGAAAACTTTTTCTTTGACAAATTTGGTCTCATTGAAACCGTCAGCTGATTATCGGGTGTATTATCAGGGGATGATTGCTTAATATCTGTGTGCAGTAAAATGTAGTTAATTTCACAAGGTTATTTGTTTTAGTTTTATTCATGACCCTTGAGATGCGTGGATTTCTATTTAGTTTGCGAATCAGTCAAATTAATACTTTTAATCGGGGACTGCATTAGTAATAATCAAAGGCCTAAAGGCCCTAAAACTAAGGTAGGATGGGTTTATCGTGTGAATATTCTTTCTCTTGTATTTTTATCTTTCCCCTTTCCGTGAGAAGATAGGTTTTTTTTTTTGCTCCAGAGACTAATGTGTGTGAAGTTAATTAAGGCTGTATCACTGCAGAACTAATTACGTTCTTTTTTTCTCACGACCTTATTTTCTACAACGCTTGGCTATTGTTTGCATTAAAAGCTTGAATCCTATTCTTTGGATTTCAGAATTAACCAGTAAATTATATCATGCAGTATATTATTTTCAAAAGTGTTCAGTTTTTTCTATTTTATAAAATATTTCCCTAAACCTGTTTTTTTTTGTTAAAAAAAGTGTGGGTTTTTATTTAGTTGTATTTCTGAAGAAAAAAAATATTGTTGATAGTATTTCTCATATACAGGCTACTTTATTTCAGTGTTTGATGTGTTTCGTACTTGAAGTAAAATAACATGGCCTATGCGTTTTATCTTTTTTGCTTAGCACATCAGAGTAAATAGCACCTTGTAAAAATATAAACATATAGATTAAGTCAAATTTAGATCGGCAAACCTCAGTTGTAGCATTGAATATGTATATACATATACATATTCAATGGTTGTAGGCTTATCAAGAAAAAATAAGTTAAACATAATGATATATTTTCTAAAGCGATTCTCTATGTATTTGTACGGCTTTGAAGTTGGAGCTGAACATATTTGTTATTGTAATTAATAGTCTGGCTAATATTCAACTGAAAAAAGTTTTACAACCACAACAAAACTCGTCGCTGCCGAAATATAATTTCATTGAAATAATTGGAGGCAAAAGCTAATATTTTACATAGGTTTTTCTGACGTGTTGCTATTCCCAAAATATTTCAAAGAAAGAATAATTTACGTCAGCGACAAGTTTTGCGTTGGATGTCGAAATAATATCAAACTAACATTATTCAGCCGAGCAGTGTTCCCATAATAAATACTTTACTATCAGCAAAAAAAAAAAAGTTGTTCAACTTCAACTTCAAAGACTTTCACCAGCCTTGGACATCACTTTAGACCATAGGCCTAAGTCGTATTTTTGTTTTAGACTTTTTTTTTTACAGTGTATCTGCAGCCGATGTTTGTCAGTGGTATTCTGAATTATTCTGTATATGTAGGCCTATGACTCACACTGAGTTAAGATCCTAAATCATTATTACTCTGGGATTTCAACCCTGAATATTTGGCACAGAGAGAGGGCTATTTATCCACGAATTGGGCATTTAGGTGTAAATGGTGGGTTATGTAACTGCTTAAACTATATAAAAACTTTTCATAGGTGCAACAAAAACTGCAGGAAAACTTAGCACTGGATTTCGCGCTGTGTGTCAATCATTTCATTCGCGGTTAAAATAACACTTTGAAAACCTTGCTTTTCTTTTCTGGTTTTTTTCAGTCTGCAGAGTATGAAGTTACTAATATTCTTGTCATAATAACGCTTAGTCAACTGGAACATGTGCTCACCAGGCTATTTTCTTTTTAAGTAGGCTAAAATTTTGTGCGCTTGTAGGAAAGGTTGCAAGCATGATTTTCGAAGTTGTTTTAAAAGTCTTCGAATTAGCACAAATGGAACATCAGGGCGCTAAAAATTATTTCATTAAAATTTTTTCGAAGATTGTTGTTTGCGACAATCTGGCAACAGAGCAAACCGAAACAAGAACAGCGCCAATGGCGGAAAATACGTGAGACGCGCTATAGCAGAGGAGGCCGTGGTAGCGACCTCCCGGTTGTTATTAATTAATTAATTAGACGTGCTGCATCGACAGGCGGAAGGAAGACTCCGGCCTTTTGTGGGGGGGGGGGGGTTCCCCTCTCCCCTCTCACACCCGGACCAACGCCTTCAATGATGGCGTCAGTTGCGGCTATCGCTGGCTCGTCTCCCAGCCGGACGCTGTGTCTTATCGGCGTCGCTTCCATCCGGTCACGTGATTGGGCAGAGCCGCGGTTATCACCCGGATTCGTTGGATAGCGATGCACACACATTTGCATCTGCTTCGCGGTGATAATCGGTACGGACCGGAAAAAATATTCCTGGTTTCGATGACCTCAAGGATAGAATTCACAACCTTTTACGTACTCGAGAAAAACGTCACCTTTTCACTGGCTGCTGACTTGCGAGACGTGTAGACTACGATGCTTCTTTTGTTAAAGGAATTTTCATCGGTTAACAGTCCTTTGGATAAACTGTGGCCCTGTCACAGAAACAGTATGAAGGTAAAAAAATATTTTGATTCCAGCCGGTCATGGAATGGATCAGTGAATTTATTCCGTTCTCTGATGATCGGACAACAGTGCTCTTCACACGTCCTTGACGCCAGTTATGAACTAGTAGAAGGGGTTCTCCCAATCACCTGTAACTCGACATAGGAGGACGTGATCTTGTTATCGACCAACGAGCATTTTAAATAAAGGCTTGATCATACATATGCAGGAACACGAAAAATTCACAGGTTCATAGACCTCTTAGGATTGATCCCACAGTCCTCTGAGTACTCAGGCAAACATAACCTGTCCATTGGCTGCTGACTCGTAAAAAGTCTCTTTCTCTCTCTCTCTCTTTCTCTCTCTCTCTCTCTCTCTCTCTCTCTCTCTCTCTCTCTATATATATATATATACATGTATATATTCTTCGTTAAATTTCGTGTCCTAGTTTCGTATTATAAGTATTTGTAACACGAAAAATTATGAATTTTTGAAGTCTTTCTTGCTACAACATAGTCGTTTCATTATATACCTACTTAGTTAATTTCGGTCTGCAAATTAAATGATTTGATAGTCGAAGTAGATGCTCGATCAGCGAATTCTACCGGCGGGTGCGAAAACTACACGTGATTCGCGTCGAGAAATGTAGTGGAAAACACAATTTTCGTATATATTTATCATTCTAGGCATTATTTAAAAGAATTCTGTATTAAATTTCGTGTCCGATATTCGTATTATAAGTGTATTTGGTACACGAGAACACGTGAATTTGCTCGTTACAGAGATTAGATGTTACATATCTCTGGCGAGTGCATTTAATTTTTTTTTTTGCCGACTATAAAATTTATGACCCACAATTTGCGAACACTCTGTATACTACGCTATAAGGAAGCTAAGTTGAGAAAATCAGACGATTGAAAACTGTTTCAGTCTAAAAATCATCGATAAGGAAAGATGGCGTCTTTCGACTGCTGTCCCTTCCGTTTGAGCTGAAAGTGAACACTGCGAGCGGCCCGGCGCGAGATTCCCGTGGGAGTGTGAGTCCGTGGAGGGGGGGGGGGGAGTCCTGTGTGGGGGGGAAGGGGGGGCTTCCTGCACACGCATGCGCGACTTGCAACGTTCCCAATCCCAAGCACTTCCTCCCTCCAACCCATCAAAATCCTCTTGTCACGTCTCTTTCACGTGCTTTCTCGTTGCGAATTTCCCTTTCATCGCCCGCGCTGCAACGACTTCCTCCGCCATATCTGCTCGCGCATCGGACTCGCTCCACTGTTTTGGGGGGGGGGGGGGGGAGGAGGGAGGAATTGAACCCGATACCAGCTCGTCGCAAAACACGGGATCACGAGTTTCAACGAGTATTGTGATCATTGATCCCAGCAGTCCCCGCATAATTATTAAGTTTTTTTAAAATGTTTTTTTTTTTACTATGAAAAATGTCCTGTATATTAAAGTAGACACCGGAAATATTCACGGATTCATTTCGTGATTGGCTGGAAAGTTATTTCTTTTAAACAATTGGGTTACCAACTTTATCTACCACATATTTTGGTTGCGTGGCACTACCCTTAATTATTCAAATGCAATAATTTTGCTACGGTGACGTATTTCGCGGCGGTTGTAGCACTTAATTTAAACATATGCAATGTGCTCAGTGTTATATCGTAAATATTTTATCTATTATTTATAATAAAAATATTCAACTCCAACTTCTGACACGTATTCCTGCCTTGGAAGAAACGTATAGATGTTTTCTACTTTATTTGCCGCACTGGACCTGCAACAGAAGTTTGTCAGACCCGCTCTGTGTACGTGCATGCACATCGGCGCGGAGAACCCCAAGTTGGTTTCCGACCTCTTATCTCGTGGAAGCAGACGTCGATAGTTGGAACGCTGGCAAGAAGTCGCGATTGTTCAGAGCGACTCGATCGTCGCTTGTCGTCGCCGTGGCAGCTCGATTGTGTCAGCTTCCCCCTGTTCGTCCTCTTGAGCCGGCTGAAGCCGCAGTCGAGAGAGGCTCAGCCTCCGCTTTGACTGTGGGCGAGCAGCAGTCCGTGATCGCATCCGATCAGGCGCGCCGGATGATGCCGGATGATGCCGGATGATGCCGGATGATGCCGGATGACGCCCGGATGACGCCGGATCCACAACCCGCTGCGCCGCATCGCAGGCTGCAAATGCAAGCACAGAAACCATATAAATACTTTTACAAGAGATTACCTTGGAAACCAGTTGCCAAGAAATTGGTAACATTACAAAAAAAAAAAAAGATATTGTAACTTTAAACAACACATGCCTACGATTATTTTTGCGTACAAGAAATACGTTCTTCGAGGGTAATACTGAATATTTCGCACGAAAATTGTCGCATGATTTTATATTTTTAATTTATCTTTCATTCAAGCATATATATATTTTTCAAACCATGTCTAGTATTCGTCGGCCGACTGCCTGTTGCCATAGCTGAGCCATTTCTCCCAGAGAGATCAATCCCAGGGTGTTGGCCAAATGTGGACAGACGGTCTACAACAGCATGTCGATCAAATGATTTTCGGTTCACTGTCGCGGTCCATCTACCAACTTTAATTTTAGTTGCGATCACGAAGACGTGCGAAACACTATACACAGAAAAAAAAAAATTTCTGTTATTTTTGCAAAACATTCGTTTGGGAACCATTTCCCAAGAAATAGTTGTGATACCACAATAAAGATATTGTAACTTTGTACAATAAATTGCCATCATTATTTTTGTATGTACGAAAAAAGTTTTTTTTTCCGAGATAATACTGAGTATTTCTTACGAAAATTAACGCAAAATTGTATATTTCAATTGATGTTTCATTCAAGCATTTTTTTTAAACCACGGAAAAGATGATCGATCGTACATTCGACAATTTGACTTTGTTTTGTTTTATCATGATTACCTATTAATGTTCTCAGTTAATACCTATTCAGGGAACGGTTTACGAACACAAAGCGTAAATGCCTGGGTAAGAATCCTAACCCAGTGTAACTACGAACGCTATTTTGTAATGATACTTCTTTTCATTTAAAGGTACAAATTTACAAATGTCTATAATTTTACATGAATATTTCTTTTCCATTTCCCCCCCCCCCCAAAAAAAAACAGTATACCATTATAAAAAGAACGATTGCTTGCGAGTAAGGTATTGATGTTACACACCTGACGTAATTTACAAAATACTTTTACGACTGAAAGAAGAAAAGAAAATCTTCGGAGCGAGGTGAAGCAGTGATAGGACATAGTTCTCGCCGTCAACAGAGTCCCGGGTTCGAACCCCAGACTGTTCTTCTTCATGTCTGTTTCCTCAGGCACGTGCTGGCATTAGGCCTAGTTTATAAACTACGCAAGAGCACAAGAATGAAAGGCGCGCAAAATGTTCAGCAGCCAAAATTTAGACTACTGTTTTATAAACTACGCCAAGGCGCAGTCAAGTAATGCAAGTATTGTTCAACTACAAACTTTATTGCGTTTTGGGTTGCAATTCTGGAATTTTAGTTTGTTTAACAAACACTTTAAAGGTTAATATTTCAACACCATAATTAACATTTTTTTTTTTATTTTTGACCCTTGAGACCTAGATTCGGGTTCGAGTGGTATATTCGAGGTACCTACTCTTTGGGATTAGACTTAAAGAATCGGATTCGAGAAAATTGAAATTTGGCCCATCACTAGTTATTAGATATCTATAAAAAAAATTGGCAATTCATTAGAACGTCTCTCGTTCAAACGCGAGCAAACTTAGCACGAGCTGTCGTCACTGCAGGCATACGGAGATGTCCTCGAAAGAGAGCGAGAGAGAGAGAGAGAAAGAGAGGTGGGAAGAGAGCGGGG
This sequence comes from Bacillus rossius redtenbacheri, assembly GCF_032445375.1. Lineage (NCBI taxonomy): Eukaryota > Metazoa > Arthropoda > Insecta > Phasmatodea > Bacillidae > Bacillus > Bacillus rossius. The sequence continues at coordinate 32,263,050 of NC_086339.1, read as the reverse complement.
TGGGAGCACCTCACGTCATCAGTACACGGGACCGATAATTGTCCCGCTAATTACCCGGGGGAGCCGGGGAACACGCCGAACATCCGAGCCCTCCGCGACGACCACACCAGCTCCTCTTCAGCCGCCGCTGAGTCTTCGAGGAGTACATGTGTGTCTCGAAACCGTGTTGCAATCGAGTCTTCGAATAGTACCTACATAATACCGCGAGACAGTGTTACAATCGAGTCTTCAGGAATACGCAATACTGCGAGTCAAATCGAGTCTTCGAATAGTACGTAATACCGCGAGGCAGTGTTACAATCGAGTCTTCGAGTAGTAAATAATACCGTGAGGCAGTGTTACAATCGAGTCTTCGAATAGTACGTAATACCGCGAGGCAGTGCTACAATCGAGTCTTCGAGTAGTATATAATACCGCGAGACAGTGTTACAATCGAATCCTCGAGTAGTACATAATACCGTGAGACAGTGTTACAATCGAGTCTTCGAATAGTACCTACATAATACCGCGAGATAGTGTTACAATCGAATCCTCGAGTAGTACATAATACCTTTGAGACAGTGTTACAATCGAGTCTTCGAATAGTACCTACATAATACCGCGAGGCAGTGTTACAATCGAGTCTTCGAGTAGTACATAGTACCGCGAGACAGTGTTACAATCGAGTCTTCGAGTAGTACATAGTACCGCGAGACAGTGTTACAATCGAGTCTTCGAGTAGTACATAGTACCGCGAGACAGTGTTACAATCGAGTCTTCAGGAACACGCAGTGCTGCGAGACAGTGTCACAAGTCTCCCAGTGATAGGTAACAAGGAGTGACAGTGTCACTATAGAGTCTACGGGGAGTCACCAGTGTCCTCCAGTGATCGCCCGCCGAGAAGCAGGCGCAACATGCGGCACATGTGTGTCGGACTGGCGGCCTTCGTCGACTGCAACTACTGCTGGGTGAGAGCAATGTTGCCAACTGACTGTATTTGCGAATTGCTACACGGCCGACGTCACTTATTGCTAGGGGCCTAGGGCCATGCATATTTCGCGAAAAGATTCCGAGACTAGCTGAAAGTTAAAACACTCTAGCATCGTATATGTGTTTCGTGATTGGGTGAGTTTCTTCCAGGTACATCTCGATTGTTACTTCACCAATCTCAGTAATTCAGCGCGCAAGCAAACGCGTCCTGAGTGGCTCGTTCAAATTAGGCGACGACTTTTCTCGCAGACGGCCGCCAATCACAAGGAATAAACCGCTGGTTAGGGTATACTTTGTTACAGTTTAATAGGCGTTCGGATTTATTCGCAAAAAATGCCTGCCCCTACTTATTGCGTTTCACTACAGAGGATGACTTTTACTTTAGTTTAACGCATTGGCGATTAATCGTTACGTCATCATAAATATGGGCTTTTCCGTAGCCCTCAGATTTCTAGAAAAAAATAATGAACGACAGGCCAACACTCGTGAGCAAAACGCATGTTTTGTCTTATTGGCTTTAAATTTTTATGTTAGCATGTTTTTTTAATTTTTGTGGGCTTTTGTTATACAATGGAAAACTACAATAAAAATATTTATGATTGGAAACAGTTTTAAATAAAACCGAGACAATTTATCTTTTACACGTATTTTTCGTGATATAGTCTGATTGTTCATTAGACTGCAATAAGGAATGCCTGCGCTAGCGATTGTTCCCTTGTGATTGGCGGCCGTTTGCAAAAGAAGCCATCGCCCTGTTTGGCCGGGCCATTCAGGACGTGTTTCCTTCCACACTGGATGGCTGTGATTGGTGTGCTGACAGTACACATGCGCCTGTAATAAGCCCAGCCAACTAAGAACCACAGACAGTGTTGCAATGTTTTAACTCATTGCTGGTATGAAAATCTTTTTTTGCGGAAAATAAACTTGCACTGATAATATTTTATTACAAACCTTCCATATATCAACAAACACATTCGGTTGTATTTTTTTTTTTTTTTACGTAAATTTGAACATTGCATTGTCGTGGTAGCCTAATTATAGCTAGCGAGCATATAAATGTCGCTAATCGTGACTCCGTGGGTGTTATTTACAAGGAAGTTTCCTTCCGTTTATTCATATTTTTGAGAAACACGTTTATGTGTATGTATGTATATACATATAATTTAAGCTGACGCTAGTTTTTCTGTTATATAGCTGTTTTATACACGTACCATAAAATACTGAAATCATATCGTAATAATACAACCGTTTACTGAATACAAAAAATGATACAAGTTCTTTAAATGCTTAGCTTCAGAGGGTTCATTTAACTTCGGTGTGTATTGTATATACGGCTATGAATAAAGAAATATACTTTGCCAGAAAGTTGTGACGAAGCGAGAAGTTTCAGTGTTTGAAGAGAAGTTTAGATAAGTCCTCCAGGGTTGGTTGACTTAAGAATTGAGAGAAACGTAGAGAGTAAGAATAGCTTATGTAAACAGATTGTACCTTTGGAGGACCGTAAGAACCGCGATTAACTTTTCATATGACTGAAGAGTTAAACAGCGATCTATCATACACTTGACTGGGAGTGGTCTTTGTTTGCCGAGTACTTCGATGGTTAAGCTCGGACGAGGTAAATAATATTGTTTATCATTACTGCACAAATACTTTTCTGTAAGTGGTCCTTTACAACTTACTTCGTCTATAAATCGACTTTTTTTAAATAGTACTTTAGTTACTATGGTTTTAGTAACTCTATAATAGTGATATTCTTAAGATTTTACTAAGAACATTTACGTTTGCCAGTTTTTGGGTATTTCTGAAATATGTGTTGTATTTTTGCATAGGCGTGTGTGTATGTGTGTGTGTGTGTGTATATATATATATAGTCTGAGGTTTTAAAGTAAAATGTATAATATTGTGGGTGCCATGGAAGTATCGACGAAGAATGTGATCTGAAAAGAATGTAATATTTCTGAAGTAGATTCCTTACAGAATCTCTCTCTCCCTCTCTCTCTCTCTCTCTCTCTCTCTCTCTCTATCTATCTCTCTATGTCTCTCTCTTTTAATCACACTCGTGATGATGTCTTGGTTTTACTAAAAATGCAAGTAGAACATATCTGAAGCTCTATAAAATATATAACGTAACAAATTTTTTTAAAGATACTGTCATGTATACCCTGTTAATTTGTACTGTTTTTTTTATGTTTTAAGGCCCTACTAGTTAAAAATGCAATACGAAAAGGGAAAATTTTTTCACCATTTTTCGTTTAGAGCTAAACTTTCTGAGGTATAAGCCTACTTACAAGCATAGTTACTCTTAAGGCGTATGAGGCGCCCTTTGAAAAATGATGAGTATAACAAGCACTTTAATTTAATAACTAAGGCGTGTTACACTTATGTAGCTGTATTTCAAATGTTACTCTATTGTTACACTTCCATTTTTTTATTATATCTCTATGGAGTAGCCTAATATTTGTGCTTCATGATACGCTTGCCTCCGAGGTATACACATATGTTTGGGGTTACAGAGTGAGTCAGAGATGAGCGTAACAATATATAGGTAGAGCCCGGAAAAATTCGCGGTTTCAATGACCTCTAGAATAGACTCCATGATACTCTATGTACTGGGACAAATTGCACCTGCTCATTGGATACTGACTCGTGACGCGTCAACTGGGATGCTTGTGATTTGATACGTCTTTTGTTGAAGGTTTTTCATTGGCTTAGAGTCGTTCAGATGAACGGTGGTCCAATCGCTGACTCAGCATAAAGGTGTACGAGTTTGGAGTCTAGCCTATCGCGAAATGAACCCGCGATTTTTTCCGGTCTCTATATACAGGATGTCAGTAAGCCGCGGGTGGTATGAATCTAGCAAGAGTGGATGCCGTCCCCTCTGTGCAGCAAACTGAACGTGAGAGACAGGCTCTTACGAGAACGTTTGGGCAGAGGGGCTGAAGGAGGGAAGAAGTGGTTCGACGGCTGAAAGGTTAGCTCGCGGGTCTTCACGGCGCGGCCCGTTAGACGTCGCGTCGGCAGGTGATCCGGGCGTCTCGACGCCGCGTGCATGGGGCAGCTACGCCGACCTTCGAAGGGTCGATCCTGGGGGTCGTAAAGCCGCCACAGACTTTTTTTTGGGGGGGGGGGGGAGCTGGAAAACGACGGAGCAAACGCCGGCTGACACTTAGAGGGGCATATATCTCAACGCTCGTTAGACTGCAGTAATAAGGTGAGCCCCGCGCCAGCTATTTCCTCCTTGTGATTGGCGGCCGTCTCAAAGAGGAGGCGTTGCCTTTATTTGACTGCGTTATTCGTCGTAACACATTTTGAAATGATCATTTAATCTCTAATAATAACAAAGCTGTATGACGTCACGTTAAACTACCGTCCGTAAACCGACTTTACAGACAACCAATTTTTGTATAGAAAATAAAAACAGACAAAATTGTGTATTAATAGTCTTTATAAGTATCAGTAACTCCTTCTGGTAAATTATTCTGGTTGACACGTTATTGTTTTAAAAAGTGTGTTCCTTTTCCTTCCTACACTTAACCATACATGAACTCATTCCTTATTCCATCGAATGAGCTGAGTGAAGTCTTGCGCTTTGAAGAAAATAGGTTCGGTTCCCAGTTCTATTAGCCTGATTTCGGTCTTATGTGGTTTCCTGAAGAATCTCCAGGAAGATACTGTCCATAGGTCACGACCGATACCTTCTCCAGTGATGATTTGCTCGATTGTTCCTGTAACGAGACCTAAAGCTCGATTCAAAAGAAAAAGAGTATTCCCTATGCTTACAGATACTAGCCCAGACTTTATAATAATACCTGTAAATCCTAAATAGTAATATTTGATCTCGGAACCAGAATAACGGAAAAAAAAACTTACGTAAAAAGAATATAGGATAAAAACACAACCCACGTTCATTCAAATAAGTTGAAGAAAATTCAGAAATTTCAGTATTACTCTTTTTTTTAAATTTTATTTGAAGTTTCTTTCAAGAATGATTATTTTCAACCATGGAAAAGATAATCGAAAATTAAATAATTTGACTTTTTTTATGCTTATTAACGTGCGTAGTTAATGCTGGAAAGCTATTCAGGGAACCGTTTACAAAATAACTATAACTATTGGAGTTACTGGGACAACACAAAGCATAAATGCCCGGGAAAGAATCCGAACCCAGTATTACTGCGAACACTTTTTTGTAGTGATACAATTGTTTGGAAGTAAATGTACAAATTTAGAAATATCTGTGATTTTACACTAATATTTCTGTTCCATTTAAAAAAAAATACAGTGTATTTAAATGTCCATGTATTAACAGTATATGTGAATTGTGTACAAAGTGGTGGGCATGCATGCATATACCTATACTTATGTGAATATACTGCGTGAAGTCGCATTTTTTCCAGCTGATGGTACTGCGCCGTGTTTACGGGACATGGTCGCGTAGGTGAATCGTAGGGCGTGTGCGTTGAGGGAACAGGTTTAAAGCACTGTAGTTTTTGGACGTGAATGATTCACACTTACCGAACCATCAGCGGGCGTGGCCAAACACCATTTCCGCAAATGTCTTCGGGTGTGCGATATGGCGATGGTGACGCAAAATGGGTCATTTCAACTACGTCGCAGTTTGCCATCTCGTGACAATTCCTAACACCATGGACGTGGGTACCGATCTTTGGTCACTACCACCGTACTTTTCAATGGCGTGAGCAGGAGGGATTTTGGGGGGGGGGAGGATATATCCCCCCCCCCTTTCTTTAAATTTGGGGAGAAAAAATTTTAAAATATTTTTTTGGATTACACGTGATCCCCCCCACCCCCTCAATTTTTCCGAAAAATAATCCTTTAGCCGTCATATTACTTTTTGTTTCAGTGAATATCCTGTGTAGGTCTGGCGTATATATAACTCCGTAGGTGACGGATGTTATTCATCATCTTCGGATGTGACGCATCATCTGACAGGCGCAACTTGAATTCAGTGGCCTATCTACCCAGAATTTCAGTGACACATGTGGGGACCAGCAAAGTATAAGTATACTCATCCACGCGTTGATTCAGAGTGTTGGACGCAACATTCATTTTTACATCAGGGGAAACAGGAAAATCGTGGAATAGCCAGGGAACTTTTATGTTCCGGAAAAAAAAGTCAGAGAATAGCCAAGGATATATATTTATATGTATAAAATAAGATGTTGGTATGCATGTAATACGTTGATAAACTCGGACACCGTTTGACCGATCGCCATGAAAATTGGCACATCGAAGTGTTTTTTTTTTTTTTTTCATGGAGAAGGTTTTTATGCTGTCTATTTTGCTATAACTCGCCGCTAGATAGCGCTGCAGCTCATAAACTTCTAAACCGTTCAACCGATCGCCATGAAAATTGGTGTCCTAGATATTTGAACACAGAGAATATTTTCGTGGTGTCCATTTTGCTATAACTCGCCACTAGATGGCGCTGCAGCGCACCAACTTCTAAACTGTTCAAGCAATCGCCATGGGTAAACAGAAAATCATATCAAATAGCCATACAAACAACAATAATTGTGTGTCATTTCTCTGCGTCCACCACACTGTCATATAATGCTACCCATTGTGCTTTAACTCGCGGACAATATATCACCCTGTGTTCAGCCCGGGCAACGCCGGGTACTGCAGCGAATTCCATGTAAAGGAATCTTAAATGAAATTATAATCAAAGGTTTATCCTGTACCGCTAACTCATTAACTGTGTCATGAAGTTTGTATATTTGGTTAAGTTTTTTTGTTGTGTTGAAATGCTGGTATGCTAAGTATTTTTGGACAGGATCGAATTTCATGGCACGTGATGCTGAATACCGTCTGTTGTAGTGCATCGGAGTGTGAGGTGAGAAACAATGCTTTGTGCATAGTTTCCAGGCTTTGTTTCTGTGTGAACATTTTTGCCATTATATTAATGAATCCTCACGTCGTGACTACGGCAGTGTTGACAAATAGTGTGTGTCTAAGGTGAGTGGTGGGGGGTTTGGGGGTGGGGGAAATTCCATGTTTGTTGTTTGGTAAAGAAATAAAATGTTATATATATTTTTTTGGGTAGTGAAAAATTATAAAAGTCTGTGAGAAGTCAAGGAAAACCTTCTTTGAATGTTTCTTGAAACGGGGTAGATTAATTTTAATTTGTTTTTTTAAAGACTTACGCCATTGCTGAGCGTTATATAAATAAAGTTAAATAAATCCAAGGGAAAATAAGGGGAAATCTGTAAGTTTTTCTGGACAGCCTGTTTTTTGCAGATGTATTTTCCCCATCTCTGCCTCGCCCTTTGCAATCCCTCACAGATGTCTCTATGCAATCCCTCACAGATGTCTCTATGCAATCCCTCACAGATGTCTCTATGCAATCCCTCACAGATGTCTCTATGCAATCCCTCACAGATGTCTCTATGCAATCCCTCACAGATGTCTCTATGCAATCCCTCACAGATGTCTCTATGCAATCCCTCACAGATGTCTCTATGCAATCCCTCACAGATGTCTCTATGCAATCCCTCACAGATGTCTCTATGCAATCCCTCACAGATGTCTCTATGCAATCCCTCACAGATATCTCTATGCAATCCCTCACAGATGTCTCTATGCAATCCCTCACAGATGTCTCTATGCAATCCCTCACAGATATCTCTATGCAATCCCTCACAGATGTCTCTATGCAATCCCTCACAGATGTCTCTATGCAATCCCTCACAGATGTCTCTATGCAATCCCTCACAGATGTCTCTATGCAATCCCTCACAGATGTCTCTATGCAATCCCTCACAGATGTCTCTATGCAATCCCTCACAGATGTCTCTATGCAATCCCTCACAGATGTCTCTATGCAATCCCTCACAGATGTCTCTATGCAATCCCTCACAGATATCTCTATGCAATCCCTCACAGATGTCTCTATGCAATCCCTCACAGATGTCTCTATGCAATCCCTCACAGATATCTCTATGCAATCCCTCACAGATGTCTCTATGCAATCCCTCACAGATGTCTCTATGCAATCCCTCACAGATATCTCGCTCCGCAAGGAACATGCGTTTCACGAGCGGAACACGTCATCGATCGACCATCCTTCACAGACAGCAGTCGTGGCGGCTCGATCAATTGCTGTTGTTTATGGTCGGTGGGCGGTGATGGAGCTCGATCGATACCTGGACGGTCGATCACTGCAGCTAGTGCGAGCGACACTTTTCACTGACCCATGTGCAACGGTGGGCAAAGTGGTTCGATTATTTAAATTTAAAAAAAAATTACTCTTTTCTGAGTTAAATGCCATAGTTCTTAAGGGGGTTCCTCCCATTGCAGGTCAAGATGTTATATTTACAGTAATTACAGATAAACTTGTAGACTTTTTCAATTGTTTAGCTTTCACGAAATGAAAAATATATACAGCTCATACCTTTTGCATAATTAGCTGCCAAAGTTACATTTTTAACGTTTTTGGGTTGTACAAATAAGGAAAATTTAATTTATTGCAAAACTGAAACTTTTTAGGTTTAACTGCAATGCCACTGGCTACTTCAAGAAATGGTTTAAATTTCTTTCAGAAAATATTAATTAATTTTACCTGGTATTCCAAAATTCTCAAATTTGTTACGATTTTGAGAGCCAAGAAACATGAATTGAGTTTTTTTGATAGAAATACAAACCATATCATGAAGTAGCCAGTGGTATTGCAGTTAAACATAAAAAGTTTCAGTTCTGCAATAAATTAAATTCTCCTTATTTGTACAACCTAAAAACATTAAAAATGTAACTTTGGCAGCTAACTATGCGAAAAGTATGCGCTGTATATATTTTTTCATTTCGTGAAAGTTAAACAATTGAAAAAGTCTAAAAGTTGATCAGTGATTAATATAAATATAAAATCATGACCTGAAAAGGGAAGCACCCCCTTAATTCTAGAATGACCGAAATTGGATGAAGTCAGCCGTGTGCTAGCAGTAAAAGGTTTTTACAACGTAACATTGAGTTTTAATAACAAGTTTCAACACATTACAGTCCATATAATTAAAAAGAGAACAAGTCAAAGCTTGACTTTTAATCTTTTTCCGTGGCGGACTACAATTCATGTTGGGATGTTCCCACCAGGAGAACTGGCAACACAGCGTGTGTTAGCGATGTGTATGCGGACGATGACTTCTCTTGTTTGTTCCAGGAAAGTGATGGAGGTGTGTGTGTGTGTGTGTGTGACGTAGTGGGTGTCTCATGACGGTCCGCCCTTAGCGAGATTCATTTCTTCTCCCTTCCCCTGTTATCATTCCTTTTTACGACCTCTGCCTGCGCGACGCGGTTTTTCACCAATCTCCTTCGTTCCGCGTGTTTTACCAGAGGTATGCGGGCTCCTCTGACTAAGTAATAAGTAATAACATTGAATATATATAACGTATAGAAGTCGCGAGGGGATACGATTTATTTTGCCGGTTTTGGAATCCAAACTGAGGTAGTTGGAAGCTCCCCCGCCAGACAGCTCTGCTTTCGAAAAGAAGGCACTCGTGGTTAGTGTCTCCCACGCTAGAGCTCTATAGTATAGCTTGTCTCAAGGTCGCGCGCGTATTCTCTCTCTCTCTCTCTCTCTCTCTCTCTATCTTTTGTATTTTGTTTCCGTTGCTGTGTGGAGGGCCAGGGCATTGACATGGCGGGAGGTTATGCTCGTCAAAAAGATGCGTAAATATATTTAACACAAATGTATTTTGTTTAAAGAACCTAAAGCAAAAAATAATTCCTTGAAATATTACACAATTATTTAAAAACAGCCACATTATATATATTCAATGGTAATAATACCACTTTCGTGATAGCACCTCATATGCGTTTTTAGACATTACAGTAAAATTACGTTGTTTTTTTTTTCAAATAAAAAATGCACGTAGTATAAACGAAAAGTTCTCCGTAGCTGCAGCCTGCACGTGTTGGATCTTCGTACAAACTACACCGGGCTATCTCTTCCTAGTGGTTTGTTCTGTTATAATGTAAACAGTGTGAACATGCAGTGGAAGGAAGAAGGGAGTACTTTCTGGAGACTTGATAAGTCATAAAATGATTTGTTAATACTTCACAGCGAGTTTATCTTCAAAGCAAGTAAACTCGGTTCGCGTAAGTGTAGTACATATTTTATAAAAATAATTACGAAGTTACCTGGATGATATTTAACCAGATATATTTTTAAATTTAAAAGGAAAACAAATTAACAGCGTTAGGGCTTGGTTTTATTATGATCAGAATTCCTCAGCAAATTAATTATATTTTGCTGGAGTCTTCAGAGTTCAAGAATCCACTTATTTCTAGGCGTGTGCGTCTCTGAAAATAGTAATAGCTCGTGTTACGTTCAAGTAGAAATGCTAAACGTGAACTTATAAAATAAGAGGTTGTTTGGTTACGTCAACGAACGCAAGGTGAGCAGAAATGATTTTATTAAAAAAATAAATGTAAGGAATGGTTTGCCTACCATTAATGTTCTTTTTTATTCGCCACTTTTATAATTGCTCGGCTAAGAGCAGGGCGCACATTGTGGAAAAAGTCGTAATGTTTTGGTAATGGGATTTAACAAATCTCTAATAGATCCAGGAAGACGTGTCGACATCAGAAGCGAAACTTGCGAAACAAAAAAGGTTTGTTTACGTAAGCAGCGAACCCCAAGCCACCGCCGTTGGTGTTACAGCACACCTGGTTGCAAGCATTTGGAACACGGCATGCTCGGAGATGATGGTATGGCACAGTTAAATGAAACTATTATAAAAACATTCTTTGGAGAATAAAATTTTATACGTAACTTTACACGTAGAACCATGTGAATTATACAAGATTGTGATGCAAAATAATTAAACTAAAACTTAATTCGAACAAGCAAGTCTTTATGTGGATTATAAATTTGGCATGTTCTGCAAAGATGTTTGGAAATTTAATTTTGAAAAAAATAACTTAAGTAACTAGTTTCCAATCTGTTAATTGTAAAACGTATATTTCTGTTTTGTGTGCTCGATGGACTCCACAGTAACCTAGATGTTCAGGTAAATGTCACGTGTTCATTGGTAGAGACCTGGAAATTCCACGGATTCGTTTAGTTTCATTTGGTCTCAAGATAGACTGCAAAATATTGATTATTCTGCGTTACTTCGTGATTGTACCTCTGTTGTTTGGCGCGCCTCTCATTGACTGTAAACTAACCAACCACCAGTCAGGAGCAGAAGGACCGAATCACTCCAACCGACTCAAAACGCACAAAAGTTTTCGGAGTATTCAATCTGCTAATAAAAAAAGTACCCGTAGGTATAGAGAGTAAGTACACAGGACTGTGAGTTTTATCAAGACACCAAATGAATTAGTGAATTTTTCAGGTCTCTAGTTAGTAACTTACTATCTGAGAGTTTCTCATTGGCTCACATTTATTCGCGTGAACTGTAATCCTATCACAAAATCAGTCGAAAGGTATAACAAATTGCATTTTAGCCGGCCATGGAACGAAATCACAAATTCGCCCCGGCGAGTTTTACTGCCTTGACAATAGTTCATAGGAGTTATTACTAATTCGTGGGTCACTATGATCTTTTTTTGCTGTTATTCTTCTTCTTGTTATTTTTATAGGTCTTATTCATTTCTCCTATGCAGCCAGCCATTCTATGGAAGGTTTTTGTCAGTCCATTACCTAAATAATTTTTCTCTTGTTTAGAAACCCGTTATATTTACAGCATCTCCATAGCAGATTCTTTTGCGATAAGAAGTATGGTCTACACCTTAAAAAATTTCTTCTTAATATATATAAACGTTTTAAAATTAATTTTTCTCATTATCTAAAAAAAAAAAACTAGTACAACTTGTGTAAAATTACTCAAATTTTCCTATAAAACCAAATTGTGCTTCAGGCTTCTGTTAAAATAAGCGACTATAAATATTTTATTTCAATAAATAATAATAATCTAAATTACATACGTGTATTTAAATTTATATGTGAAATTACTAACACCCTGTTAAATTAATCAATGTACTGGTTTTATCACCACACTGTAGTTTTGTATACCCACTTCGGTCATTGTGGAAGTGCTTATCAGAGTAAATTTACAATAACCAAATAACTGCAAAAACACATGTTCATATAGACAAAAATAATAATTCCTTTGGTTTACACATGTGTTTTCCCTTACTGATTGTGATTATATACCACCTTTGAATATATATACTTTATAGAAGTCGCCAGCCCAGGTTAAAATTTCTAATACGGTTTTGAGGTAGTTGGTTAATTCACCGCCGCAATCGCCACCATCTCTAGGGTATCGACTTGTGGTGGTCCCTAGCGGACAAGTGTCGAACTCTTCAAACACCTCTTCCCCCTCCCGTTGAATGACCTTGAGCTTCAGTGAATGATGGATGGGGGGTGCGGGGAATGACAGCGGGCGACAGTGCTGCGCTCTAACGTGTAAATAACAACTAAAACGATACAGGACGTTTCGGCAGCGCACTGCAGCGGTGAAGTTCCCAAGCTGCTCATCATACGCTTCTGAAAAACGTAGAGTAAATCCTATCCACTCGCGACTTCTATACAGTATATATATTCAAAGATACCACTAGTTCAACATGTCGTGAAATTGTATTCTCTTTACTTAAAAAAATAATAATTATGGGTGTACACTATGGTTGAGAGGTTACGTTGCTAGATAATTAAAACAATTAGTCATGAGTTCGGTACACAAAAAATAAAAAGACTGTTCTTTTACAAAATATTCCTTTGGAAACAAGTTGCCAAGAAATTGTTTGTAATACTACAAGAAAGACATTGTAACTTTGTACAACACATGGTGGCTATGGTTATTTCTGCAAATATGAAATACGTTTTTCGGGATCATACTGAGTATTTGTTACTAAAGTTTCGCTTAATTTTATATTTTAATTGATGTTTAATTGAAGCATATATTTTTTTAAACCATGGAAAATATATTCGGATTTTTAATAATATAACTTTATTTTATTGTGCTTGTTACTGTGCACAGTTAATACTGTAAATTTATTCAAGGAACGGTTTACAAATAACTTTAACTATTAGAGGTACTGGGGCAACTCAAAGCATAAATTCCCGGGTAAGAATCCGAATCCAGTATTACCGGTGAACACTATTTTGTAGTAAAAAAAAGTTATTTTAATGACATTGTACAAATATCTTGAAATCTTACATGAATATTTCTGTACTATTTACGAAAAAAAAATTACAGTGTTCTTTTGCTATAGCCCGTACCACTCTTAGATTGCAGTACACGGCTTATGGCGCGCGCTGTTGCCAAATCTCTAACACATTACTAATTTCAGGAGCTGCGTGTCTTTGTAATTTGGATCGAACAAGAAGCATTTTAAGATATCATATCGTAATTTATAATATTTTATACTATTACACATATAAATTTGTAATAATGTCACTTTTACGTAAATTTCAAATAAAAACTACCTATTGTAGACGAATATTTCTTATAGTTTTCTTTTCTGTTCTAAAAATCCCAGATATATATATATAATTTTATATATATATCACATTTTAATGGGCCCGATAAATGCCGTATTTTTGGACAAATCATGTCCAAAATTATAAATAAAATACGGTAATGGAAATTCTCGGTCGAGTAAGTTATGGGAAAAATCCGAACAATTGGTTCGAAATGGGGAAGATTTTTTGAAAAACAGAAAAATCGCAAAAACTCCCATAATATGAATAATATCGAATCCGTTTTAACGTATGATAACTCGGATTACCTAATGCCGAAAAATGTTTTCTAAATACATTTTTGATACGACCAGCCATAACTGCATGGGTTCGAAAAAAATTTTCACCGGACAGAAAAACGTAACTGCCTTAGTAAACACCTTATCAAATCTGTTTAAATTGTTTGTAATAATATCATAATTATTTTCCAAAACTTTGTCTAAAACAATGTTTGATAAGATGCTTGGTGTTGAGAAGGATAGAAAAATAATTCAAAATTTTGTACCATGATCGCTATTGAATTCCTTCGTATTTATTTCATACATTTTACATATTATGTTCAAGAATCGATTATAATATTTTTTGTTGACTAAGGAAGCCATGTATTTGAAATTGCTTGTATGACAGAACCCCACTTATCTAAACACACGACCCTGTTTCCTCTTACGACGGCAGCGCGCGCTCTTGTACTGATAAGACACATCTTTAACAGCTATTTCCACGGAAACTGTAGAAGCAATTGCGATGGGGAAGCTTTTAAAAACTAATTCAATTAATTGTGAACATTTTTCTCGCTTTCGTCCCCCATCTATCTTTAACAGAAAAAAAGTTTTCCGCGGGTCAACTTTTTGATGTGTCAGTTTGTGAGAAAATGCATTTCAATATATTAAAAAAATTATTTAAGTGAAACCTGTACAGTTTTTGTCTTAACATTTGTTCGGTGGCGTCCTAAGGCATTAATTTACTAATAAAAAATATCTGAATGAAATACACATGTTGGTTTTCTTTTTTTTATGTGAAACATATCGGAATACTTCAAAACAGTTCGCAGCGAATAAGTTATGTTTTTTAATTTTTTCGGACACTTAAAATATTAAGTATTCAAAATAAGCATTGCCTGATGCGTATTTTGATTCTATACAATATGAAAAAAAGCTTGGTCCAAAAATTAATATTTTAAATTTCGTTTGATATTTGGCAACAACGCACGAAGAATCAAGGACAGTGCTAACGGCAATCGGCGTGTGTTAGAGAGAGAGAGAATGCGCCCATTTACTTCCACACTGCAATCTAAGAGTGGGATGCTCTATAGCATGCTCATTATATCGTTATAAGTAGGGGCAGGAAATTTTCGCGAAAAAATCGACTACTAGACTGCAACAAGGTATACCCACACCAGCGGTTTCTTCCTTGTGATTGGCGGCCGTCTGCGAGAGAAGTCGTTGCCTTGTTTGCACGAGCCACTAAGGACGAGTTTGCTTCCACATTGAATTAGTGTGATTGGTTGTTGTAACAATCGACATGCACCTCAAAGGAACTCACCCAATCACGAAACACAGACGATGCTACAGTGTTTTAACTTCCAGCTACTCTCGGAATCTTTTCGCGAAATTTTCATGGCCCTACGCTATTCACGACGAGAAGGCTGTGTTTAGAGGCGATACCGCGCTAGAAGCACCAGCAGCAAGTGTCCATTTATCATCCTAACTCACTAACATAAATACATTCCGACTATGCTGACCCCTTAAATGTAAAATCTTGTTGTTTTCCACAGTAATTGTTTCTTCCGAACGAATAGGATTAAGTTACTTAGTGAATATTAAAAATAAATGAGCGATAACATTGCATAATAATATAAGCCTATTATGAAATTTACAAAGAAAAGTGTTAGAAAATGTACAAAAGTTCTACTTGTACCACTAAAACTTGGTTTTCAAAAATTATCTTGTACAACGTAAAGGAATACATGCACGCGATACGCCCGAAATTTTGGTATCCTTGGGTTCTCGCTTGAGCAAAGGAAAATGTTCAGCTGTTATTTTCGTAGGAGGAAACCATCGCAACCACGGATGCGGGGGTAAAAAAAAGTTGTATTTCTAAAATTTGATGTGTGTGAATGCTGGGTGTAATTTAAAGCTACAGGAACACAATCTTCCTGAGTGCGCGCGGCATCTCGGGACTTCCGCTGCTTCTGGAGATATACGAGGCGGGCGGTGTTCTGTTCAGAATACATATACAGCTTCCAAGTAAATACAAAAAAAAAAGGCCGTAAACAAAAGCGCAGCAACCAATAGTGCATCCATCATTAATTTCGTTCGCAACAAATTTTGCGCACTGTAAAAAAAAATAATGATTCTACACACACTGTATGTAGCAGCAGATGATCAAGTGAACCCTTATGACTAGAGACCTGTAAAATTCGCGGATTCGTTTCGCGATATGATAAGAGTCCAAATACTTTTAACATTATTTTGCTTCAGTGATTGGGCCACAGTTTATCTGAAGGACTCTGGGCCGATGAAAAATCTTTAACAGAAGAATTAGCGAATGACGATCATTCCAGTCAGCAGGTGTTACGAGTCGGTAACCAATCAGCAGATGTAATTTGCACGAGTGCATAGAGGATCATGGAGTCTATCCTTTTAGGGATTTGAAATCGCGCCTCTAGCAATATGTAGAGAACCGGAAATTTCGCGGATTCATTCAGTCGCAAGCTAGAATGCAAACCTTTCACACTCTCTCACTGTGTTCGTGATTGGCCCGCAGTTGTTTGGACACGCCCGTCTACGACCGTGAGCCAATGATGCCCAGCTAGGAGAGAAGTAAGCGAGTCAGGTAGTGCCAAATAACAAGGATAAAAATGTTCTCGCCAAGAAATCAACCAATGGGAAAGTAAACATGGGTCGAGCACACCTATAACTTTATGAATTCCATCCTGAGGCCTGAAGAATCCGCGAAATTTCCGGGCCTCTAGCAATATGTTGTTTCCTTTTGAAATCCGATGATAAAGAAAACTCGCTGATGGAATCATGGCCACAGCCCTGAAGGACTCCGTCCCGGTGCTTGCACGGAGGGAAAGGACAGTCGGAGCGGCCGGACCGGGGCTCGAAGCCGGGACGCTTGGAACGAGAGTCCGTAGAGTCCGTGTGTTCGCTCCAGCCGCACGGCTGAGCCGGAGGTCACGTGGGGAGGAACTAGAGCTGTAGCAAACCGTATGTATTCGTTACTGAGTAACGGGTTGCGGCATCTAGTAACGAGTAACGAAACGTTACACACGAATGCATTTCGTTACTCTCATTTTTCGTATGTTTTACGCATGCGCGCGCTTATTCGTTACAAAGAACGATGTTTGTTTATTAAGAAAAGTATAATTTGGAAATTCGTCGTCCAAGTTTTTTTACTGTTTATTAAAGGTATTGTGTGTGTAGACAAAGTTTGGGATTGGAACAGAAACAACGTAAGAAAGTATTTTTTACAAATTATAAATATGTATGTTTTTGTTTTTTTATTATCGTGTATTTTCACGTTTTTTTGTTCTTATCTTAAAAGAGATAATATAATAAAGCCGCTCTAATGAGATTTAATTGTTTCTTGGTTAACAAAAGCTGTTAATTATCAAATATTCTTAATTGTTTATATTCGATTTATTATTATTTACGCGACGTCATACTGTACGCGTACGAAATACGACTCGATTCGTTGCTGTTACATAACATAGCATGTTATGCGGTATCAGAAGAAACGAGTAACGATACGAAAGTAACGAGTACTAATTGTTATAGTAACGAATACATACGGGTACACTTTTTTTCGTTACTTTTACACTTCTAGTAGGAACCCGCGCGAGGGACGGAGGAGCGAGGGACCTGTTCTAGCTTTTTTTAAAAAAAAAAAAAAAAAAAAAAGAACAAGTGGCATTAGCGCGACGCGAAACCGGAGCCGGGAAGAAAACAGCCATTGTTCGACGGGAGCTGCCGCCGCGCGCGCAGGGGTCGTTGCGCAAGGAGTCGGCGGCTCTCACGATCCCGGGACGTTCACTCGCCGCTCCGGCCAGTTGCGACAACTGCTGCGCGGGGGAAAAAAAAAATTCTGTACTTTAAAAAAAAAATTCCTTTGCAAGCCAGTTTGCAAAGAAATAGTCTGTAATACTAATACTATTACTAGAGACATGCAAAATTCGCGGTTTCGATGGCCTTCAGAATAGACTGCACATACCCCGGTACACTCGGGCAAATAACGCAAGTTCATTGGCTGCCGACTAGTAAGTCGTCTCAGCTGGTTTGTCTGTGATTCGATCCTTCTTTGTTTGAGGGTTTATAACTGGTTGATAGAGACCGGAAAAATTCGCGAGCTCATTTCGCGATAGGCTAAAATACAAATAGTTATACCTCAATGCAGCCTCTGTTTATTGGCTCACAACTCACCTAGATGACTACGTTGAGACTTCTCACAAGACAGCAGCCAATGAATGAGTGACATTTGACCATTTGTACGTAGAACAATGGAGTTCATCCTACAGGTCATTGAACCCGCGAATTTTTCCGGTCCCTACTGGTTGATATTTGTCCAGATGAACAGTAAGCCAATAGCAAAATTATCTAAGAAGTATATGTGTTTAATTCTAGCCTATCACCGAATGAATCCGCGAATTTTGCAGGTCTCTACCTATAGGTAGGGGCATGCAGATTTCGCGAAAAGATTTCGAGACTTTATGAAAGTTAAAACACTGTAACACCGTCTGTGTTTCGTGATTTGGTGAGTTACTCCCAGGTACATATCGATTGTAACAACACCAATCACAGTGATTCATTGCGCAAGTAAACGCGTCCTGAGTGGCTAGGTCAAACAAGGCAAGGACTTCTCTCGCAAACGGCCACAAATCACAAGGAAGAAACCACAGGCGATGGTATACCTTGTTGCAGTCTAATAAGTGTTCAGATCTTTTCGCGAAAAATGCCTGCCCCTACCTATATAGGATATACTCCACAACCCCCTACACACTCGGGCAAATGCCACCTCCTCATTGGCCACTGACTCGTGAGACCTGTCTACTGGTATGCTAGCGATTCTATACTTCTTTAGCTGAAGGTTTCTCATTGGCCCAGAGTCCTTCATATGAACTGTGAGCCAATCACAGAAGCAATATGAAGGTATTTGTGCTTGGATTCTAGCGTACCGCTGGAATATTCAACAATTAGACTTTATGTTGTCTTATTATGCTTATTAACTTGCGCATTTAATACTATAAAGTTATTCAGGTGAAGGTTTTCAAATAACTTTAACTCTTGGATGTACTTGGGGCAACACAAAGCATACATGCCCGGGTAAGAATCCGAACCCAGTATTACTGCGAACACTATTTTGTAGTGATACAGTTGTTTTCACTTAAATGTACAAATATGTTCAATTATATGTAATTTTACCTTAAACATTTCTGTTCCATTTACAAAAAAAAATTACAATGTACAGGTACGGTTATTTTTTTGTTTTGCGAAAAT
This sequence comes from Bacillus rossius redtenbacheri, assembly GCF_032445375.1. NCBI lineage: Eukaryota > Metazoa > Arthropoda > Insecta > Phasmatodea > Bacillidae > Bacillus > Bacillus rossius. Next base: position 32,244,102 of record NC_086339.1, on the reverse strand, counting down.
ATATACAGAGCAGCTGTGTGTTTTAAACTGTGTTTATTTCAGCTACATGTCTACTGTCAGCACACCAATCACAGCCATCCAGTGAGGAAGCAAACGCGTCCTGAATGGCCCGGCCAAATAGGGCAACGGCTTCTCTTGCAGACGGCCTCCAATCGCATTGGAACATTCACTAGAGCGTCCATGCCTCAATGCAGTCTAATGAACGATCAGCTCTTTTCGCGAAAATTCATGCCCCTAGCTACAGCATGCCTGAACTTGGCAGTTGAAGGGGAAGGGAGGGGCTAAAGGCAAAATCCCCGGGGCCTCGTTTGAGTTTCGACAATTTGGTTAAAATTTGAGTCCGTCCTGATAGGACGAAAATTACAAGTCTATTGCAAACGTAATTAATTGGAAACTTACAATTCATGCGGTACTTGCAGATTACGTTGACATTTATGGCCATGATAACGTTTACAGACTTTTATTGGAAGCGATTCTGCATCTCGTTATTTTTTTTTTGGTCCTAATTATTATTTGTAAGATTTTCTGTTCATATTTATTTTGGGTACGTACTCTTTTAATGAATTACCACAATTTTTGTTAGTTACATTTAAAAAAAAAGAACATCAAAACATGACAATGGTTGGTTAGGTTAGTATCATTAAGAGTGGTATATAGAGAAGCGGCTACTCAGAATCCGGCGCGAGCAGCACAAAATACTTCTAGCCTGGGCGGAGTTTAGCCTTGGAGGAGTGGCCTACTAGGAGCGCGTCCTGGCAAAATGATGTCGGTGGAGGGGATGGACTCGGTTTACCCTCCCTCACTCCATGGTCATTCCCTCCTCATGACGGCGCGGTACGGGTCGGGATGTCTCGACAGCATTGCTACCTGCCTGCCTGCCTGCCTTCCCCTTACGAGCGGAGCGCCGCGCGAGCTAGCAGTGGCTACACACGTTTCATTCAACTCAAATGTCAAATAACGCGAAAAGTATGTTTGTCGTAATGGTAGCATTTTTTTACGCGTGTTTAGTAGTTCATAAGTAAAAAAAAAGATAAAATGGATTACTATGTTTTTGCTAAAAACACAAACTTTTACATGAAGTGGGAAAAGTGATATTACATCGTAATTTTCTAAGTCACGTGGATATTAAACGTTACATATCCTCCAAGGAACATGAAATTACCTTATTCTGCAAACAAATCTTGCCGAAGTTAAATATATTTTCCGAATCGATGTTATGTATTTTTTATAACTCGCATCTGTCAATGATAGTTGTAAAAGCTTTTCGAAATACATACATATTATGTATTATTTTTTTTAAAAAAGTGTTCGTGTTTTTATAACATGGAATAATCTCATTTGTAATTGTTTCACTTGTGTCATGGCAATGAGTAGAGACATGCAAAATTCGCGGATTCATTTCGCGATAGGCTAGCATCAAAACAACTATACCTTCGTACCGCTTCTGCGATTGGCCCTCATTTTATCCGGGGAACTGTGAGCCAATGGGAAACACTAAACCAAGAAAGTGCCGAATTACGGACAGCCTAGTTGAGACGTCTCACGCGTCAGTAGCCAATGAACAGGTGTCATTTTCGCGAGTATTTAAAGAACTGTGGAGTCTATCCCAGAGGTCAATGAATCCGCGAATTTTGCAGGTCTCTAGCAATGAGTTATCATGCAGGTAGCATATATTTTATTTGGACGTGGTATAAAAAGGCACTATACAAAAAATCGTTACATAATTCCACATTATAAAACATGTATTTATTTCACATGTAATTCATACATTTTGTTTCACACCAATATACAATGTTCATTATGTTATAAAAGACAAATAAATTTAAAAAGAGCACTATAAATTAAACCAACGTGGGCACGAGTTACTTCCAAGAAAGACAAATTTAAAAAAAAACTGTACGGTATAATAGACATTTTAAACACAAATATTTTTACATCACAAAAAACTTTTTCAAAACAGTTTGCAGAAAAGTCCAACAATCTTAAAAGTATGTAGATGGCCTTTAGAGAGGTATTTAAGAGAAACAAATGCTTAAATAGAAATAATTTTACAAATACGATACAGTAAACGACAACAGATTATTTAAACAAGTTTAGTAGAATTACACACAAATTGGTTTTTACCTGTGACGCACAAAAAATGTACATAAGCTTTATATTTTTAACTAGACAGGCATTTATACTATTTGATTTAATGCACACACACTTTTAAAACAACAAAACACAGAATTTAATTCAGCTTACCACTGAAGCAAAATATTTTTATGGTCGCTATTATACATTTATTTCGTTTCTCCTTTTTGTTAGGACTTACCAGACAAGAAGTTTATGCATACCGAACACTCTTTTTATGAAATTCTCTTGTTTCTCATTTAAAAATTTTACAAAATTTCTCAATTGGCTGCCAAATGAATTAATTTCCTTCAAACTAAGTAACAGTTACGAACACCTCAGTATTTATTCACCTAAACAAGCAATGTCTTCTATAATTTTAAAGCACCATTGCTCACTTGAGCATTTAACCATTCTGGAAAGCTTAACTCAGCTTTAAAATTTACATTATAGGTAAGACATTTTATTTTTTTACATATCCAAAATAATTACGGTAATGATTCTCTAGGTAGCCACTGAACGTGACCACACGGGCTATACTTTCTTATGCACACGTAGGTGCTGGCATACTAAAAATGAAGGTTCATGAAAATGCTTGGCATGGTTAAACGTTCTAGAAACAATGAGCAAGAATAATTTCCAGTATGAAAGGTGATAGTTTATGAAGCAAAGTGAGCAGGCGACTTAGATTGATAAATCAAACAGGTCACTATAAAAATTAGTTTGAATGATTATCCAAGACCAACATTTTCTTGAAAGTTCTGCAAAAGCTTGAAAAATGTTCACGTTTAATGTAATCAGGGTGTAATATTCGGTTTTGTTTTGGACGATCTTCGTTTTCGCATGCATTTTATCTTATGACTTCTGATAGCCTCTGTTATGTGCGGCGGATCCCGAATTTCCATATTTCTTGTGTGTCTAGGATCAACTAATTCCGGAAGAACGCATTGTGTGTAAAATAAAACGAGTTTTGGCTCCATTTTTTTCTTTCCAGAATGTGTCGTCTCTGAAAATTTCCAATAGGTACTTTTAATTTCTTTTGGCTCGAAGTCCAGATGCCAAACAAGCAAATATCCCTTCTGGTTATGTGAAGTTGACCCTTGACTTGGTAGAAATATTCAGGATCTTTTTTTAAATGAAATGACAGTAGGACTTTCTTCAGAATATTTCAAATACTTTATTTTGCCTTCTCGCATGGCTTCATTTATGTCCATTCCATATGCCGAAGCAGGACACTATTTCTACGAGACGACCTTCGCCAACAAGGCCATCGGGTGTTGCGGCAAGAAATGGGTGTTCTTGGTCAATAAAAAGACCAGCTTTACTTATATTAATTTTTTCCTGGTCTTCTAGCTGTTTGATGACTATTTCTTCGGACTGCCTGCCATGTTGTACTGCTGGAACATTAAGTATGTCATGAGAGTATATTATGGCTCTTACTAGGTTCTAGCAGGTTGTTGTTGGCTTCAAATAGGTTCAAACGTTTTATTACAAAAATTCTAAATCAGCGATAAATTTTTGTTCTAAATACCTTTCTTTCCTGTTGAACACTGCTCATTTCATACGCCATTTTATTAAGTTTTCAACGATGTTGATGTTTTCTATGATGATGGTGTCAGACACATCCATGGACCAATGAAAAACACCGGCTTCCGTTTCCAGCAGTTGGATTGGTGGCTGAAGTTTGGCGTACGATTTGGTGACTGTCCTGCAAAGATTAAAACAAAATATATTTGTGACATGTCGAGTATCAAAATTCCAAAAGTAACGAAATTTCCTATTTTGGCTCTCATATTTGAGTACAATTTTATAGTTGTGTGTTCCGCTCAAAATGTTGATGAATTACTCTTTAAAGGTAGTGAAATATTCAGTTAATTATATAATCCTGCCTATAAACTCTACCACTGTTCGCAAACTAATCAGTAAATGTGGGATATGATGTAAGAGAGTTTTATTGTACACTAATATGACAAGTCTAATTCCAGAATGTAGGTACAGCACGAGATACGGGCATACACATGCATGCACGTACAAACTTGCATACAAACAAGTAACATTCAAAAACAAGAAATGCCTACGTGGAACAATAATAATTTATGTCATCATATATTAACTGAATGTTTTGTTTGCAGGAGAGCCATTTTGTATATCGTCCTTTACTAGAAAGCCTACGAGGCGAAAATTTTTCGCACTCAATATTTTTTATAAGGAAACATGGACAATCACCCAATGACGCACTTGAATATTACAACATACAGCAGTAAGGATTCCTGGCGTTTTTCCAGCCAAGCGGCTACCACAAGTAACACAATAATTTGTTGATAGTCGAACGCATTTGTAAACTGAGACACGCTCAAACAAGGGAAATGAGGTGGGGGATGAAGAAACTGTCTTTTGGAACCGAACACAGTGAGTTATCAATAGCTTGCCTTCCATTCTCGCAATTATTCCCCCACCCTCATAACTTCACCCATACTGATTTATTTAATTATCTTTCGGCTTGTTTTATAATAGCACTAGTATTTTTCACATCACATGGACTTTTCTTGGACTGAATAAATGCCCTATTAGTTCACTTTTTAAAATTACTAATTGAAATTGATAATCGATGACGTATGTATGGTCGTCAAGCCATAATAACTTCCTATGACTTGCATACAACAGTAATACCGAGTATCTAACTTTTCTTTAATCTGTCCGTAACACTAGGCCTATATATATTTTTTTCCAAGAACAAATCCATAGAAGTTCAATTACTGAACTGAAAATTATTTATATGAAAAATTTAAGCCTTTCATTAGACTCTGAACGTAATAAAATGCTAATTCTAAATGTTATCGTTAAATACAGTTCGCAGTTTGTGTAGTATAAAACACTGGCTACTTACTCCTCATCAGGATTCAGAACCATATTTTCATTCCCTGCGTTGCTTGATCCTGGTAAAGAAAAATGAGCCGTCAAGTTAGCTGTTTGGGGATCAGTTATTGTGCTGTTGACTTCCTCTTGAACTGCACCATATTCTTCAACTCTTCGGATTTTTCTTAAAAATTAAATGCATTGTACAAACTAAGTTGTAAAATATGTTTCTTAAAATAGTTTTTAGCCGGTTTTGGAATTCTCCGGTGTTCTTTTACATTGATAAAAGAAAAATTAATATCGGTATCGCTATATCTTACCTTTGTTTCTGGTACTCAATCAGATCCGTTGGTCTTCTTTTCTTGCGTTTCGCACTTAAATAAAGTCGCCCTAACTTACCGATTAATTTGTCTTGCTTTTTTTCCATGCGTACCGACTAACAGATAATTGCGTCTTTTGTATATTATGCGAAAGCTCACAAACAGCATTAACGAACCATTGAACGAATCAGCAGACTTAAAAATCTTTTACAATGTAGTTTGCTACCGAGTGAAGATTCTTTTCAAGCTACTCGCCAAGGAAATCGTCTGTCCCATGATAGTCCAGGAATGATATGAAAAAAACATGGACAAATTGCAAGAAAAGTTTTTTTTACATCAAAATTCGCAGAAAAATTCGTAGAATAACATATCCAAAATCCACCGAAATCCACTTTCTTTTGGTAACTTTTTTCCGGGTTTTGTCCCGGAAAAAACACGAAATAAAATAATAACTCAAAAACTGTGCATGTGACGACAAAACCTGTAGAGGCAAAAATTAAAGAAGATTAACTTTTTCATAACATATCCAAAGTTAAAGAAAATCAGCTTATAAATTCTGCTTCGTTTTCCGGGATTAGTCCCGGAAAAAATATTAAAAATGAAATAAATCGCAAATTGTGCACTTTACAGCATAATGGTTTAGGAAAAAGATAAAGTAAACAATGTTTATCATAATATATGAGAATTTAACACATATCAACATTTAATTGGTTTTTTTTTGTTTTTCAGGAAATGTCCCGGTAAAAAGTTATCGAAAGCAAAAAAAAAAAAAAACAAAAAAAAAAACGGAAATCGTGCACTGTACTTCAAAATAAATCGTGAATTAAATTATGGGCAAAAAATTGCATTATATAATTGACCTTTATCAAATTGTGCTTAAAATTTGTGTACTATTGTCCTGGCTGGTATATGTAGTTACTATTTATACGATTGAATTCCCATTCCCTTGTACTGAGTGATTTTATGTATCCATGTGTTATAACTCTGCAAACAATAAAATATATTTAAATTAAATTAAATATGTCATTGACGGAGGATATTTACTTCATCAGTTACCTTGGCCCCATACTGCAACATACAACGAGATCGCTCAGCTGTACGTGAGTTTCATCTTGAAAAATTATGGATTAGCAACTACTGTATTTGATGGATATGGGAAAACTCACAGTACTAAAGACACAGCACATATGAGAAGAACAAGAGGTAATGCATTACCCGTAGTTGAATTCACAGGAGAAATGCATCTATCACTCCGTAAAGATATGTTTCTTTTGAACGAGCGAAATAAAGTTATAAAGTGTTTAGTGAGAATGCAGCTACTAGTTCCAAATGTGTACAACCAGAACAATTACCTCCAACTAGTGCTTCAGCTCGTTTCCATTTCTTAAGGGTTTTCTATCAGATACAAGAATGGAAGGGAATTAAGATGAATCCAGAAGAATGGGGATGGAGAAAATGTGGCTACCTTTTCTTGCCAATTTCGACAGACAAGCCAACAGTTCCGGAATGCCTTTTTAAGGTAATCAGGTGCACTTGCAAGGAAGATGGTTGCGGTGCATCCAACTGCAGTTCTAGGAAACACGGCATCTCATGTTCTTCGGCTTGTGGAAACTGTCATGGATCAACCTGTAAAAACCGTGAATTACCTCCCGAAGACTGCAATTACTGTGACGGCTTTTAAGGTAGGGTGTTCCTACATATCCATGCAAATTAGCCAGTTTTCCTAACCAAATACACAGATATTTAATGCTGTGACCTTTTAATATACCATTTTGTTCAAAAAAATATAATCTTTTCCAATATAGATACACATTTTCATTTTTCTCATCGAATAACTAGAAATTCGTCAACGAATTGCTTGTTTTTACCATTTTTTAAAATATATTTTGCGTCACGATTTCCAAAATATAAAACTTTATTGGAAAAACTGCATTACTTTTCTCGTCAGATTAATACTCTGGAAGCTGTAGCTATCATAATTCTCGAGAAAATAGGCTAGTAGTGGACGCATGTATAACTGGTTTTAAAAAGGGGTATGTATATACCACTCTTAAACAGGATGATTCTGTTAAATAACATTTCGAGCTTATATGTAGGTTATTTTCCGAATTGTTGGATCAGTTTGTTAACATTAATAGAAATATAAAATCACGTTAATGTTTGTTTAGGTAACCTGTATTTTAAATTAAAGTACTTATGTATGTTACCTAATGCATGTTTATTCAGTATTGTGTGTTAGAGTGCATCCCAATGTGTGTATATTTTTCTATTTCTTCTCGATACAGGTCACTGGAAATCTTGTGTAAATTTAATTGTATGGTATGTTTTGTGAGAATGGACGTGTCGAATTTTTCTTTCAAACGATAAGCAGTTGAAATGAGTCTGATTTTGTTTTCTGGAATATAATTTTGGTAGATTTCAAAAACGTTTTAACACATCACTAACTGAAAAAAGGAATATAATTTAAGTGACTTTAAATATATATTATGGAAAATGAATATAGTTCGGATCTGACAATTTGACATGGGATACAATGCTTTCTGTTATTTTGCCTACATATTCAATACTTTTTCCGTGGCCGATCACAAAATAAAATCTATTTACCAGATTTCAGTGAATTTAGGATCTGGTATAGGAAATCTTGTGTGCTTCTGTTTGTCCCACCGAAACTTTTTCAATACGATGTTCCGTTTTCGTTTTATTGAATTTTTAAAGATTTTCCAGGACGAGTCACAAAAAAAACTATACATATAAAAATATATACATTTATATATATGAGCAGATTTTGGTGAAATTAAATTATATTTAATACAAAAAAAGTCTTTAATTTTAGTCACGACTTTCTTTGACGTACGATACGTTTTCGATTTGTCCTTTTTTTTCCCAGGAAATTTTCTGGAAAACCAAAAACCTATTTTGTGTTGATTTTTGTTAATTTGTAATATATTATGAAAATCGTTGTGTACTTTAACTTTGTCCTGAAACATTTTGCTGTAAAATGCGCTATTTTCCATTTATTTCAATATTTTAGGTTTTTCCGTGACGAATTCCAGAAAACAAAATAGTAGTTATTAGTGTATTTTTGTAAATTTTTTATATGTTATGGTAAATTTGGCTCTCTTTAATTTTAGTGTTTCTACCTTTCTTCGTAGAACGCACCGTTTTCCAGTTATTAATTTATTCCGCATTTTTCCGGGACAAATCCCGGAAAAACGTTACCAAAATAAAATGGATTTCGGTGGATTTTGGATATGTTATTCTACAAATTTTTCTGCAAATTTTGATATAATAAAACCTTTTCTTGCAATTTGTCCGTAAATCGACCCCTTTTTCTCATAAAATGCCTGGACTATGAATCCTTCAGAGAAACGGTGTTGCTGTGTAGTGGGAGGAGGTTGAAGGGAGGAGGGAGGTTTATCACCGTACAGATCAGCACTTCCCCTACAGCGGGCGACGTTGAGGCGTGTCAGTGTCATCCCCACCCTGCTCGTCTTCCCGGAGCTTGGCGTCAACTTTCACGTCGAGCAGCACAAGGCAGACACTGAAAATGCCAAATTAGCCAGTTTTCCTAACCAAATACACAGATATTTAATGCTGTGACCTTATACTTTTAATATACCATTTTGTTCAGAAAAATATAATCTTTTCCAATATAGATTCAAATTTTCATTTTTCTCATCGAATGACTAGAAATTCGTCAACGAATTGCTTGTTTTTACCATTTTTTTAAATATATTTTGCGTCACGATTTCCAAAATATAAAACTATATTGGAAAAACTGCATTACTTTTCTCGTCAGATTAATAATCTGGAAGCTGTAGCTATCATAATTCTCGAGAAAATAGGCTAGTAGTGGACGCATGTATAACTGGTTTTAAAAAGGGGTATATACCACTCTTAATGCTGAAATCGTTTGAACGGTTGTTTGGTGAGCTACATTACAAATACTACGAAATTGTTATGTACGGTTGCTTAGGTTAGCTACGTATAAAAAATACTGTAAAATCGTATTCACAGTTGGCTAGGTCAAATGCATTACAAATATTTCAAAATCGTGTGAGCGGAAGGTTAACTTACATTAAAAACACTAAAATAGTAAAGACGGTTGGTTAGGTTAAATAAGATACATTTTAAATGGGAAAATTCTTTCAAAAACCTTGAGAATTTTATTCATCTGTAGTTTATCGATATTTCCTCAGGAAAAGTGAAACAAGAAAGAATATTTGTGCTACCCGTGACCTTCCTCAAAGTTAAATAAAATATTAACCCAGTTTATTGAATCTTATTGGAGGTAGTTCTGTTTTAATACATATAATATTCAGAGTGATTTATGTTACATCCCTTGTTATTATGTGAATTGGTTATGTAGCCGTTATGTGTCTAGTCTTGAATTTGTCTATGCTTTGTTTAATGTTCTGTGTATGTGTACTTGCATAACCTAACTTATTTTCCAGAGTAAAACTTTTAATCTAATGAATTGTACTTTCTTTTAATTCATCTCTATTGTCTTTTGTAATATGATATACTATATAGCATAGCTTGGATAGATAATTACAACAGCCGTGATGTTAGTTGTCGCCACCAACAGTTTTGCAGTATTTCTGTTCGAGACATTTTGCGACACTTTCCAAAAAATTAAGATTTAGAGACGAAACGCGATATAAATCCTGACGTCGGCAGTCAGTTCAACGCTAGTCGCAAAAAAATTGCCTTTTTTTAAATTGCGCCTTGTGTTCTGAAGATTTTCACTCCGTCTTGGCAGTTGCAGACAGACCAGTTCTTGTACGAGATTGGCATCGCGTGAAAGTAGCTGTATCCTTTGTATGCGAACAAAACTCTTTGCTCTCAGTCTTGCGAAGTAAAAAAAAATACACTGCACACGGATAAAGCATCAGAGGAGAATGCTAAAAAAACAACAGACATCCTGTTCGAGTCACATTAAGCTAAATGTGCGCCTGCTGAGAGTCCACTACTACGGCGTTATACTGTAGGTATAGATAAAGTTTACCCGGAAGTATCGCGACTTCTAGGTCTTGTACATGTGTATCGCTTTGTAAGATTGTACCCCGGTCCTTTCGACACACCTTTGAACCAATCAGAAGACCAGTTATCGAATCCGATGCAACTTTAGTGAAGCTTCTTGAGTGGGTATGGCAACGACGGAAGATTCCTAGGAAGCTTACATGGCCGCCTTTATGGAAATTTCAATATCAGTTATAAGTCTGCTGGCCGTTTTCCGTTCAATTTTTGGAATTTGGTCCAAAGTGCAACGGTGACGTCATAATTAAAAATTGCCGCTATGACATTATAATGATCGAGGTTATGACCTCGGCGGCTTAGTGCGGCTTGCTCATGAGGAATTTAAGCCGCTTTGGGGAATTTTCAAGCCGTTGACATGTTTGCGGTCTAAAACGGGAATTTTTTTCTCAAAACGTGAATTTTCCCCTCGAAATAGGGATTTTTTTTTTTTAGAATTTTTAGCGGAATTTAAAAAAAACCGGGAAATTGTGGCGGATTTTGGCGAATTTTTTGGCAATTTTGGAGGATGTTTTAGTCATTTTTGGCATATTTTTAATGTCAACGTTAAAGTTGAAGGTCATCCAAGATGGACGCCGTTACGTCAGAATACAAGATTGCGGTCGAAACCACCGACACCACACCCTGAACCCTGGCGCCGGACATATACAAGTATATACTACTTTTATTGTAGCCTATCTGTTATCTTTCCAGATGTTACGACAGTGGAAAAAATGTTATATGGGGAGAGACCGGAAAAATTCGCGAATTCATTTCGCGATAGGATAGTTATACCTCAGTGCTGCCTCTGCTATTGGCTCACAACTCACCTGAATGACTCTGGGCCAATGAGAAACACCCAACCAACGATTTATCGAATCACAGGCTGCTACGTTGGGGCGTCTCACAAGACAGCAGCCAATGGGTGGGTGACATTTGACCGAGTGTACGTAGAACTATGGAGTTCATCCTACAGTTAATTGAACCCGCGAATTTTTCCGGTCCCTATATATGGGACATGGAGAACAGAGGAAACTCAGGTAAATGACCTGAAGTGAGAGAATGGGATCCCTGCTCATTAATTTGAATATAAACTCACAGGAAACATTGATGTCTGAATCAAACTTAAAAAAAAAAAAACTTTTACCTTCCACGTTCATGTTTTACTTTGTAAACAATGGACCACTGAACTTCGAAATCCACCGCCGTTCCCGTGAAAATGCTTAATTAAGAAACCAGAGAACCCTTCTTTTATTTTTGGTGTATATAGTCTTCGTCAAAATCGTACGCAGAATTACATTTCTCGGGTTTTTAGGTTTGTGGGGGGGGGGGGGGGGGGAGATAGAGAGATATAACCTTTTTGCCTGCTGTTTGCTTTCAAAATTATTTTCTTTAGTGGTTGGGAATGATATATTTTTAAGGATTTTTTTTTTTTTTTGTTATTTCGGAAGCGAGGGGGGCGGATGGAGGGATACATACCTGTATCACCTCCCCACCCGTGCGTACGCACACGGTATTAGTTGAGGAAAAATCCGTAAATTGACTGCGAGACCTCCTTCCACGAGTGTTGTTCTTCTGTGCGGACGTGTCGCGCAAAGACCTTCCCAGACGTGCCAAGGCCCGTGTTTACAATCGGCTGGTTGTCGGCCACACGGAAACTTCCAGCAATAATAAACTCTCTCGCGGGTCTCGTCCTTCATCCTTGGCCCCATTAGCGCCTCCCCGTCTTCCTTCCATGCGTGCTCGCCGGTGAATCAACCCGTCGCGCCCACATACCGCCTCCGTCGTCGGACTCCGTCCAGAATATCCCGACATGGCGCGCTGTCCGCTCCCAGCGGCCGGTATCCCAAGACAGATGCTACACCTCCACCCTAACCACATTCCTGTGTAGTGCATGACAGGACACGGCCGGTACCCTATTTTTAGGTAACGGATTTTGGTGGTGTCATATCTAGGGACAGGAAAAATTCGCGAATTCAATGACCCATAGGATAGACTCCAAGATCCTCTATGCACTCGGACAAATTACATCTGCGCATTGGCCACTGACTCGTGAACAACTGTTAAAGGCCCTGTCACACTGTCAAATTTTAGTTTCCAACACCTTCCAATATGTTGGATCCAATATCTTTGAGGGTTGTGACGTCACGTTAAACGTCACTATCGCAGCCATGTTTATTTGAGAGATTGAATGTCTAGAGTTTCCTTCAAATATTTTACGTATAGGACTGGTTCTAAAATATGTTGGATGTTGGATGGGATCAGCCAATCAGAGTTATCTAAAATAAAGCGGCCGCTTTTGTTTCCGTTTCCGAAGTGTAATAGTTTAAATATCAGCAATGGCGAATGGGAAATAAATGCAGTAATGTAATTAATACTATTTTATTTCCTGCTGGAATAATTGTTATTGTATATTTTCCTCCATTTGAATCTGTATGTACGGAAGTGCAGGTTAATATATTTGACTAAAAGAAGTTACTGTAGTTTTGGAATATTATGGTCCTTAAACCAGTAAACATCTATTCAACTTACGATCATTATTTGATTGCTATACCAGTTTCGCTTATGTTCAGGTATTGTTGATACACTAAATTAAAACAGCAAGCATTGCGTACAAAATGTGCCATCAGGAATGAGGTATCAAAACTAGGATATGCATTTCGGAACTTTTACCTACAAATCCAAATTAATAACACCTAAAATAAATTTTAAAATATTTCAATTCAGAGACTTAATGTAACTAAAATTATTTCGGCTTACCCAATCAATCTTTCTTATAAGTCATTGTTCTCCTTATTTCACAATAGCTGCTACTCTGTAAGTATTGTCTGGAATTTTCTGGTATATAGACTCATAATTTCCTGACAATAGATGGTACTGACTTATGTTAAAGCAGCATCTCTGAGTAAGCAAGTAGCTCTGGTGATTTGCAAGAAAGGCCTAGAAATATTAAAATTCTGCCTACGTGTTCAATTATTATTATTTAAGTTTTGAAAGTAATACCATTTTTCGTGAATGTAAATATTTGTGTAGCAGATCCTTGTCAGTAAGCCTATACTTCCCAGGCTGTACGAAACAAGCATACCTGGTCTAATATCTCGTTAAAAAATTATTTTAAAGAGATAATGTGACTGAGGTGAAGTTAGCTTAAAGGCTCAGGTTGAGGTTTGTAACAGTAAATACACTTAATTCAAAATAAAACAAAATTGCCAATTTCTAAACACAGCAAAAATTAACACATTCACTTTAAAGTATAGGAACAGTTTTGATGAAATACAAGTGAAAGTGTCCATACAACAGCAGCTAGTTGGGTGAGAAAATAAGCGGGAATGAGAAGGGATATGCCTACTTGCAGATTTACATTTAATTATATGTTTTATTCTTACTAAACATACCTTTAAATATTGTTTTTGAAGAGCACTATAAATTGCACTACAAATTTCAGGTAAAAATTTTGAGATGGTGTTGTGTGGAATACTTGTAGAGAACATAAGGGACTTAAATGATTCCCCTGTCGCCAAAAATCTTAATGTAACTGCCAGCCTCTGCTTTGCTGGTATAGACTGGCACAAATGAGTATCCTTCTTTGCAATGCGAGACTCCACAATTGAAAGAAGAAGATCAAAACTTTCAGAATCCATTATTACATAGTTCGGAAATGAATCGGCATCTTCGTATCGAAGTTCATGACAAAAAGGGGTAAAACACCATTTGTTTGCCGGGAAAGTATCCACTGTCTCGTCCACCATCTGCGTTTCCTTTTCTTAGATTTCTCTTCTAGTTTACTGAGACTTGCTACAATTGCAATTACAGCTACAGCTTTTGAAACACTTTGATGCTCTTAATGCAGGCATTGCAAACACCTGGAAAACGTAAATTTTAAACTGTGTATGATCACAATATACCTAAATTGGAATATAACCTACTTAAAAAAGCCCGCGTTCCTTGACCCAAAATTTATTTTTGATTCTAAATACTGTCATTTACAGTTCTCTACAGAATGTTTGGTAAAACGAGCTCACTCAAAGAAAATTGATAGTGTGAAATGACTTCAAATATATTTTACATTGCTCGTCAAATAATATTGAATACAATATATTTGAAGACGTATTTCATCCAAAATCACCCTTCAAATTTTGTTGTCCAATTTATTGGATACAATATATTTGACAGTGTGACAGGGCCTTAACTAGAAGACTTTTGATTCGATACTTCTTTCGTTGAGGATTATTCATTGGCTCTGATACCTTCAGACAACCTGTGGTCCAATCACTGAAGCAGCAAAAGGTTAAACACATTTGAATTCTAGCCTATCGCGAAATGAAACCGCGAATTTTTCCGGTCTCTAGTCATATCCGTTGCCATGCATTCTGTTGCTCATATCACTGATTGTTTCGCAAAATTTTAAAATGTTGTGTGTGTCTTATTTACTTTCAAAGAATTTCATTTACATTTTCACGTCCCAAGCCCGCAGTTGAAATCACGTTACTGTATGTGTACGTTGAGAAGTTTTCTCTGTTAGCCGTCTGTTCGGTTGTCCTTCGCAGCTCTGGTTCGAACGGTGACGGCTATTCAAAGTTTCACAGTTATCATCAGTCACTCAAACACGATAGGCAGTGCTGCGTCCAGACGCTGTGCTTGCACATTGCGTTACTACGGCGCGTCATCGTTCCAGCCCACGTCACGGCCAATCGCGTGCGTGCTCGAGCTGACGGCGCCGGTCCCCGCACGTCACGCGAGATAAGCGCCGCGGATTGGCTGTTCGGTCTGGTCCCCATTCCTCCCTCGCTGCCTCCCTACACTGATTTTTTTCTTTGTAAATGGAACAGAAAAATTCAGGTTAAATTACTAGAGACCTGGAAAATTCGCGGGTTCATTTCGTGTTATGCTAAAATTCAAATTATTATACCTTAGTGCGGCTTCTTCCATTGGTTCACTGTTAATCTGGATTAATGAGGGCCAATTTGAGACCCTCGCTCAAAGAAGTGTCGAATCACAGACACTCAGTCGAGACGACTCACAAGTCAGCAGCCAATGAATAGTTGTTATTTGCCCGAGTGTGTAGAGGATATTGGAGTCTATCCTGAAGTTCATTGAACCCGCGAATTTTTCCGGTCTCTATAAATCACACACACACACACACACACACACACACACACACATATATATATATATATATGTAAATTCCTACCTTTCCATGAAAACAACTTTATCACTACAAAATAGTTTCCGCTCTAATTCTGGTTTCGGAATCTTACCCGGGCATTTATGCTTTGAGTAGTCCCAGTACCTCCAAATAGTTAAAGTTATTTGTAAACCGTTCCCTGAATATCTTTCAAGTATTAACTGCGCACATAATAAGCATGATAAAACAAAATACAATAATAAAGTCAAATGGTTGAATATTCGATTTCCCTTACCATGGTTTAAAAAAAAATACTATTCTTGAATGTAACATCAATATATACTAATATATAATATAATATGTAGTGTCTGTACAGTTGAGTCATTTTATCAATTTTGCGTGATATAATCATTTTATAACTCACTGATCCCAATTATGTAATTTTTAAAATTGTTGTCTCTATGTATGTCTTGTCTGTATGCGCGCTTATAACTCAAAAATAGCTTGACCAATCATCCTGAAATCTGGAATGCAGTAAGATTATGCGGTTGCACAAATCATGTCGATAAATCGTATGGAAACCATCAAAAAATTAATTAAAAAAAATATTAGTTATTATCTCCAAAAAAAAGTATTTCATATGTGCAAGAATAACCATTACTTTTTGTTGTATAAAGTTACAATATCTTTCTTGTAGGTTTAGGTTCTTACTAGTTCTTGGAAACTAGTTTCCATAGGATTTTTTTTTGTAAAAGTATTGAATTTTTGTCTGTGCGGCATTGTGGCACGTCTATTTGAGGTGAGTCAGTAGAGCCACGATTATTTCCTGGATTCATTTCCCTCCAGGGCAGACTCAACTTGCCTATGCAAAAGACGTTTCAAAAAAATTCATCTGATTCAACAAGGCTATAGCTTTGACATAAATGAAGCTAGAACATCGCGGCAAACGTGAAACAACACATTGAAACGTCAAGTTTTTCGTGGCACTTCCTGCACTTGGCTGGTTCACTTTATTGCCGATGGGTGTCGCGCTGGTGCTGTTAGAGCTGGAACTGCTATTGCGCACGTTCAGTATGCGGCGAGATGGTGACAACACAGCAACATCCAGCCTTTTGTGTTCTCCGTTTCAACGAGCTTGAGTCAGACAGTTACAACTAGAGACCCGGAAATTTCGTGAATTCGTTTGGGTCGGGATAAAATCCCAAGCCTTAAGTTTTCTCTACCAACTTTTGCTTTTCCATTGGCTGTGAGAGAACATCGTTGGCTCACGGTCGCAGAGGGGCGTGTCCAAGAACTGTGGTCCAATCATGGACACAGTGCAAGAGTATGAAGGTTTGCATTCTATAGAGCATCCCACTCTTAGATTGCAGTGTGGAAGTAAATGGGCGCATTCTCTCTCTCTCTCTCTAACACACGGCGATTGCCGTTAGCGCTGTCCTTGTTTCTTCGTGCGTTGTTGCCAAACATCAAACGAAACTAAAATTTTAATTTTTGGACCAAGCTTTTTTTCATATTGTATAGAATTGAAATACGCACCAGGAAATGCTTATTTTGAATACTTAACAATATTTTAAGTGTCCGAAAAAATTAAAAAAACATAAATTATTCACTGCGAACTGTTTTTAAGTATTCCGAGATGTTTCACATAAAAAAAAAATAACCTTCATGTGTATTTCATTCAGATTTTTTTAAATAATAAATTAATGCCTTAGGACGCCACCGAACAAATTTTAAGACAAAAACTGTACAGGTTTCACTTAAATAATTTTTTAAATATATTGAAATGCATTTTCTCACAAACTGACACATCAAAAAGTTTACCAGCGGAAAAAATTGTTTCTATTAAAGATAGATGGGGGACGAAAGCGTGAAACATGTTCACAATGAATTGAATTAGTTTTTAAAAGCAGCTCCATCTCAATTGCTTCTACAGTTTCCGTGGAAATAGCTGTTTAAGATGTGTCTTATCAGTACAAGAGCGCGCTGCAATAGAGGTTTCTCTCACAAGCTGCCGTCGTAAGAGAAAACAGGCAAACAGGGTCGTGTGTTTAGATAAGTGGGGTTCTGTCCTGCAAGCAATTTCAAATACATGGCTTCCTTAGTCAACCATGTATTTCCTTAGACACGCATTTCTGAAAACCAGCCTGCCAGTTAGTATCGCGTCTCGCGACGAAGCAACGCGTTGTGTCCAGTGCCTCGTTACAGTTCTAATTTTGAAAAATTATATATTAACATACGTGATTTTATTTTCTACGTTTATTTTTATTACTTACATATAAAATATGGAAGTTAGAACACCGAAAAGAAATTATATCGGTAGGCTACGCGGGAGGGAGCGCAAGATTGTGTTGAATGTATTTGAGTATTTTTCAAAAAATATGAGTGTGTGCAATGCAATTAAGGAAGCTTACCATTCTTCTGGTCAGCTCTGTGCTACTCTTATGGAAGGGGTAACAACATTGGTCAGCGGTAGCGATAGTGATTAAAAGGTATGTGATGTTATTAATTTCTTAATCAAGTTAACGTTACATTTATCGTATAAATTCCCATGAATAAAATGTGTGTGAACAGATTCTTGTTGTAAGTTAAAATTAAAAAAAAAAATTCCTTATCGGCACAGCCTAAAGGCGCAGGAAGATTTTGATGATTATATTTCTTTACATTAGAACAAAAAGGGATTTTTATATCCTTACACCCATATTTTCTTCTTCCCCTTGCAGTAATGGTTGTTACAAAAATATTTTAATCGAATCTTGAACATAATATGTAAAATGTATAAATAAATACGAAGGAATTTAATAGCAATCATGGTACAAAATTTTGAATTATTTTTCTATCCTTCTCAACACCAAGCATCTAATCAAAATTGTTTAAGACAAAGTTTTGGAAAATAATTATGATATTTACATACAATTTAAACAGATTTGATAAGGTGTCTACTAAGGCAATTACGTTTTTTTTTGTCCAGTGAAAATATTTTTCGAACCCATGCAGTTATGGCTGGTCGTATCAAAAATTTCTTTAGAAAACATTTTTTTGGCATTAGGTACTCCGAGTTATCATACGTTAAAACGGATGCGATATTATTCATATTATGGGCGTTGTTGCGATTTTTCTGTTTTTCAAAAAATCTTCCCCATTTCGACCCAATTGTTCGGATTTTTCCCATTACTTACTCGACCGAGAATTTCCATTACCGTACTTTATTTATCATTTTGGACATGACTTGTCCAAAAATACGGTATTTATCGGGCCCATGAAAATGTGATATATATATGGGATTTTTAGAACATAAAAGAAAACTAAAAGAAATTTTCGTCTACAATAGGTAGTTTTTATTTGAAATTTACATAAAAGTGGCATTATTACAAATTTATATGTGTAATAGTATAAAATATTATAAATTACGATATGATTTCTTAAAATACTTCTTATTCGATCCGAATTACAAAGACACACATCTCCTGAAATTCGTAATGTGTTAGAGATTTGGCAACAGCGCGCGCCATAAGCCGTGTACTGCAATCTAAGAGTGGGATGCTCTATAGCTTGCGACCACATGGATATGAGGATTTTCCGTACCTCCAGTTACAACTATTCAACGTTATTTTCATCGACATTACGCCCGGAAACATTCCTATACTGCTCAGAACATTCGACGAAGGCTCCAGAAGTTTTAAGAGACTGGTTGTTTAAAAAAAAACTCAAAAAAGGCTGTTCACGTGGGATATACAGCGCTGCAATTGTTGAATGAACATGCTGTGCCATCGTTGCCGATATTAACTGTTATTTTTATCGAGTACCAGCCTCCTTACTGTCGGAATTCTACAATGGAAGTAGAAGTAAGGGACTTGGTGTGTGCATTCTTTGCCTTGTTTATAATTGAAGTCAACCTGAGAACCACCTACCACAGAGATGTTACCAGGACTTGGAAAAAAATTCGCGCTGTTCAATAATTTCTAGGATAGACTCTACGATCCTCTATGTACTAGAGCCAATTACACCTGCTCATTGGCTACTGACGCGTGACACTTGTCAACTGGAATGCCTGTGATTCGATACTTCTTTTGTTTGAGGGTTTTGCATTGGCTCAGAGTTATTCAGGTAAACTGTCGCCCAATCACTCGAGCAGCATGAATGTGAACGTGTTTGGATCCTAGTCTAACGCAATTGAATCCGCGATTTTTTCCGGTTTATAGCTATTACATTAAGATATATTCATAGATTATATAATATTATCTATTGACAGTGTTGTTACAGTTATAGTAATTTCGAAAAATCAATGAAGTACTTCACAGGGGAAACTACTTATAATAACCAGTCACTATTTACGTCAGACATTCAACTAATTACATTATAGACTTTAAGGAAGCCAAATTTTAAAAATTGAATTATTAATAATTGTTATGGCTGAAAATCTATTGAAGCCAAAATGGTGTATTTCTGTTTCTGTTTCGCCCCCCTTAACATAGTTTCTCTCAATTTTCTTTCCGTGCTAAACGTTATATTTAGGGGCAGGCATTTTTCGCTAATAAATCTGATCGACTATTAGACTGCAACAAGGTATATCCGCACCAGCGGTTTCTTCCTTTTGATTGGCGGCCCGTCTGAGAGAGAAGTCGTTGCCTTATTTGACCGAGCCAATCAGGACGCATTTGCTTCCGCGCTGGCTTACTGTGATTGGTGTCGTAACAATCGACGTTGGAACTGAAATAAACCCATCCGATCACGAAACACGGACGATGCTACAGTGTTTTAACTTTCAGCTAGTCGCGGAATCTTTTCGCGAAATATGCATGGCCCTGGTAATGTTCTTTAAGAGAACTGCGTGGTTCTGGGATTTGAATTCCCCCACCCACGCGCACATTGTTTGGACCCGGGTCCGCGCTCCGCAGATACGCCCGTGAAGCCGGCCCGTGCGAACATGGACACAGTCGCTGACGTCATTCCGGCAGTTGAATTGTGTGTGCGTAACGAAGTAACCGCCTTACGCGTTTTTTTCCCCGCCGCGCCGCCCACTTCTCCCAAAAACCAGTTATCGTGTCGTTTTCTCACCATTATCATGGTACACGTACCCTTTTTTTTTTTTTTTTTTAGCGCTGTGTGCCATTTCGAAGCAATAATGGTATGCAAATGTACCAATTTATTTTAACTTTAACGAAAATTATCAACGTAAACTCAATAGTTATTAACGATGACCGTGAAAATTGTTTCGAATGATGAACATTTATGATCCTTTTTTTAATTTTTACACAATGTCAACTCAAGCGATGAAGGCGATGCCGAGATACGCGACTTTCGATTGGTTTTTAGGCGTTCTGGGTTGATCAAAGGACTATCATATTATTCTGAGTGTTACTATAAATGTCCTCATGGGAAAATAAAAAGAACGAAAAAGATATAAAATGGAGTCCTTTTTTTTATTAACATACAATTATTTACGAGTGTAGCATGATTTTGTCCAGTGCGGTTATTTTGACCAGTGTACAATTATATTGACCAGTGTGCCATTATTTCGGACAATGTGTCATTATTTTGGACAGTGCTGTGTCATTATTTTGGCCAATGTACCATTGTTTCGACTAGTGCTCCATTATTTGAGCCTAGGTACCATTATTCGGGCGCTGCATCACTATATTGGATGTTCCGTGCCACGACAGGACCATAACGTAACGCTCCTGTTTTGTTCGCCTTCACGCAAGTACTCCCGACGCACCAAGTTTTGGGAGGAACGCTGGAATATTCTTAGACTCAGCCTTGGGAGAGATTGTATTGTATTTCATCAAAGTTTTACGTTGAAGATTTTGCGTTAACGGGCCGGTTACGACGTCAAGTAAGGGGCCACTTCTGTGTTTAAAAACAACTCCGTTTACAAAAAAAAATAAAATTATAGGTATCATAGCATGAGCGTGGCAAATCTGTAATTATTAAGGGCCAATCACAAATATTTAAAAATATTGGGGGCTAGTTTTCATATTGTATGGCCTTTTTAATTTCGACAACATACATATACCTACTTATTCCTTTATTTCATGCGATATTGGTTTGTGGCAAAAAAAAATTAGCATTATATCAGTAATTATATCATAGCTCACATTTACAAATAATAAAACTCTAATATAATACACGCAGCTCAACACAAGACAGTAGCCAATGGACATATGACATACAACAGTGGAGTCTGGAAGTCCCTGAACCCGCGAATTTTTTTCATTCCATGTTCAATGTCAGCTGTACGTTGACGCGATGTCTGATTACGTAGAGACCTGCAAAATTCGCGGATTCATTACGTGATATGCTACAATTCAAATAATTATACCTTAGCGCTGCTTCTACCACTGGTTCACTGTTAATCTGGAGTAATGAGGGCCAATTAGAGACCCTCGCTCAAAGAAGTGTCGAATCACAGACACTCAGTCGAGACGACTCACAAGTCAGCAGCCAATGAACAGGTGGCATTTGCCCGAGTGTGTAGAGTGTAGTAGAGTCTATCCTGGAAGTCACTGAATCCGCGAATTTTTCAGGTCTCTACGGATTAGGCGCAAAGCGATCTCTTCAGACCCGTCACTGATTTCGAGCACTGCATGTACACATCCATAAACAACCAACCTTATTCTAGGGCGCCTACCTGGGCAGATCTTCAGAAGAAAAAAACCACGCGACTTGAAAATTGCTCAAGATATCCGAGTGGTGTCTGTTCACGAAAAGTATTTAAAACTACGCAAATGGGCAAATGAGAAGTTTTATTTCCGTATTTAGTTTTTTCCCCCCTTCAGAAGAGTAAAGATGGCTAAAAAGTATATTTCTAGATTTTTTTTTAAAAATTAAACATCGGTACAAATTCTTGAAAGCTCATCTCATAATTAGGGACTGGAAAAATTCGTGGGTTCAATGTCCTGTAGGATGAACTCCATAGTTATACGTACACTCGGTCAAATGTCACCCACTCATTGGCTGCTGTCTTGTGAGACGTCCCAACGTAGCATCCTGTGATTCGATAAAGCTTTGGTTTGGTGTTTCTAATTGGCCCAGAGTCATCCAGGTGAGTTGCGAGCCAATAGCAGATGCAGCACTGAGGTATAACTATTTGTATTTTAGCCTATCGCGAAATGAATTCGCGAATTTTTCCGGTCTTTACTCATAATTAGTAGAGACCGGAAAAAATCGCGGATTCATTTCACGATATGATAGGATCCAAACAACTGTAACTTTATATTGCTTCTCTGATTGGCTCACAGTTTATCTGAAGGACTTTGAGCCAATTAAAAACCTTTAACCAAGACAGTATCGAATCGCAAGCGTCCCAGTTGACACGTGTTACGAGTCGGTAACCAATGAGCAGGTGGCATTTGCCTGAGTGTGTAGGGGATTGTGGAGTCTATTCTAGAGGTCATCCAAAGCGCGAATTTTCCCAGTCTCTAATAATTAGTTTGCTCTAGATACCGCTGTAAGCACCAGCGAACGTCACATTTATTATCCCGCCTCACTAACACATAAACACTTCTCTAACAATCATTGCGTCCGATATCACCCTTTATTACAGTCGGCGTCTGAATGGACCAACTGATTTAGCTGGGAGTATCGATCATAACGCCTCCGAGCAG
This sequence comes from Bacillus rossius redtenbacheri, assembly GCF_032445375.1. Lineage (NCBI taxonomy): Eukaryota > Metazoa > Arthropoda > Insecta > Phasmatodea > Bacillidae > Bacillus > Bacillus rossius. Next base: position 32,221,069 of record NC_086339.1, on the reverse strand, counting down.
ACTTTTGACATTTCCTCGTATCGTGGGCGGCATTCGGAATATACACTCAGTTATGCAACAATCTAAATTTAAAATACCTTCCATTTGCTTCTGCTATTGGTTCATAGGCATTTTTCGCGAAAAGATCTGAACTCATATTAGACTGCAACTAGCTATACCTGCACCAGCGGTTCCTTCCTTGTGATTGGCGGCCGTCTGTAAGAAAATTGTTTGTCTTATTTCACCGAGCCAATCAGGACGCGTTTGCTTCCCCACATAATCACTGTGATTGGTGTTGTAACAGTGGACATTCGCCTAAAAAAGAAACTCACCCAATCACGAAACACAGACGATGCTACAGTGTTTTAACTTCCAGCTACTAACGGAATCTTTTCGCGAAAAGTGCATGGCCCTAGTTATTGGGCCACAGTTTACCTAAAGGACTCTTAGTCAATGAAAAACCCTTTTCCCACTCAACACATGTCACGATTCAGTACAGTAGTATATAATAGCCGGAGCTGCGCCAGGATTCAGGTTGTGGTGTGTGTGTCCGATCCGCCATCTTGGATTGTGATTGTCTGTCCGCCATCTTGGATTGTGACGTCACGGCGGCCATCTTGGATGACCTTGACTTTGACCTTGACCTTGACCCCGGCGGCCATTTTGGATCCGCCATCTTGGATCCGCCATTTTGGATGACGTCATTTTGTTTTCTCGAACATTCCTTGATTTTGTTTTCCGCCATTTTGGATTATGACGTCACCGTTGCAATTTCCGTTACGGCCGCCATCTTTAACTTTTTTATTTATTATCCGATTTTAATGAATTTTTTTTTAAATTTATAAAAAAAATTAAATTAATAAAATTTTAATAAAATATTTATAAAAATTGAACTTTTTAGACACGGAGTTCGGAGTCCTCGGTTCGAACCCGACGAGGTCAAAAAATTAAAAATGGCGGCCGATCCTTCCCCCTGTGGTGGCTGCTGACAGACTGCCCCCCACCACTTTTTTCAAAGCATATATAACATCATCTAGTATGACGTCATGTCTGCCATCTTGTCTTCGATGTTGGAAACCATCATCATTGTATCGGCGGCGAGAGTGCACCGACGCCATGTTAGTTTAATTCTTACCCGCTAGAGTGCAGTAATCATTTATTATTGCTGTGACACCCGCCATCTTGAAATTTGGCCGCCATCTTGAAAATCCGTAATTTTAATGCTAGAGATTCGGGGAAAAGTTCAAAATTCATCAAAAAATTAACTTAATAGAATTCTGATTGAATAGATCGACTAAGGTCATTGGTTCGATCCCTGGCCGATACAAAACAACTTTAATTTAAAAAATACCACAAAAGTGACAGGATTGAGAAAATAAAAAACACCGCAAGTACTTTTAAAAACTTTTATTACATAAATTCAATACACTACTACAAGTACAAAATATAATACACAGACATAGAACTAAAGTCTTGTGGATTTCTCGATTCAAACAGTCTTCTTATTGTATGGACTAAGTCCTTTACATGTTCGTAAATGTCTATTCAGTCTATCAGGTCGACATAATGGTACACCACAATTTTCACACAAAACCGAATTATCGACTACATTAAAAGGACAGTGATATATTTCGTGTCGTTTTGCAATTTGAATATTTGCTAATGTTTTGTTACAAAATATACAGCTTGATTCTGATGAATGTACAGACAGTCTATCACAATTCCTGAGGTGACGTTTTAATCTTCCATAACGTTTAAACTTGCTTAAACACCTGTTGCACTGATATTTAATGCGTTCAGAATTATTATTACAATTGTGTATTACATAATCACGTAATTTCAAGTTTTTGATCTTGTCACAGTACGTACAGTTGGGCGATGGAACACTGTTGGATGCTCCTTCCTTTATCAATGACACTGGAACTGTTGACAACCATTGTAACACTGCTGTCATGTTAACTTCTGAAGCCGTTGAGGTCTGCTCTGCAGAAGATGTTGCACGCGTCGAAATCTCCTGCTGTGCGGAGAGAGCAGGTGTAGCTGTAGACGACGTAGTCATCGTGGTCTGCACTGATGATGGTAGACCTTCGATCCAGGTCGGTGTTGATACTGGTAAAGACGCCATCGAGGTCTCAAGAACAGCTAGATACTGGTCTATTATTCAAGGCTGACTACCCGATGCGTTCATCACCGCAGCCAGAGACGGACTAAATGTTCATATCACCAGGGTCTCACTTATATATATTCTCATCAGCTGGTACAACACATGAGTCAAAACAATAACCATGTTCATTATACTTGCACTTAACTGTCTCGGAGCATTTTATATAATGACGATGTAAGCTGTCGAGGCGTGAAATTAGTTTATTACACTTATTGCACTGAAATTGTATTCGTTTCAGTAAATTATTCGGACAACTGCTTCTTTCATGTCTGCGAGCGCTTGAAGTTCTAGTAAATGATGCGACACAGTATTTGCACTGATTCGAAGTACGCTCTTCATTAATTGAAGTCTCCTCTGCAGTCGGTATCGAGATCTCCGCAGCTGTCGACAACGCAGGCATTGAGCTCTCCGCTGCCGTGGTCTCCTCTGCAGTCGGTATCGGAATCTCCGACTCCATCATCATTGCTGTCATCGAGGTCCCCGCTGCTGACGGTAAACAGTCTATCCCGGTCGACATTGGAGCAGTAACTACGAAATTTACTGAAGAGAGCAGGTCCGTACTGCACCGCGGCCAGAGGTATACTGAGGCTCCTCTCGTCTGAACTTCGCTTATATACCCGCAGTCTACTGGAATACTACATTAGTCAAAATATTGTCTGTATTTAAAATTAATTTTTATTGGGTACCTAAAAATTGTAGAAATAAAAAAACAAACACAAGTTCAGGTTTTACACATTTATTTATAAAAAAATTACACAAATACACATTAGGTTAAGGAATCAAGCATTTTCACAAGCAAAGTCTTTAATGCCGCACGAACTGACTCGTCGACTCCGGTTCCAACTGGTTCGCAGGCCACGGGATCAGGAACACAGGTTTCCAGCTGGTCATCTTCTGCGACGTCGTCAACTCCGACAAGACATGGTCGGTGACGTCTGTGACCACGTCTGCGCCTTGGCTCTACTGCAGTGCTAGTTGGGACAGATTCACTGCCTGAACTGCGACGACGAGACGCACACCGTTTGGACGTCTGCGTAGAAGCATCACAGGTAGCAACAGGTTGCAACACGCTCATGTTTGGTGTTACACGTGCAGACGAGGCGACTACCTCATCGATGCTAGCAGGAAGGATTGTGTGTGGTCTCATGTGATAGACGGCACAGTTTCCAGGTTCGCAACAGTCTAATAGCTGCTGGGTTGGTTCGTAGGACACAGGAAAGTGCGCAAACCGCCAATGCTGAGCGCCTCCATCACAGGTTTCTGTATATGTACGTAGATACCCGGAATCCCAGTAGCTGTACTCGACACTGCTGAAGCTAGGTCTTGCGCTCACGTACACGTTAGCAGGATGAAACGTAAACATCTTCTTGCAGGTCGAACGTCAACTGAAGACACGTACGTAGGTACGACATTTATATATGCAGACTCCTACTAACACTGTGTGTGCCATTTCTGCATTAACTGCGAGTTTGTACAGGCACAGACACGTTCAAACTTGTCACTTGGCTGCACATCGTATATTGCACTAAGCTTGCGCAGGGAAGGACAGCCATAGTCGGTCTGTAGGTCTTCAATTTCAACTGCTCCGTCATTACACAGATCTCGTAGCCATTTTTTCTGTTCAGGTCCGGCAACGTATATTGTTTCGTTTTGAACTAGTAAATCTTGAAGTGTGTTTTTCACTTGGTGGTATGGGATTTTTCCTTCGTCCCACTCTAGTCCGTGATAATATTTGCATAGCCATTCGTTCGAACGTTTACTTTTTTCGTCTAGTAGTTTCCAAGGATACGGAGGTCGGAAGCTGCGGGTTCGAGTCTTGTCTCCGGAGGTGACGGCAATTTCTTTGAGAACAAAGCCGTTTTGACTCTGGAAACCTTGCAGGTTGCAGTACATCTTGTCGCTAGCAATGCTCGATTGTAACTGAATTATTATCGCAAACGAAACAGAATTTAAGTCAGAATTTTCACAAGTTTGTCTCGACAATTGTATGATGCAAGCCGATCGTGAAGTATCAGACAAAAAGCATAAGTGTTTGGTGGAATATTTCCGCTAGTCGAAATCTCGATCCTACAGTCGATGATGTTTGAATTTAATCGATCATCCTGTTTGGAAACGTCAAACACCATTAACGGAGCCTTGTTCTTGAAACTGTCGGGACTCAGTATCGGTGACTGTCTCCGCCCATAGTAAGCTTGCTGAAACTTGGCATACATTTGATATGCGAGAAGAAATCTTCCACTTTCAAAGTCCATGTTCATATCAACGTACGGATAACTTTCGCTGTTTAAAAATATTTTTACATTACGTAATTGACAGTTATCGAATAAGGAACGACTTACTCCTGCATTGAGCTGTCTTCCGGTCTGAAGCCCGACGATGATGTAGCTTGGTTTTTCCGTAGCGAAGCTGGACTTTACTATCCAATTGATACGCTGACTATGAGGCAAGCCAGGATAAGTTTCCAGGCTCCAGGATCGGAATGGCACATCGAAGTTCTTGCCATTTTCTATGTTCTTCAACATCTTGACTCGTTCAACGGTGCTCACTTGGATGTGGGGCAGCATCCACTCGATAGACTGTAGTGTTAGCGAGACATCTTGAGGGTTTTCTGCAGCGACGACAATTGCATTAATGTGCGTGTTGGCTAGAAGCAGTACGAGCTCTTGTTTCGAATTAATGATTATATGCCTGTAGTCCTCAGCGAATCCAAGAAGCATGGACAGAGGAACACAAACTTCGAACTTTCCTTCGGCATAAACCGGAAGCTTATATTCATCCTCGAGAGCCCAACCGGCCATCTTTGCAGCAGTCAGTTCATTTGGCGTGAGCGAAAGGTAATTTTTCATAGCAGATGTTATGCCTACATCTCTCGTCTGGTCTACCTCGACGCCATTGAGTACATATGTAACGCGCTCGATGAGGTGAAGAATACCATTGCAGGATATTGACGTCGTTGTCGGATGCGTACCATCCGCTTTTGTAAGCATGCCTCTTATACATAGAAATGACTGTGAAGGTAAAGTACAAATATCTTGGTGCTGTACAGCAATGCGTACTTCCGATGGAAGTGCGTACGGTCCAAGCAGGAAAGGCTGGTACTCGTGCAATTCCATTTTCGTAATGCTGTCATCAAAAATGACCGGATCTTCCACGTTGAGGATTTCGTCTTCCATATTTATTCGGCACTTGTCCAATACTAAGAAGATACTTGATGTTGTCAGGTGTTAATTCACCGATGTCTGGTAGAGAACTGTTCTTATTCACGTCAATACGACTTCTTTTATAACTGTTCGGTGTTACGAACTTTATGCCCATCGCTTCAAGTGCAGCCGTAATGTAATTTCTTCGTCTTGAAAATTCACCAATCGTCCTCGCTGTTCAACGATTCTGACGACGACTTCGTGTGCGCACTTCACGACGACTGGAACGTAAATGATACTTTGCGGTACTTCGACCAGTTTATATCCTGGCGGGACCATCGGCGAAAATTCGTGCAGCATGTTGCTTAGTCTTCCGTTTAGATACGTTCCACTTGCCAAATTACAGTTTATTCTTATGACATTCACAGGCAAAATGTTTACTGCACGCGTAGATTCGTACGTTCTTCCTGCATCATACACCTTTGATTCGAATCCTAACATCGAACCTATGGTCCCAGGTTTCGTAAAGTCGACAATTTCACTGCATGTTAGAATGCTTTTTTGAGTGTTTGGATTTCCACGCAGTTGAAAGTCTACATCCTGCGGTAACATATCCCTGATGTAATTTGCAATGTCGTCAATTTCGTAAGATCCAACAGGTAACTGTATTTCATGAGCGGTCCCATCGCTTTTCAGGAAGCAGATCTTGCAGTTTTCTTCGTCGATATTCGGTATGGCATTATACGTTTGAAAATCTACGAGTCCGATACACCATTCTCCGTCTAAATCCAGAGGCGGGAAATGAACCGCCCGCAGCTCAGATGCGTGACCTGTCAAGGTAAGTGTTATCGACATGACTAATAAATTATCATCACTGCACAGCCTTTAAGTAGTAATTTTTATTTGTCAGCTAAATTATTTTTTTAGTTAAAAAGCGAAGACACAAGTGTCCGCAGTTTGTTTGATTAGGCCTCTGTTCCGTTTCGTAATTGTAGAACAGTGTAGTGGTCCGGCCCAGGTACTGCCTAAGTTCAGGCGGAGGTCTCAAATTACCGAAACTGTCGTAGTAAGTAGCTTTTTTTCCAGACTTTATATACGCTACCCAGTGCGTGCCGCGACCTGCAGTCGTGTCTAAATTAATTATGGCGCGTTCGTTGGTTTTTGGTTTGCTGGGTAAAGTGTCTCGCATAAACACGCCGCAGAAATTTGGTATTTTCAATTTGCGTGCGTACTTTATTAAATCTACGTTGGTGAGCGGTCGTTTCGGCAGAGAACTTAGGATTTTCGTTTCTTTTTCATGCCTCGGCCTGATTTGTGAGGACGTAAGTACAGGCCTGCGCCGTTTTTTTTACCCATGGCAATGGCTTCCATGCTTGCATTATGTCGCTGTGCTTCTTTTAACTGCTTTCGCTCATTCTTCGAAGTGTTGACTGCCCGCACTATACCGCTCGTTGCACCGATGAGACCGCCGAGAGCACCCAATGCAGGCAAAAGCAAAGGAAGAAATCCTCCTATAATCTTCTTGTCGAGAGTCTATAATTTTTGCTTGACTTTTTGTATGCCTGCTCCAGTCTTGCGTTTGGTCTTGCGTGAGTTAGTCTTTGACTTCATGGAGCTGGCTTGACGAGCACCCAGTCCTAATTTCGTCTTTGCCTTCATGATTTTAGATACGCCCCAGGCCGTGATTTTTTCTCCTAGACCCGCGTGCGTCGATTTACTTATTTCTTCAGCTTCCTGTGCCAATATCTCGTCGGCCCGGTGCCTGGATTCCAGATCCTTGCTGAGCGAGTAGGCAATATCGTGCTGCTTGCACTGATCGTCGAGAGAATTAATGCCCACGTCACCGCGAGCTAACCTTTTCGCTAGTTTAGTGCCGGGGCCGCAAAATCTGTATCCGGGAATGTGTAGCTCGAATGGCAGATTGTTTATCAGCGAGTTCACGAGTCCTGCACCACTGTGTTTTTTGTTCTTACCTCTTCGAGTCATTACGCGCAACTGACCAGAAAGTATAAATGTGTTTGATTTTATACAATTTATTTAGTACAATGCAGGTCGTCAAGCAAGATGTTTGTTTGCCCGTGCGCATTACGCAAAACGATGAAACTATCGGTCGCGAATCGCGACATGGCTTACTGTTGCCTTCTGCTGTACGATGCATAATGGCGGGACCGTCAAACTGTGGCAAGACGTGCGTTCTACTGAGTTTACTGGAGGAGCCAAACGGTCTTCGGTTCGAGAACATTTACTTGTATTCCAAGTCGTTGCAACAGCCAAAGTACCAGCGCCTAGCAACTGTTCTATGCTCGGTGGAAGGACTGGAGTATTTTCCGTTTAGCGATAATACCGATGTGGTGTCTACCGACGAAGCAAAGCCTAATTCCGTGTTTGTTTTCGACGATGTAATGTGCGAGAAGCAGGGCATTATACAAGAGTACTTTTCCATGGGCAGGCACGCCAAGGTAGACTGCGTATACCTGTGTCAGACGTACAGTAGAATACCCAAACATCTCCTACGAGATAATGCGAATGTTATAGTGCTTTTTCGCATGGACGAACTTAATTTACGTCACGCCTACGACGACCACGTAAACACCGACATGTCGTTTCAGGAATTCAAAGACATGTGTTCCTTGTGTTGGAAAGACGAGCACGGATTCATAGTCATCGTAAAGGACTGGCCTCTATATAAGGGCAGGTACAGACGAGGTTTCGATCAGTTTATCGTCAAACATGAGTCATAGCATTTCGAAATTCGGTCGTAGCAGCAGACATACTGTATGCCCCGACTCTGATATCCGCAAATATATTTCGCTACTGTCTCAAAAAGTAGAAAGTGTGAAAAACGAAATAATAGAGTATCTCGTTGCCATCGACCAGCGTGTGGAAGCCTCGGATTCTCGCATTCGCGACATGATCGAAGTATCGAATGCACAAAGACGTGACGATTTGAGGACTTTTCAAAGTAGTCTGAAAGCATCACTATCTCACTTGTCAACAAATTCAGATTTTGCCACACACAAGAAAGAAGTTTCTGCGAAGGAATAAAAAAGTATATAAGGAGGTCTTGCAATAAGTTTTCAGCCAGTACAATGTCGGACCTGGCCAGTGACCTTCATCGAGCTATACAGTCTGTTCGTGAAAAATATTTACTTGCTAGACGAACCAGACTTGCACGTGAGATGGAAAATGAGGAAATATTTAAACCAATCACTAGTCGCCTCGACGAACTTAAAAACAAGGAAGAACCAGCTATCATTGTGAAGACAGAAGTTGAAGATGAAATGCCAACAGTAAAGAAGAGAAAGTATGAACCAGATCGGGAAGAAGAAGACTTAACAAGTACAGAGATCATGCACAAGAAAAAAATACCGAAAAAGGGACATCAAGTGAATGCAATGGTCCGACCATACCTGATATCGTTTACGAGTCGGAATAATGACACGACCTACGGAGTGTACAGAAAACATAATAAGTGGTTCCTCGGTGCTAAAGAAATAGACTTTCTACCAGGAAATATCGTTCGCGTAGAAGAGTTCAAAACGCGCGGGACTCCGGGTCTGTACGAATTGCTGTTTCGCAGGGAGCCTAAAGGATATTCTCACAAAGACTTACAAGAGTACAAAAAACTGCTAGAGCTAACCAATGCACATTTTCGCGATAACGATCCAGATAGTGGTGTATATAAAGACGTAGATCATGAAAAAATCGACATTCTCGCTAATCTCTTCAGTGAACTAACAATACATGGCGAAGGTTTAAAAAAGCTAGAAAGTGGTCAGATATTTGACTATGTATATTGGGACGATCCTAATGAATTAGTTGATCGCCTTAGAATTCTACATGCTTCGCTTAGCGTAGGAAACTATTCGCACATCAACAAAATAGTCTCCATACTTGAAGAACTGAGGGAAGCCGGGTACATACAATGAGTCGAACCGGAATCGCTCACGAACTTCATGCTCCTGCTAGACGAAAATACCTTCGTCGCAAAGTCATAGTTCGTGGAATTGATGATTTATTCCAGGCGGACCTTGTTGAGATGATACCGTATTCCCGATTGAATAAAGGTTTCAAGTACATGTTGACAGTCATCGATGTTTATAGCAAGTTCGCTTGGGCTAGACCTGTCAAATCAAAGACTGCAACTGAAGTAGCCAAGGCCATGAACAATATTTTGCGTGATGGATGTGTACCGTCGCACCTGCAAACGGACCTCGGGAAAGAATTCTACAATGCATCCTTCAAGGCTTTGATGAAGAAGTATGGCATCAAACACTACTCTACATTTAGTAACGTCAAAGCCTCCGTTGTCGAAAGGTTTAACAGAACTTTGCGATCCAAGATGTGGCGGCAGTTCACGGCTAACGGAAATTACAAGTGGCTTGACATCTTGCCGAAACTAATAAACGAGTATAATTCCACGATGCATTCTACCACGAAAATGAAGCCAAAGGACGTAAGGGACAATCGCCTGCTTCGAACAGTGTTTTCCAACATGAAGAAGAGAGATCCACGAAAGCGTAAAGCTAACGTCGGTGACATTGTGCGAATCTCCAAGCAGAAAGGTATCTTCGAGAAAGGTTTCACTGCGAACTGGAGTCCCGAACTTTTCCGTGTGACACATGTTCGTGAATCAGAGCCTAGGACCTACTACCTCGAAGATTTGGACCACAAACCTATCCGTGGCGGCTTCTATGCCGAAGAGATTCAGCCTACGTTGTATCCTGATATGTACTTGGTGGAGAAGATTATAAAACGAAGAAACGGACTGTCCTACGTCAAGTGGTGGGGCTTTCCACCTCGCTTTAATTCGTGGGTGGCAGATGCAGACATCGAGAAATCCACAAGACTTTAGTTCTATGTCTGTGTATTATTTTTTGTACTTGTAGTAGTGTATTGAATTTATGTAATAAAAGTTTTTAAAAGTACTTGCGGTGTTTTTTATTTTCTCAATCCTGTCACTTTTGTGGTATTTTTTAAATTAAAGTTGTTTTGTATCGGCCAGGGATCGAACCAATGACCTTAGTCGATCTATTCAATCAGAATTCTATTAAGTTAATTTTTTGATGAATTTTGAACTTTTCCCCGAATCTCTAGCATTAAAATTACGGATTTTCAAGATGGCGGCCAAATTTCAAGATGGCGGGTGTCACAGCAATAATAAATGATTACTGCACTCTAGCGGGTAAGAATTAAACTAACATGGCGTCGGTGCACTCTCGCCGCCGATACAATGATGATGGTTTCCAACATCGAAGACAAGATGGCGGACATGACGTCATACTAGATGATGTTATATATGCTTTGAAAAAAGTGGTGGGGGGCAGTCTGTCAGCAGCCACCACAGGGGGAAGGATCGGCCGCCATTTTTAATTTTTTGACCTCGTCGGGTTCGAACCGAGGACTCCGAACTCCGTGTCTAAAAAGTTCAATTTTTATAAATATTTTATTAAAATTTTATTAATTTAATTTTTTTTATAAATTTAAAAAAAATTCATTAAAATCGGATAATAAATAAAAAAGTTAAAGATGGCGGCCGTAACGGAAATTGCAACGGTGACGTCATAATCCAAAATGGCGGAAAACAAAATCAAGGAATGTTCGAGAAAACAAAATGACGTCATCCAAAATGGCGGATCCAAGATGGCGGATCCAAAATGGCCGCCGGGGTCAAGGTCAAGGTCAAAGTCAAGGTCATCCAAGATGGCCGCCGTGACGTCACAATCCAAGATGGCGGACAGACAATCACAATCCAAGATGGCGGATCGGACACACACACCACAACCTGAATCCTGGCGCAGCTCCGGCTATTATATACTACTCAGTACCCAATGAGCAGGTGTAATTGGCTCATAGAAGATCGTGGAGTCTATCCTATAAAACATTGAAACCGAGAATTTTTCCAGATCCTGGTAACATCTCTGTGGGAGGTGGTTCTCAGGTTGACTTCAATTATAAACAAGGCAAAGACTGCACACACCAAGTCCCTTACTTCTACGTCCATTGTAGAATTCCGTCGGCAAGGAGGCTGGTTCTCAATCAAAATAAAAGTTGATATCGGAAACGATGGCCTAGCACGTTCTCTCAACAACATGTGAAACGCCTTTTTTTTTTTAAAAAAAAATCAATTTTGAGTCCTGTGCAACGACGAGAAAGTAAATATAATATTTATCCTAACAAGCGGTAAATTAGAACAACTTCTTCACGTTTGGAGGGACCTACACCTTTACTTGCAGAAGCATCAAGTCCGCTACCATTCAGGGTTCGCTCTGCCAAGCCAGGAACATGCCCCAGCTCCCTCTGGCTGTCCAGGCCGAGATGCATGCATGCCCCTGGGCATGCATATATTTCGCTAAAAGATTCCGCGATTAGCTGAAAGTTGAAACACTGTAGCATCGCCTGTGTTTCGTGATTGGGTGGGTTTATTTCAGTTCCACGTCGATTGTTACAACACCAATCACAGTGATCCAGTGCGGAAGCAAATGCGTCCTGATTGGCTCGGTCAAATAAGGCAACGACTTCTCTCTCAGACGGCCGCCAATCAAAAGGAAGAAACCGCTGGTGCGGTTATACCTTGTTGCAGTCTAATAGTCGATCAGATTTAGCGAAAAATGCCTGCCCCTATGCATGCCTGACTGGGGGCATGTGAATAGATGTAAATAATAGGGAAAAAAATCCTTAAAAAACATTAAAAAAAAATAATTAAAATAAAAACTAAATTAAAATTATATATTTAAAGAGTATTCCAGTCCGCGAAAGAATCAATAAACAGGCGGTCCGGACAGACTTGTAAATGTGGACGCAGCCACGGACAAATGATCGGAACGGGATTGTGCACAACGCAGCAGAGTGTACTCTGGCGCCATGACACAATGCTTACATTGTTGCCAGGGCTTAACGATCGGCTAGTTCGCACTGTTAGATATGACGGTAAATGTCCCTACTTTTTCAACGAAGAGCACTTCGCTGATAAACGAAGTGCCCGCAGAAACTCAACTCCAACTTCCAAGTTCTGTGCTATGTTGTAAACGTAGTAAAACATTGCACGTAGAATGATGGTGTTTTCGCAGCGGATTCAACAATTTATTCGATTATTTTTAAGAATCTAAAATTACTTTTGTGAGTTCACGTTCGGTGTAATCTCAGTATCCGAAAATTCACGAAAAATATCCCTTAGTTTATAGGAATATCCCTGGATAAATTGTAACTCGCCTTCTTCGTAAAATTTAATGTGGAAGTTTTTAAAAGTGTGTTAGTCTCCCCCTCTTTTTTCCCCTTCCTCTTTACTCCTGGCTAGGTGGCGTATAAACTGTTCAAGATTTCTTGAAATGTGTGATAAGCTGATAGGAAATAACATGTAATGGCAATTACACTTGTCTATGATTTCATCCTTATTTCGTATTTTTTTAACAGTGAAAAATAATAAAAAGGGTGTTTTCATGGGCTCATTTTATGTATGAATAGAGATCGGAAAAATTCGCGGTTTCATTTCGCGATATGCTAGAATGAAAATGTGTTTAACCTTTTGCTGCTTCAGTGATTATGGACCACAGGTTGTCTGAAGGAATCAGAGCCAATGAATAATCCTCAACGAAAGAAGTATCGAATCAAAATCATTCTAGTTAATAGTTGTCACTAGTCAGTAGCCAATGAGCAGATGTAATTTCTCCGAGTACATAGAGGATCTTGGAGTATATCCTGTAGGTCATTGAATTCGCGAATTTTTCCGGTCCCTAGGTATGAAAGATTGAAAACACGGTATTGTAAGTGGTGTAGGGACGTGTAGGGAAATTTAATCTTCAATATTCCAGCATTAAATCTTTGAAGTTCGTAGAGGCGCGTCACGAACGCGAGGACTGTTCGGTGCCCGGCGCGTAGAGGCTGTAAGCGTGTAGATGCGCGAGCCATTGTCGCCCTTAGCGCCCTTAGCGCCCAGAGCTCGTGGCGCCCGGAAGCCGGGTCCCTTTGAAGTGAACTAAAAATAAATAAAAAAATTGGTTGTCTGTAAAGTCGGTTTACGGACGATAGTTTAACGTGACAACGTCATAACTAGAGACATGCAAAATTCGCGGATTCATTTCGCGATAGGCTAGCATCAAAACAACTATACCTTCGTACCGCTTCTGCGATTGGCCCAAATTTTATCCGGGGAACTGTGAGCCAATGGGAAACATTAAACCAATAAATTGCCGAATTACGGACAGCCTAGTTGAGACGTCTCACGCGTCAGTAGCCAATGAACAGGTGTAATTTCCGCGAGTATTTAAAGGACTGTGGAGTCTATCCTAGAGGTCAATGAATCCGCGAATTTTGCAGGTCTCTAGTCATAACAAAACATTGATGAAATGATTGCATTCTTTTATGAATAAAATTGAATAACTTTTTATTGAATTATTACTATTTTGTATTGATACAAAGAAGGAGTGAAATGAAATCTACAATTTAATTGATAAATTTAATTTTATTTGCACTCATTAATTCAAATATGTTTATTACTTTAACGAACAGATTATTTTAACTATAACTTTTATACATGTTTGCTATTTAACTTCTTCCAATCAGTGTTATTCTGTTAAGGATTGGACGATGATAGGAAAAGTAGGAAACGAATGGGAGTGTTTCAAGTTTAATGTGCCTCGAAAAAGTCAAACCGATGGTTGTTCCAATCGAGTGGAAGAAAGATAGATGCGGCGCAAGCGTACAATGAGCGTAACGGGACAATGAGCGTAATGGGACAATGAGTCATCCTTTTTTCGTGCGTGCAGCCGGCGTTCATCGATTTATTAGACGTCACGTCAATAAACAAAAACCCGGGACGCGCCTGTTCGTGACGCGACCAGCTCCCGAAGAGGCCGCGATGCCGCACTCGTCACGAGGTGACGGGGTCGCAGCCCGCACGACCTTTCCAACTATCGATTGTCAGCCCGCGAGGAACGGCGACAATGCGAGTAATTGAACATTGCAGCGGGAGAGCAAGTCTGGTTTGTTGCGACGGCATCTGACGGTCGTAACGACGGCGTAGTTTTTTTTTTAATTCCAGCACGATTTACTGCTGACTGCTGTGACCCGTGCTGGACTTACATCATTTCAGACTTTTAAAATAACGTTACTTTAGTTATTTTATTTTTAATCCAATGGAAACTTATTTTTTAAAACATCAGTTGGTATATACAGGGCCGGATTTAGAGGTCTGGAGATCTCGGGGCAACAGAGGAGCGGAGGCCCCCTGTCCCCAAATTATTTTACAAATAAAATGAACAATTTTTTTCAGTCGAGTTTTCCAATAAATAATTTATTGTGAAATCAGATAGATTCTCTTAGTATTTAAAAAAAACATACAAAAATGTAATCGGAGACAAGAATTATATGAAATTAAATTTTAGTGTTAATTAATATTTCTGTTAATATTTAACAATAATATAATCATGTATGTACAAAGTACTGTAGGTAAAGGTAAAACAGCGAAAAAAGAATATCAAAGGATTTGTGGGGGCCCTCCGTTTGTGGAGGCCCCGGGGCTTTCGCCCCGGTTGCCCTCCCCTAAATCCGGCCCTGGCCCCTGGGTATATATATTTTTAATGCTATTAAATTTCAACTTTAATTGTAAGAGACTTATATTTAGGGCCATGCATTTTTCGCGAAAAGATTCCGAGAGTAGTTGGAAGTTGAAACACTGTAGAATCGTCTGTGTTTCGTGATCGGGTGGGTTTCTTTCACGTGCGGGTCGATTGTTAACAACAACCAATCACAGTAATTCTGTGCGGAAGCAAACGCGTCCTGAGTGGCTCGGTCGAACAAGGCAACGACTTCTCTCGCAGACGGCCGCCCGCCAATCACAAGGAAGGAACCGTTTGTGCGAGTATATCTAGTTGCAGTCTAACAGTAGTTCAGATCTTTTCGCGAAAAATGCCTGCCCCTACTGATATTTTAAGTTGGCAAATAAATATGTGTTGGTAACTTTCAAAGATATATTTTATTAATGTGTTATTAAAATATAAAAAGAAATGTATGGCTACGTAAAATTAGGTAGGATTTGGATTATTTTTAAAGACATTTTATTACATTTTACGCAGATAATGAGTAGAGAGAGAGAGACCTGTAAAATTCGTGGATTCATTTCGCGATTGGATAGAGTCCAAATATTTTTGACATTATTTTTCTTCAGTGATTGGGCCCAGGGGCGTAGCCAGGAGGGGGGTTTTAGGGGTTCAACCCCCCCCCCCCCCTTAGCACCAAATCTTTAATTCATTTCTTATTCATCACTCAAACAAATTTCATATTAAAATTAATAAAAATTTTACCATTACAATATTTAAATTTAAATACCGAAAACTGCTAAAATAGCACTATTTTACACCTTAAAATCCAAATTTTCCCGGGGGAGGACCCCCCCGACCACCCACTTTAATACGGGGGGGCCATGCTTCTTAACACCCCCCATACACAAATCCTGGCTACGCCACTGATTGGGCCACAGTTTATCTGAAGGACTCTGGGCCAATGAAAAATCTTTAACAGAAGAATTAGCGAATCACGATCATTCCAGTCAACAGGTGTTAACGAGTCGGTAACCAATCAGCAGATGGAATTTGCACGAGTGCGTAGAGGATCATGTAGTCCATCCTTCAGGGATTTGAAATCGCGAATTTTACAGGTCTCTAATAATGAGTCCCGGAAAGTGCCGCTAGGGGTGGGGAAGTGAGGGGAGTGACGTCACAGAGTGTCGGCTGTGATATTGGGGAGGGGGGGGGGGGGGTTGCGTCGCGAGAGAGTAAGGTGCGGTACGCGCGCATGAAAGTCCGCGGCGATAACGAACATGCTTCTGCGTTACTGAACACGTCTACAGCCACGTGAAGATTACGTCGGAATTGGGCGTGTGCCGAAGGCACGCCTTTGGGCTCAGTGTGTGCAAGGATGGCACACCCTGTGGCACACACATACGCACCTCGCCGACAAGAGACCAGGTGAAGTCGCCCATACATTGGTAACCGGCGCTGGCTGCATTTTTTAAATTTCATTTTACGATCGTGACAATCTTCAGACTCGGTGCTCACGCCGCGCTGCCGAAGGACGTGTGGGAAAAACCATGGTTAATAATTTAATTTGTGGTTTCAATTGATGTTTCTGGTTCACAATTTTTTTTTTAAATCCTTGGTCTCATACACTAAGCTGGTTATTTTATTTTCCTCTCAGTACTACTATTTGAAGGCTTTATCCTGTAATTGTTTCTCTAGAACTCTCTTGAATTTTATGTTGAAATTTCTCTCAACATATAGTCACTGAACGCTGTAACTGTAAAAAAAAATCACGGCTTTGTACATGATGAGTTGGTTTTATAAAAATGGCAACGATCAATTTCCGATGGAATCGTGGCATTATATAATACAATAAAATATTTGAAGGTTTTTTTAATAGGAAACATGAAAACTCATTTTAATTAGAACGTTAACTTAAGTGTTAGTAACAATTTTTTTTTCGCTTCCATCAAAGCCCTTATTTTACAAAAAAAAAAAAAATTACTAATAAAAAGTGCCGGAGCGGGGACAGCAGTGTGCCAGCAGTGGGCCAGCAGTGGGCGTGTACCTAAATAAGGGCGCCCATTCCCGGTGGACAAGGAGAGGGGGTAGTACCGCCCCACTCCCTTAGCTCTCAGGGAAAGGGGGAAAAAATAGTGTAGTCAGGTGTTTTTCTTTCAAGAGACTGATTTAAAAGTCGGTATTACGTATAAGTGGTTCAACATTAAAATATTTGTGTAAAGTGGAACCGGAACATTTTTACGACCATTTTACAAGTCGCCATTCGTCTTCTAAAATATTAAAAAAATACTCCATACCCTCAGGTCTATACTATTCCCCCCCCCCCACTTTTTTTACACACTATCTTACGGACATCATTGCACCTAAGACACACCCATTTACGAAACACAGACGATGCTAGAGTGTTTTTTTAGCACACAGCTGGTATCTAAATCTTTTCGCAAAAAATTAAGTGCTGATGTCTAGAGACCGGAAAAATTCGCGGATTCATTTCGTGATATGCTAACATTCAACTAATTATGCCCTTGTGCTGCTTCTGCCATTGGTTCACTTTTAATCTGGAGGACCGTGGGCCAATAAGAGACACTCAATAATATAAGTACCTATCGAATCATAGGCTACTCAGCCGAGACGACTCACAAACCAGCAGCCAATGAACAGGTGGCATTCGCCAGAGAAAAAACAGGATTGTGGAGGCTATCGTAGAGGTCATTCAATCGGCGAATTTTTCCTGTTTCTACTGATGTGTGTACCTAACTCAGTGTTGCCGTGCGGTGCTAATCTGCGAGAGAGAGGCACGTCCCGGGGGTCTATTCCTGGCGCGAGGCTCTTTTGTTGTCCACCTGAGCTCTCGGCTTCACGAGTGCGGCACGCCAAGTGGGGAAGGGAGTGAGGGAGGGGAGGCGCCGGTGCATTACCTAATTGCGCCTGTGCGGCCGGTCAAACACCGCGCGTCCGTCAAGGGCCACCCTTCTTCCGTCGCTCACGTCCGACCCCCGTGAGGGGAGGCTTACCAACCAGACACAATGCGAGCTCTTCTTACGCACCGTGCCAACATTAACACCGTAAAAAAAAAAATGGAACCGTTCCTGAAAATGTAATGGTTAGAGACCTGTAAAATTCGCTATTTCAAATCCCTAAAGGATAGACTCCGTGATCCTCTATGCACTCGTGCAAATTGCATCTGCTGATTCGTTACCGACTCGTAACACCTGTTCACTGGAATGATCGTGATTCGCTAATTCTTCTGTTAAAGATTTTTCATTGGCCCAGAGTCCTTCAGATAAACTGTGGCCCAATCACTGAAGCAAAATAATGTCAAAAGTATATGGACTCTATCCTATCGCGAAATGAATCCGCGAATTTTACAGGTCTCTAGTAATGGTAGTTATTAGGGCCATGCAAATTTAACGAAAAGATTCCGAGACTAGCTGAAAGTTAAAACATTGCAGCATCGTCTGTGTTTCGTGATTGGGTGATTTTCTTTTTCGGTATATGTCAATTCGCGGGTTCAATGCCTTGTAGGATGAACTCCATAGTTCTACGTACACTCGGTCAAATGCCACCCACTCATTGGCTGCTGTCTTGCGAGACGTCCCAACGTAGCAGCCTGTGATTCGATAAAGCTTTAGGTCGGGCGTTTCTCATTGGCCCAGAGTCATCCAGGTGAGTTTCGAGCCAATGGCAGAGGCAGCGCTGAGGTATAAAACTATTTGTATTTTAGCCTATCGCGAAATGAATTCGCGAATTTTTCCGGTCTCTAGTATTTATTAGGGGCATGCATATTTAACGAAAAGATTCCGAGATTAGCTGAAAGTTAAAACATTGGAGCATCGTCTGTGTTTCGTGATTGGGTGATTTTCTTTTCGGTATATGTCGAAGGTTACATACAACACCAATCACAGTGATCCAGTGCGGAAGCCAACGCGTCCTGAAGTGTCTCGGCGCAACAAGGCAACGACTTCTCTCGCAGACGGCCGCCAATCACCAGAAAGAAACCGCTGGTGTGGATATACCTTGTTGCATTCTAATAGGCGTTTAGAATTTTTTTCGCAAAAAATTCCTGCCCATAGTAATTATTAGGGGGACGCATTTTCCACAAAAATATCGAAACTCCTGTTAGACTGCAACTAGCTATACCCGCACCAGCGGTTCCTTCCTTATGATTGGCGGCCGTCTGCGAGAGAAGTCGTTGCCTTATTTGACCGAGCCACTCAGGACGCGTTTGCTCCCGCACATAATTACTGTGATTGGTGTTGTAACAGTGGACAACCACCTGAAAGAAACTCACCCAATCACGAAACACAGACGATGCTACAGTGTTTTAACATTCAACTGGTCTCGGAATCTTTTCGCGAAATCTGCATGCCCCCTACCTGTTAGTTGCAATTGTGACCATCTCGGCGATTTTCTGGAGTGATTTCGGGACTCGATAGGCAAATCACCGAGGTCAGGATGGCCGGGCCGTTGTCCGGACCCGGGTACTCCAGGTTTTTGGAGCACCAGTGTGACGTGGTCGTGGAAGGGGGGATGTGTAGGGACACCTGTATTTCGCGATTTCATTTCATGTCAAGGTATTTCACAAAACAATGTAGCTTTTTCTAAGAGTCATGGCTAGAGACCCGGAAAATTCGCGTGTTCATTTCGTGTTATACTAAAATTCTAATAATTATACCTTAGTGCTGCTTCTGTCATTGGTTCACTGTTAATCTGGAGGACTGAGGGCCAATTAGAGACCCTCACTCATAGAAGTGTCGAATCACAGGCCACTCAGTCGAGACGACTCACAAGTCAGCAGCCAATGAACAGTTGGCATTTGCCCGAGTGTGTAGAGGATATTGGAGTCTATCCTGGAGGTCATTGAACCTGCGAATTTTCCGGGTCTCTAGTCATGGCAAATTGTGAGGGTGCTGCAGTACGGTGACCACATTCTCGTTGGCCCCGTCAAGAGCTGGACGACACCTCTCACCGACCTCAGCCAATAACCACAGGAGAAAAGCTGCAGTATTTTGTGAAATACCTTGACACGAAATGTATTCGCGAAATACAGATGTCCCTAAGGATGCGATGTACACGAGTAACTTCGTGCGCCAGGGCACGCGCGCGCTGTGAAGCCGCGCTGCGTCGTCGTCGAGAGGGTTGAAGTGCTCCCGAGAGGGAAACTTCGGCATCTCCTGCGGGGCGCCTCCTCTATCGCTTGTTATCACGGCGTCCTTCCGGGCACAGAGGGGCGGGAGCATCTCGTCGGTGGGGGGAGAGGGAGAGGCGAAGACGCCGAAATTAGTTTCGGCGCATGGTGGGCACTTAATTAGCCGCGGTGATTGGACGGAGAAGACTTCAGTAGCGACGGCGTAGCTAGCTGCGCGGGAGCGGGAAGTTGTCGCTGCAGAGGCGCCAGCAGCTGTTGATTCGACAGTCGACGTAGCTGCTACGACGGCTGGTGCGGAATCTACGCGTGATTCGCGTCAAGAAGTGTATTTTAAGACACAATTTGCGTATATATATCACGCTAGACGTTATTTTGAAGAATTCTACGTTATACAGGTTGTCCATAAAGTCCCGTTACCATTACATGCTGTTATTACTAGGGACCGGAAAAATTCGCAGGTTCAATGACCTGCAGGATGAACTCCATAGTTATACGTACACTCGGTCAAATGTCACCCACTCATTGGCTGCTGTCTTGTGAGATGTCCCAACGTAGCAGCCTATGATTCGTATAAAGCTTTGGTTGGATGTTTCTCATTGGCCCAGAGTCATACAGGTGAGTTGTGAGCCAATAGCAGAGGCAGCACTGAGGTATAACTATTTATATTTTAGCCTATCGTGAAATGAATTCGCGAATTTTTCCGGTCTCTAGTTATTACAACCAAACGGGAAGAGATAAACGGTTGTGGTTTTTACTAAAATGCTGGGGAAGGTCCGTAGTTTTTGTAACAGCTTTTCTTTTGTTTCAGGAATGACACATTATGGCAACACCACAACAGAAAGCTCAGTGTGTGATGTGTAGAGACCTGCAAAATTCGCGGTTTCGATGGCCTTCAGGATAGACTGCACATATCCCTGTACACTTGGGCAAATAACGCAAGTTCATTGGCTGCCGACTTGTATGTCGTCTCAGCTGGTTTGTCTGTGATTCGATCCTTCTTTGGTTGAGGGTTTATAACTGGTTGAGATTTGTCCAGATGAACAGTAAGCCAATAACAAAATTATCTAAGAATTCTAGCCTATCACCGAATGAATCCGCGAATTTTGCAGGTCTCTAGTGATGTGGTATGCGGAGACCCAGTCCGGTTTCGTATTTGCAACGCGAGAACATATGAGTTTGCTCGTTACCGTGGTTAGTTGTTTGTTGCACATCTCTGGCGAGTACTGAAAGACTCGGTCACTTTTTTTTTTGTTTAAGGTCATCTTACAACAAAATATGGCATTAAAAATATGATCGAAAAGATTTTAATTTTGACGTGATAACGTCTTATAAATCGATGAACGCCGGCTGCACGAAAGAAAAAGTATGACTCATTGTCACGTTCCGCCTGAGCCGAGCGTGCAAGCGAGAGCGCGGAACAATCGATACAGAGTCACGATCGGATTAAGCGTTCGGCTTGTGACGCATCTATCTCTCTTCCACTCACGTTATCACACGTAAAATTATCGTCCGTAAACCGACTTTACAGACAAAACACCCCCTTTTTTTTTTAACTTTTGATTGTGTGAATTGAAGAGTGCTGGAGAAAAAAAAAAGTGAATTGGTGAGTCCTGTTGACACAGTTGCCAGTCAAGGCCAGGGTATCCACAGTTAGTACTTACTTTCGTACTAGATCTAGTACTTTTATAAGTTTTTTAGTGGTCTAGTACATTTACGCTCAGATCTAGTACTTTTTTTTTAATATAATAATATTACAGCAACTCCAATATGTTTTATTATTAAGCGTAATTATTTTAAAAAAAAATGGAATGTATGTGTGTGTGTGGTGTGATATTGAAGTTCGAGCACTGCAATGTCATAATAACTTCCTAAACGGTTAAAACCATGACAAATTATAATTTAGTACTTTTTTTTTTCCTTTCATATCTAGTACTTTTTTCTCGCCTAAGTTGGTACGAAATATCTTTTTTCCTTGTGGACACCCTGATCAAGGCGCAAGGCGCCAGGCTGTCGTCTGGGTTGGTTGGCTGCTGCGCATCTAATCTGCCAGAAACATTCACTTCCTTCTTCCGGCCGGCCTGACGCGCATGCGCGGCGATGTGGACAACTAACTGTTCGGCCACTCGGGCGGAGCAGCCAACGGCCGTAAACACGGTTGTTTACATCTCTGTGTTCGAACAAGAGCGCGGTTCGTACTTGCGTTCAGTCTAGTCCGGGTGTGTTCCTTCATTTCATTAGTTTTCAAAACAAGGGTACTTAGTTAAATTTATTAAGTATTTTTAAATAGCCTCTATATAGTTCGAAAAACAAAGATGTTTATGTATTTATATATATATATATATATATATATATATATACAAAGAAAAATTTCATGAATAAAATAAAATTTCACTTAATCATTTTCACCGAAGAATATTTGGATTACAAGTAAAAATAAAAATACATAAACATCTTTGTTTTTCGAACTATATAAAGGCTATATATATATATATATATATATATATATATATATATATATATATATATCCTTCGTGGTTAAAATATTTGAAAATCAATGTATGTTACAAGTAATGAGTTGACTTAATTTTTTTTTAAGATCGATTATTGTTACAAATTTTATTACTGCCGATTTAAAAAAATATATATATATATTTGTAGGGGGGAGGGGGCAGCTCTGAAAGCGTATTTGAACAACCAATGCAATTTTGTCGTTTCTAGCCTCTGTTGAGCCACACTCGTGCGAGTCCCCTCCATTCTCTGGAGTTTATTTATAAAATATGTATGTATGGGACTGAACCATTTCGAACAGAAACCCGATAGAATGCAGTATGATCTTGTTCCATTTTTTTTTTCAAGTGGTTTCCAATGCACCTTTTCTTTTTCAAATAATTTATTGGTTATACGCCCTTTGTGTTCCGTCCAGACCGGATACAGACTGTTTCGTATTGCACGCACGACTTGCCTGGCGCGGCGCAGACTCTCAACTGTGTGTGTGTGTGTGTGTGTGTGTGTGTGTGTGTGAGAGAGAGAGAGAGAGAGAGAGAGAGAGAGAGAGAGAGAGAGAGAGAGAGAGACTGCTGTAGTCCGCAGCTGAGCAAACATCCTTCCGGTTGTTTAAAGTTTTATGATCAACAAGACGTACGGGCGGTTACTTCCTCTCCCTTCATCTCGTTACAGCGACGCTTCGATTCGTTCCGTATGCGATACACACATTTAAAGATGTTTAACTGCAGCTCATGTGTAAGTTACGTTACCGCCACTCTCAGGACTTGTTAATCACACCATTTTGAGCAAAATGTGCCACACAACTGTGGGTCATGTTTCCAATATTCACGAAGTAATTGATGATAAAAAAAAAGTCGGACACAATAAACTCTCATTCAAAGTTAAATACAGTGGTTGTGTTATTACAAGCTCTGATTTTATTTTACAGTTGAACATTACATTTGCACGTAACCAAGCTTACGGGAGACGTTCAAAAGTGTTTCACTCTACTTGCGCAATTGGCCGCACGCTCATGTAGCACCTTTGTTGCTCTATTTGGCTGCACAAGGCTGTCTCTGTAGAGGCAAGCAAGCATGATACGTGTTAGTGCAATCCTTAGGTGAACTATGTCTTTCATACACCCCTAGACGCATTAAGCTGTCTATTGTGAGGCATTTGTAATGTTTCGAAACACTCCGACAATATTGGTGAGAAGAACCACATGCATATCAATTATTTTGCTCCAACGTGTACATTATTTTCTTTAGCCTCAGTTACATGGGCTAGTTAACTGTAGTTGCTCGTAGTTGAAAAAAAAAAACCTCTGCTCGTTGGAGTGTGTTGCCGCTAGAGGCCTGCACAGTTCTTGTTATTGTTCGGCGACAGCCCAGTGAGCACATGTTTGTACACTTGGATAGGACGGGAAAGGTCGCGTCGCGCATGTACGACGAGAATGTGTAAACAAGAGTAGAATCTGAACGACCCGACAGAATACGATGGGTCTTGTTTTATCGGCTACATATTTTCACTGCGGGGACCTGAATGCAAAGAAATAGTCAATACAATGTATAGTTTAATAAAAAAAAATGGCAAAATGTTCATAAACTAAGGGCTTGAAACAAAAATTAACAGACAAATATGAAACAACTTTGTAAAATTATTAAAATCACACAAGAAAAACATCTATGGTAACTAAATCTTAGATATAATTATATTTAAATATTTTCTTTTAGAAGTGCATTATATAATGTTTTAATAAGTTGAAATTAGCTTAATATATGCGGATGCGCACGCTTTGTCACTGCGCTATGGAAACACGTCGTATTTTAGAGTGTAAGTTTGTGTGTAATCAATGTAATAATGCCAGTTTTCTAACGTATTTTCTAAGTTGTGAACACTCCTTGCTTTGATTATTTAAGTTTGCAATATGTATTCGTGAACAGTTTTGCTACTGTAAGTTTTACACTTGGCATACCGATTGCGATTGGTCAGTCACACGATGTTCACGAAGTGTGTGTGTACGTGGGTCCGCCATGTTGATGCGGTAGCAATGCCGGGGTCCCCCGGCCGTGGGCTTCATTAGTGGTGTTCTCAGACACCTTTCGACAAGCCACAGGCGGGAGTTCGACCGCAACTCGTCGCTCGCGACAACATGTCGACAGGTTCAGAAGCTCCTGTGCACGAGGCTACGATCTCTGGCCGCACGAATGAGCTCTGGTCAGACGGAGCAGTCCGCAGGCCCTGTCATCAAGGGAAGCCTTCTTTTCACAGACGAGAGAGTCAAAACCCGAAGTTCCCCGAAGTTCATGTTTTTTTTTTCCGTGTCTTTAATGTAGCTATCATAACCAAATCAACCGTCCACAATGTTTTAAAGTATTTATAATGTAGCTAACCTAACTTAATTGACCATTAGTATCCTTTTATCAACACCGCCATATGTATTGACAATGAACAAAAAAAACCCGGAAGATGCACGATCGGGCGTTTGGCTCTCTCGTCTGTGAAAAGAAGGATTCCCCTGTCATCACAGGGCATAGCCTCGCACCCGGGGAGCTTGTAAAATGACGATCCGGTTGCAGGGTGAGCGCCCGTGGCATGTCGCAGGGCGGGAAACCGGACGACACGCATGTCTGCCGCCTACGAGCAGTGCGCGTTTGGAAATTGAACCTTAGAGCCCCGCGACTATCAAGGTCCAGCGCTGGCCATTTTCTGTATTATGGTCCTTTTTGTGTAGTTTTCCAATGAAAAATAAGGACATTATCGGGAACAGAAAAAAAAAACAATTCATTTTTATTCATATCTAATTTAAAATGGTGATCAATACTTTTTTTGCCTTTTTATTCTGTAACCCCCCCACCACCCCCAAGGCCCCTTCTCCGTAACACCAGGACCCTGACAAAGTCAGTTGCTGAGCTGAGCGCCGAGTCCTGTGCCTTACGTAACGAGCGAACGACGTTACTTAGCATCATCTGGGTATGACAGTCATAAGTTATCGTGTTTCTACGTCGTGGTCGTTCCTAATTTTCGTGTTTCTTGGTAGCTGCTTTTTTTAAGTCGCGAGCAAATGAATTGTTGGTGTTTGTACATTAACCGCATTTTTCAAAGGTAATTGTGGTTTTGGCGTCGTGCGTTCCTTAAGTCTCTAGCTTCCGGCAGTTCTTAAGTTGCGCGTTTCCGAGGTGTGGTGGTTTTATCTTTCGACCGGCCGTCGACTGGGTGATTCTCCGTGGGGCTTCCTTGCAGAGTCCAGGCCGCGTGGTGTTTGTCGCCGGTCGAACTCAGGAGTCGCCACTCCGACGTGGCGGGACGGGTGAGAGACGTCTACTGCCAGCCGACGGGGCACGACCACAGGGGTAGCTGTTGGTTGCTGGAACAGGCTAGAGGTCGGGATGGGTAGCCTCGGCCTCCGGACCGCGATGAAACCTGCTGCATGCGTCTCCCTCGCCACACGGGGCCACGCCATTTCCCTTCCAATGGCGGCTTCAGGAATACCTCTCGGGCAGGGCTCTCACACGCAGGAGGATGCAGTTAATGATCATGACATTGCCCTTGGGATATTCACCAAATATATCATCTCAAATACTGAAATTTGGTATTTTCGTAGAAATTTTGATTGAAAGAAGAGTTTAGCACATTAACGAAAGTATTTAACATTAATATTCCCTACAAAGAAATAAGAAGTAAAATTTGGGCTCGGAAGCGGCTATCGCCCCCTGCGCCCTTCCACTGGAACCGCGCTTGTTACCTTCGAATGTTGCCCCGCAAAGGGGAGAATACGCCCAACCGCAAGGGTTTAGGGCGCGCGTATAACAGATCAGCGGAGCGCAAGCTTTGTTTGGTACTAATTTACGTGACTTTTTTTTTTCCTTTCGAAAATTCTAGTTTAAGGACTGTCCTAAGTTACGAATGTCTTGAGTCATGTGTGAAACCCATCGTGCGGTGACGGAGCTGAAATAACCTCGCACTGTGTATGTCATGTTGTGAATGTTTTTTCAGGGGAAAGCGAGGTGGAAATATACACTTCAGTAAAGTTTTAACGTGAGATTTTTCTGTAAGATCCATCTCAAGTGAGAAAAAATACTTTTTTTTTCATTTGAATACTATTGCAGATATGGTAACAAAATATATTTTGCACAATTAAAAGCTTGTATTCTTTCAACCATGGATGAATTATTTATTTGTAATAGTACTTCCAGATGCTACTTTTTTCATTGATGGGAAGAACAGGGATTTATGCATTATAAAATCGTAGAAGATTAGCCATAGTTTTCTAAACAATACTATGTAGCCATTGGATTTTGTTCAGTTTACAGAATAAATATGGTAAGTTTCGCGTTATGACCATTGACAAAAAATAACACTCTGTCATTGGATAAATAATTTAATGGAAGCAAACTAGTTTAGCGGATCCTTCCTTATCCTTCGATGTACGTTTACTCTGACGTTGTTTGGCTAAGAGCGGAACCGTGGGAACGACCTTGTATCCAATTGGCTATTCCTCGCTGAGACCTCTCATTGGTTATTCCCACCACATAGCAATTGCTGCTCCCTTTAGCGGTGATTGGCAAATGGTGTGTCGACGAATTGCTGGCCAGTTCCCTAAGGGCGGCTCTGGCCCGCGTATCACTCGTCTCACAGCCTCTACGCGCCAGGCACCGAAATGGCTTGCAGCACCCACAGTATAAGTTTTTATATTAATTATAAAAACTGCCTTCACATGCCTATTATACTTACAGTACTGTGTACCTATTTTGCATTCCAGAATAATTCCGTGAAAAATAAACAATTTTTTTTTTTTTTTTTAGCCTTCCCATTGTCTAGGGACTGAAAAAATTCGCGGGTACAGTGACCTGTAGGATGAACTCCATAGTTCTACGTACACTCGGTCAAATGTCACCCACTCATTGGCTGCTGTCTTGTGAGACGTCCCAACTTAGCAGCATGTGATTCGATACAGCTCTGTTTTGGGTGTTTCTCATTGGCCCAGAGTCATCCAGGTGAGTTGTGAGCCAATAGTAGAGGCAGCACTGAGGTATAACTATTTTTATTTTAGCAGTAGTATATAATAGCCGGAGCTGGCACATGGCTTCTGGCTGTGGAGCCAGTGGAGCCGACCGCCATCTTGGATTTGTGACGTCACGGCGGCAAAAATTCATCAAAATTCCTCAAAAATGACTCAAAATGACTCAAAAATTCCCGTTTTAAGAAAAAAATTCCCGTTTTCGAGGGAAAAATTCCCGTTTCGAGGGAAAATTTCTCGTTTTATTCCGAAAAAATCCCAGCAGCTATAAATGTCCATATGTAGGCTTAAGCATCCATGTTTACAGCCTCAGATAAGCCTCATCATGGATGATGTCACCGTTGCAAATTTTGTTACAGCCGCCATCTTTAACTTTTTTATTTATTATCCGATTTTAATGAAATTTTTTTTAAAAATTATAAAAAAATTCATTTAATAAAAATTTAATAAAATATTTATAAAAAATATACATTTACGACACGGAGTTTGGAGTCCTCGGTTCGAACCCGATGAGGGCAAAAAATAATAAAAAATGGCGACAGGCTCCTTCCTCCACGGAAGTCACCTACAAACTAACCTACCACCAATAACAAGGTCAACTAGTATGATGTCATGTCCGCCATATTGTCTTCGTCTGCTGTAGCCATCATCATCGTGTTATCGTCGGCGAGAGTGCGCTGACGCCATGTTAGTTTAATTCTTATCCGCTAGAGTGCAGTAATAATTTATTATTGCTGTGTCACCCGCCATCTTGAAATTTGGCCGCCATCTTGGAATCGTGTCATTATTTAGCTAGGAATTCGGGAAAAGTTCCAAAATTCATTAAATAAATCACTCATCAATTTACATATTGATTCGATCCGCTCCTGTCCTCGGTTCGGTACCCGATCGATGCAATAATGTTTAATTTTATGTAAAAAATAATCATTTCAATATACCATGTTCAACATTCTTAAAGAGACTTTAAATCCTCTACTACCATCATCCTATCAGACATCAAGACCACCATCTTGGAAAATTCGTAATTATATTGCTAGAGATTCGGGAAAAAGTTCAAAATTCATTCAATAAATTTGTAATCTATATACTGATTGAGTAGATCGACTAAGGTCCTTGGTACGATCTAGGATGATGCAAAAAAATTAAATATAACATCAAGTTAACATAATAGTAACAGGTTCGAGGAATTAAACACCGCAAGTTCTTTTACAAACATAATATTTATTACATAATTTCTATTATACTACAGGATCACTTACGAAAGCTAGCAAATTTATAATCAATCATTTAGTTCCGCATCGGTGTGAAATGACTAATTCTTAGCTCCAATCGGTTTATACTAGACAGAGTCCAACCAGAACCTTTACTGACATAGTTCTCCTCTTCTTGACAGAGTTTCTGGATACCGTTTTTAACAGTTTGCTTCACATCGTCAGAACTGTAAATTACTGCAGCCGATGTCTTGAATGCACACTTCTTCACTTTGTCATCTAACGGATATGGCTTTCCATATAGACAGTCCAACCACAAGTTATATTTTAATGGACCATTTGTTGCTACGTCATCAGTAAGCTGATTGATTATGTCCTGTCTGATATCATCAAGAAAAGTACAAATGTCCTTCGACTCACCGAACGTATTTAGATAATAGTAGTCTTTCAACGTTCCACGAAATGCAGACTGCGCCAAGTAGAAGCCATTATCGTTTACTTGTAATGCACCGAACACAGTCTTAGGTTTATTTTCATGTTCAGACGTCATAGCAATCGGTTCCTACACATATGTTTTTTTGCTTGTACGCTCACGAGTCACTAATCTAAACCGAGGAGTCGAAATGTCGGCAGGTAGTTCAGTAGTAGGCGCACGGACTTCACATTTACAGTTTTTCGCATGTCGGCGCAAATTATCGATTCGAGTAAACCATTTAAGGCACTCATCACAGCGAAACTTCATGCGAGAAGGATTCTTCATGCATTTGCTCCGCTCATGTCTTCGTGCATCATGGAAAAATGCGAACGATGTATCACAGTAGCTGCAAGGATACCGTGGTGATGAAGACAAACCCGAACCAGATGACGTTGTAACTGTGGTTGTACCAGTAGGTATATAAAGTATGTCCTGGGACACCGGCTCACGGCTGGGGATTCAGGGATTCGAGGCGGCCATCTTGGATTACGTCACTTCCGGCGGCCATCTTGGATTACGTCACTTCCGGCCGCCATCTTGGATTACGTCACTTCCGGTGGCCATCTTGGATTACGTCACTTCCGGCCGCCATCTTGGATTTGACTTTAACCTTTGACCCCGACGACCATTTTGTTTTCTAGAACATTCCACCTTATTATGACGTCATGTCCGCCATCTTGAAAATCCTTATTTATTATCCGATTTTAATTTAAAAAAATAAAAATTAATAATTTAATTTTAATTAAATGTTACAATTATCTAGCACCACACTCCTATACATTACGTTTACATCATCGAGCGCCCCACTCTTCTACATTATGATTACATCATCGAACACCCCACTCATCCCTGTCGCAATTTTTCGTAACACCACCATCTTTAAAATAAATTTATTATAAAAACAATAATCTAAACCATTATCGTCTGCTGGAGGCAGCCATCCTGGATTCCGCCATATTGATTTCATCCGATGATGTCATCACCATCCTAAAGCACCTTAGTGTATGTAAGGCCGACTTTCTATCCCGTACCAATGTTGTTATGATCCTTATAGACCATATAATTCTCAGTCATTTTGTTGTTGTGACAACCATTTATTCTTAAAGGCATAATCATTTACAGGTTTTAACTAACATATATGTTATTATTTCATTGCTGCGGATGCGATAGTTAAAGTAATTATAATTTTAAAAAATATAAATTTATTACTCCATCTTAGCGGACCAGAAATTTGTCAGAGTCCGTGTTTTGCGTACTCGTGTTTAAAAGCTGCATGGAAGCAGATATTTTAATGTTTATGTATAATTACATGATCATTTTACGCTATCAAATTAAGTTTAAGTACCTTGAGGAATATAGGGTATGAATTAAAAAAGCGGTATGTAGGTAAAATTATATTTATTGAAATACAGCTAGACCTTCCTCCA
This sequence comes from Bacillus rossius redtenbacheri, assembly GCF_032445375.1. Lineage (NCBI taxonomy): Eukaryota > Metazoa > Arthropoda > Insecta > Phasmatodea > Bacillidae > Bacillus > Bacillus rossius. The sequence goes on along the minus strand of NC_086339.1, from coordinate 32,190,484 downwards.
CACTCGAACAGGCATGCTCGACATAGCTTTCGTGTAAAGACATGTGTCTTTTTTAGTATATCTCCCGTATCTGATACAACTGAAGCCTGCTCCTAGCCGTCTACAGTTTTATGACACCCCTTCCCCCCACGCCCCTCCTTGACAGACCTGTCCGAGAACGTGCTCCCCCGTGACGTACACCCTCTGACGTACCTACTCCTGCCCTGTCACAGCCCTTCAACGCCCCTAATAGCCCGAGCCTGTCACCACACGATCCTAGCCTCCTAAGTACCACCCGCAAGTGCTCCGACGCTAAAGAAAAAGGTTTATACAGTACGGAAATAAATAAAACAATTATTTAAAACATGTATTTATTAAACGTAAATATTACAATACATAAAAATGTACAATATTATAATTTACAAAACATCAGTAGTTTTTATCCAGCTGTTTTCAGATTTATCAAAACCTAACCACTTCACAAACAAACTATCATCTTTACGTCTTATTACTTTTTCTACTAAATAATCATTCGGGTACTTGGTAGGTTGAATTTCTTCCTCGTAGAATCCACCACGTATCGGTGAACCTCGTAAATCTTCCAAGTAGTAACATCTCGGACGGTAATTACGTATTTTAAAAATACGAAAGATCTCAGTCGACCAATTAGGAGTGTAACCTTTCTCAAATGTACGTTTATATTTAGAAATGCGTACAAATTCCCCAACTTGGGCTTTTGGCTTTTTAAACTCTAGTTTATTTATGTTAGAATAAATCGTTTTCAGGAGCGAGTTGTCTTTTACATCAGTCGGAGCCATACCCGATGTTTTCTGCTGTTATATTCATTTAATAATGACGGTAACATATCAATCCACTTATAACTGCCTTTTGCTGTGAACTCCCTCCACATAGCTTCTTTTAAAGTACGATTAAAACGTTCGACCACTCCACCTTTTATCTCGGTGAACGTAGAATAATGGTTGATTCCGTGTTTTTTCATAAGAGCGCGAAATTTACTATTATAAAATTCCTTTCCTGCATCAGTCTGTAAGTTCTTAGGTACGGAACTTAATTTTAAAACGCGCTCCATAGCTAAAGTCACATCATTGGCGTTTTTACTTTTTACAGGCTCTGCCCACGCTCGTTTAGAATAAACATCTATAACAGTAAGAAGATACTTATACCCACCATTCACTTTAGAATAAGGAATCATTTCAACCAAATCGGCCTGAAATAAGTCTAAAAGCCCTAATGTCAGAATACTTCGTCTAGGAAAAGTACGTCGCGCAGGCCTATGTAACTCCTTTGCAATGGCTCGACGGCTCATTTCGAGATGTATCCGTCTTCCTGTAGTTCTTCAAGTATGGATATTATTTCGTTTTGATGAGAAGTATTCCCTGCTTCTTTAGAAGCTAGCAGCAAGCGGAGACGATTTACCAGCTCATTCGGGTCATTCCAAAATATGTAAGACATTTTTTTATTATCAAATAATTTACTAACTAATCCCGATCCTGTTACAGTACCTACTTCAGGGAACATTTTAGATATGACATCGTATTTTATATGATTCTCATCTTTAAACGAATTAGTTTTCGAACAGTTATTTTTGTAATGAGCACTTGTAGTTTTCAACATTTGCTTATATCGATCTAAATCTTCATTAGTATATCGCTGAGGATCTTTAAGAAATAGCAAATCATAAAGTCCAGGTGTCCCGGTCGTAGTAAATCCTCCTACTTTAATATTATCACCTGGTAAAAAATGCACTTCTAATTTTCCCATATACCACTTCTTATTACGTTTAAAAACACCATAAGTAGGATCATCTTTGCGTGAAGTACATGACAAGTATGTAGAAGCATTTTCTGACGAACGTATTTTTTTATGCTGTACTAAATATGAAATAGGAACATCTTCTTCGTTTACGTGTACGATCTTCCGCTTTCGACGTAAGATTTTAACAGGTGGTTTTTCTTTAGCTTCAGTTAAAACTTTCTCAGTTTTAACAAGGGTAGGAGATATGTTTTCATGTTTTATATTATCTAAGCGCGAAGTAATTGGCTCGAATATTCTTTCATTAATAATATCACAACCTAATTTTTCCTTCTTAGCAAGTAAATATTTTTCACGAATACTCTTGATTATATCATGCAGCTCTTTCGTAGATTCAGACATGGTAATACAGTGCGGCTTAAACTAATCATCGTCCATTTATATACCTTTTATGAGACTTACTTTCTTCCCTTTTGAGGTAAAAGTTTAGAATCTTGTAAAGGCTTATTAGCCACATATTTTTCCAACTTATCCATGCGAACACTCATTTCGGACAGAAACTTTTCATGTAAATTCATAAAACCTTTTTCAATTACAGGTTTCATTTCATCATTTTGTTTAAGTATCGTTTCACGCATGTGTTCGCAGTGTCTAAATAATTCGTCATCATGACTCAGAGCCAATATTTTCTCATTTAAGTCATCCATTACAATTTCAAGTTTTTTGGTTAGAATTTCATCAAACACATTTCTTATGTTAGTAAACAAACGTTCAAAATTTTCATTTTGTTTTTCATTCGTAGAGTCCACAACTAGTTTCAGCCCTTGTAGTGTTTGTGAGTTTATTTCCTGCACGTACTGTTTAGTGCTAGCATCGTTAGAATGTACAGGCTGCCCTAGATTGCGTAATAATTTACCATTTGCCGACAAGTTCCCATCTCGCATTTCTGTAATACTAATGTTTTCACGCACGCGTTTCATGGCACTATGTCCGAACTTACTTATGGAGTCAGTCATCTCTAACAATATACTGATCCAATTGCCTTCTGAAACGTCCTTTATATAGTGGAAAATCCTTGAAAATCGAGAGGAAACCGTACTTATCACTCCAACACACGGAACACATTTGTTTAAACTCGTTAAATGACATATCGCTCGAAATGTGGTCTTCGTATGCATGTTTAAGGTTTAGATCATCCATTTTGAATAGAATAATAATGTTCGCATTATCTCTTAGAAGATGTTTCGGTATTCTGGAGTATGTTTGACACAAGTATATGCAATCTACGTGCGAGTGTCGACCCCTTGAAAAGTATCTTTGAATATTTCCCTGCTTTTCGCTAGCCACATCGTCAAAAATAAAAACAGAGTTATGTTTAGCTTCTTCGGGGGGAATGATTGCATCGTTATCGCTATAAGGATAGTACCCCATACCATCAATAGATTTTAGTATGTAACCGAGCCGTACATATTTAGGCTGTTGTAAGGATTTCGAGTAAATGTAAATGTTTTGAAAACGTAAACCATTCGGATGTTCTAGCAAGTTCATGAGCACACACGTTTTCCCGCACCCAGAGGGCCCTGCAATGATACATCTTACAGTATTTGGAAGTAAGCTGCCATGTCTACAATGTAGAGCACTACTATATCTTTTGTCGACTTCTGATATTTTCACAGGTAAAGTTAAATTAGGTTTTATAATTTTCATACCGCACCCTAAACTTTCAGTTATTACTTCATCAATGTTTGAAATATGATGATTAGTATTTGAGACATGAGTGTCAGAAATACTACACTGCTTTTGCTTATCCGTACAAGTAATACTATGTTTTCGCAAGTTACTAACTCTCTTGAATTCGCGGTAACATTTAGGACATCGAAACACGCGGTACGAATAATTTTTTAAACACACGTGTTTTTCATGATGGGAAGCATTCTGTTTTAAACCAAAACATTTCTTACAGTATTTACACAAGTAAAACATTCTGACTCAGGTGATGTAACTACTTCAACAATTAGTTTGCAACTGATCGACACAGGTATATAAGGACCTGTATTTATATGTTTTCCTTCAGTAAGTTTCAATGACTTGTGAGAGTAAGTCTAAACTTGGTGGCGGATTAGTTAATAGTTTGATAAACAAACTACCATTCGAATTACACATTCCAGGTTATAACTACTGTGGCCCGGGCACGAAATTAGCTAAGAGACTTAGGCGAGGAGATAAAGGTGTAAACAGACTCGATAATTTTTGTAAAAACCACGACGTTGCATATAGTAAAAGCGTTGATTTAAAAGACCGGCACGAGGCTGACAAAATCCTATCGCAGGCAGCGGAGAATTTGTACAAGGCAGGCGATACTAAACTAGGCGAAAGGCTAGCTTCATTTGCTGTTTCGAAAATCATGAATTCAAAAGTGAAACTTGGTATGGGACTCAAGAGAAAACGAAAAGTCAAAAAAAATATTAAGAAACGAGTCAAGAAGGGCGGATTCTTACCATTTCTTCCCGCTATTGCCGCACTGGCCGGGTTGGTCGGTGCAGGAAGCGGAGTAGTTAGGGCAATTAATTCGGCAAAGACCAATAAAAAAAACTTGGAAGAAGCCAGACGCCACAACGAGAAGATGGAGGCACTGGCTGTAGGTTCAAAAAACGGACAGGGAATGTTTCTACGTCCATATACAAAAGGAGGCGGGAAAATAAAGAAAAAACCGCGAAAAAACAAGAAGTAATAAATTCAATATCGACTCGCGCATTATCAAACGCGGAATTAATAAAATACGCCCATAAACTAAAAATCAAGAACTTTAGAGGTGTGTTTATGAGAGATGGACTTCCATTAAAACCTAATGTTAACGAATCCTCGATTGTTAATTTAGATAGTAAAAGTAACGAAGGTACTCACTGGACGGCATATGTGAAACGAGGTAAAAAAAGTAATTTACTTTGATAGTTTCGGGGATTTAAAGCCTCCAAGAGAACTCGTAATTTATTTAAAAGGCGTAAAAATATCATACAATTACAATAGGGAACAAAATTTTAACTCTGAAATTTGCGGAAAACTATGCTTAATATTTCTGTCGAAATATTCGTGAAATATTTCATGTAGCAGCCGCAGACAGTCACCAGTGTGTCGTCACCAAACCTTACGTGAAACATCTGCGCGACTAATGATAGTCTCCACAAACTGGGGTGCGCATTCCGCAACTCTGACGTACACGAAATACGCACACGTTCCCCAACGAGCTGTGACACGCCAGGAGGTTATTTAACGACCTCTCTAACAACTTTATGCAACCACAGCTTGCTACTTTATTTCCTAGAGTGCTGTGATACTTTGAAAACTCTACAGGTAAAACTTTTCACGTGTAAAAAAGTATATAAACAGCTGCATGTAAATTTATTAGTCAGTTAGTTACAAACATGAGTATTACGGCGATATTGTCTGGCACGAGCAGCGAATTAAGTTCTATATTCTTTCCACCAATACAACTGTACGGAAACTGGTCAGTTACGCTGACGGATTTACAAACTTTTAATTCTATAGCTAATGTCGACGAAACGAATAATGTTTTCAGATACAGACAGTCTGATGAAAACAATTTTAAAGAAATAAAAATACCCGTTGGATGTTACGAAATTAGCGATATTGAAGATTACTTAAAAAATATTTTACAACCGAATGAAACAATAATTCTTACCGGGAATATAAATACCATGAAAAGTATTTTAGTTAGCAGTTGCGATATAGATTTTGAAGGTCACAGTAGCATAGGATCGCTTTTTGGCTTCGAGCCTAGAATATACGAGTCGGGGAAAGTTCACGAATCTATTAATTCAGTAAATATTTTACCAGTAAATGTTGTTCGAGTAAATTGCAATTTGGTGGGGTCTTCCTTTTTAAACGGTAAACCAACTACAACGATACACGAGTTTGGAATAAATGTTCCTCCAGGCTACCGTTTGATTGAAATACCAAAAACTGCAATCTATATTCCAGTGATAGTTAAGTCAGTCAGTGAAATAACAGTTCAGCTCGTAGATCAAAACGGAAAACCAATACATTTTAGAGGAGAACAGATTACTTTGAGACTGCACTTGAAGAAAGATGGGAATTAATTTTAACAGAAAGTATAAAAGCGCGAACATAACTAAGAAAATAGTTAGTTTGCGAAAGAAGGTCAGAGGGTTAACAACTACTAATCAGACCTTTCTACGCGGTCTAGGATATAAAGTAAGCAAGTATGGAGTCAGAAATCCTCAATCTTAATGAGGGGGTTAGCTTTGATGATTCAATCACAAAGTCGGAGATACATAGCTACTCTCCTTATATTTCAGGACCGTATTTACAATCTTCCGAAGTTATAATAACTATTCAGAACGAAGATGTGTATACTCTTCCGAGTCAGTCTTTCATTCGAATAAGAGGTGTGCTTTTAAAGAGTAATGGTCAACACCCGACAACTACACGAATCATTCGAAATGGTGTCCTACACTTATTTTCTAAAATATCATATAATTTAAATGGGATCGAACTTGATTCTGTCAGGGATCCCGGAATTACAAGTACTATAAAGAATTATTTAAATCTTACGAGGAATGAATTGTCTGTAGCAAAGATGTCGGGTTGGGGTATCGAAGAAAATTTCAAAGTAGCTGTGTACGAAGGTGGTAGATTTGAAATTTGCATACCGCTAGCCACAATCCTAGGATTCGCAGACGACTACAAACACATCATAATAAACTCGAAGCAAGAACTAGTATTTTCTCTTGCAAATACATGGAATAATGCCGTACTAGCAGCTGAAGAAAATCCAGAAAATATGATTTTATCATTATTAACAATCGAGTGGATGATGCCACATTTGGAGGTTAAAACTCAAGAACGAATAAGACTGCTAAAGTTTGTAGAAAAGGGGAAAGATATTGAAATTGCTTTTAGATCGTGGTCGCTGGAAAGCTATCCGAGTTTACCTCAGTCACATATCATAAACTGGAACGTGAAATCTACGTTTGGATCAGAGAGACCGCGATTCATTATATTAGGTTTTCAGAAAGAGAGGGAAAACACGATAACAGCCGATAAGTCTATTTTCGACCACGTTAATATAAAAAATGTTAAAGTGTTTCTCAATTCTCAGGCATATCCCTACTTGGATTTAAATGCTAATTTTAATAATGGTTTGTTCCTAATGGCGTATCAAATGTATTCAAGATTTCAACAAGCATATTTTGGTAGACAAGCATCTGCTACACTTGACCCGGAAAAATATAAGAACATGGCACCCCTTCTAGTTTTTGATGTTTCCGCACAAGACGATCGTATTAACTCAAATATAATTGACTGTAGGATCGAAATTACAGCCTCTGAAAATATTCCTAGAGACACGAAAGCTTATGCTCTCATAATCCACGATCGTTTAGCCACAAATAACTCGAGGGATAAAATGGTTAAAATATTAGTGTGATTACATCAGTCGTGTCTAAACACCCGAGCGAGCATGTACTGTAACATACAAGCCTTCCAGTCCCAGTTTGGTATTGTAGTGAAAGAACTTAGTGTAACTTACAGCAACGGAAATTCAATTACCTATGTATTCAAATCTCCATTTGAATGGAACGACTTGGACAAAAAATCAAAGTCTACAAACCAATGGCTTACGAAAAATTTTCATGGCCTCAGATGGGACGATGGCGATATTCCACATGAAGAAATTAAAAACTATTTCAATAAGATTTTATTTGGTGATGTACATGTGGCGGGGATCGAACAAAAACGCCTGTTAAATAAGTACTGTAAACCGGAAATTAACATAATAGATATTCAGAAGGAGTATGACTGTCCCTCGCTTGCACAACTTCGAAAAGAATACTGTGGGCAGGTTGAAACAAGCTTGCGGATGAATACATGGGTTCTGTGGAAATGGTGCCAAAAAAAAAAATAGTTCCGAGGTTATATATGGAAGCGAATTCAAAACGGATGAGTCAGTATCAGAATGACGTGTAACGTGCAAGGACTGAACTCACAGAACGGGTTCGTTCTTAAAGAACTTGCATTTACGGGTAAAGATGGTGTGACTACAGTAAAAACATTTAAGCCACCATACGACTGGAACTACCTTCATCAGCGATGCAAGAAAACCAACATTCGACTATCCTGCACTCAACATGGGCTTCGCTGGTGTCAAGGTGGACTTCCATTCCGCAAGATCGGTAACACTGTAAGAAATCTACTAAGTGGTACGATCTATGTGGCTGACCGTCAACAGAAGTTCTGGCTGCAGAAAATTTGTCGAGGTACTGTAAATAGTGTTAATATTGTCGACCTACAAAGCGAGTTTTGCTGCCCGCCACTTGCATACCTTGTTGTGAAATATACCGATAAATTACATGAATGTCAACGGCGTAAAAAGAGGTTGCAGTGTGCAGAGTGTAACTCGAAAGCTTTGGACGAATGGCTGGCCGATAAGCCGACTTGGGCTGTTTCTGACAACGAGGACGATTCCAGTTCCGACAATTCCATGGATGTGTCAGACTAACCTGATTGTGCAACGACAAAAAATGTGCTACGAAAAAACAATGTCTGCCATTCTAGCATTTGGGAAGTGCGGTATGCTTACTGAACTCGACAAGACAGAAGAACTACCCTACTTACCTAAAGAATTTTTGCTGGTGTATGCAGCCAATCAAATAAAGTGGGTATTCGACTACTTGTCTACAAATTTGAAAAATGATCCGAACATAGTGGATTGCCTGCCATGCACCGAGTGTTTCGACAATGACAGGCCTGAACAAGACACACCTTCAACACCGCACAGTCGTGGATGGTGCAAGAAACTACATGAAATTATTTAAAATAGTGTGTATTACATAATAATGTCTCAGTACGTAAAATGTTGCGCTACAGTGAGGACATGGATTATGTGATTTTATTAAAGGGTCATAAAACCATTACTTATAGTGTGGATGGATATGTTGTGTTCTCTGAACAATGTAATGATGGTTGTCATGTCGGCTACTTGCATGGAGAGAAATCAACAATAAAAATATTTGAAACTAAAACTTGCGATTCTTCTATATGTCCTGTGTTCAATATTAATTCCTCAAATAATGAACCTAATGCCGAAACAAGTTCTACAGATATTAATTGTGATTGTAACTGTCATCACCACTATCATGGTTTCTGTGAATGTATTCGACGACTACTTAACTATTTTTTCAAGCGATGAGTCATACAGACAGGTTCTAACCGGTTATATGTAAAAGCCGATCGGTATATGTAAAAAGCCGGTCAGTACGAGTTTGGAAGCCTCAGAATGCAGACGTTTCATCCTGCTAATCCGTACGTTAGTGTGAAACATGCTTTATCCCAGGTAAGCTATTCATACTGGAATGGCGGGGACTTAAAAAGCTATACGGAGACATGTGACAGTTTATTTCATACTTTGGTTTCCGATGACTTGACTTCATACGAACATTGTCAAAATATTGTTAGCTGCCAAATTTACGGACAGTGCCCTGTGTTTTACATGAGGGAACAAACAGTGCTACCGAGTTCTATCGATCAAGTAATTGAGTTTGCAAAAAATCAAGAAAGACTGCCTCTTCATTCTCCCGAATGTGCTACTATACAGTTCTACAATCCTGCAACAAACTGTATTACTACGAGCGAAGTGGGTATTCAAACCATGAAAGATCAAACTTCCAACATGCGAAAAGTGTACCAGAAAGAAAAGAATCCTCGCAAGCCTGCTAAAAACAATTTGAAAAATACAAGTACTTTCTTCGAACCAGCAGCCCTGCATACTGCGGATGTTCAACTGATTGTACGCAATGAAATGCAAAATATATTTAAAAGAATGTCGGAGTTAATAAATGTGGAATAAGTTTATTGTTTGTAAAATGTCTGTAATGTGTTCTTACTTTAAAATAAATGTATTAAACTTACCCGATTTATTTTATTTCCTTGCATTACCTGTATTATCATTTAGCTGCTCGAGTGTCGGCTGGCGCCACAAAGTCGCAGACCTTTTGTAGCATGTGCGTCATGACTGCAGCTCGAGTGCTTGGACTGTTGACGAGCTGTTTGTGGCAGGCTCAGACATTCCTGAGCACCTCATGGCGCCACAAAGTCGCGGACTAATGGACCTGCTACGACATGCACGGTCACGTATATTGTTCGGGCCCCCCTCAGCACTGCGAGACGACATTCCTGAGTGATGAGTCACGATGCATGCAGTGCCTCGCCGCCTTATCACCTAGGTCATTAGTGGTTTTACCCGACTCACCAGTGGTAGGGTATCTGCTCCACACCTCTCATAGACCTGCCACGACCTGCGCATGAGTCATGCCGGGTTTTTCCGAAGACAAAGGTACTTCCCCTCCACATACTACATTCCTATTGGTAGGTTCGGTAAAAATACTCTGTTCCTATTGGCTGTATTGGGACGTCCGCGACTATAAAAGGACAGGATTAGAGGGTCGGAGCTTCATTGTGAGTTTGGAGTTTGAGTGAGTTAGTTCGTGTGTGAGTTTCGCTGCTACCACGATTCCTACCGCCAACGCTACATCGCCTTCTACAGCTCCACTGCACCATTTTCTGAGGTATGCTACATGTTTCATTAGTTTCTCAGCTTAAACTTTTTTGTAGGTTATCAGCTTAAACTTCTTTTAGGTTATCAGCTAATTTTTTCTGTATACTTTAACTTTTATGTATGCTAGCAGGAATATTTTTTTCAGCTTTGGATTTTCGACTAACTGTTTCTCTGTACTTAAACTTTTGTATAAGCTAGCAGGAATATTTTTCAGCTAACTACTTCTCTGTACTTGAACTTTTTGTATAAGCTATCAGTAATATTTTTCAGCTAACTACTTCTCTGTACTTGAACTTTAGTGTATGTCAGCAGGACTTGGACTTAAACTTATGCGTGGGTAAGCAGGAATTGTTTAGCTTAAACTTTTAACAGTACTTTAAATATTCTAGCATTGTTAGGTTGTGCATTAGACTAGTTTTGAACATGTTTAGTTAACATTGAATAATTTTTCAGCTTTAACTTTAATCAGTACTTTAAATATTCTACCATTTTTTAGGATTGTACATGAAGGAGTAGCTTTGAGGTTATGTTTGTAACTTTTTATTTAGTAAAATTGCTAACAGTTTAGCTAGTAAGCTTGAGGACTAGAGTTTTGAGGGCATGTTTGCAACTTTTTTATTTAGTTAAGTACATTGCTATCAGTTTAGGTTAGTAAGCTTGATGGCTAGAGTTTTGAGGTTATGTTTGCAACTTTTTTTTATTTAGTAACATCGCTATCAGTTTAGGTTAGTAAGCTTGAGGACTAGGGTTTTTGAGGTTATGTTTGTTTTCGTGTTAACAGCTAGCTACATTGTTTATGTATTTTGTTATAGTTCTCCGTACGTCGAGCTTCCTTCGCGTGTTCCGTACGTTGAGACCGGACTACAGATAGCTGTGATGGCATCTACCACGCATAAATGTCGTTTCTGCCCTGCTGTGTTTTCACTGGGACACAACCGCTACCGTCACGAGCGTCAGTGTGCTGACAACCAGCTTCGTGACTTCCAGCAGTGCCACCTGTGTGGAAAGATGGTCACACGCACCGACAAGATGCAGCAGCATCTGGCTACATGTACCGGTGCTGTACCTACGACATCGGGCACCCGGTGTAGCTTCTGCTACAAGACCTTCACCTATGCTAATGATGCCAGACGTCATGAGAAGTCGGCTTGCGGACTAAACCCTAACCGCAAAGCACATTCATGTGAAAACTGTGCTAAGGAGTTCTCCAGAGCAGATACTTTAAAAGCACATACCAAAGTGTGCAAGGGTCCTGCTCCACCTCCAACCAAAAAGCAGAGGATGGCAGCACTCAAGCCTGCAGTTACGCCCAAGCCTTCGACCAGCCGTACAAAGCTGGTTACCGGGGCTGGTTTAGCCAACACCCACGGCTTCATCATTGCCGAAGTGGGTTTCAAGGGTAACTTGAAGACGTACGTGGCAATAAATACAACAAGTTCTGCTAAGGACATTTGTGCATACCTGGACTCCATCAAGGCTAAAATAATAAGCCAACTTGTGGAGGAGATTGAGGAGAATGGTCCACTGAAGTTCAATATAGTGCTTGAGTGCGACTACGAAAAACCTATGGATGCCAGCGAAGACAAGAGGGCATTCAAAACCATGAATGCCCCCCTCTACGCAGTTCATGAGGTGGAGGAAGCAGTTACTGAATCCATCTCTAAGATCTGCAAGGAGGAGGAAGACTACATGGGAAAGGGATCCGGATGGACTTTGTCAGCAGTCAAGCGACTACAGCTTCGCATAAATAAGCTTGATCCACTCCGTGCCAGCTCCTACATCGAACTGCCTACCACCATCGAGTCAAAACATGCAGTGATAAATCCGCAGAACCTCGAAGATCACATGTGCTTTAAGTGGTCGATTCTTGTGAAGTACGTTGAAGGCGAGCACCCAGAACGTGTCAACCAGCGCTACCGTGACCTGGAAGATAAATTCAATTTCAACAACATTGACTTCCCTACTCCAATCAAGCAAATACCGCTGTTTGAAAAACAGAACCCCGGAGTCTCCATCAACATCTACAGTATCGACGAGAATCTGAATGTTGTTCCTGCACGAGTCGCTCCTGAAGAAAAAGGACATCATTTCGATCTGCTGCTCTTGGTCAATGACGATTCGTCCCATTTCACCTACATCAAAAAATTTTCTGCCCTGGTTCGCTCCCAACTCACTACACACACTGAGGCTATTCATGTTTGCAAAAGATGCTTTAAGCATTATGATGATAAGGATAGGGTTAGTGGACTCACGGGTCTTCAGTGTTTGGCAAAACACAGTGAGCTCTGCAAACAGCATGCCGCTGTTAGGATGGAAATGCCACAGCTTGATGAAAATGGTCAGCCTCCTGTTCTGAAGTTCAAAAACTTCCACCATGCCGATAAGATGCCTATCGTGGTATATTGCGACTTTGAGGCTATTCTAGAGAAAATCCATACATGTCACCCGAATCCTGATGCGCCATACACGCTGCAGTATCAAAAGCATAAGGCATATAGCTACTGCATTTACATGAAAGTGGATAACACCATCATCCCTGCACACCTCACTTCTTCACTTCCTTCACAGCCTGAAGTGTATAGGGGTTGTGACGCAGAAGATAAGTTCATTTCTCGCATTGTGGAAATTGGACATGATGTCCAGAAAATCTTTTCCACATCTGTTCCAATGACTCCGCTCACGCATGCTCAAAACACCGCTTTTCTGCAAGCAAGATGTTGTTGCTACTGTGGAGGAAAGTTCGGAGGAAATTCAAAGAAAGTCCATGATCATAATCACTTCACCGGCGAATTTATTGGGCCTGCATGTAACGACTGCAACCTTCTCAGGCGCAGACCAAAAAAGTTGATTGTGTTCTTCCACAACCTGGCCTACGACCAGAACTTCATTATCAGGAAGTTAGGGTACGACACTAAAGAAATTTTCATAATTCCGAATTCAGAGGAGAAGCTGATAACTTTTTCTAAGAAGTTACATGATAAGTTCAGCATTCAGTTTGTAGATACGTTCCGCTTCATGAGTCGTGGTCTCGCTTCGCTCGCTGAGTTCTTGCCTGCAGACAAATTTGTCAGTACTGCTGAGTTTTTCGCTCCTGATGAGCTGGAATTGGTTACCCGCAAAGGAGTATTCCCATACGATTTTGTAGATTCTTTTGTTCGACTAGACGATACTTGTCTTCCACCTATCGATGATTTCTACAATAGTCTGACTGATTCAGGGATTTCAGAGATGGAGTATGCTCATGCAGGGAAAGTCTGGGACACGTTTCAGTGTGCTACTTTGGGGGAGTACGCTGACTTGTACCTAAAGACAGATGTCCTGATCCTGACGGATGTGTTCGAGAATTTTCGCAGTCTTTGCTTGGACACGTACAGTCTAGACCCCTCGCACTACATTTCTTGTCCAGGATTCGCTTTCGACGCGATGCTTCGTACCACAGGTGTAAAACTCGAGCTTCTGACAGATTATGACATGTACATGTTTGTGGAAGCAGGTATTCGCGGTGGTGTAGCGCAAAGCATCAAGAGGCATTGTGTGGCTAATAACACCTACGTGCCTGAGACATATGATGCATCCAAGCCATCCACCTATCTGGAGTACATTGATGCCAATAATTTGTATGGGTGGGCAATGTCTCTGCCGCTCCCCATTCGTCATTTCAAATGGTCAGACACATCCATTGATGTTATGTCTGTACCGGATGATTCTCCTATCGGGTACATTATCGAGTGTGATGTGGAGTACCCTCCCGAGCTCCATGAAAGTCACAAAGACCTGCCGTTTCTTCCCGTGAATCAATGTCCGCCTGGCTCAAAGCAATCGAAACTCATGACAACGCTGGAAAATAAGGAACATTACATTGTACACTACAGAAACCTCCAGCAAGCAGTATCATATGGGTTGATGGTTACTAAGATACACAGAGTCCTTCAGTTTGAGCAGTCGGCATGGTTGGAGCCGTATATTCAGCTCAACACCAACAAACGCAAAGCAGCAGCCAACGAGTTCGAGAAGGAGTTCTTTAAGTTGGCTGTGAACTCCACGTTCGGGAAACTTATGGAGAACAAGAGGCGGAGGCTCAAAATGGAGCTGGTGTGCTCCGAGAAGAGATTTAAGAAACTGGTGTGTCGCCCATCCTTCAAGGACCGCACGATGTATGAACCGAATTTAACGCTTGTCCACCTGAACCATGAGACCATCATTTTTGACAAACCGATCTATGCCGGACTAGCAGTACTCGACCTTTCCAAAACACTTATGTACGACTTCCACTACAATACTATGAAACCCCGATACAATGATAATATTCATCTAGCATACATGGACACCGACAGTTTTGTCTACGAGATCCATACACAGGACTTCTACCATGACCTCAAAGCCGACTTCACATTAATGGCGAAGTTCGACACAAGCTGCTACCCTTCCGACCACCCTTGCTTCTCCCCAGTCAACAAAAAGGTTGTTGGCAAATTCAAGGACGAGTGTGGAGGAGAAGTAATGAGCGAGTTTGTCAGTCTACGGGCCAAACTCTATGCCTACAAGTGCGGTGGCAAGGTCGAGAAAAAGGCCAAGGGCATCCAGCGTTGTGTGGTCAAAAACCGCATCACATTCGGTGACTACCTGGATGCCCTGCAAGACCACCGCACAAGGAGGGCAGGCGTTAGAGCCATACGGTCGAGGCAGCATGTGCTGTATAGTGAGTATAGTAATAAGCTGGCCATCACGTGGGAGGATGATAAGCGGCGTATCTGCGAGGATGGTATCCGCACAATCCCCCACGGCTATATAGGAGACGACGAATAATTTTTTTCTGCAAATAGTTTGGGTGTTGCTGTTTCAATTTGTTGTATAGTTTCAGTTTTTTTTGTTGTATAGTTTCAATCTTTTGTATAGTCTCAATTTTTGTTGTATTGTTTCCATTTCTGTTGTATAGTTTCCGTTTTTTTGTTTTATAGTTTCCGTTTTTTGTTTTATAGTTTCCATTTTTTGTTTTATAGTTTCCATTTTCGTTGTATAGTTTCCATTTTTGCTATATGGTTTCATTTTTTGTTGTATAGATTCGTTTGATGTGTATGTATTTTTCTTTAATCCAGAATTTGTTTTTGTAGCGTTCAAGGTTATTTAAATAAATATGATAATACATACATACTGCTTATTATTTAAAATATAGAACCTTTATTCCTCAAGGTACTTATACTTAATTTGATATTGTAAAATGGTCATGTAATTATACATAAACACCTAAATATCTGCTTCCATGCAGCTTTTTAAACACGAGTACGCAAACACGGACTTGTTTAGAAATGATATTATGCACAAACACCTAAATATCTGCTTCCATGCAGCTTTTAAACACGAGTACGCAAACACGGACTATGAAAAATTTCTGGTCCGCTAAGATGGAGTAATAAATTTATATTTTTTAAAATTATAATTACTTTAACTATCGCATCCGCAGCAATGAAATAATAACATATATGTTAGTTAAAACCTGTAAATGATTATGCCTTTAAGAATAAATGGTTGTCACAACAACAAAATGACTGAGGATTATATGGTCTATAAGGATCATAACAACATTGGTACGGGATAGAAAGTCGGCCTTACATACACTAAGGTGCTTTAGGATGGTGATGACATCATCGGATGAAATCAATATGGCGGAATCCAGGATGGCTGCCTCCAGCAGACGATAATGGTTTAGATTATTGTTTTTATAATAAATTTATTTTAAAGATGGTGGTGTTACGAAAAATTGCGACAGGGATGAGTGGGGTGTTCGATGATGTAATCATAATGTAGAAGAGTGGGGCGCTCGATGATGTAAACGTAATGTATAGGAGTGTGGTGCTAGATAATTGTAACATTTAATTAAAATTAAATTATTAATTTTTATTTTTTTAAATTAAAATCGGATAATAAATAAGGATTTTCAAGATGGCGGACATGACGTCATAATAAGGTGGAATGTTCTAGAAAACAAAATGGTCGTCGGGGTCAAAGGTTAAAGTCAAATCCAAGATGGCGGCCGGAAGTGACGTAATCCAAGATGGCCACCGGAAGTGACGTAATCCAAGATGGCGGCCGGAAGTGACGTAATCCAAGATGGCCACCGGAGGTGACGTAATCCAAGATGGCCGCCGGAAGTGACGTAATCCAAGATGGCCGCCTCGAATCCCTGAATCCCCAGCCGTGAGCCGGTGTCCCAGGACATACTTTATATACCTACTTGTACCATTTCCAGGCATGCTCTTATGCACATCGATGCATCGTTGTTGCACCGATACCTTTACATTCTGCCGATCTGCAGGGCCTTTACATGTCTCCAAGTGATGCTTAAAATTAGCATTTCTTGTAAATTGCTTGCGACACTTAATACAGCCAAACATTTTACGATAATGGTTCTTAGCACATTTTCTATTCTCATGTCGTCGAGCATTGCTGATGTTTGAGAAAATCTTGTCACAGTAACGACATCGATGTTCGTTAGCTGTTGAGGATTCGTCATCCATTGAAGTCTCCATCGAGGGCGAAACAGAGTCCGTTGAGGTTTCCTGTACAGCCAGCACTACCGGCATTAAAGTTTTTTCTGCTAGTGGTATCATGTCTGTCGAAGTCTCCTCCAGTGTTGTCCTCGACGTTGCCAACGGGATCTGCACCTTCTCCGTCGTAGCTGTCGGCAAAGTACCCACAGTCGATGGTACAACCTCCATCGAGTTCGACGTTAAAGACGGTAAAGATGCCATCGTGTTCGCAAGAACAGGTAATTACGCGATTTATGCACCAGATTAAACAAACTAGGTGATCCTTACACCGCCGACGTCAGTAACAAACTGAGCGTCCTGCTGTCTAGGACTCGCTTATATACATGCACCGTATGGAATAATACACTAGTCAAATCAAGAACCATTTACAATAATACTAGAGTCAAAACATCATTAAAAATAGAAGCACCATCATCAAAAAGGAAGCACATTTGGAAGCACCGACAACGAAAAGGCAGCACATTTGGAAGTACCGTCAACGAAAAGACAGCACATTTGGAAGCACCGACAACGATAAGACAGCACATTTGGAAACACCGACAACGAAAAGGCAGTACCATCATCGAAAAGGCAGCACATTTGTCATTAGCACCAATATTCATTGGCTCCAATATTCATTGGTTCCATCAGTCTATTGATTCCATCAGTCTAGTGACTCCATCAGTCATTGGCTCCTACAGTCATAGGCTCCAACTGTCTTTTGTCTTATCAACTCCAAATATATTCGACTAGAATTCTACGAGTCTAAGAGACTATGAGGCCACAAGGCTACGAGTCTTAAAAAATCTAGCTGGTTACGAGTTATTCATGGCCGCGAGACTGCATGACTAAACGAGCGCATGGCTACGAAACTACATGTCTATGAAGCTACATGGATACAAGTCTACTCGGCTCCAACACGCAATGTACATACAGTACACACAGGAAACGGAACGTACACACAGGAAACGGAACGTACACACAGAAAACGAACGTACACACAGTACACACACAGGAAACGGAACGTACTCACATACAGTAGAGGAAACAGGCTTAGTTGGAAATCAGAATACAAGAAATAAAAACATTAAATTTTTTTACTTTCAATATTTAATTTATTTCTCAACATTACACAAATACAAGTAAAAGAAGCCATTACTGTATGTAGCCAGCTTTCCTCAGTTCTTTGAGTATGACGGATATTTCATTGATGCACGAATTTTTTCCTGCACAAAGCGAGCCACGTAGAAGTCTTAGCCGGTCAACCAATATGTTTGGATCTTTCCATGATGTGTAATCAATCTCTTCTACCATCATCTTACTTGCTTGTTTACTATACATACTTTTAATATCACAATCGTCCCAGTGATCATAATAAGCATTATCAGATTTATTTATTATAACACGTCGTTTCCATCGTTTCGGTCTCAGGAAACCTCCACATTCTTCGATCTTGTCAGCTTTAGGTGCTTCATCACAGTCTATGCCTTTGTCAACAGCCTCAGAGTCACTGTAACAATCACTGTAGAAGACATCCTCTTCACCCAGATTACCGTATGAATTCGCTATCAATGATGTCGAAGCGTCTTCATCGTCTTCATGCTTCCTTTTTAGGAGTCTATCGTTTTTACAAAGAATGGAGGATCTACTGAATATAGGCTTGAATGTATTCTCACTTTTCACGGTGTTGATACTTCCATTAGTTTCAGTCTTCCCGAAGCCATTAGCATCCTTCAAGCGCATCCATCTAAGCGCAAGTCTCTGAACTGGCGCGCAGTCTTCTCGAAAATCTGAGCGGTGACCGTGAAATTTATGGCGGGGAAATTAAGTTAAAGATGTACTGCGAGGCCCGTAAGTGCTTTCAAGAATCTCTACTGGTATGTTTTATGCCTAAATATTACTCTAAAACATGCCTTTTAGCCATTTTATCTCTTCTAAATATACAGTTTAAAAACTGAACCCGAAAAAAAAAACTTATTGTCGGTCCTCGGCGAATTCTTGAATGCTTTTTCGTAAACAGACCTGACTTGGATATCTTGAGTAGTTTAGAAATCGCGTTGTTTTTCCTGAAGCTCTGTGTGTGTTCAGGAAGGCTGTTATTTTTAGTCTGGGAATGAATAAGTGTTTTTCAGAAGGTTACACTATTACATGTGTTGCATTTAGTGTTTCGTGGCAAATATTGTCGCCAGATTTATACTTCATGTTTTCTGCTATTCGTAAAAAGTCAGGCAAATAATCTTATCGAAATTTTGGCTTGAAAGATTGCGTCGTGGACGATCGCATTTTTAATTCATCTTCTGAGTTTCGACAGATGTGTAACGAATACCTAATTGTTTTATACTCTCATTTTTGAAATTATTTATTCATATATGTATGTGCAACCACCAAAAAAATCTGAAAGAAATTCTTCATGACTTGTAAAGCCAAATATTAAGGGTGTCTGTCCCGTTCCAGGTCAATATTTTATATTTACTTTCCACGACATTCCTGGCGGCTGAACTTATACAGAATAAAAATATATATATCGCATATTTTTTGAATGAATACCTGGCAAAAGTGCATTTTTAACGTTGTTGTGCAGTGTGGATAAGGATAATGTTTAGGTTTAAAGTTAGTTTTACTGGCTGCTATGTAATATGGTATAGTTTCTTTCAGAAAAAAATATTAATTTTACCTGGCCGTTTAAAATCATCAGAAGTTTTATGATTTTAAAGTGCTAAATACAATTAAATAACTTTTTCTGAAATAATTTTAAACCATACAACGCAGTAGCCATTAGCATTGCCTTTAAATACAAAAAACAATTTCATATAATTATTTAATTTGGTTCTCCTTATCAATGCTGAGCAAAAATGTTAAAAACTCAACTTTGCCAGCTATTTATGGAAAACGTATACACTGCACATATTTTTTTGTTTGGTTGTAGTTTGGCCACCCAAAAAGGTTTACAAGTTTAACCATGTTATGTCCGTCAGAAAGGGCGTATCTAAGAAGGGGGACGTGTGAAAGAAACTAATTACAATATAGACACTGCGTCTTGAGGAGTCATAAAAGAAAGAGGTTTAGTTTCGAACCCTTCCTAATTAAACTATAATAACAAAACAAAAGTAATTTTTTTGAGTAAAATTAAGCTAGAAATTAATATGTATATAGAAAGCAAAAATATTTCTCTGCAAGACAAATACATAAAACAGATATTCATACGTAAGAGCATGAAAGAGGATAATCACTATGGGTAGGTACTTATAAAAAGATGTTTGATAAACTTAAGTCTGTTCGTTCATGGGTGAGTTGTTTCGCTTTTCTCATTCCAGTATATATTAATTAAAAAATAACAGAAGTTTGTGATTCAGTAAGCTCGTTTTTTATGGGCAGTATATAATTTTTTTTCCAGTTGGGAAGGAAGGGATTACTAATTTGGTTTTAATTAAACATTTAATCCCACTTATTTTAATCCTTAAATTTCTGCTGGAGATAGCACAGTAATGGGAATAATTTTTTAAAGGGGATCTTTTTTAAAGGGAAAATTTTTGTGTTTTGGCCAGTAGCAAATTTCATTCTTTTAGCGTTACTGCGGTAACAAAAATTGCTTTCTTTTATTCTCAAAATAAAACATTCGTTTTCGAAAAAGACATTACTGGTTCCTTACTGACTATTTTTTCGAACTTTACTGAATTTAGATATCTAAATCTAAATGTTTTGATTTCACCTGAATCTATCGCGACTAGAAACCTTAGAAGCTCCGCCTAGGCAGTGATATGGTTGTATCAGTAAAGCAAAATTTAAAAAAATTAGGTTTTTCCTTGGAATCTAAGCAGATAATTTTTTTTATGTGACATGTGTATTTATCGTTAGAAAGGCTTGCGCCAAGATAATATAATCCACAGTTATTCTTCTTAATTCTACGATTAGCAGAATTTATTTACCTTGACTTAGTTATTAAAAAAATTGGTTGTCTGTAAAGTCGGTTTACGGACGACAGTTTAACGTGACGTCATAACAAAACATTGATGAAATGATTGATCCAGAAGAAAAGGAAATATCATATTCGGCCTGAGACTGAGCCGTAATATGCTTTTGCAACCAAACCATTTAGGCATTAAAAATATTACATTCTTTGAGGAAGAATTTTTTTTAAAAATTTGAATCATTTTTATTGAATTATCACTATTTTGTATGGATACAAAGGAGTGAAATGAAATGTACAATTTAATTAATACATTTACTTTTATTTGCATTCATTAATTAAAATAATTTTATTGCTATTGAAATGTTGCGTGCGCCGTATTTATATTTACAAGTACAAAAACATTTTTGCTCCTACCAGGATCCGAACCGACATCCTTAATATTGGAAGTTTGCGACGCTGACCGCCAGGCCACGAGGCCATTTTTTAAATATAACAGTTTCAGATGCCGTATATATTTTAAAAAACTTTGTTCACGGTAGGGATATAATATTAACACGATCTTATAATAAATACGCATCCAAAATACACCAAACTTATTTATAATGTGTTGCAATATTTTTTAAAACATTGTGCAAAAGATCCCGGGTGTAATTTGAATTATTACGTGTAACTGTACAACACCATTGTTGGTTCAAAACGCATTTGAATATTCAACATTACTTTTAAATAACTGTACCGATTGTGCTGAAAATCGGTGGACGATCGTTAAATTACATAATATTAATAATCAAACGACGAAAATATGATTGAAAAGTCAAATCGATGGTTGTTCCAATCGAGTGGAAGAGAGATGCCACACATGCGTACAATGAGCAAACAGGACACACCCGTAGTGGGACATCCGTAGTGGGACACTTTTTCGTGCGTGCAGCCGGCGTTCATCGATTTATTAGACGTTGTCACGTCAAAAAGAATCAGATTCGTTTTGTATTGCAATATGTTTTCCCTCGTTGTCCCTGTTAAATGTGGGACAAGTTTCTTTCTCTAATAGGAGCTAATAACGAAAGACATGTTGCAAATTCGGACAAAGTGTATTGATGCTTATCAAGCATTCTCAAATTTTTCCGCAATAGATCATCTCTAGAAATTATTTGGGCTATGTATTCAAGATCATTGTTAGGTTTTAATGTAATGCTTTATTCCTGCAAAAAAATAGCGTACGAAAACAAAAAAAAAAGTCTGTTTGACGTTTTTAGTCATTTAGTGTATTTTAAACTTTTTTTTTTGTTGCGCACTTGTAAACTCATAATGATTACTTAAAATATTACCAGCTGTATCTCTGCACATGCTTTTATGTTCTTATATCTCGTAACATCAGAGCGATTTACATTTTTGCTCACAAAATATACAGAATAACACACTATCTCACAGGAAATATATTTTTTTTTAATTTTTGGTAATGTTAAAAAAACCACCACGAAAACTGTCATAATTTTTAGTGCTATTATCTTTAAAGTGCTATCTTTTAGTGCTAGTTGTATGAAAGAATAATATTAATATTCCTACTATGTTAGGTAAAGAACAGTTTGATTAAAAATTTTAAAATTTGAAAGTTACGCAATGCTTGCTAGAGAAAAGTATAAACCTACTAAAATTATCCTGCTATAGTTTGATATAATGTGTATATATTAGTTGGAAAAGTTTGTTTTGTAGAATTTTTTTTCCATCAATGATAGTTCGCTGAACAAGCGACAGGCAGTGTCGGATCCAGGGGGGGGGGGGCACCAGGGGCAAGTGCCCCCCCCCCCCCCCGAAAAACCAGTTGTCTGCTACATTAATATTGCCGACAAAAATGATTGTTTCTGAAACCAATAAAATATTTTAATATAATTAATAAATTTCTTGCAGAATCATAAAATCTGGTGGTTGGATGTTATGTGTAGTGTGAGTAGATTAAATACAAATTTAGTAATTATAATACATTTTTTCTCTGGCTATTCTGAAATCCTAGAGTGCCCCATGCGAGGTGAACCTCTGGATCCGCCACTGGCGACAGGGATGTTTTCTGTAGATGGCGCGCACGCTTTTGTTCTTCGGTCCACTGTACACGGAATGAAGCGGAGGCTGATGAAGAAGGGTGTGGGGTGTTTCCTCCCCTCCCCTCCATCACACGAGAGGCTATGACGTCATCACCCACTTCCCCCCTCGTGTGTCCTGTGTGTGAGTGCGCGGATGCCCGTAGGGAGGAAGAGCGGTTGGGGAGAATAAGGGGAGGCGTTGTTTGGGAAACTTGTCGACCCAGGAATAAACGCGGGGGTAATTGAATCGCCCGGTCGGAAGGGCGGACTTGGTCTACCTCTCCCCTCACCAAAGAGTTTTCACCTTCATGCGTTGCGACGCGTGCGACGCCGCCAGGCGACTGACGATTTTCTTTTTTGAGATGAAACTTCCTCAGAGCAGGCAGGGCAGGTCGGGAGACGATTGACTCGTCAGAGAGTAACGGAAAGTGCAGCGGTCGTGAGTGGTGGCGGTCGATGGCTAGCGTTTGGCCGGGCGCGCACAGGATCAGACGGGTACCAGGCACAAGACCGAAAGTCATAAGACCGAAATTTCGGTCTTGTGCCTTTCGGTCTAGTGCCTGACGCCACAGTTAAGAAATATTCTTAGCGAGAGAAATATTCCATTTTTCGGTCTTGTGCCTTTCGGTCTTGTGCCTTTCGGTCTAGTGATTTTCGGTCTACTGCCGCGTCCCCGATCAGACGCGACACGGCGCGACCCCACACGATGCCGTGCGACAGCTTACCGTTCTTCCGTTACGTTACTTCTTTCACGTTATTGAAACCAAAAAGTTGTGATATTTTCAAAGATGGATTACATAAAATAGGTCTTTCCTGCACTAACTATACCAATCGATCTACATCCTTCTCCATAATCAGAAAAAAAATCATTTAAAATCCTTTACTAGTGAATATTTACACAAATTAAACTAACGAAAAAACAGTATTTAATTAGTCAGCTGTAGTGTAAATAAGGGTATGCACACTGCGGTATGCCTTTGTTCACGATCTTTTTGTTTGATAGTCGCGCATGCGCAGAGCACTGCAGACTCAGACTGTCTGCGCGCGACTAAGTTGCGAGCAGTCATTCGGTGTTGTCGCCTCGTGTCTGATCGCGACACTTCTGTGGCGTCGTGCCGCGTCTTGATTGTGTGTGCATTGCTTGTTTGTAAATACGTGGAAGTCAACTATACTGTCGGAAGAAATGTTCACGTTGCCTGGCCTTAGTGAAGCGGCGCTACAGCGCTGTATATCCCTTGATGTAAGCTTTTGGACATACGCCATTGCTAAGCACATGTATGTGTAGAAGCAAACTACAAAAAAACTCAAAAGACAAAAACACAAATTAAGCAAAAAATTGCTGTTGTCAACAGGATATAAACACCACATAATATTCCATTACAGGAATATGGTCAACAAACAAAGAAAAACAAAGAAAAATGGACTAAGAGAACGAAAAAAAACCCCACAAATGAGGGAAGCACAAAAATATTGAACCAAAATAAAAATCAGCACAACAGTTGAAACGAGACAAAAACACGATAAAACGACAAGACGAAACAAACACAATAGCTGCATATCCCGTTACGCCGCTGACACACTCGTGCTGCTGAATGCCACTCCTCGTGGACACAGATCCTGCTTGAAACACTCGGGCCGTCTCCCAGCGCACGTTTGAAGACTTGATGTTGTTCAGTGCGTTATTGCGTACTTTGTGGTTTTGTTTTCTCGTTCAAGTGGATTATTGAAGAGTGAAGTTTGACTTCAAAGTAACATGTGGGGTGGTAGGGTGGCCACGACCCCCTTCTCCTCCTTATACCTCTTTGCCACGTGAGCACACGCCTGGACCATCATCTTCTGTCGCGTACTTATCCTCTTAATGCATGTCATATGGCACCTCGCGTGACTGAGCCCAGGGTTTTCCCCTGTGCCCGTGCAGGTTTAACCTGGGCCCAACTTTACTAACAGTTCAGAATTAAGATAGGGGAGTTAGTCATGATATCAATCACTGAGATGACTGGCCAGTCCCCGAGTAAAACACACGATGCTTGCTACCCTTCCTGCACGGTTGAAACCCCCCGTGATATGGCGTATGGGCTTCGGCCTGAGACGCACTTTGAGTCTTCCCTAGCCCAGACCCCTCCTAACCCAGAACAGAGAACATTTAGAATAAGTTCTGCAGAGCGATGAGAGACTGCTGGCCGCCGGCGCAATTAAACCCCATTCTGCATTTGGGGAATAGACACATAACTCTGTACGGCTCTATCGACTTATCCTTTAGATACGTTGAGTTAACGCGAAAATATTTTTCTCCAAGATATCATATAATCAAAAAATTCTCCCTGTTATGATTGGAAGATTTTTTTAATTGGCCTATTTCTTTTAGAGGAATACCACCGACGCTCTGTACTGCAGAAGGCTTAGCGTTTCCTCGTTGATTGAGCTACAAGCTTCCTTCGCCGATTGGCTCACGGGCGGAAGGGGGGCGTGGCCTCTCGTTTTCACGGGCTCTGACCGTACAGAATCACCATCATCATCATCGCCTTTTGCAGTCACAGCAATAAACTGCGTGGGGGAAAACACTACGTAGAATCCACCCAACTCCTGCGAAGTAAATAATGGTGGTAGTAAACACGCCACGAAAATATGGCGGTTGCAGGACTTAAATTAAACCTAACCTAGACGCTCAGTGTTGTATCTCAATTACTTTATCTATTATTTACAATTAAAAAAAAAAAAGGTTACTCAGCCCCGACTTCGAAGACGTATTTTCAGCCAGCCTTGAAATACGTTGGACCATGAAGTCGTGCAGATGTTTACGACTTACTTTGCCCTGATGAAACCTGCGGCCGCAGGTTTGCTGGTGGTATCGAGAAGCTGAGTCTGGCCCAGAGTGAAGGAAACGTGCGGAACAATTAACTGAGGCTCTGGCCGCCGGCTGTTCCCCCCCTCGAAGCTCGCTCGATATGCGGGAGTGGTGGGTGGGAAGGGGGGAGAGGGAGGAGTGACGTCACGGCTCGGCGCATGCGCGTCTCCTCGGAGCGGCGCGAGCGCCGAGTCGGTCGTCAGTCCTCGGCCGACAGCGGCGCCGCCATGTCGTGAGGACGTAAGAGGCCGGTAGGGAGGAGGGGTTGGGACGCCATGACGTGAGGGGTGATGCTGTGGTCGACCAGTGCGCTCGGCCAGGAGCTGTGCCGCGCCGTGCTGCCCGCGGCGGCGCCGGCCCCGCCCCCCGCCGCCCCCAGGCGCCGCGACGCGCACCGGAGGCGGGGGCTGCTGCTGCTGCCCTGCCCGTGCACCGGCGCGCCGCTCGCGAGGCCGGCGCGCCCCAAGACCCAGTGGTACGTCAAGGTACGTCCGCGGTCCGCGCGCATTCTGTAGGGGCCTCTTGGAAGGGCAGCCCTTCAGGATATCTTTAACAGTGGTGTTTTTGAAATGTCTGAATTGTTGCCCCTTGGAAGGGCAGCCCATCAGGATTTTTCTGACAGTGGTGTTTTTGAAAGGTTGTCTGAATTGTTGCCCCTTGGATGGGCAGCCCTTCAGGATTTTTCTGACAGGGGTTAGTTTGTAAAGTGACCTAACCTAACCTAACCTAACCTAACCTAACCTAAACTAACCACTGTCAGAAAAATCCTGAAGGGCTGCCCATCCAAGGGGCAACAATTCAGACAACCTTTCAAAAACACTACTGTCAGTAAAATCCTGATGGGCTGCCCTTCCAAGGGGCAAGTTTTCAGGATTATTTAAACACTTAAAGAAACATGTTTTCAGAAATTGGATGGGCTGCCCTTCCAGTCGCTGTACAAACAAACCATTGCTCCCCCTTCTGTAGTCCGACACCAGATGAGCCGCTACGCTGTCGACCTTGGCCGCCAAGTCCTATTACTGCTTTACCAGTTAGAGTGTATCGCTACTGTCGGTTTTCATCTCAGTTCCCGTTAAAACTGTAATGTCATTCGATAATCCGGTAGCATCGCTAATTAATACGGCAAGCCGTGGTCCCGAACTTGCCGGATTAAATACTTTTTTTTTTTGCAGACGCGATGTCTGTGGTATAATTTTATGGCGCAAACAACTTTCAGATTGACGCACAGAACAGAACATAAGAGATGGAATATCTCGGTTGAGTTCGTTAATGGGCAGAAAATCGGACAAAAGTGTTATTAATGGGAAAGTGATGAAATATAAAAATCTGGAAATTCACTGTAACTATCTATGTATTTTGCATTCTCTTAAAGGCGGTTTTACCTCCTTAATGGTAACCAAATACGTTTCTTTGAAATTTTTTTTATAACATTTAACATTTCTCCTAAGAGTGGGAAAAATAGGAGATAATTCCGATGCGTTGGATAGGGATAAGGAACCATCGCTGCATTTGGTTGGAGTGTTGGCGGGAAACCATGGATCACGTTTGAATCATTGCGCTGTGGTCTAAGAAGACACTAGTAATGTACGTTTGATGTGAGGCATCATCATGCTTCGGAAAGGGTGAAAGAAAATTAGTATATTTTACAATATGGATTCATAAAAACATTGAGAGGTGAGATGTGAAGATAGCTTGAGAAAGTCAGAAATTATTAAATAACATAAATACGCTCATCACTGACTCACTGACTGACTCACTGACTGACTCTGATATGCTGTATGAATTCTGTTTTCATGCGCTTACAGTGTAACATTTCCTTTGCTCTTTGCATTTTTCAGTGATTGTTATATTCATAATTTTTCAACGGATGCCTTAGGCGTCTTGCACATAACTAGTAAAATATATATTATTAGACAGAGGTGCCCACCCCCCCAAACACTATGACTCACCCCCCCCCCCCCAACCAAATGATGCCCCCCCCCTCCCGAAATTTTTTATGCCATTTTCTCAATTATTTACTCAATTATATTATAATATTAGACTTTTTTAGTATTATATTTTGTCACATTTAATTAAAACTGATTTTCTAATAATAATTTAGGTCATATCAGGTAATATTTCCATCCTGAACCGACAGATGCCAAACTGCTTTTGTTGAGGAAAGTGCGGGGTTGCCAATTTGATTTACAAGATCCCTTTCAACTATTAAAGCACCAGAAACGTATTTTCACATTAGAAGCTATAATTATGTAAATAATATATACATTTTTCTCGTCTTTTAACACCCCCCCCCCCCCCTGAAATTTTAATGACGCAGTCTGCGTCGTTACCCCCCCCCCCTTGTGGGCACCCCTGTATTAGAGAAACAGGTAAAGATATATGAACTGCTTTGAAAATCTTTTAATAAAACACTTTGTACCGGAAAGAGCACGCAAGCAATGTCCGATTAGAAGAATAAAAAGTGTTATTAAACAGCGTAAACGTGAACAAACGTAAAGAAACCAATCTTTTTGCTGGAGATACGTAAAAGGTAGATCTGCTGACATGATAACAGTGATGATGGAAAACCGAGATCAGAATGGCTGGGATTCCTACTAGTGCAGTGTCTTACCACTGCCCCAGTGATCGCTTTGTTTACTAAGCCGGGTGGATCTAGCGATTTGAGCTCTATGTCTAAAGATGCATTGACTGTGGAGAAAAACCCAAACTAGTATGACTGGAAACATGTGAAATGTGCTGAAGGAGAATTGAGAGAAAAAAAATATATATATCATGGCCTGCAAGGAGAGGAAAGTACATTGTAGCGGTTCACGGTTGACGTTATTGAACTTCATATATATCACAACAAAAGAAACCTTAACAACTAGTGATTTTTGAAGAAGCTAAGCCTATATTGCTATGGGTTACATTTTTTTTTGATGACTACATGCCCAAAACTCCTCAATTATGAAATTAATGAAAAGAATATCCAGTTCAATAATGAAGTACTGTAAAAAAAAACCAGTGCATTATTATGTATTCCCGGTACCTTGAAATATCAGTGCGGTGACGAGGACATACGGTGTTACGTGTTACACCAGCTGGCTTGGCTTAGCGCCGACTCGAAACTCCCTGTCGCTATGACGTGAGTTGTTTACACTTTGATAACGCGATTAAAGGTCGGTGTGTTTTCAACCTGCAGCAAGGCGCCGAAACACACGGAGTGCACAACCGAATAGACTTTTCTAAAGAGCACATAAATTAAAAATAAAATAGTATACTGTATGAGTCAGACTTAGACCAAAAAACTGCGGCTGCAGGTTTATCATTAAAAAAAATTTCTGAAAACATAATATACCTATGGTCGAAAAGTGGTACACAGCAAAAAAAAAAAAAAAAAAAAAAAAAATGTTCCTTTACAAAAGATTCCTTTCGAAACCAATAGCCAAGAAGTAGTTTGTTATACTACAAGAAAGATATTGTAACTTTGTACAACACATGGCTATGGTTATTTTTTGCATATACTCGTATTAAATACGTTTTTTTTCGAGATAATATTGAGTATTTATTACGATAATTAGTGCTAATTTTGTATTGTAATTCATGTTTAATTCAAGCATATGTTTTTTTCAAACCATGGAAAAGATAATCGAATATTCAATAATTGGACTATATTTTGATTTTTTATGCATATTTATGTGCGCAGTTAATACTGGAAAGCTTTTCATTGAATGGTTTACAAATAATTTTAACTATTGGAGTTTTATCTATTGGAGTCCCGGGTAAGAATTTGAACCCAGTATATTACTACGAACACTATTTTATAGTGATACAGTTTTTTTCCATTTAAATATACTAATTTACAAATATCTAAAGTTTTATATCAATACTTGTGTTAAGAGGCCGTGTCAGTAAATGTTTATTTCCAATATTCTGCTCTAGAAGTTCTCTCTTTTAACAGTGAGATTTAGTGGCTTTTTCAACCGAAGGAACTGTAGCCGCAGCGCGTGATAAAGCTACTATACCCTTATCACAGGATTAGTGGGAAGGTTGACAGCTCGAGTTTACTCGACGAAAAATGTATCTGGTTCCTCGACAATCTGAGAGGATGACAATCTGACCGGCGGCTCACTAGGAAATTGCAGATGCAGGGATTCAGAATCAAGAAACCTCACTTTAACAAATGTAGTATGAGTCGTATCTAAAACTAAAACTAAAAATTTTAATACTTTAAACGTATCGGAATACAATTAATCTTCAAACATGTGGTAATTATTCTTTATCTGGATGTAATAGTCCGTGAAAAATAATGTTAGTTGACATTAAAAAGTATACGAAATTCATCATGTAACGTTTTAAAAGGATAATAACATAAATGCATCACACACAATCTAAATACAATCTCACTTAAGTCAGACTACCTAATTTTTTACAATGCACCATCATACAGTTTAACAGAGGTAGGTGAACCTCTTATCGACGTTGTTTCAAAGAATTTAAATTTACAAATATTACTATTTATCTTAATACGATATGTAGCCTACCTTTATGAATACGAACATACAAAAAAAATATTGAATTTATCACATTACACAAGACTAAAACACTAACAAAACTTAATTTTATACATTGCTGTAGCATATTAGAAGACGAAATAACTCACAAGACTAACATTAAGAGGGCTGCATTACAAATTTACTTTACAGAGAAGAAAATATCCTTTCAAGATATTTCATTACCTCATTCATTACATAATACTGCCGTTGATGTGATCGTAGATATAAAGTATTTAAAAAATATATTCCATTATGTTTATGTAAATATTTTGAAAACGTTATTGCTTAAAGATGCTCATTATTTAAATAATAACGAATCTTTTACTTTTATGTACTGAACAAACAAAATACTTATAAGTTAATAAGAATAAGCTTAGTTGAGTAACATCTTCAATTTGTATTGAATTCAATGTACATATCGAAAATCATGTACAATGAATGCAACAGATTGAATTCAATAAATATTTGATCTTGTGAAACGGCCATAATATTGATGTAGAATAATTATAGATGCTCACATGCATCGTGAGAGTCCGTATAAAGCCTATTACAATTCTATAAGTATACATTAAAATGCTTTTAAAATATACATGTGTAATATAATTAAAACTTGTTTAAGTAAGATCATCACAAAAAAAATGAAAATCCTTCAACAGTAAGTGATGTTTTATAAGATTTTAACAAAACACATCTTACAATAAGAGAATACTAATCATACCACATAATTCAACACAAAATATACATTCCAGTAGGCGCTACGTAAAAACAACTTCTATTTTTATGCTGATTACTCTGCATTGTTTTATATATATATCATTATTTCTAACTTTTAATATTCTCTACACATTAACTGAAATTACTTATTTACAGAGTCTTAGCTAATGTTGGTCTGTACCACATACAGTTCGTACGATATCTCTACGCAAAACACATACAGTTCATTATTAGTAATATCAATTATATTTCATGAACATAATGAAATTAGTATAGGCCCTAGGTTGTTCACTGTTAATTGAGTACTTCTGAAGTATTTTCATTGTGAGTTAACATACATACCAAATGCCATTCTTCCAGTAAAGTTACAAAGAAGACAAGAAGATAATATAAATATGTATGTAGTACCATATTTTAAACTCCTATTAAATGAATAATAACTCAATCTCTATTCTGGACTATTAAGTAATAATTTTTATTACTGTTATTTATAACTTAAATAAAATGACAACTAACAAATTAGTAAAAAATAGAATTACGTGCGATATAGTGTGACATTTGTACTTGGACGGCAAACGAATATAATAAAATGTCTATGACAATGTTAACTTTACTCATTATTATGGAAAGAAACAAAATGGGCAGATAAGCATATTCTACGCTGACATTTAAAAATGCTCAATTCAAAATGAACATTCCCTAGCAAGAAAATTTATTTTATATCACCACAAAAAATCAAACTGCGGCGTCATTTTCCCGATGACAAACAAAAAAGTTGTATGGTCGCGAATAATACATTCGTATAGCGTCACATCAGCGGAATATTCCCTTGGCATAAATGTGTGAAGTCTGTGGCACTTATGGAGAAGTAAACCTTCGCTCGAACACAAAAACAAATGAACGAACAGCTTTTTTTTTTTGATAAGATGTGCAATCGGAGACCCCTGGGGTGGTTGAAGAGTGTCAGGTCCGTCGCCAGACCAGATAGTAAAAGCTCAGGGGCTGAGGATAGAAAAGGCATATCTCCAAATTATTAAGTATAAATGTTGTCATGTAATTGTTAAAGACTTGATTACACCCAGGTTTATAAACCCATCATGATCATGAAGACACTGATCGGAAGGTAATGTGCAATACATTTCAATGGCGTTTTCAGTTTTTGCTAAATAATTATAAATATAAGCAAAATTTCAATGTATCTGGACAAATCAAAATATTGATAATATTATTTTCATCACAGAAATAATATATGATATGATAACTAAATTTGAAAAAAGCGGTTATGTTAAATGTATTGTATACTTTCAGTAGGCAAAATTTCCGGCCCCTACCTCTTATAGACTTTGAGAAAAACTGCCTTTTAAAATAACATTGATATAGAAAGGAGCGCAAATTTGTGACACGGCCTCTTAAGTGGAATATAAAAGTATTATCGGGCCCAGGCTTCAAGGCTGAGAAGCCGAGGAGTCGACTGCCATTTGGATTGTGATGTCACGACGGCCATCTTGGACTCAAAATTCCTCAAAAAGATTTAGAATTCCTAGAAATTTCCCTATTTCGAGGGAAAAAAATTCCCGGTTTGAGGGAGAATTTCCCATTTTATTCCTCAAAAATTAAAAATTTCGGAGTTCTAAAAACTACAAAAGACTTTTTCCTTAGAAAGAACCATAATCCCCCAAAGAAGCTTAAATTCCCCGACGCAAAGCCGCCCCTAAGCCACCGAGGTCATGACCTTGACTTTGACCATAAATATGTATTCTTTAATTTTTGACCAAAAATTCCGAAATCATTCCAAAGAAATTTAAAAATATTGCTTACTTCAAATGTTTAGTTACTTTATCGATTTTGGTCCTCGGTTAGATTCCCGGAAAGAGTAAACATATACGTTATTAAAAATATATTAAAAAAATTCTTAATACAAGTTTTTAAAAAATAATAAAAATATCTTACGTCACACCCACCATCTTAAATTATGATGTTACAGTTTCAATTTTCGTTTCGGCCTTAATTTTTTTGCTAGAATATCAGACAACAATTTTAAATTCATAAAAATTTTTACTATCAAATTTAAATAAAATAATTATTTTAAACACCGTTGCACTTTTTGGTACGCCCGCCATCTTAGATATGTATAATGTCATCGTTGCTCGTTTAGTTGCGGACGCCATCTTGGATTCTAAATCTTTGCAATTTTCGTTATGGCCGCCATCTTGAAAATCCATAATTTATGCTAGGAAATCGGGGAAAATTTTTAAATTTATGAAAAAATAATAATTTATATATAACACTACGCCATCGTTGATTGTGATGTCACGACCGCCATCATGAAAATCCGTAATTAATTAGCTAGAAAATTGGGGGAAAATTTATAACTTATAAAAATCAATTAATCAAATTTTAATAAAATGGTATTAAAACACGCACTTACATCATGGAGTCCTCGGTTCGAACCCAGTGAGGGCCAAAAAAAAGCGACAGATCCTTCCTCCTATGAAGCCGCCGGCAAACTGAACTCCCAACACTAATGCCAGGGTA
The DNA here is from genome assembly GCF_032445375.1 of Bacillus rossius redtenbacheri. Lineage (NCBI taxonomy): Eukaryota > Metazoa > Arthropoda > Insecta > Phasmatodea > Bacillidae > Bacillus > Bacillus rossius. Next base: position 32,156,995 of record NC_086339.1, on the reverse strand, counting down.
CATAAATATCACCAGCTAGTATGAACATCACGTCTGCCATCTTGTTTTCGTATGCTAGAGTGTGTTACTGCCATGTTAGTTTAATTTTTACCTGCTAGAGTGTAGTAATTATTTATTATTACTGTGGTGCCCGCCATCTTGAAATTTGGACATCATCTTGTAAATTCATAATTTTTAACTATAAATTCTTGATAAAATTCCAAAAATAATTTTTAAAAATCTGCAATTAATATACTATTTTATCGATCAATTCGAACCCCTGTTCGATACTTGATAGATTCAGAAAATAATTTTAGTTTAAAAATACTTTTATTTAATAAAATATGGTGGAAAGTCTTAAAAGCAGCTTAGTTTCCTAGCCAATCAGCCAGTAGCAATTCGATGAGGACATATTGACCACCATCTTGAAAATTCGTAATAACTTAGAAATTCGGACAAAATTCCAAAATTCATCGAAAAAATCACTCATTAATATAATAATATATTCGATAGATATCCGTCATTGGTTCGATAACTCATTAATAAATAAAATATTTTAGACAGAAAAAACTTATTTCCAACAGTCATTGGCTCCAAAAGTCAATGACTGTTGGAGCAATTGGAGCATTGGAGCAATTAGAGATTTCGAGCTCTTGGATTAACGGCCAGGCGGGTGGGAATAGCGCCGAAAAATCGATGCGTGCGAGATGGGATCATCGGCCGGGGGAAGAGCAGCGCCGACAAACAGATGCGTGCGAGATGGGATCATCGGCCGGCGGAAGAACAGCGCCGACAAACAGATGCGTGCGAGATGGGATCATCGGCCGGGGGAAGAGCAGCACCGACAAACAGATGCGTGCGAGATGGGATCATCGGCCGGGGGAAGAGCAGCACCGACAAACAGATGCGTGCGAGATGGGATCATCGGCCGGAGGTAGAGCAGTGCCGACAAACAGATGCGTGCGAGATGGGATCATCGGCCGGGGGAAGAGCAGCACCGACAAACAGATGCGTGCGAGATGGGATCATCGGCCGGGGGAAGAGCAGCGCCGACAAACAGATGCGTGCGAGATGGGATCATCGGCCGGGGGAAGAGCAGCGCCGACAAACAGATGCGTGCGAGATGGGATCATCGGCCGGGGGAAGAACAGCGCCGACAAACAGATGCGTGCGAGATGGGATCATCGGCCGGGGGAAGAGCAGCGCCGACAAACAGATGCGTGCGAGATGGGATCATCGGCCGGCGGAAGAACAGCGCCGACAAACAGATGCGTGCGAGATGGGATCATCGGCCGGGGGAAGAGCAGCGCCGACAAACAGATGCGTGCGAGATGGGATCATCGGCCGGGGGAAGAACAGCGCCGACAAACAGATGCGTGCGAGATGGGATCATCGGCCGGGGGAAGAGCAGCACCGACAAACAGATGCGTGCGAGATGGGATCATCGGCCGGAGGAAGAGCAGTGCCGACAAACAGATGCGTGCGAGATGGGATCATCGGCCGGGGGAAGAGCAGCACCGACAAACAGATGCGTGCGAGATGGGATCATCGGCCGGCGGAAGAACAGCGCCGACAAACAGATGCGTGCGAGATGGGATCATCGGCCGGGGGAAGAGCAGCACCGACAAACAGATGCGTGCGAGATGGGATCATCGGCCGGAGGAAGAGCAGCGCCGACAAACAGATGCGTGCGAGATGGGATCATCGGCCGGGGGAAGAGCAGCGCCGACAAACAGATGCGTGCGAGATGGGATCATCGGCCGGAGGAAGAGCAGCGCCGACAAACAGATGCGTGCGAGATGGGATCATCGGCCGGGGGAAGAGCAGCGCCGACAAACAGATGCGTGCGAGATGGGATCATCGGCCGGGGGAAGAGCAGCGCCGACAAACAGATGCGTGCGAGATGGGATCATCGGCCGGGGGAAGAGCAGCGCCGACAAACAGATGCGTGCGAGATGGGATCATCGGCCGGGGGAAGAGCAGCGCCGACAAACAGATGCGTGCGAGATGGGATCATCGGCCGGGGGAAGAGCAGCACCGACAAACAGATGCGTGCGAGTTGGGATCATCGGCCGGGGGAAGAGCAGCGCCGACAAACAGATGCGTGCGAGATGGGATCATCGTCCGGGGTAAGAGCAGCGCCGACAAACAGATGCGTGCGAGATGGGATCATCGTCCGGGGGAAGAGCAGCGCCGACAAACAGATGCGTGCGAGGTGGGATCATCGGCCGGGGGAAGAGCAGCACCGACAAACAGATGCGTGCGAGTTGGGATCATCGGCCGGGGGAAGAGCAGCGCCGACAAACAGATGCGTGCGAGATGGGATCATCGTCCGGGGTAAGAGCAGCGCTGACAAACAGATGCGTGCGAGATGGGATCATCGTCCGGGGGAAGAGCAGCGCCGACCAATCGATGCGTGCGAGATGGGTCGGCGCCTCGGCGCCTCGACGTCTATTCCGGGAAGCCGTGGCGTCCTGCCCTGCCCCTCGATCAGCCGATAACACTCGCCGCCTCCGAGAGATATCAACCTCGCGCAGGCTTTACTACTCGTTTAGGTGGTGGCGAGTTGAACAGTCATCATGCCCTCCAGTCACCGGTAGATATATATCGAATATCACGTTTGTGTTTGCAACCGGCTACGAAAAAAATTCTAAAACTAGATTTTCAAACAATTTTTCAATAACGCACATATGTTATTTAAAAAAAAAATACTTTTAATTTTTAATGACAAAGATATTTACTTATTTGACACAAAAACTTCAAATTTTATTCACTTCTATCAGTATTTCGGCAGGAATAATATACTATCTCCTAAAAAAAAACAATATATTTTTTTAAGAGAACTGCTAATGAATTTTAAATAGTGTCTTACCTATATACTTAACTACTCTCTACCCGAAATATGTGAATGTTTTGACATATCGTGGATCTTAAATGTTTTTTTGCCAACAGAAGGAACGTCTAACGGTGGACAAGTTTATTGTTAATGTGGATTTCGCCCTAAAGTGAACATTGGTCTTACGCCTCCGAGGTGCTGAAATTTTATTCTGTAATTAAATATTTCGAATTTTTCTATTTATTGTAGTTTTCTGTAAAGATATCAGATAGTTAGTACAGAGCGATTTAGATTCGTATAGCTGTGAAACCAATTATAGTTAATAAAATAAGGTATTTGAGATCAAATTTTTATTTTAATGTTTAATTTTTAATGGAAATATAAAAACAACATGGCGATATCGATTTGTTTTCCACCTTTGGGGTTGGGCATCCTGGCGCCTGAGGACCTTCGCAGGGAAGAGACGTTGGTAGGATTTCCATCCGCCCCTTCGACGCGATTGGTCCAGCCGGAGAACCTAAATCCTTATGGCTCCAGGCCGTTCACCCATTGGTCTTTGGTTCGACGTAATCTTTAAAGCTGGGTTAGCAATTAAAAAAAAAAAAATTCCAGTACAAAGCTGGCCAGGCACCCGACTTGGCACACGACCTGTGCGAAACCTTATCACAGTTGAAATATTACTGTTAATTTTAGCTAATGAAATTTTGCGATTTATCCGACATCTTGTGACTTTTGACCAGCAGTTTTTGAACACAGTTTTTCAACACATAAATTAAATTTTGGTTGCCTACAATTATTAGTCAACTATAATTCTAACCACCAAACAATTTTTAATTTTTACATTTACTGTTAGTGATTTTTCTAAATAATCACATTAATTTATTTTTAAGCAGGAATCACCTTATCATTGTAATATCTCGACGTTTTATGGCCACACTATGACTGATAAATATAAAAAGTTTTCAATTCCATCAAAATGGCACCCTGCTTTTCTCTCATTGGATGTTGAACCATGCGCCCGTAACAGAAATTAAACATATTATTTCCCCTCCCATGAAACGACCGTCGTACGCGCTGCTGTGAATCAGTAGGTTCGAAAACACGGCTGTCAAGTGTTGTGCACACGACAGTGTTGATGTTATTTATTCAAACTAAGAACAAAACCCGTATTGCCCAGGCCAACACATCTCACTTCCCTCCGTTGCCTAACCAAACATTTTTGACCTGATGATCAAGACAGTGTAGGTCTGCTCAAGAGCAGGTTGGGCTGCGGTGGAATAGCCCTGTTTGAGACAGGCTGTACCACTGAACAGTCAGTCGCGAGGTTTCTGCCAAGGCCGACCCAGTCGTTAAAAGGAGGGGTAAGCTTCCCCCCCCCTCCGGGGCACAGTATCCTATCACGGGCGCCTGAGTCATCCGCCCTGCGTCAGCACGCCCAGGCGTCGTCACTTCGCCTGTCTCAGTCACGCATTATCATACACCAGAGAGTCAGACTTCTGGGTACCCATTCTCAGACTACATCAGAGAGACAGGCTTCCGGGTACCTATTCTCATACACCAGAGAAACAGGCCTCAGGGTACCCATTCTCATACACCAGAGAAACAGGCCTCAGGGTACTCATTCTCAGACTACACAAGAGAGTTGGGCTTCCGGGTACTCATTCTCATACACCAGAGAGACAGGCTTCAGAGTACTCATTCTCAAACCACACCAGAGAGTCGGGATTCCGGGTACTCATTCTCATACACCAGAGAGACAGGCTTCAAGGTACCAATTCTCAAACACCAGAAAGACAGACTTCCGGGTACCCATTCTCATACACCAGAGAGTCAGACTTCTGGGTACCCATTCTTAGACTACATCAGAGAGACAGGCTTCCGGGTACCTATTCTCATACACCAGAGAAACAGGCCTCAGGGTACTCATTCTCAGACTACACAAGAGAGTTGGGCTTCCGGGTACTCATTCTCATACACCAGAGAGACAGGCTTCAGAGTACTCATTCTCAAACCACACCAGAGAGTCGGGATTCCGGGTACTCATTCTCATACACCAGAGAGACAGGCTTCAAGGTACCAATTCTCAAACACCAGAAAGACAGACTTCCGGGTACCCATTCTCATACACCAGAGAGACAGGCTTCAGAGTACTCATTCTCAAACCACACCAGAGAGTCGGGATTCCGGGTACTCATTCTCATACACCAGAGAGACAGGCTTCAAGGTACCAATTCTCAAACACCAGAAAGACAGACTTCCGGGTACCCATTCTCATACACCAGAGAGACAGGCTTCAGAGTACTCATTCTCAAACCACACCAGAGAGTCGGGATTCCGGGTACTCATTCTCATACACCAGAGAGACAGGCTTCAAGGTACCAATTCTCAAACACCAGAGAGACAGGCTTCAAGGTACCAATTCTCAAACACCAGAGAGACAGGCTTCAGAGTACTCATTCTCAGACTACACCAGAGAGTCAGGCTTCCGGGTACCCATTCTCATACACCAAACAGACAGGCTTTTGGGTACTTATTCTCAGACCACACCAGAGAGTCCGGCTTCTGGGTACTCTTTCTCACACCACTCCAGAGAGTTGATACTATAAGGAGCAGCGTAGGGATCGCTTGCGCTTGAAAAAAAAATATTTGTGAAACGGGGATGATAAACATAATACTAATGGTAATTTTTTTTTACATTATTATGTTTTCCGCTAATTTAATGTAAACAGGCCCAGACCACCTAGTGATTTCGAACTTACAGTTTAACACTGCATACACGTCATTGGATTATTATTGACCAGAGTGTATTGCTGAAAGGAAACAGAAAATGATCGACTAGAGAAACATTCTTTTTTGATGTGGTTCCTCACCAGTTCAGTTATTATTTTTCCCCGCCCCCGCTCCCGCCCCCGCCCCCGCCCCCGCCCATTGTAACAACCCGAACTAAACCCTCGGGCCGCAGATTTTATAGGTGACTCCTGAGGGAGTTCAACAGATTTTCCCGCAGCCCAACGGTGAAACGGGCAATTATTCCAAGTTCAGAAAGAAACGTAGTGATTGCTGTGAGCTTGTGGATTTTCTCCATGCACTCCCGACTCCCCTGCCATTGAATTCCGTTACTCCTGCATTGTAATGACCTCTATATATACTAAACGTTAAACTATTTATTCGCTATTCTCTGTCCGTTAAAATCATCAGTAATATTAAGAGAAAACTCGATAAAGTATTTGGTTGATTATATATATATATATATATATATATATATATATATATAACTAATTCCTTGTGTGTGTGTGTGTGTGTATTTTACTGCCGCTGAACGCGAGTATGTTTTCGTTAGCTTGTCGAATAGCGATTACTTTGAACTAATAAAAAAACTCATCGATTCGTTTATTTAAAGTTCTTCAAACGAGCTGTGTTCCAAAAGTTGTTTATTTTATTTAAAATTAACGATTCAGTAAAAACAATACATTTTTTTAAAGAGAAATTGTTTTTTTACAATAGGTAGAGTAATATCAGTATCACAGATTAAGATTAACGGAAGTTAATAATGCGTGTAACCTATTTAACGTATGTAACGAATATTTATCAATGTCGCGTTTTTTTTTAAAGTTTTAATTGCAACATATTTTACAGCCGGTTACAGATGGCATACGTTTGCATACTTTTGCATACTTTGGCAAACATTCGTAATTTTCACAGATCTTAATTCGCAACTCGAAACTCTGAGGCTGGATACGGCGCGGCGTTAGCAATGGAATTGTGACAAAATTGTATAGACGTTTACAATGTGTTATGTAAAATATTTTAGCTATCGTAAACCCATAAATTCGTTCTTATATTCCATTGAAGACATGGACAGACACTAGTTTCAAATAGTAGAGTACCTTAAAAATTTCCTATCTCTCTGTGAAGTTTTGCTTCTAACGCGTGAGGCGGCCAAGAAACCGTGTCTTTTTTTTTTCAAATCTATTTCGTCTACTGTTTTGCATCTTTCATCGGACAGCAAATAAACAACCATCGAGAAGAGTAACCAAGCGTTATTTTTGGCGAACTATACATGGTTAGAAATTACATTAAATTTACGGTCTCTGATAACTGGATTTTCATAGAAACAACGCAATAATTCTGCGATCCCTATTAAACAGGTTAAACACGAGGAACAAAAGTAATTTTGATACGAACGTACAACAGGTTCAACAGGCATGTGATAGGAATAAGGGTGTTTTTTCTGTGAACTTAAACTTGGAGACGATTCTTATTAGTTTATGTTAAAAGTAAGTAAATTTAATAGCCGCAGATTTTTTTTTTTCGAAGATGCGCGTGATTTACGGTTGTCCCTGGATAATTTGTACCCATCAGTTCTTCGCTAATTGAATGTGAGAATTTTGAACCGCGTAACTGGGTTTGGGTGGGTTTTTGTATAGCAGCTAGTGAATTAGCGGGAGAGTTGCTGGGGAACTCTCGCAGTACACAGAAAATAATTTTCTGCACTTTCATGAAAGATTACTTTGGAAAAAAACTCCAAGAAATAGTTTGTAATACTACAATAGGATAGATATTGTATCTTTGTACAACACATGGCTATCGTTATTTTTGCTCATATGAAATAGGTTTTTCGATATAATACCGCGTATTTCTTGCGAAAATAGGCGCATAATTTAAAATTTTAATTGATGTGTTGTTCAAGTATAATTTTTTTGTAAACCATGAAAAAAATAAAAATTGTACTGTATTTTTTGTTTTTCAGTGCTTATTAATATGCGCAGTTATTGCTGGAAAGCTATGTAGGGAACGGTTGGAGGTACTGGGATAACACAAGCCAGAAATGCCCGGGTAAGAATCCGAATCCAGTGTTACTGCGAACACTATTTTCTAGTGATAGAGCTGTGTTCATGTAAATATATAAATATACAAACATCTGTAATTTTACATGAATATATCTGTACCATTTACAAAAAAAAATTGGTTGTCTGTAAAGTCAGTTTTGGACGATAGTTTAACGTGACAACGTCATAACAAAACATTTGATGAAATGATTGCATACTTTTATGAAAAAAATTCAAACAATTTTATTGAATTATCACTATTTTGTATGGATACAAAGAATGAATGAAATGAAATCTACAATTTAATTGATGAATTTACTTTTATTTGCACTCATTAATTCAAATATGTTTATTCCTTGAACGAAGATATTATTTTAACTATAACTTTTATACATGTTTGCTATTTAACTTCTTCCAATCTGTGTTATTCTGTTAAGGATAGGATGATGATAGGAAAAGTAGGAAACGAATGGGAGTGTTTGAATTTTAATGTGCCTCGAAAAAGTCAAATCGATGGTTTTTCCAATCGAGTGGAAGAGAGATAGATGCGGCGCAAACGTACAATGAGCGTAACGAGACACAGCGTAACGGGACAATGTGCGTAACGGGACACTTTTTCGTGAGTGCAGCTGGCGTTCATCGATTTATTAGACATCACGTAAAAAAAAATATATATATATATATATATCAGCGTACGATGACAGTTCGAGCGATGCGGATCCCGTAAAACCAGCCGTGTACATGTTGTGACCCCCCCCCCCCCCCCCTTTTTACGACTACTCAGTGACTGGCGGTTGTGGGTTGATAGCGGAGACTCGCTCCGCCGATAACACGTACCGCAGTCCGTGATTACGAACCAACATGCGGAGTGCATTTCCTTGTAACACACGTCACTCCGTGAGCCACGGCGTAAATCGACGACGTCAAAGAGCAAGCGACCACTAAATAGTTTACGTATATGATATATAAACTACATTAACAATTAGAAATGACTTATTTGGTTTCACAGATATTTTAAATATTTACTGTCAGAATTTTTACTTTTTTTTTGTCAGTCATTTGAGGTTTTCGCTGTTTTGTTTCACGATTTAACATTTATTTTCGTCGTCAGTTTTTGTCAAAAAGAGGTGCATTACCGTTGCTCTTATGGAGCCATTGGTTAACAAAATAAAACTACTACATTACAAGAACCTAACATTAATTCAGTTTTAATAGGTTTTGCTTAACACTCTCGACTGTTTTTTTTTTTTGCTGAATATTCTTTAGACCAATTTTCTTAGAGTGCACAACGCTCTAAGTAATTTCATTTAAATCGAACATGTGAACAATAAATTGATCTAGAAGAAATAACCGAGTTGAAACTGTCACCGCTCCAGGTTCAAACGCATACACTGTAATTTTTTTTTGTAAATTAAACTGAAATGTTTATGTAAATTTAAAGATATTTGTTAATTTGTACAGTTAGATGAAAAATAAATCTATCACTATAAAATTGTGTTCACAGTAATACTGGGTTCGGATTCTCACCCACAAAAATAGATGCTTTTGTATTGTCCCAGTACCTCCAGTAGTTAAAAGTTATTTGTAAACCGTTCACTGAATAGATTTTCCAATATTGGCTGCGCACATTAATAAATATAATAAAATAAACCAAATAAAGTCCAATGTTTTTATTATTATATGTTTTCCATGGTTAAAACAAAAAAAAAATTGTTTGAATGAAACCGCGGTACAGAGTTTCCATTTGTATCAGTAAAAAAAAAAAAAAAACTATTTATTTGCGACTGGTTCCCAAAGGATTCTTTTGTAAAAGTACAGATTTTTTTTTTCGATATCTCCACGAACCTCGTGCCTCACGTAGCAGACGGGAACTAGTGTCGACGGGGAAGCCTAAGATGTACATCAAGTTCTGTCCCTGCGCGAACACGCCCGAATATTCACCTCCGGCCAACCTCGGGTTTATTTATATATACATTTATATTTCTCTGTTTTATTTTAATGTAGCTATACTAACCTAACTAACCGTCCATAGTGTTTTAAAGTGTTTTAAATGTAGCTAACCTAACCGACCACTTTTAATATTAAAATTCATTTATCCTGCGCAAAAAAATGAAACAAATCCCTGAGGTTGGCCGAAGGTGAATATTCGGGCGTGTTCGGACAGGGACAGAACTTGGTGTACATCTTATGTCTCCCGTGTCGACGGCCAGGGGACCCATTTCGGCGCAAGTAGACCCGCGCGCTCCTCTTAGCGCCAATCACGCGCCTGTGTTCGCAATTAGCGCGGCCTGGAAGGCTGTTCCCCCCCCCCCTCGACCCCTCGACCCCTCCCAAGACTCTTTCACCGGCGCGGCCGAGGGGAAGCCTTCTTTTCACAGACGAGACAGACAAACGACCGATCGTGCATCTTCGGTTTTTTTTTTTGTTCATTGTAAAACGTTAGGTTAGCTACATCATAAATACTTTAAAACATTGTGGACGGTTGATTTGGTTAGGATAGCTACATTAAAGAAACTGTGAAATATCATGTAAACGGTTTCCTAGCCCTGGATAGCTACATATTAAAAAAGTAATTTGCTAAGAAAACATAAAATGATTTTTACAGTGTTTTTAATGTAGCTATACTTACCTAATATAACCAACCATCCACAATGTTTTAAAGTATTTATAATGTAGCTAACCTATCCTAATCGACTGAGGTGCCCACCCCCCTCCCCCCAAACACTATGACTCACCCCCCCTAACCTAATGATGTTCTCCCCCCCCTTCCCGAAATTTTTTATGCCATTTTCTCAATGATTTACTCAATTATTTTATAATATTATACTTTTTTAGTATTATATTTTATCACATTTTGCATTTATTTAAACTGATTTTCTAATAATAATTTTGGTCATATCAGGTAATATTTCCATCCTGAACCGACAGATAACTGCTTTTGTTGAGGAAAGTGCGGGGTTGCCAATTTGATTTACAAGATCCCTTTCAATTATCAAAGCACCAGAAATGTATTTTCACATTAGAAGCTATAATTATGTAAATAAAATATACATTTTTCTTGTTTTTTAACCACCCCCCCCCCCCTGAAATTTTAATGACGCAGTCTGCGTCGTTACCCCCCCCTTGTGGGCACCCCTGTAATCGACCGCAAAATTTAATGCCACACCGGTTTATACAATGAGATAGAACGGAAAAAAAGCGACATGAACTTCGGGGAACTTCGGGTGTGGCTCTCTCGTCTGTGAAATGATGGCTTCCCGCGGCCGAGGCACCGGGAGAACGTCCAGCAGCAGCAGAAGATGTCGCAGTAACACAACACGAGATGTAGCACTGGCGAAGCGCGACTGGACACTTTCACACGTCATTGCTTTCCACGCCGCCAGATGCCACTACTGAAGTGCCCCGCCTCGTCAGGAGTGTGTGTGTGTCAGTGAGGCGGGATGATAAGCGCGACACTCGCTGGTGCTTCTAGCGCTGTGTCGCCTCTAAGCGCAAGGCTCTTGAACTGAAGCGCAGTCTTCTCGTCGTCACATGATAACCAGTGAAATTCGAATGGTGACCGTAAAATTATACTGCGGAGAAATTAAGATGAAGGAGTAATGCAAGTCGCTTAAGGGCCCCGCCTACCGGGGCACACATACAGTGTGCTGAGCTTCAGGAAAAACAACGCGATTTCAAAACTACTCAAGATACGAAAAGCATTTAATTGTTCGCTGAGGGCCGAAAAGTACTTTCGATTTCGGATTAAGTTTTTAAGCAGTATTTTTAGAAGTGTTAAAATTGCTAAAACGCATGTTTTCAGAGTAATTTTTAGGCGTAAAACAACCGGTACAGTTTCTTGAAAGCACTTAAGGGACTTGTATTACCCCTTTATCTTCATTTCTCGGCCATATAATGACACGGTCACCGCTCAAATTTCACAGTTATCATGTGACGACGAGAAGACTGCGCGCCAGTTCAGAGCCTTGCGCTTAGAGGCTACACCGCGCTAGAAATACCAGCGAGTGTCGCGCTTATCATCCCGCCTCATTAACACACATACACCCCTGACGAGGCGGGCCCCTTAAGTGCTTTCAAGAATCTGTAACGGTTGTTTTTGCGCTTAACAATTACTCTGTAAACATGCGTGTTTTAGCCGTTTAAACTCTTCTAAAAAAATACAGTTTAAAAACTTAATCCGAAATCAAAAGTACTTTTCGGTCCTCGCCGAACTCTTAAATCCATTTCGTAAGCAGACCCCACTGGGATATCGTGAGTAGTTTCGAATTCGCGTTGTTTTTTCCTGAAGCTCTGCACACCGTGTGTGTGTCCGGGTAGGCGGCGCACGTACTTGGAAAATCAAAAAACCGCAGGCACACTCCACGCCGTTAGGTTCTCTGCAGTGGCTTGTCTCGCGTGTTGCGCGATATCGTCCCTATTGCTGTACTTGGCAGCAGTTAACTTCCGCAGGAGACCTCGAAGGTCTCCCGTCCACCGTTCTGCGTGCAAACAGTGCCGTAGCCTGGATTTTGTGAAGGAGGGAGTCCAGTACAGTCATCACATCATTTTTTTTCTTCAAATGACTAAAAGTGTTGTCCTTCATAATTGAATTTTAAAAGAACACTCATTACCATGCTAAAATCACAGGGAATAGTAAATTTTTTTACAATTCCAACGTTTACAAAATAAATTAAGAATAGATTTTGCTCGAAAAAAGAACATTTTGGGTTTTTATTTAATTTATAATATTTTGTTTTTAAGTCAAATATTTATTTATTTAGTTGAAAGAAATAATGTTATTAATGTTATTAGAATGTTATTAGAAACAGAAGGGAAAAAAACGCCTGTTAGGTTAGGATGAAAGACGTGCTAACGTTAACAACCTTTGCAAATCGGTATTAAATAGAGACTACGTGAGAACACAATTCTTGTCGCTTCTGTGTATGAGGCATGTCGGGCTGTAGTGGAGAGGAAATACGTATTGCAGCCCACCAATGTGGACAATACCCTACCAAAATATTTTCTCTGTAGCCTCACGTAGTTTAATTGCTGTAATTGTCTTATTCTGTCATCACTACTTTTTCTTTCTATTAAATCCTGGAAGTGGGAGAGCCCGGACCCACGGACCCCCCCCCCCCCCTGCGATCATTCGGCTACGTCCCTCCTGTAAGCCGCTTGCCGTTCGCATTTTTTTTTAACGGCCGCCAGGTTGCAGCACTGCGCTGGCGGCGGTTTTAGTTTGTAGTTCGCGCAGGGTTCATCGCTATTGTTGGTTTTCATCTCAGTAAGTACTACGGTGATTCCGGTTTTCTAGCGTATGTTATTGAACATTAATCTCTCTGGCATATTTCCGTAATGATTTTAGGGAAAGACCAACTCTCAACTATTACAGAAGGTTTTAAATACATTGTTAGGAAAAAAAAGTTAAATTTTAGACGGAAATTTTTAACGAAGTATTAACCCGAAATAAACGAAGACTTATTCGTAATATCAAATAACTGGCGGCTTCTCCAAGAAACTAACCCCCCCCCCCCCCAACTTCCGAGTTATGTGTTACGTTTCGGACACATGCGGGAGAAATGAAAAGATTCTTTTATTAAACTCAAAAAAGTTCGTAAATGTATTGTTACTATTTTAAGATATTTATTGTTGATTCATGATCAAACACAGTAAACTTACGAAGATAACTGTAAATTAACGAAAATCCCTGGATGATTTGTAACTTCGTAAGTTTCAGGTGAAGATTTCTAACAATGTACTATTTGTACTGTATATTAATTGTTATTATTCTCTCTTAACAATATGGGCGTTAGATAATGTGGCATAACCGCTAATCCGGCATTAAAGACCTTTCGCTGTACGAGGGCTCCCCGAGGCCACATCCGTGCCAATGATGGAGGTGTCCCACGTTTCGGCATGCTTTGTTTACAGCCATCTTCAAGGGCAATTAGCACCACTACCAGAACACCAGGCGTACAGTTGTTAATCGCCCTTGAAGATGACTGCTAAAAAAAAGCATGCCGAAACGTCGGCACGTCATCATTTACACATACGTGGCCATAACCCAAAAGTCTAGAATTAGTTGATGCGAGAGAATATTATCGCGCTCGAGTGCAATGAAATGTTTTCATTATTGGATTAGCGTAGACCCGGGAATTTCGCGGGGTTTTCTTGGGCTTTGGGTCGTATTTAAAGTCATAGGTATGCTCAACCCATGTTTGTTTCCCCATTGGTTGATTTCTTAGCGAGAACATTTTCATTCTTGTTAAATTGGCACTACCTGATTCACTTACTCCTCTCGTAGCGGGGCATCGTTGGCTCACGGTCGTGGAGGGGCGTATCCAGATAACTGCGGTCCAATCATGAACACAGTGCGAGAGTGTGAAGGTTTTCATTCTAGCTTACGACTAAATGAATGCCTGAAATTTCCGTGTCCCTACGGATTAGCGATTAGGGCATATTTTTGCCTTAACGTCAGTATAGTTTTAACGGGAATACGAAAGTAAAATCAATTAGAACCATAGCAGTTGTGCCCACGTGGAGGCAGAGGATTGCCACTTGGTGCGGAGAGGCTATGTATTCACATCTTTGCACCCTTTCCGCGAACCTGTTGGATCATGTCTCGGATACTAGAGCCGGCAACAGCTCCGACACCTCAGACGACAATCACCTTCTTCGCAGGGTCAGGCCCACTCCCACGACAGCCGGAATAAAAAATCTAAAACGCAAGCGGGTCTACCGGTTCCGGATTACTGATTGGCGGATGAAAGACATTTTCGCGGAGTGGCCAGAACCCAAAACGTAGGGCCCCCACCTAGCTCGGGCACGCACACGGTGCGCGGAGCTTCAGGAAAAACAACGCGATTTCAAAAACGACAAGATATCCGAGTGGGGTTTGTCTACGAAAAGCATTTAAGAACTTGCTGGGGACCGATAATTAGTTTTGTTTCCGGATTAAGTTTTTTTTAAAACTGTGTATTTAGAATAACAGCATCACAGTACGTTTTTCAGCCAAAATTTACCACTCAAAACTAAAGCAATTTTTTTTGTGATGAGTGCCATAATTACTTTATGGTACGTGCGATATTTTTTAACTTTATCAACCATGTCATAAACATTATTTTTTCTAAAGTAAGTTAAAGTATCACATCAAATCATAACATAAAAAATTTAAAATTAAATAAATTAGTAGATACATGTTCAGACACTACCAGGGGGAAAAAAAATTACCGTATTTAAATATTAGAGCAATTTACATCATCAGTTAGGGCTGACGTGTCGCTGCCACGTTATCTAGCGACCGGGTCAGTTTTGTTCGGGTGTACGTGTCATATGTAGAGACCTGCAAAATTCGCGGATTCAATGACCTCCAGGATAGACTCTACTACACTCTACACACTCAGGCAAATGCCAACTGTTCATTGGCTGCTGACATGTGAGTCGTCTCGACCGAGCGTCTGTGATTCGACACTTCTATGAGTGAGGGTCTCTAATTGGCCCTCAGTCCTCCAGATTAACAGTGAACCAGTGGTAGAAGCAGCGCTAAGGTATAATTATTTGAATTGTAGCATATCACGAAATGAATCCGCGAATTTTACAGGTCTCTAGTCATATGGTTGTAACAAGCTCGTAATAATGACCTAGTGGTTTTTGCGTGCAACGCGCGCTGCCCGCATTTGCCGGCCGAACGGGCCGTCCCGTAAATAGCCCGAGGCCTTGGGGGGGGGGGGGGGGGGGTGCAGGCAGCGGGCCGTGTTAATTACGCCAGTAGCCAGTAGATTACCCCCGAGCTGCGCCCGACGCGCAAAACCCTCCTCTCGTGACGTCATTGCGGCCGCTCGTCACCTACAAAAATAAATCGTTACAAAAAAAAATAATTACTAAAAAAATAGCCTTGAAGTACGCACGAATTTTTTTTTTTTTCTCTCTCTCTCTCTGCCCTCTTACGAAAGATTCCTTTGGAAACCATTTGACAAGAAATAGTTTGTGATACTGCAAGAAAGATTTTGTAACTTTGTTCAACACACGGCAACACACGAAATACGTTTCTCGAGGACAACACAAAGCATAAATGCCCGGGAAAAGAATCCGAGTCCGATATTACTGGGAGTATTTTTTTTTAACGACACATTTGGTTTAATGTAAAAATTTACAAACATTTATAATATTACTTAATTATTTCAGTTACATTTACAAAAAAAAAAATTACAGTGCACATTCTTAGAAATATCTCGCCTAAAATTACGAAGAGGTTACAAATAATTAAGACATCTTCTTAAATATACTGGTACTTTGTTTCCGTTCTTCAAACATGTACTCAGAAGAATCATTCTACTGTTTTAAAGAATAATGAAAACTTTGATAAGTCTAAACAACATATAATTATATAAAAAAAATATAAATGGAACAGTAATATTTTTGTAAAGGTACATTATGTTTGTAAATGTGTACATTTACATGAAAAAACTGTATCCCTACAAAACAGTGTTCGCAGTAATCAGGTTTGGCTGATTTAAACCAGAAACAAACAATGGTTTAAACCATGGTTTAAATAAAATGATGTTAAAAAACAAATGTTTTAAATGTATTTTTAAACATAATATCTTAATAAATTCCAATGAAAGGTATAATTTCACTCAAATAACAAGACTTTGCTCTTTAATTATTTTGTGATGCAGGAACAAATAATTATATACTAATCAAGATCTTATTTAAATTATCTGAATAAGTTGTAAATTATACTCAGCTAAATAATTCTCTAAAACTAAATAATAACTAAATTGTAGTCAAAAGTGTAAAAAAGAGAAAGAAACAAATTTATTATTGAAACCAAAAATCCTATTTATTGGGAAATTCCTGGCTGTACTGTAAATCCCCTTTATGTGGGAAACATCCATTCTATGGAGAATTCTCTTCCTGTGGAGAAATAATCGGTAATATCTTACGTCGTGGATTTTCCGCAAATTAAAAATAAAATTACGAAAATACCATTTTCCTGCACTAAAGACGTTCCTGTATTTACGCCGAAACAGCGTTAATAAATTCCTACTAATTTCTGAGAAATCCCATTATTTTAGCTCACATTTCAATATCTGTGCACTGCCGCTGTCGCCGCCATTAATTGTTTACCAGTGTCGGTTTGTGTTGATTTTTTGCGAGCGGGGAGGGGGTGTGTATGTTCGTGGCCGGGAACTAAAAATTTTTGCCCAGTTTATTATCGTATTTCCTTTAAAACTTCACTGTTTCAATTGTAATTCGAGGCCCACGGCTGTCAAAGGAAAAAAAAAAAACTAAGGGTCCAGGGGCAAAAAAAAAAAGAAGAGTTTAAGCCTCCTCGCCATTATTTAGCGTAACGCACAACTTTTCAAACGCTTCACAATGATTAAAAAATAATTAAGACTCATGCTACTGTAGCCATAGCTGTGAATGTGACTTTAGCGTACCTATCGTTTAATTGTAAGGTTTCCAGTGACTTATAATTTCCTACTCTAAAAGTGTAAACTCATGCCTAATCTTAATCGTTGGAAAAGGGGGGGGGGGGAGGGTATAATGCCTGGGTCCTGGGGCTTTAGGCCACTCCACCCCTCGCTTCCTCTTTCTAAGGCCCAGTCGAGGACATAAAAAAAAAGGAAGGGCTGGTGGCACTCAAGCCCCAAGACCTCCTACTCCTTCTTCAATCCGCCCTCCTGACGGTGTTTATTGCTACTGCGGACGAGTTGAACGGTGTTTCCGGCTGTTCCGTCGGCGCCTCCATTCACGATCCTCCCCCCCCCCCCCAAGAGAGTGTGTGTGTGTGTGTGTGTGTGTGTTGGCAACACTGCCCGCAGCGTGTTTGAGAGTTTTGCAGCGTCGGCATCTCGCGCCCGGCTCCCACGCGAATCACTCCTGTAATAGACGGGAGTGGTCTTCCTCTCCACGACATCGCCCCGCCGACAGTTGGGTCGGGGGGGGGGGGGGTGATGTATGCGACGCCCGCCGCTGTCTCCTCGCAATGGCGGCTTCAGGATGACTTTTCGGGAAGGGGCTATCGCACAAAGAAAGTGAAAATGAAAGTTGGCCAGATATTGGCCTTGGAATGTTATTTACAAATTACAGGTTTCAAATACAACAACCTTATTAGCTCCATGCAACTGTTGGCGAGATTAAAGTTTAACATGTGAAATTAAATATTTGAGTAAACATATAAATATACACTAATCAAATAAAATTGGTCTCGGGAGGGGCTGTCGCCCCCACTGCCCCACTTCCCTTTTGGAACCGCGCTTGTCTCCTCGTAGTGCGCAGGGCGACCGCGAGAGTTCAGCAACAGCATTGAATATATATATTCAATGGCAACAGCCACGTAATTACGTGGCGGAGGATCATGGCCCCCGCAAGGGTGGGGCTGGGTAAACCCCTGGGTCCAGTGCGCGGGCCCAACCTAATTTTATTTTTTCCGTAACTATTTTCATTTTTTATCTCAGCGTGTGAAATAAATGTACATACTCGCTGTTGTTATTTTAAAAAGTAACACAATTTCATACATAAAGCTTAGTTCGAACTTATAAAATAGTCAGGGGTGCCCACAAGGGAGGGGGGGGGGGGGTAACGACGCAGACTGCGTCATTAAAATTTCAGGGGAAGGGGGTGGTTAAAAGACGGGAAAAATGTATATATTATTTACATAATTATAGATTCTAATGTGAAAATACGATTCTGGTGCTTTGATAATTGAAAGGGATCTTGTAAATCAAATTGGCAACCCCGCACTTTCCTCAACAGAAGCAGTTTGGCATCTGTCGGTTCAGGATGGAAATATTACCTGATATGCCCAAATTTATTATTATAAAATCAGTTTAAATAAATGCAAAATGTGATAAAATATAATACTAAAAAAGTATAATATTATAAAATAATTGAGTAAATCATTGAGAAAATGGCATAAAAAAATTCGGGGGGGGGGGGGGGGCGCATCATTAGTTTAGGGGGGGGGGGGGTGAGTCATAGTGTTTGGGGGGGGGGCACCTCTGAAATAGTAACCATAATTACACCCTGGATTTTCATGTTAAATAACATTCTAAAAAGAGTTTAGGTAAGAAATAACCATGCAATTATAATGTAGCACGTGACTAAAATTGTGGGGGGCATTGGAGGGGGGGGGGGCGTCTCCGATCCTGGGTCTAGGGCCCGTAATCGAATGTGGGGGCCATGCGGAGGATTGCAGGTAAAGGCGTAGTGCAAGGAACTTGAGTGCTTTCAAACATTCATCGAGAACACACGCATTTCAGCCATTTTTTTACTCTCCTTAAGATACACTTCAGAAAAATGAATTACGGAAAAACATATTTACGTCCTCAGCGTATTATTAAATGCTTTTCGAGAAAATTCACAACTCGGATACACTTTAATTATTATTTTTTTTTTGTAAATGAAACAGGAATATTCATGTAAATTGGTACATTTGCATGGAAACAAATGTATCGCTACAAAATAGTGTTCGCAGTTACACTGGGTTCGGATTCTTCCCCCGGGCATTTATGCTTTGTGTTGTCCCATTACCTCCAATAGGAGTTAAATTTATTTGTAAACTGTTATCTGAAGATATTTCAGGTATTAAAGCGCACATAATAAGCTTGATACAAACAAAATAATGTCAAATTGTTGAATATTTAGTTACATTTTCTATGGTTAAATAAAATATGTTTGAATGAAACATCACTTAATATATAATATTATATGTCAATTTTCGTAAGAAATACTCAGTATTCTCGAAAAAACCGTATTTCATGTGTGCAAAAATTACCAGTCATGTGTGTTTTTTTTTACAAAGGTACAATATCTTTCTTGTAATATTACAAACTATCTGGTTTGCAAAGGAATATTTTTGTAAATGTTCAGAAAAATTTTTTTATTGACGTGATAACGTCTAATAAATCGATGAACGCCGGCTGCACGCACGAAAAAGTGTCCCGTTACGCACATTGTTCCGTTACGCTGTGTCCCGTTACGCTCATTGTACGCTTGCGCCGCATCTATCTCTCTTCCACTCGACTGTTTATAAAGTGAAGTGAAAAGTTAATGTGGTTTTCATTGCTTATTACAACAATAATTTCGGCAATAAAGGTTAATTATTCTTGCATTTTAAAAATCTTATTACTAGTATAATTTCAAGTATTTATTCTTTTATTATTAAAATAAAAAATGATTCACTTTTATTCATAAAAGTATGCAATAATTTCATCAATGTTTTGTTATGACGTTGTCACGTTAAACTATCGTCCGTAAACCGACTTTACAGACAACCATTTTTTTTTTTTTCGTGTGCATTTTGAGCAGTTTTCTAATCGCGTGGTTGCTCTTGCACGCTTCTTCCAAGTCGAGTCAGGAGGAACTAGTGGTGTGTCCTGAGGGCGGCCCTGAGGAGATCGTGCGCCGAGCATCGACCTGCAGTCCGAGGCTGCCGTGTGCGTGCATGGTCCGGAGAGGGCTGAGGTCAACGACACGGAACACGCGAATCAAACCCCTCGTCGCCTCCTTCAGAAACAACCCACGAGCCGGTCTGCACGGAAACATTTATGTACTTTTGCAAAAGATTCCATTGGAAAACAATTGCCGAGAAATATCTACAAGAAAGATATCGCAACTATGTAAACGACATGGCTACGGTAATTTTTGCATTCATAAAATACTTTTTTTTTTTCTCTCTTTCTAGATAATACTAAGAATTTCTCACGAAAATTAGCGCATAGTAATAGTATGTATATGGGGCTCCTGCCTTGGAACCTACAATTCCGATGACGTCACGGCGGCCATCTTGGATGACTTTGACCTTGACCTTCAAAATTTGTCCAAAATTCGCCGAAATTTGCCAAAGTTTCCAGATTTTTATTTCGACGCTATTGAAACGACACTATTTCAGTTCAGCAATCGAATCATATAGGGCCACATGCTACTTTATTGTCAGATTTATTTTTATTGTGACGCTACAGTCTCGAAAAAAATTCTGAGTTGAAAAATTATTCATTTTCACCCTAAAAATACCCTAAAATATATTTTCTTCCATAAAATTCCCTTTTTAAATCTCTCTCTCCCCCCACCCCCCCCCCCCCCCTCCACCCGCGCGCACACACACACACACACACATTTGTGAGGAAAACCCTCAAGTTCGCATCACCGATTGTAAACGACTTGGTGTGGTTGTCAGTGAAAATAAACCCCATTTGTTGCTTTGCAAGTGATGGTTGGGTGTGCTTTTTAGACAATTTACAATTTACACGACACAGACTGTACCTTCGTTAGCGCGAGACGGAGCTGCTGCCTGTTTTGAGCGGAACTCTCTCTCTCTCTCTCTCTCTCTCTCTGTCTCTCTCCCTTTTTTCCTTATTGCCGGCCGGCTAGTCCTTTTGGTCGAGTCATGGTAGTAACGAGAAACCTAAGATTCACTGAACCCAAGACAGACGCCTGAATAATCCATCTTCGTATATCGTAGAGACATTATTTTTGACATTTTAATAGTACGAGGATAGATTCAAGATTTTTTTTGAACATACTCCATTGCTGGTTACACTGTACGTCATAGGAACCCTCAGTAAATAATAATAATATACAAGCAAATATGTATGTTTGAGTTCTCAGTTCCTGAAATATCTTAATTGTTATCTTATGTTAAGTATCATCGTTGGGTTTGTCTTTTTTGTCAGTATGTTGTCCAAAGTCTTTATTTGCTGTCTTTGTTGCTGTTGCCTCGTCGTTGTTACCCGCTGTGTTCGCATGTGCTGTTGAGTAATTCTTTCCATGGAATTTTTGTGGTTTTTAATTCTTTTGACATCGGCTCTTTTTAGCTTGTTTTTAGTGTGTGTAGCATGATCATATTTTTTTTGCATATTCATCTTTTTCTACTGTTATTGAGGTTTATTATGTCACCAACGGCGTAACCAGCAATGGCGAATGCAAAAAAAAAAAAAACTTCTAATCAACCTTCTCCAGTGCAAACACCATTCAAAGAAAGTAATTTTTTTTACGCTAAAATTCGTTCTTTATTTGTGTTTTCCGGGAGTGTAACTTTTCACACGTCTATAGGTAATCGAAACCAAAATGAAGGGAGTTTGTTAGGTTTGGTCAGTTATATTGATGAAACGTAAACTCGTTATTATGATACGATCATTTTCGCGAAAATTCGTTTCATAGCGACATATTTTTTTGGGCGGTCGACTATCGCTCGTCTACATGATCGTAACTGAAAAGTAAAAAATGCTGGTTTCTAAAATTACCCTGAAGTCGGGCAAACATGAAGGGTTTTTTCAAAATGATTGTCCGAAAAAGTCTGCACTTAAAACACGAGTCACGAGCGAGCCGCGAACTTGGGAAAGACGTTCGCGGAGTGATCGGGGGTCGGTGAATTTCCAGGCTTCTCCCCTCGGAGGTGTGTTAGTTGGTTGGGGGTTGATGCGAGGGGGAGGGGACGGTGGACGCCCCTTGGGGGGGGGGGGGGGGCGAGGCCTCCTTGTTACCCGGCGGCCTGGCCTTGGAGACCCGGGGCGATGCTCCTCGGTTCCGCCGCGCGCAGTCATCCGCCCCGTCGCGTCGTTGCTCGGGCAGCCTTCTTTTCACAGGCGAGAGAGCCAAACTCCCGATCGTGCACCTTCGGAGTTTTTTTTTTGGTTCATTGCAAATAAATATGGCGGTGTTGATAAAAGGATACTAATGGTCAATTAGGTTAGGTTAGCTACATTATAAGTACTTAAAAACATTGTGGACGGTTGATTTGGTTAGGATAGCTACATCAAAGATACGGAAAAAAAAAAACCATGAACTTTGGGGAACTTCGGGTTTTGGCTCCCTCTTCTGTGAAAAGAAGGCTGCCCTCGTCGCTCCCATAGAACAAAGAGGGAGACACAGAAGTGCGACTCTTACAGTGGAAAATGAGACCATGTGTTGCACGACACGTGACGCTATCTGTTGGGTGGGCCAATAAAAAAAAAAAAAAAAACTTGGGCTGGATGTTCAAATCCAAAGTTTTAGGTTCATCCCATCCTTTTCAATAGTCATCCTGGTTTAGAAAGCAGGCAGATTCGTACATTATATAGATACATAAGATTCATTTTTAAGTAATAATGTTTTAACATGTAACTTTGCCATTACACGATTATAAATCAAACACTCAGTGTTGCCCAGACTTTACGCAGAGCGAAGCGGCTTCATTTACTTGAATGAGGGTAATTTTTTGAATCCCAAGTAGGCGTATAAAGGCTTCGAACTGAGACGCACCTAGAATCGTTCCTAACCCAGACCCCTCCCAAACATATACACTTAGTTTTAGTTAGGTTAGGCAGGGGGGGAAATGTGTACAAACTCCCATAAAACGCATGTTAGAATTTTACCTGCTCCAGCCTAACTCTTTTCCTGGACTTGGTGTTGCCTCACACGCAATGTTGCATTTTACTTTTTCATTTTCTCGTCTTTACTAATGTTTCAACGTCATTTCTGTAAATTGAATGATACACCTTTAATGCATTTGTGGTTTTGTTACAAATATTTTCAACAGGTACTTACTAAGTGTTAAATAAGTGGTGTAAAAAGGTCTCGCAGGTGTTTGTTGCTTTTTTCAACCAACGATCATTCTAAATAGGTAGGGGCATGCATATTTCGCGAAAAGATTCCGAGGCTTGATGAAAGTTAAAACACTGTAGCATCGTCTGTGTCTCGTGATTGGGTGAGTTTCTTTCAGGTCAATATTGATTGTTACAACACCAATCACAGTGAGTCAGTGCGGAAGCAAACACGTCCTGAGTGGCTCGGTCAAATAAGGCAACGACTTCCCTGGCAGACGTCCGCCAATCACAAGGAAGAAACCGCTGGTGTGAGTATAACTTGTTGCAGTCTAATAGGCGTTCAGATTTATTCGCGAAAAATGCCTGCCCCTATAAATAGGCCTTGATTACGTACAGTCAAGTCAAGCATGAAGTGAAATAACTCCGTGAAATAATCTTGGCTCTAGAAAATCAGCAGCCCAGTCAAGTCATCAAGTTGGGGCGTGTATTTTTCGCGGAAAACATCTGTTCGCCCGTTAGACTGCAATGAGTTAGTTATGCCTGCGCAAGCGATTGTTCCCTTGTAATTGGCGGCCGTATGTTAGAATAACCGCGTCATTCAGGAAGCATTTGCTTCCGCACTGGAAGCTATGACTGGTGTGCCTACAATAGATATGCACCTGTAATAAACCCGGTCAACCACGAAACACAGACATTGCTACAAAAGTTTTACACACAGCTGGTCTGAAAATCATTTCGCGAAAAATACAGGACCCAGTGGAAACACGTGACATTAGCCTGACGGTTGTGCCTATCCTGAATGGCGTTGAACCCGACAAACTTTTCCGGTACCTAGCTATCTTTCTTTGACCTTATCCACCGGCTTTTGAGGGGTATTAGTCCCGCCATCTTGAATTTTTCTATCATTTCGCTGTAATTATAATTTTGAACTATGTATCCCAATTTATGGCATCTCAAGGCATAAATCACATCTCCTAGACCTTCGATATCTTGTTTGTGACCACACATTTACCAACAGGCTCTAGTCTGTAAGCGCCGCGAAGAAATAACTTATTTCACGAGGGCGACTACAACTATCGTGATAGTCACACCAGTTCACAAGTGTTCACTTCGACAAGTAGCGAAAGCTGAGTCTGATGCCATGTCAAACAAACAAAAAAAATTGGTTGTCTGTAAAGTCGGTTTACGGACGATAGTTTAACGTGACAACGTCATAACAAGACATTGATGAAATGATTGCATACTTTTATGAATAAAATTTAATCATTTTTATTGAATTATCACTATTTTGTATGGATACAAAGAATGAGTGAAATGAAATATACACTTTAATTGATAAATTTACTTTTATTTGCACTCATTAATTCAAATATGTTTATTACTTTAACGAAGAGATTCTTTTAACTATAACTTTTATACATGTTTGCTATTTAACTTCTTACAATCTGTGTTATTCTGTTAAGGATAGGACGATGATAAGAAAAGTAAGAAACGAATGGGAGTGTTTCAAGTTTAATGTGCCTCGAAAAAGTCAAATCGATGGTTGTTCCAATCGAGTGGAAGAGAGATAGATGCGGCGCAAGCGTATAATGAGCGTAACGGGACACAGTGTAACGGGACAATGTGCGTAACGGGACAATGCGCGTAACGGGACACTTTTTCGTGCGTGCAGCCGGCGTTCATCGATTTATTAGACGTCACGTCAAAAAATAAAAGCTCGGAAGCTTTATTGCAGTTAATATCAAAATAATTGAAATTTCAAGACGGCGAGGCCTAATCCACCTTAAAGAGTTGTTTCTTGGAACCGAGAAACGACGCTAGGTCTGGCTGACGCGTATCGATTTCCGCCCTATAAAAATCAATCGGTTTTTTTTTAATATTTTTAAATATGGTTCTGGTTACCAGTGCAACGCCCTTTAAAAATCGATTGATGTGTTTAAAAAAAAATCTGTTCTGGCTAACAGTGCTCCGCCCTTTAAAAATCGATTGATGTGTTTTTAAAAAAAAAATCGGTTCTGGCTACCAGCGCAGCGCTCCGGATGTGAAGTTGGCCGCGCCCAGGAGGTTTGTTCTCGTGGGCGGCTTTTCCCGCCGGTCCGGGCATACTCAGCCGGGAGTCACGGTGAGTGCAGACACTTTCGTTTTTTTTTTTAATACCTTTCACACGTCGCCGTTGTCGCTCTCTGTTCCCCCTCCCCTGCTGGACTCTCTCGATTGTGAGAGCGACGCTCCAAGGCCGGGGTGACTCGTGGAAGAGGCGCTCGCTCTGCCGCGGCTAATTGCCCGTCGTGTGGGAAAGCAGAGGTGAGGCTGAAGGTGAAGGCCAGTGGCGTGGACAGGAATTTTATTCGAGGGGGGGGGGGGAGTGTTAGGAATCAGAAAAAAAGTTTTTTGAACACTTAATATTTTAAAAAATACATGCGTTACTGTTCACACTCCACACACAAAAAAAAAAATGCGCCTGCAGTATTACCTGGCTTCTCACACAGTAACGTTACTGCCTTGTCTGATATTTTGCAAAATATTTTTTCATAACGTCGGGTTGGGTTGGAAAGGGGGGGGGGGGGGGTTCGTGTGTTTATATATACCTGCGTCCGTCACTGGTGAAGCGGTAGCTCGCAACTGCACAACCCCTCAGCTATACGCGTCAGAAACCCAGTCGTAAGGTATGTTTGGATGTGAGCCACATTTTATCCCTGATGGCCTCTGTCATTTATACTATAGAAAATCTAATGGTACGTATCCAAAAATAAAACTAAACAAAAAGAGCAATTTAATCACATCTTGGAAAATAAAATAAAATATATATTATGTGTTTCTGGAATAATTTTAGAAATAAACATTTTTTTTAAATATAAAAACACTACCTTATCCATTTAAAGGGGGCGCAATATCAGGCCATTTATTTTAAAAGTATATTATTTTATTTATATGGAATTTCATACCTCTGTTAGTTTTCAAGTAAAACAAGGCCAGACTCATTCGGGCTCCTTGCAAACTTGCGAATAGCACAGTCTGTGTGAGGATCAGTGGCGGATGAAAAAATTTATTTCGGGAGGGGAAAAACTCAACAACCATCAAAATATTTGAACAGTTACATTACCATTATCAACACGCTCCACTGCCTTTGTGGTTTGTGATTCTGGGTTTTGTACACTGAATGTTTGTTTTTTGTAAATGAAACAGAAATAAGCATGTAAAATTAGAGAATGAATATAGTAAATTCGTACATTTACATGATAAAAACTGTCTCACTTCAAAAATGTGTTCGCAGTTATACTGGACTCGAATTCTTACCATGTGTTGTTGCTATGTGTTGTCCCAGTACCTCCAGTAGTTAAAAGTTATTTTTAAACTGTTCCCCGAATAGTTTTTCAATAATGAATGCGTGTATTAATAAGCCCGGTAAAACAAAATAAACCCAAGTTGTGGAGTGTTCGATTGTATTTTCCATGTGGTTTAAAAAAAATTCTTGAATGAAACATTAAATAAAATATAAAACTATTCTACAATTTTCGTAAGAAATACCCAGTATTATCTTATCCACAGCCATGTGTTGTACTAAGTTACAATATCTTTCTTTTGGTGTTACACACTTTTTCCTTGGCAACTGGTTTCCAAAGGAATGTTTTGGAAACATACAGAATTTTTTTTTGTCTGTGTAACAGCTCGCTTTGCATCACCGAGTTCTCATTTTTTTTTTTTCGTAACTTAATTTTTTTAAGAAAAGGGGGTTAGATGCCCCCCCCCTCCCATACCTTTCTTGCGTCCGCCAACGGTCTGGATCACGAAAGCTGAGCTTGAAAGAAGCTTTAATCATGGATCTGTTGCGTGGCAAGCTCGCACAGAAAGCCTGATTCAAGTCTAAAGTCGCTTGCAATCTTGTCGCGAGCTGAGCTGCCGTGTCGAGGTCCCGCCAGGTGTCCCTGGGGTCCCTGGGGCTGTGAAGACTACTTACTTAAATAATTTAACTAAATAATTTTGACTGGCAGCCCGGCGGGAAACGACTAAAGTCGCCTCCGAAACAACCAGTGCCATCCAAACCAATGCGGACAGCAATGTCCAAGCCCTCAACCCCACCGCATGGTAGACTCTTTTCTACTCTGTCCAACTTTTCTTCCGAATCCATCCGTCTGTTTTCCCGTAAGCCTCCTGCTTGATATTAATGCATGCAATTTTTGCATCCCGCATGTCAAGAGCCCAGGGTTTTCCCTGTGTCTATGCAGGTTTTACCTTGGCTCAACTTATCTAGTTTTAGTCTAGTATATAGTCAGTGAGGGGAGTCAGTCATGGCACCAATCGCTGCCATGGCTGGCCAATCCACCTGCTAGCACACGATTCATGCTACCCCTCCTGCATGGCTAACACCCTGCATGGTTAGAGCGTATGGGCTTCGGCCTGAGACGCACTTAGTCTCTCTCCCTAACCCGGAACCCTCCCCAACACACTTAGTTTTAATTTAGGTTAGGAAAAAAAATCTGCCTTTCATTCGCGCGTTTGCATTCACTCGAACACCGCGCTGCCAAACTGCATCGTGTCATCATCACAGTAATTGAAAACAGCAGACAGTGACGTCAGTCCATATCAGCGAAAGTTACTTATTGGATGGTCTTCTTTGTAGGTACAGCACTAGGTATTAGGTCTCTCTGTATACGTGCCTACCTCAGAAAACAAGGGCGGGGTACAAAAAATAACAACAAATATGACTTAAGAAAAGACTATATATACTGCACACTTATACCAATTGCCAACATATTCGCCAATAAATGTTTATGTCGTAATAAATCACATTCATACATCTTCAGAAAATTTATTTCTATGGTCATGAGGGGCGGTATTTTTGTAATTTTTTTTCGGAAATAGACGTTTGTCAACATTCCCTCGTTTTTGGGGATGTTTTTGTTTATAGTTCTATAACTCTCGCTCCACTTTTTTTTCCGACCCTAAAACAAAAAAAAATGTAAACGTTTACACGTAACTGTAAGCTCGTGCCATATAAATGTAATCACGTGAAACAGTATGGCACTATTTCGAATAGTTATATGTATGTCCACAACAAAAGGGATACATTCGGTAGACTAAAATAAAATAATTTTACAACCTTTAAGTATTTAAAACTTCCAAAACACCGATAATTTTAATTTTTGGTTGTCGGAAAACCAGTTATTTTCGCTCGAAGATAAAGAAAAAAACATTAAATTGTAAGTGAATTGGTACATTTTTTTCGAGGTTGGTATCAGCAGAGTGACTAACTTCAAATAAGAGTTTCTAAGCCCTTATCTATTTAGAGCGCCTAGGGTCAAACTCGGATGAAGTGTGTCTCCGAGCTGCGTTTTGTGAGCCGTAACTCTCGTAGCTAACGACGCGCAGCGTGGGGCGTTCCCTAATAGATATACGTCGTATTATTATTATTATTATTATTCATAGCGCTGCGATCCTCCGTGAGCAGACAGGATTACCAACACTTGTCCCTCCCTCAGAGGTCACTGTCACAGTTTGAGTTGCGTGGACTTGTTCTGGAAACAATGCTTTCGAGGGAAACCAAGGGCCCGAGGGGCAAATGATAAATAATTTTTTGTCGGGCCACCTCCCTTTTATTTAATGTAAAACTTTTCAAACCCTAAATAAAAAGAAACATAATGAAATACTGTTGGCCATAACTGTAAACACGATCTCTGCATATCGCATTACTTGTAAGTTTTCCTACGAATGCATTATCAACCATAGAATATTGTAATTTTAGTCATTTCAGGGTAATCTCAAGCATTAAGAAATCTCGAAACTCAACCGTCGTCGTCGTCCCCCCATCCCCCGTGGCACTTTTCACCTTTCCCATAGTTGCCCCTTTCCGCTCGACGCCCTTGACTGAGACTTAAGTCGTTGCAAAATGAGTGGCTTTGACGCTAAAAGTTTCAGTAAGGAGCTGAAATTGAGGCCGTGTATTCTTAGTACGGCCTCTGGGTTGTTTCAAGAGACGCAACAGTGGCATTGGAAGTGCTGTCTACGCAGCTGCCGATGGTGTAAGCAAAAAAAAAAAAAATGCACGATAGAGGAACCGCGGGAACGTGTACACGTGAATAAACGGAGTTTAATTAATTTCCCTCGGCGTCTGTGCAGCTATGCGTCTACCCCCCCCCCCCCTCCCTCAGCCCCGGCCGTCCTACACATGGTGATACAGTCTGTCTCACTCTTAGTTGGCAATAGAGAGCAAATGGCGACCACTGTTGCCAGATTGGTGCTACCCCGCTTAGAAACCGCATTAGAAACCTTATTTTGTGTACCATCCTTAATTGTAATAAGTTTTAGCGTATATTTGTTTCTCTGGTATCTATTGACAGAGTAATTACAGTTGTAGTCCTATTTTACAAAAAAAAAAAAATAGAATGCCAAGCATCTATCATTATTTCATAGGGGTAATTATTTGTAGCAGTCATTCGCTATTAATAACATGGCATTCCATAAAATTATGTGACATGCTCAAAAGAGCAAAACCTTTTAATACTAAATTATATTAAAAAATTGTAGACAAAAACTGTTCAAACCAAGATGATGTCATTGAATTGTGAATTCTTAGGATTAAAAATTGAATGTTATTTGATTATGCTCCAGATGAAATACTATAAGAAAATGTATTTCCAAAATCCTCATTTCAAATTTTGTTCAACAATATAAGTATAAATGTGTTAGGTACATTTAAAAATAAACTTCATTACATTACAAAGTTGTGTCCTGAACGTTTTTGCTCTATGGCGTACATCTGACAACAGAGCACACCCAAGCAACGGACGGCGGTAATGGCAGAAATCGTGCATTGGAACGAGAGTGTAAATACGCGCACTTCAGGCCAGTGGCGGATCCAGATCTAGGATTTCAGAGTAGCCAGAGGAAAAAAAAATGTCTTTAAAATTACTAAATTTGTATTTAATCTACTCACACTACACATAACATCCAACCACCAGATTTTACAAAAAATTAATTAATTATATTAAAATTTTTTATTGGTTTCAGAAACAATCATTTTTGTCGGCAATATTAATGTATGTAGCTGACAACTGGTTTTTCGGGGGGGGGGGGGGATCCGCCACTGCTTCAGGCTAAGGATGAGACGCGCTACACACACGAACCGAAGTGTCCGTCGCGGAATGCTTGCCAAAAAGCCCCCCCCCCCCCCTTTACCATTCCCTTTCCACAAGTTGCTGCGGGTTTTAATCGTCCCTCGACCCGGGCCACGCCTCCCTGGGTTCTGTTTTCGGCATCGCGTCTCCCCTTAACCCCCTCCCTGTCCCTGCAACCCGGCGTTCTCATTTCTCTCTCTCTCTCTCTCTCTCTCTCTCTCTCTCTCTCTCTCTCTCTCTCTCTCTCTCTCTCTTGGCGAGCGTTAGGGTCACTCGCGACTGCTTCTCTGCTCTGCCAACACACACACACACACGAGAGAGAGACAGAGAGGGTCCTATACATAGCCTGTCTCGCGTAACTTGTCTTCAGATGTGACACTATTGTTGTCCCGGCGACAGTGTTTGTAAACAGCTCCAACTGGGAACTACTGGCACTATGTACTTTTGAGAATAATTGTCACATTTGAAACCACGTTGCGTGACGCAAGACTCTATAATGGTGGATCCCGATGAAGAATAATGGTGTCAATTAGAATGGGAAGAAATAAAATGAGGGGGGGGGGGCTTTCTATGTATTCGTGTGAAAGGTTTTTATAAATTACGTCTCTTATGCTTATTTTTTTAAAAATGTTTTTGCATTTAATATTAGATAGTTAGAATATTGTACATCTTTGATAATTTGTGGATACGTGGGCTACACGTAATTTAATTGAATGCTAAATCCCTCCTTCTTTTAACAACAGGTGGATGCACCCGCTGAACCTCAGTGAAACACAAGCTCATTTGGCTTCACTCAAGTTAATGTGCGACGTGTGACGTAAGTAAATACTGCTACCGGCAGACGTGTGTGCGCGCGAGTCCCCTCCTGCTTGCTTGACTGAAGTTCGTCACGGCGGCAGTCTCTAGCCGGGCGACAATGGTACTTACGTCCCGGCGGTATACGCACGAGCCTAAAAACATTTGCTCTTTGTAACAACAGTAAACATTATATAACAGTAGGTACGGAACACGGGGGTATTTGTTAGCTACAACATATAACAGTAGTATTGTGTGTAATATTAGTTATATAATTTTTCGTTATGTGTATGCACACAAATAGTGTACATTAAGCATCACTTTACCATTTCGTAACAAAGAACTATCGCTCAAATGGGAAAGTTTGCAGTGTCCGGATAAAATCAAATGAAATGTAAGAATTACGGTTATGAACAATAAAACACATGCATACATTTTTTTCTTAACATAAACAATACAATATGTGAACAGTCAGTGGGTACAGATTAACTTTCCCACCAATATTAATACAACTTGTACGAATAAATCTATAAAATCAAGCAAACACAAAATTTCCACTCTTAAATGTTTTCAAATGGTTTTGATAAGAGTACAACCACGAAACAAATCAAAACTTAGTAAAAATACGAAACTGACTGAAATATACATATACTTACAAATTATCTGTGCCAACATTTAACACACACGTGCGTGAAGAAAATTGCTGTCTTGCGCGTCCCCGACCCAACACTGCGACCAAGCGAGGCCCGTCCCTCCCCTCTTTGTCCGTATCTGCCAGCGCGTCCCGAGAGCTCCGTGTCCAGAACGCCATTGCTAGAGTCCTGCAAAATTCGCGGATTCATTCGGTGATAGGCTAGAATTCAAACACATATATACCTCTTAGATAATTTTCCTATTGGCTTACTGTTCATCTGGACGAATCTCAAACCAGTTATAAAAACCTCAACCAAAGAAGGATCGAATCACAGACAAACCAGCTGAGACGACTTACAAATCGGCAGCCAAGGAACTTGCGTTATTTGGCCCGAGTGTACAGGGGTACGTGCAGTCTGACCTGAAGGCCATCGAAACCGCGAATTTTGCAGGTCTCTAGCCATTGCTCTCGCAGCAGTGTTGGGTCGGGGGTTCTGATGGCGCGACACCTCGGTGGGCTGCGAGACCTTCCGGACGTCCAGTGCGAGAGTGACAGGTACCTGCGAGGGCAGTGGAGTGATCCCTTGGTGAGCGATAGTGGTCGGCGAGCGAAGGGGTTCGTGGTGCATCCGGGTGTTGTGTGTGCGGCGGACGAGTGAGTAGCGCGAGGCAGTGTGTTGGGACCAGGGGCGTAGCCGGGGGGGGGGGGGTTAGGGGTTAAACCCCCCCCCCTTAGCACCAAATATTTTATTAATTTCTTATTCATCACTCAAACAAATTTCATATTAAAATTAATAAAATTTTTACCATTACAATATTTCAATTTAAGAACCGAAAACTGCTAAAATAGCACTATTTTACACGTTAAAATCCAAATTTTCCCGGGGGAGGATCCCCGGACCCCCCGCTTTCATACAGGGGGGGGGAGGGGGTCCATGCTTCTTAACACCCCCCATACACAAATCCTGGCTACGCCACTGGTTGGGACAGAGGTGCGCGGTAAGGGACGAACAGTAAGAAGAGCCATTGCTGAGCCGAGCTCCAGTGGGGAGTGGTTAGTGGAATACCTAGGCGCGGATGAAGGCGCACACGCGTGTTATTTCCCAACGCTGGTTCAAAACGCGTGTGGCTTAGTGATAAACACTAAGGAACTTCTTGAACGCGATTATTATTTTTTAAATTAAGATTTTAAAGTTCTAACTTCTAACGCGCGCGCACAAGTACACGCAACCTTTTATTGCCCAGGAGGGTGTGTTTGCGCACGTCCGGGTGATCGTAATCGACATTTAGCGTAATATTAATTCATAACATTTTCTAGTATCTCGCAAAATTGTGTTTCCGGCCCCCCCCCCCCCCCCAATTCTCCACCAAACCTTCAACTTCTACCGCGAAGTTGCAAGTGCGAGCCGCCGAACTTCGTTTATGTCATGGACTGAACGAGGAACGAGGGCGAGTGAATATAAGGTTTACTAAAAAAATAATAATAATAATAAGGGAAGCGAGCACTTCGAATTTCATCGGCAGGTTTTTTTTTTTTTTTTTTTTTTTATCCTCTTTCCGTCATGCCTCGGAGATCTCGCAGCGAACTGGAATGGAGGCCTAAATTACCCACGACGTTCAGAATCCGATCTCGCCTCTAAGGGCAGACGAGAGGAAATGGTTTCCGCTAGCACTCGCGGGGGTAGTGCTCTTAAATTAGGGGTGCGAGGAGACGGGAGAGGTTTTGAAATCCTCGCGCCCCTCCCCCCTCCTTTTATTTTTACAAATAATATCCAACCCTCCCTTTGGAGTAGGCCACTTCCACACAAACGGAGACGCATTGATTGCACCAAATTCACTCGAACCTTTCTGATGTTCGATCGGTAAAGAGTGGTTTAGAGTCAGCGTATAGAAATATAATGTCATGTGTGTGTGTACCAGTACAAATCCAAATGTAAATAAAATATTATATTTATTTCAACATGAGCAAAGCCTTTGAACCTTTCCAACATAATCTTATGATTAAAAAATTGTCAATTATAGGCCTCGTCAAGCAATGCGTGGTATATATGTTTTATTTATCTTACAAATAGACGTTTTATGGTAATAGGTGTTCCGCAAAGTAGTAGTTTATCTCAACTACTCTTTAATATTTATTAAATGAAATTCCAACTGTAATCAGAATTGATCAAGAAAATATGCTGATGAAAAAAATATATACTTGGGAAATATGATTGTTGTGAAACTATTCAGCAAGATATTTCAGCTGTCCGGATCTGATTTTCAATTTAACAAACGTCTTTGAATTACGATAGCATTTATTGTATAACCTTTAGTCAAAAAAACTAATTTAATTAATCACAATTATCACATAGTAAGTAATGACATTAAACGTGGTGTCCTCTTTTAAGACCGAGTTATATTGGATGCCAAGCTTTTTTTCACCAACACACACACACACACACACACACACATATACACAAACATTTAAAACATTAAAAAAAATTGATTTTGAACAAAAATATTTTAATTAAGTGTGCATAAGTCAGTGAGTGGTTGTGTGTTCAACCATTTATAGGTATATATTTTCATGAAGTATTATTGACGGTTAAATTCTAGTCAGAAACCTTTGTTTTGTAGTATTTTAGCAGTTTTTGACGAAAAAATATTTATAGGCACATGAATTTTATTCCTAAAAATATTATTTCTGTAATAGTCAAAAACTGCTAAAATACTACAAAACAAAGGTTTCTGACTAGAATTTAACCGTCAATAATACTTCATGAAAATATATACCTATAAATGGTTGAACACACAACCATTCGCTGACTTATGCACACTTAATTAAAATATTTTTGTTCAAAAGCAATTTTTTTTAATGTTTTAAATGTTTGTTTGAGCTTTATTTATAACATTGTGGAATGATAATGCTACAGTTACTAAAAACTTAAACGCTACAAAACTACAAAAAAACATTTTTGCAAAACTCCGTTCCCCCGGAGAAACCCCCGGAATGGCAACCGCATGGGGAGCCCAAGAAAAGAAACGGGCTCCCCATTTGGAAGCCACCTGGAAGGTTTTTTTCTGTTTCACCCACCGTTTCTTTGGTAGCATGACTTGTTACAAGGGATTTTTGTCTGGGCAATCCGCCTTGGAGGAGCCGGGGCGCGAACCCGGGTCCTACAAGTCACAAGGCTGGCGCTCTACCCCAGAACCAGAGTGGTAGAGCGACTATCCGCAGTCTTCTTAACACTGACATGATGTTATTCCACGAGTTTACTGTAGTTTCGTGTGTAATTAACACGTGCAGTACGTGAAGTAACATCTAACCTCGGTAACGAATTAATTTATGTGTTATGTTGTTCGTTCAGCATGAATTATGTAATTTCATAACAGTGAAATATAATTTGTATAACTAGTCTGGCAATTTTTTAGTTACTTTCCTGCAAACAAACTTACAATCCCGCTGTACAATAATTATATAGAAATATAGACTAGTAAAAACATATGTAAGAGCTTGCACTGTCGATGGTAAAGTTATTTTGAAATAAATGTTAGATATTAAAAGAGTGTGTTTAGTAAAAATATGAGTGTGCTTACAAGCATGAAGTTATCGTATAAACGTTTTATTTATTTGGTTTTAAAGCCACAGAAAAGTTAACTTTTTATAGTACTTTAGGCTTTCTTTTGTTTTACCATGCTTAACATGCACAGCTAATCCCTGGAAAGCCATTCAAACAACTGTTTGCAAATAACTAAATATTGGAGGTACTGGGGCAACACGAAGCATAAATTGTAACACTATTTTCTAGTGATACAGTTATTTCATGTAAATGAACAAATAGTTAAGGTTAAATTAATATTTCTGTTCTATTTAGAAAGAAAATTTACGGTGCACAACGGCAAACTTAACAGATAAAATTGAAAAAAACAACTGCTATACAGAGATGCACAGGTGAACCCAGCGATGTGAAGAAACAGTGATGACAGCACAGACAAACACCGTAAGCAACAGTTGAGCGGAAAAACAGATATTTTGAAAACCACGACGATGATAGCGCAGACTAACACAGTATATGATTCCTAAGAGAACAGTTGCGACGTTAAATATTAAAGAGTAGTTGAGATAATTTTAACTGTATGTCATGACAAACAATTTGCATATGTACATATACAAACAAAACAATCGTAATGAACGACAATACGCACGATAATTTTTTTTAAATGTTATCTATATTTTTAACTGTTTCAAAATATTTTATGACAAATATTTAAATAAAACATTAACTAAGACCTAAACAATTTCAAATGCAGTTATACATTTTCTTACAATAATTCCTCCACACATTGACACACCATTGGTGACACCACAGCTAACGTAATCATTGTAGCTTAGCAAGTATCTGAGCAAGTGAAACTGCTCTGCAGCCGTTGGGGTTTTAAGTCGGGGGCGATGACGTCACCATCGTAGCGGAACGAAAGCGTAACGCTGACAGAGAGTATAGATAAAAGGGCAACGATCGTGAGTGGGGCGCTCGACGACGTGTTTGCATTGTAGCACACTCGTGAATTTTTTTTTTGCGCTTGCATACTTGTATCGCATGCTTTCACACGATATTTTGCCTTTACATATGAAGTTTCGTTTCTAACGCATTTGGCACCCCACCGTTAAGTTTAAACCCAATTGGAACCGCGTGTGTCCAAAGTTCCGTCGACGCCTGCGCCCAGGATTCTTCTCGGCAGGTCCTTCGCAAGCGGTTTTCGTGTTTTTCCTGCGGCGGGTGTTTCTTCACGGCCTGTCGTCGTGTAATGGGATTGATTTTCTCCCGTCCGGCCGTAGTTCGCCGACGCGCCGCTCGCAGCGCCACCTCACCTCGAGCGCGCGTCATTTCCTCCGCGCGCTTTTGAATGCGGCGGGTCTCACTAGCATGATTCACGTTCGTGCATACGTATGCAGGGGTGCAACAACAGGGGGGGGGGCAAGGGTATTTTGCCCCCCCCCCCTCTGAAACCTTGATGTGGGGGCAAACGGGGGCAAAGAAATTACTGTGTTATCAATTTTTAGATAATAAAACTGCTTAAATAGCACCATTTTCCACCTTGAAATACAAATTTTCCCGTGGGAGGACCCCCGGACCCCTCGCTTCAATAGGGGGATCGAAGATTCTTTATAAAAAGGTGTATTGCCCCCCCCTTTGGAAATTTAGTTGTTGCGCCCCTGTAGGTATGTATATATATTAGTGAGGGATCAGTTCCAAATATTATCTAAACACAATCGCGAATTCGAATCCCAAACAATACCTCGAATACATCTCTCGAATACATCTCTCGAATCCGAATGTGGTTGTCAAGTGTGAAAATATATAATAATGTACAGGAAATGAAAAACAAAAACTATGGTGTTGAAAAACAATAAACCCTTTGAATGTTCGTTTCACGAACTAAGTTTCCAGAATCAAAATACATTGTAATTTTATTTATATAATTTTCTTGTTTAAAAATGCGCTGTCTTGGGAAATAGTAACATGATATGTGTGAAGAAAATAAATTGCCCTATTTAACTCTAGAGAGGGTATAAGTGTTGAAGTTTGAAAAATACTTTATTTCCTCTAATATTTTTCTTTGAATATTTGTCTTCGAATATGGAATCCTTTGTGTATTGTGCGGGAAGAGACCACGTATGTCGCCCGTGTGTTAAACTGGTGGAATGTTAAAGAAATCTTCACCTTATATTTACGAAGTCCCATTAGTTTGGGAACTTTTATAATCTACTGATCCCTTCATAAATTTATAGGCATTGGTTTATTCGCTGTGAACATTAACGTACAATATTTATCTTCAAAAATTTGCTAAGGCTCTAGCAAAAAAAAAAATACATTATGCCTTTCACGGGCATGCTGACACTGTTTTTTTTTTCCTTCCAACTTAACACAGAACTGGGAATATTTAATCTGCCGTTGTTTCTACCAGGGAACAGTAGTGCGGAACTACGAAGAACGACCCGTTTATTTAAACTGCAATCTTAAAAGTCAGCAAAATAACTATGGTTTTTAAACAATGCTGAGCGAGATTAGATTCCCCGTCGGAACAGTTCAACTCACAAAGTAATGTGGTCGAATGATGATCGAACCAGTTCATAACTCCGGATCACGCCTGGCCGTTAGTGTGTAACACGACCTCGAGGGACGACAGAATAC
Source organism: Bacillus rossius redtenbacheri (assembly GCF_032445375.1). Classification (NCBI taxonomy): domain Eukaryota; kingdom Metazoa; phylum Arthropoda; class Insecta; order Phasmatodea; family Bacillidae; genus Bacillus; species Bacillus rossius. The sequence continues at coordinate 32,119,123 of NC_086339.1, read as the reverse complement.
GGCATCGTCCGCCTCGTTTCCCCCCACTGCGGGAAAGGGCGGGAGGGAGGGGACAAAGGTGGACTCTGATCAGCTGGACGCTCGGACTGCGAGGCCGACGGGACATGACCCAGCTGGACCGGCCAAGGTCCCTCGTGCGATACGCGGTCAAGGCCGCGGCGCTAAGCGCCTTAGGCCCGGTGCACACGTGCGGACATTGTCCGCGCGGCGCCGCTGCGGCGCCGCAACGTTGCCGCAGAAACACATTCACACAGTACGGACAAGTACCGCACAGTCTGAACGATGCCGACGAGATGGATGTGTACAAACGTAAACGGGTATTCTTTGTGTACCTAGTATACAAATGTTTATTGGATACAACTAGGAAACATTGGGTGCATCCGTTCACCGACTCAATGCTCCTGAGAGGCAGATTTGCAACAAGTTTTTTTCCTTGTCATCCTTTTCGTCAAACGATTCGCAAAATTTACGGCACATGTTGATCCACGCACATCTTTTTTTATTACGGTCATGGATTCTTCAACGGCTACGTTCCATATCTCTGGATAACTTTTAACTTCTGCGATGAAGAGTTCAACATCTAATATGTCTTCAAATTCACGTGATGCTGCCATCTCACTTTGCGGCAATAGACCGCACGTGTGCACTGCTCGATTGACACCAATGTACTAAGGAACGTAGTTGGACGTGCGGCGCCGCAGCGTTCCTGTGGGATCTACGGACAAAAATGTAAGCACAGTGGACGTGCAATGGACGTGCGGTGCCGCTGCGGTGCCGCAGCTGTGTGTGCATTACTTCTTATCAGTCAAGCCTTCCGAGAAGGCATCTCCGGCGCCGCAGCGGCACCGCGCGGACAATGTCCGCACGTGTGCACCGGGCCTTAACTCGACAAACGAGTAGGCTCCACGTGAGTGAAAACCGTTCGTCAGGGCCTGCTTCCTTCCGCATCGCAGGTTTGTGGGGAAAAAGGAAGTGGGGGGGCAGCTCATTCTCGTTTGGCCAGTGACGATGCTACACACAGTAAAACTGTTTTTTTGTTGTTGTAAATGGATCAGAAATGTTCATTAAAAATAACAGATATCTGTAAATTGTGTACATAAACGTGACAACAGATGCGCCACTACAAAATAATGTTCGTAGTATTACTGGTTTCGGATTCTTGCCCGGACATTTATTTATTTGTAAACCGTTCCCTGAATAGTTTTCCAGCATTAACTACGTTAAAAAAAATATGTTTAAATTAAAAATGAATTAAAATATAATAATGTGTGCCAATTTCCGTAAAAAATAATCTCGAGAATAGTAGTTCATATACGCAAAAAGAATCGTAACCACGTGTTGTAGTTTTACAACCTATTTCTTAGCATCTGGTTTGCAGAGGTATCTTTTGTGAAAGTACAGAAAGTTATTTTCTGTGCAGAACAATCAGACGTACAGAAGCCAAGCCAGCATGTTTATCGCGAACTCCAGCCGCACTGGCCAGCAACATGGCGGATCGCAACCAGTCAGCAGAGACCGCACAATGCCGCGATGTGTTCGACTACCAAGTTAGACTCTATAACGTACTTCACGAATGGTAAGCTTGTGATTGGCTGCCGCTGGTGCAGGAATAAATCTCCCACTTGGACTCGAGCCACATGTAATTCGCGCACCCGAGCCAAGTGTTTGCTAATGACTAATGGAGTAATTGACTCATGGTCTTCAACGGCACGTCACGAACGTTGAACTTATCATATTTACACACTCGTGGGTTCGTGACTATGAACGGTTTGTGATTTAGCTAATCAAATAATACTTCGTGACAAATAATTACCAATGTCAAACTAAAGCGTGAAAAACATTATACCAGCAGAAATATTTAGTTATAGAGCTAAAATAGTAGGCCTACTCACACAACGCTTCTTAACAGTACACAAGTAATTAAATTAATTTTACATACATGAAGGAACGATATTTTCTTTCGAATATGGCCCATGCCGCGGTGCACAACAATAAGCTCAAACCCCGTTGTGTTGCCCTCTGCCCAAACACTCCCTTACTAGATGCCAGCAAGTCAGGTGGTGTCAGACGCAGGCGGGTCCCTACCGCCGCTACCCGCCTATCCCTGCAGCATGGCGGGGTTCAGCCTGAGCCGCACGCCGCCACGTGGAGCCCGCTCAAGGCTGCTCTAGCGATCACCGACTGCACCAACGGCCCCGGAGTGGGGATAGCGCACATGAAAGTGCGCAAGTGCGCAAGTGAACAAGTATGCTGCGTAATTTCTTCCTTTCCCTACCGTCTCCATGCGATCTGAATTTTCGTAACGATCGAAACAATTTTAACCTTCCCTCCTTTCCGCCTCAGCAAAGAAGTTTCGCTTCAATATGTTTTGCAAACATTACGAAAACATCCATTTTAAGAATCACTTCAGTTGCTAGTGGTTTCCACGCACACACGTTTTTTTCTTCTTCTATATATAGATGCTGAACGCTGCCGAGCGCGAGAGCACTTACTCGTGTCAGAACCACGTCAAAGGCGCGCCTGGTCGTCTGGATTCGTCCCGGAGATAGCGCGGGAAGCAACGGCCGAGTGTGCGAGAAGCGAGACTCCTTTGAAGTTAGGCCCTCTCGGTCAGGCCTAGGCGGCGGTGACGTCCTTGAGTGCGATTGGCCGCTCCGCGCCGCGGCGAGTTGTTTCATTGGTCCGGGTCTGCCGCACCTTGTGTGAACAACACCCTGTCGCACCCGTCAAACATTCGTGACTTGATGTAAGCTTCTGGACATATGCCATTGCTAAGAACATGCATGTCTGTATAGGAAAACTGCAAAAAAAAACCAAAAGACAAAAATACAAATTAAGCAAAAAATTGCTGTTGTCAACAGGTTTTCCTCTACAGACATACATGTGCTTAGCAATGGCGTATGTCCAAAAGCTTACATCAAGTCATGCACTCCCATTGCACAAATCTTTCAAAGATAACGTCAAACATTCGGCTCCAGCTGTATTTGATAACAATGTTTAAAGATGAATTTGGACCAAAATATATAACTGTCAGTTCTCATCACCAAAAAAAGTAAAAACTGATAAACCTCAAACATATTTTAAATCATGTCACAATATCAAAGTTTAATGTTGGATTGAGCTAGCTCCAACTGATCTATTCTATTATTATTTTAGTGTTTTTGTGTTTACTTTTAAAACAATAATTATTTTTAATATATTGAATTGCATGATGAAATGAACGTCCTGCAATATTTAAAAGTTAAAGACACATCATTCTGTTTTACATATAAATAACTTTACATACCACATTCATACTAACAATATTTTACCTTTACATCCTCTTAAGCACACACTAACTTGTAGTACGCTTAGCAACCCGTACTATGCTACTACTAGCTTGCGGGGCTAAAAATAACCGAGGTCTTTGACCGTTGTGTGGTTTCGAACACGTTACTTTTACTATATGCTTTAAAGTCACGTTCATTTTTATCGGCACCTTACTCTTTAGGGCCAACGGCCCGTATGATATGGTTTCAAGTTTTGATTGGTAACTTAAATTTTTTTTAACTAATTTGGGCACAGAAAAATCTTCATATATCTTTGCTTCTTTATCATAACATAGTAGGAAGGAGAACGAATATATAGAATTTGATAGTGACCTACAATAGTGAACGAAAGTTACAACTTTGGAATTACTAAACATATGGGCAGCGGTATTAAATACTTATTGTTACATGTGGAAAAAACCTGTTCGAAAAGGATAGCCCAATTAATAATTGAAATACAGTTTTATTTATTTCTGTTATTTACACAATTGATTTTTCAACAATGAAAACATTTCTCCAAAAATTAATCACGCCGTCATTCAGTCCACAGTTCACGTGAGCGCGGCTCGACAGTGGCTCTCTCTACTGCTCGTCTCTCATTGTCCCAACACACCGAACACACCGCCTCGCACTGCCCACTCGTCCGCCGCTCACAGCACAGTCCCTGTGCACGAGGCCCGTCGCTTGTCTTCACTACACTGCCGCGGAGACTGGCGTCGCCGTTTTTATACCCCTCGGCCTCCTTCTGGATTGATCTCGCGCCCCTCCGAAGTGTCGCGTCATCGGGGTAGATTTTGACTCCCGAATCTCCCAGAACAATGGCTTTCTGTTTATTCCCAATTCACCAAGGCGGGGCTTTGAGAATGTGCCGAGTTCTCCAGAGGCGCTAATGAAATGAGTGGAACCGGTGAGTTGGGGGGGGGGGGTGGTAGAGGTGAACGAGGCGCCGTTGCTAATTCGATTAGGCGTGTAGCACTAATGTACCGCGCCCCAGATGTGGTTGGCTAGCTGGGCCACTGGGCTGCCTCGTGACCTGGCCTCTAGTAAACTCGCAACAGTATAATCGCGTTGTCTTGAAACCCGCAGTGTTTTAAAAAAAAAAAAGATCTGGCTGTACTGTGCTTCAACTGTTTTCAGTTAGAATCCGGCCTGTAGCTTATAACGCCGGTTGTTGTCGCCACAGTATAGTTCGAACCGATCGTGCCCCGTCTCGTTTCCTGGTGACTTTATTCGATAATAAAGCATGGATGTTATGTGTTACTGAACGGTGTCGGAGATAAGCCCTGATAAGATTGCTGGCGTGCGATATCGCTACAAACTGGGATGATTGTTTCGACATTGTTTCTGAACTCGGCGATAAGTAGCATCTCGGAGGGAGTGACCTCCCTGTGTTGTGTTAGTTACGTGTACACATCACCTTTTCCTCTCTACACGGCCCCCTCCCCCGAATCTTTGAAAAAAGAAAACTTATTCCATTTTTACAATTTTTTACATTTATTTTTGTACTACATTATTGTGCGTGATGTTTTTAAACTTAAGTAGGCCTAAACTATAAAACAAATTACATAAAACAAAAATGTTGTACTTCCTTTTCAGCTAGGAGATGTTCTATAGCACCCAAAATCCTCCGGTCTATCGCCTCCCCCTCCCCAATCCTTACCATGACCCCTTTAATTTCAAAGCTGGGTTCGTCACTGACTTGAGTGAACTTATGTCTTGTTAATGGCCACCGCATTTGCTAGCAGGAGAGTTGGCGAAATTCTAAAAAAAAAAAAAAAAAAAACACATATTTCCACCTAATGGAAAAAATTTCAAAGCAAACACGGGGCAAAGTTGTTCTATCTCCCCTTCCTCCACCCCCTAATTGCAATTCTGCATACGCTCGTATATGCTAGTATGTACACAGACCACGGGAACATTTATTTCCAAAGTCACATTAAGCATAGCTCTTTTCTGTACATAAATGTATGGAGAAAAAAAAGTAAGTACATTATTGGAAACCTCGTGGAAAATATTGGGTATCCACATAAACTTGTATCGTGTGTGTATAATGTCCGCTTGCATTAATTTGAATTAGTGTTTGTTTCTCGTGCGCCTTTCGTGTTATCTTCTGTGCTGTAGAAGGATGATCGCTAGAGTCCCGGAAATTTCGCGGATTCGTCTGGCCTCAGGATAGAATTCAAGGTTATATGTGTGCTCGACCCATGTTTACTTTCCCATTGGTTGATTTCTTAGCGAGAACATTTTTATCCTTGTTATTTGGCACTACCTGATTCGCTTACTTCTCTCCTAGCTGGACATCGTTGGCTGACGTTCGCAGAGGGGCGTGTCCAAACAACTGCGGGTCAATCATGAACACAGTGCGAGAGTGTGGAGGTTTGCATTCTAGCTTGCGACTAAATGAATCCGCGAAATTTCCGGGACTCTAATGATCGCGTGTACTGGGTTTTTTTTTACTCCGTTTGGATATGGATTTTTTTGTGTTTTGTTTCCCGAATGTTGGTTTCTGATGTGTGCGGGAATATGTATTGTGTTCACCCGTTGCAATGGCTGTCCAGAGTAAGCGAGAGGGTTTTGATTTCCTTCCAGCAGCCTACATGGAGACTCTGGGGAGAGGAGAGAGTGGATGGCGCTATCTACACGGTGTACCTCAAGAAGGTGCGCTACCACCGACCCACCAAAAGTGCTTCATCAGTGAGTACAAGTTCTTCTGCTCCGTTGCGTGTCACGCCCTCGCATCCTGGCTTTTTCTACCCCCCCTCCCCCCCTCCTTCTCCATCCTTAAACAAAAACGTTGTTTATGTAGACTGCTTATGTTATCTCCCAGTAGTATGTATCTTTATTTTGTTATCACCCTTTTTAATCTCTCCTCGTTTATCACCGTGTCATACGTATCATACTTTTTGTCACCCTGTTTTTGTGTTTCCTACTTTTTATCACCCTATTGCAGTAATTTTTTTTTATCGCTCTGTTGTACGTATCCCGTTTCTTGTAACCATTATGTTCTATTTATTCTGCTTTTTCCGTCACTCTGATGTGTTAACCTGGTTTTTGCAATTCTCAACACACAGAAAATGAACTTTTTTTTACGTGACTAATACATAATTATCAGAAAAACTTTTCGATTATGAGTTCGAACTTATACTAAATCTATTTGTGATTCACAATTTCCATACCATTGAGCGAGCGAGTGAGTGAGTGAGACAGCGAAAACTTTAAATTTGCGATTCTGCGTTCGTTCTAATTCGTTTCGTTTCGCGTATCAGTTCCTGTTTGATTCGGCGTAGTGAATTTTATACTCTTCCTGTGATTCATAATTCCAAACATAACGCCAAGTTTTGATAGTTATTATTTAATATATAGGCTATATAATCAATGCTGTTAACCTAAATAAAGTATCGATATCTCAGTGTGTCGATTCTTTGATGAGTACGATACTGTCTTGTCTTTCGAAACTACTTACGAGCACAGTATCTATATATGACATATCGATATATTTCGTTCGATATTTTTGAGTACGATGCTTTTCTTTTTTAAACTACTTACGAGCACAGTATCGATATATTATCTATCGATATATGACATATCGATATATTTCGTTCCATTCTTTTATGAGTACAATGCTTTTCTTTGGAAACTAATTACGAGCACATTATCGATATATATATAGTTGTATGTATATTGATATATTTCGTTCCATAGTTTTATGAGTACGATGCTTTTCTTTGGAAACTACTTACGAGCACAGTATCCATATATTATCTATCGATATATGACATCGATATATTTCGTTCGATACTTATATGAGTGCGATGCTTTTCTTTGGAAACTACTCATGCATGAGCAGAGTATCGATTGTACAGTTGGGTCGATCCCCGCGCCTCTGCGTGCTTCCGGAAGCGAGGGGTCGAGCGGTCGAGCCGGCGACCCACGGCAGCTGATTGGGGCGACCCGCGCCGGTGGGAATTGGAACTCGGCTGCGAGGAAATGGAAGCACGCCTCCATCGGGGCTGTGCGTGTGTGCGTGTGTGCGTGTGTGCGTGTGTGCGTGTGTGCATGTGTGCATGTGTGCATGTGTGCTCGGCCTCTCCGTACAACCGCGGGCGAACACCGTCGAGGAAGGGGGAAAAAAAATCAACGGAGGAAGCTGTTTGGGTCCGTGCCGTAGATTTTTCCGTGAACACGTCGCGTCGGGCTAAAATCATAACGAGTGTTTGGTACTAATATGCAATTTTATTATCAATCTCTTTATTACAAAGGTCTCTAAATATCTCCATCACCATCATTATTGAGTTGTTTTTTTTTTTTTACAACCATTACTAAAGATTTTTTGCCTTCTTAAAAATTGCAGAGTTACGTTTTCGGCATTACTTATCGCAAACAGAAATATTTTGCTCTGCATCTGCTATATTTTCAAAGTTCCGGCACACATTCATGATTAAAATTTTTTGCACAACCTTTATCGTAATGGTCACTTAATAGTTATTTTAGTGTGTCTCCACAGTAGGGTGAAATATGCAGATTTACACGTGTAGTCTAATTTCTTAATAAGTGTCTAGAATTGTAAAAAAAATATAAATCATCAAACCAAACAATGGGATGTTGGTTTATTGCATTTGATAACATATTTGGTTTTATCTATCATATTTTTTTTCAGACAGTCGGGCAGACACACATAATAATTAAAATTTTGCCTGTTTAATTGTGTCGTGGTCACTCAATATTAAGTCAGGGTTCCCGCAGACAGGAAATATCTGGAAAACGGGGAAAAATTCAGGGGATTTAAAAGGCGTCTCCAAAATCTATAAAACACAGGGGAATTGACAAAATTTTAGTTACTAAAACGTTTTTTTTATGATCCTCGCAGTGATCAAGTAGGATTAGTGATGCTTAATAATACTGTGTTCCCTTTATGTTTTTAAATAGTCTGTGTTTTAATCACGAATTGACAGGTTTGGTTTAATAGCATTGCTGGAATTAACAGTGCAAAGTGTGTTTTATGCGGGAAAAATGTTATGGTCAATTAATGTGTCATTTGTGTTTTAAAATGTGATTCGGTAATTAATTGTAGTTCAATATATATTTTTTGTGTTATTTTGCGAGATTCATTGATAAGACGAGGGAAAATGTATAGTAGTTGGTTACGGAAAAAAAAAGGAAAAAAAATCAGGTAAATCGGCTGACTTTAAGAGTGTATTCTGTGGGTTTATTCAGCTTGTGTAACTCACATAAAAAAAAATAGCTTCTTTAATCTCATCCAACGAAATTTTCGTTAAATTCGGGAATGAGCATTAAAAAAGAAACCTAGCATGGCCGGTGCAGAGCAGGGCCTTAAACCCGTGTCGCCGTGTGCGAGGGCGTGACTCTTGCACACGGCATGATGGGGGTGGGGGGGGGGGGGGGAGGGGGCCGGCCAGATTCCCTCCCGTATCGACCCCGCCCCTAAACGGCCCAAGGGCTTGTGGAGGGCGAGGGGGGTACGTAGTTCGTCGGCGCGCGCTGACGTCACAAAGCGACCGTCAGGCAGGCACTGCCGACCCCCGGGGAGATTAGCCCCGCCTGCTGCAGAGGGCACGACCTGTGTCTCGTGCCGTCTATCCCTCCCGCGTCCTTCTTGTGTTCCGTGCTCAGGGGCCGTGTACTTAGGCTGGGTTCACAATTGAAAAAATAACAGTAACAGTAACAGTAACAGTAGGTCGTGTGCATAGGATATGAACGCCATGTTTCCTAACCTAACGATTCACAATAGCAGAAAGTTGGTTGTGTGCATGGGAGCGAGGTCGTGCGCATAGGAGTGAAATGAATATATTTTATTTCGGTCGCGTACGCATGGCACAACAGCCAATGAGAGAAGAGCAGGGTGTTTTTTTTTTGGCGGGACTAGAAATATGTTTATATTTATTAACCATATAGTGGTAAGAAAATGTCGAGATAATAATAGTATTATCGTTATTTTGAAAGTTAATATGTTTATTTACTAACACTGCTAACAGATGTCGCATAGTTCACGAAATTTCATTGGCTGAAATTAACAGTAAGAATTCAATTGTGAACCGATTTCGCAGTTCGCACAGGTCGTGTGCACAGGTCGTGTGCATGGCTTTCTATGCACTCGCTTAATTTTTTTAATTGTGAACCCAGCCTTACTCTTCGCGGGAAAAAAAAATATCCGGACTAGCCATGCATTAAAACCTTTTGTAGCATTGTCTGTGTTACGTGGTTGGCTGGGTTTATTTCAGTTACACATGTAATGTCAGCACAAGACTACACATATTCAATTTTTGACGTGACAACGTCTAATAAATCGATTAACGCCGGTTGCACGTACGAAAAAGTGTCGCGTTACGCACATTGTCCCGTTACGCACATTGTCCCGTTACGTACATTGTCCCGTTACGCACATTGTCCCGTTACACTCATTGTTCAGTTACACTGTGTTCCGTTACGCTGTCGGCGAGTGCAGTAATAATAGGTTATGTTACAATTGACTAAAAAATTATGGTGATTCATATAATTGATGATAGATATTTGATTACAGTTTATTTATATGAAAACTTGTTCATAATTAAGTATATTTAATCTTTATAGTTAAACGCCAGATTTAAAATTAATTATAAGTCATCTACACGTGAACTGTTTCGTCGACTGTTTATAAAGTGAAGTGAAAAGTTAATGTGGTTTTCATTGCTTATTACAACAATTTCGGCAATAAAGGTTAATTATTCTTGCATTTTGAAAATCTGATTCCTAGTTTAATTTCAAGTATTTATTCTTTTATTATTAAAATTTAAATGATTCAATTTTATTCATAAAAGTATGCAATCATTTCATCAATGTTTTTTTTATGACGTTGTCACGTTAAACTATCGTCCGTAAACCGACTTTACAGACAACCAATTTTTTTTAACTTCCTGACATGTTTACCAATCATTTCTTAAGAGGGCGTTGTGAAACTTTAAGTAGTTTACCAATAATTGGTCATTCAAAGAGTGATTATGTTAGGTAGCCTACATTAAAAATACCGTAAAGTTGTGAAAGTTGTTGGCTAGGTTAGGTTGGCTACATAAAATACTTTATTGTATTTACTAGGCGAGTTTAACGACATTTGAAATACTTTAAAATTGTGTGATCGGTTGGGTAACTACATACTATGAAATAGTGCGAACGGTTGGTTAGTTCAAGTTAGCTACATTTCATATGAATAATTCATAACCAATCCTTCAAACCATTTAAAAGTATTTTGAATGTAGCTAACCTAACCTTACCAGTTGTCGACACAATTTTGAAGTATATTAAATGTTGCTTACCTAAACTAATCAGCCATCCAGACAATTGTTACGAGTAGGGAAACAGGTAAATAAAGGATAATTACCAATTAATTAATTTCACTTTTATTTATCACCTAATATTTACACTAATAATTAAATTACAACAACTTAAATGCCCATCCTTCAATTAATCACATGTTAATTAAGTCCATAAATTACTCTCCCTGCTGGAGCTCGGTTCGACAGAGGCTCTCTCTACTACTCGTCTCTCACCGCGCACTTCAACTCACTGCCTCGCTTTCCTCACTCTTACGCTGCAGTCGTCGGCTCGTCGACCGCTATCGCTCGCCAAGGGCTCACCCACCCTCGCGGGTAGGTCTCTCCGTTCACGCGCCTGCCAAGATACCGACCTGCAGAAGGTCTCGCAGCTCTCCGAGGTGTCGCGTCATCACACAATCCCCGACTTTGACACCCGAAGCTTCCAGAACAGTGGCGTCCCAGTTACGTCGCTTCACTTACACGGGCCTCTGGTAACGTTCCGAACCCTCGAGAGACGCTGGGAATCTCCAGCCTCAGTTTGGGGAGCGCTGGGGAAGAGGTGTAGCGAGACGCCTATGCTAATCGGATTACCATGCAGTGATAATAGAAGTTGGGGTGCTATCTGCAAAATTCCCCCCCCCCCCCCACATAAACATGTTGTTGCATAGGCTTCTAGCCAGCCTCTTCGCTAGCTTACGTAAAACTATTATAACGTATTTTTCTCATGGTATTTGTAATTTTTAACCTAACCTACTTACTAGTTTAAAAAATTTGGAATTTCTATAATTATTTTTGATAGTAAAAGTGGCTCTCCTTCAGAATTACCTTCCAAATGGATAATCATTAAATTATAACCTGTCTGCAAACGCAACTAAACAAGCGAGTGTCGTGTCGCAGTCTGTACTTAAGGGGCCCGCCTCGTCAGGGGTGTGTGTTAGTGAGGCGGGATGATAAGCGCGACGCTCGCTGGTGCTTCCAGCGCGGTATAGCCTCTAAGCGCAAGTCTCTGAACTGGCGCGCATTCGTCTCGTTGTCACAGGATAACTGTGAAATTTGAGCGGTGACCGTAACATTATATGGCGGAGAAATGAAGATAAAGGTGTTATGCAAGCCCCTTAAGTTCTTTCAAGAATCTGTACTGATTGTTTTATGCCTAAAAATTACTCTGAAAACACGCGTTTTAGGCCTTTTAACGCTTCTAAAAATACAGTTTAAAAACTTAATCCGAAATTAAAAGTACTTTTCGGTCCTCAGCGAACTCTTAAATGCTATTCGTAAATAGACCCCACTCAGATATCTTGAGTAGTTATGAAATCGCGTTGTTTTTCCTGAAGCTCTGCACACCGTATGTGTGCCCAGGTAGGCGGGGCCCTTAAAAGAGCGATGATTTCCGCGCGGCTGCAGTGCAAGTCAACAGTGTAGCATTTCACGACACCTTGCCGGGGGGGGGGGGGGATCCGCTGGCCGCGTCGCCAAGGATATCGCTCGCCGCTTTGGCCCGGGCCAGTTGGCACCGAGACCGCGCGGCCGGCCAGGGGCGGCCAGACACTCGGCGCCCTTTCCATCCCCCTCCCCCTCTTCCTCATCACACAGACACACACTCTCTCTCACACAGACACAGGCATACACACTCTCTCTCACAGACACATACACTACCGCAGACACAATCACACACAGAGACAATCACACACACTCATAGACAGACACAAAAACATAGACACACAATAATACACACCGAGATACACACAGGCACACACACGGACACAGACACGGACAGACACACGACCACACACAGACACACGTACACTCCTCTACTGATTTAAAATTATTCCATGGACGTACGACGTTGCTGACTTACACTGGTGGTCAAAGAAAAAATCTAAAGAATCTATATGAATAAAAGTGTAAATGTTCGTCCAAAATTGTAAATCTTCGAAAGTTTTTCACCGATTACTTGGAAATTTTAACACAACGTTGCATTCGAATAACGGCGTGTTTTTATATACTTCATATAATAACTGTAATCGTGGTTTGTCCGTGCGTGCCGCTATAACCCCGCAACCCAGATATAGACATAGAGTGATAAAGGTGTGTGTGTGTGTGTGTGTGTGTGTATAGATGGATTGAGATATATGGATACATAGAGAGCTATAGAGAGATATATGGATACATAGAGAGCTATAGAGAGATATATACAGAGTGATTACAAAAAAAAAAAAAAATGAGGCATTGCAATGTATGCCGGGTATTATATATTATGTCCCCACAAGCATTGTGAGATCAAACATGTTAGAAATAAGTTTTCTTTATTTTCCATTTAACCAGACAAGAGCCACAGCAACGCTTGGCCGGGTACAGCCAGTGGACAATAAAACGGAGAACATTGACTTTTCCAAATAGCGGATAAGAAGTAACATGTCAAGGTTCATATGCTAGAAGTTTGTTTAATAGCTTGAAAGGAACGCGTTAGGAAGAATCGTAAAAAAAAATGTCATCGTGTAGAGAATTAAAAAAAATCGACACATAGTTTTCCGCCTGAGGCAGGGTCGGCATGGATGGAACGTGACTGACACTCACAGGAGCCGGCTGCCCTATTCGAGGGACAGACCTGTTATTCCGGCCAGCCTGGAGAACGTATGAGTTAAGATGAGATTGGGTATGGAGCAGCGACGGAATGAATTTGCTGGTGGAAACGGGAGTACTCCGAGGAAACCCACGGGCCATGAAAACGTCCGCTAAGTTTCTCACTTGCGATCAGTCCCAGTTTGACCCCGCCGGGAATCGACGGAAGATCGAGATAACACATGTGCGAGGAAGTTGACGTTTATCAGCGATACAACAAAACAAACCACTCTCGTCTTGGCTTCACTTATCTACACGGCAGAGGTAGCACTCCCTGGTATTTAGGCTGCGGATGTGGGCATTGTAGGGCCGTGAAAGGGCTTGAATGAGCACTGGCACGTCGGAGGCCGTGACCCAGACTTAGTACAGCCAGACACGTGGTGCCCACTTTGCCGACGAGGGAGCTGGTGGACTGTAAACACCGCGTGGAGAGAGCGCGCAATGTTTACACGGAGCGAGACGCGCCGCCTGCCTCCCGCGTCTAGTTGCCGGCCTGCTTAGAGCCTGCCGCCCGCGTCTAGTTGCCGGCCTGCTTAGAGCCTGCCACCCGCGTCTAGTTGCCGGCCTGCTTAGAGCCTGCAACCCGCGTCTAGTTGCCGGCCTGCTTAGAGCCTGCCGCCCGCGTCTAGTTGCCGGCCTGCTTAGCGCCTGCCGCCCGCGTCTAGTTGCCGGCCTGCTTAGAGCCTGCCGCCCGCGTCTAGTTGCCGGCCTGCTTAGAGCCTGCCGCCCGCGTCTAGTTGCCGGCCTGCTTAGAACCTGCCGCCCGCGTCTAGTTGCCGGCCTGCTTAGCGCCTGCCGCCCGCGACTAGTTGCCGGCCTGCTTAGCGCCTGCCGCCCGCGTCTAGTTGCCGGCCTGCTTAGAGCCTGCCGCCCGCGTCTAGTTGCCGGCCTGCTTAGCGCCTGCCGCCCGCGTCTAGTTGCCGGCCTGCTTAGAGCCTGCCGCCCGCGTCTAGTTGCCGGCCTGCTTAGAGCCTGCCGCCCGCGTCTAGTTGCCGGCCTGCTTAGAGACTGCCGCCCGCGTCTAGTTGCCGGCCTGCTTAGCGCCTGCCGCCCGCGTCTAGTTGCCGGCCTGCTTAGAGCCTGCCGCCCGCGTCTAGTTGCCGGCCAGCTTAGAGACTGCCGCCCGCGTCTAGTTGCCGGCCTGCTTAGCGCCTGCCACCCGCGTCTAGTTGCCGGCATGCTTAGCGACTGCCGCCCGCGTCTAGTTGCCGGCATGCTTAGCGCCTGCCGCCCGCGTCTAGTTGCCGGCCTGCTTAGAGCCTGCCGCCCGCGTCTAGTTGCCGGCCTGCTTAGAGACTGCCGCCCGCGTCTAGTTGCCGGCCTGCTTAGAGACTGCCGCCCGCGTCTAGTTGCCGGCCTGCTTAGAGCCTGCCGCCCGCGTCTAGTTGCCGGCCTGCTTAGAGACTGCCGCCCGCGTCTAGTTGCCGGCCTGCTTAGAGCATGCCGCCCGCGTCTAGTGGCCGGCCTGCTTAGAGCCTGCCGCCCGCGTCTAGTTGCCGGCCTGCTTAGATCCTGCCGCCCGCGTCTAGTTGCCGGCCTGCTTAGAGACTGCCGCCCGCGTCTAGTTGCCGGCCTGCTTAGAGCCTGCCGCCCGCGTCTAGTTGCCGGCCTGCTTAGAGCCTGCCGCCCGCGTCTAGTTGCCGGCCTGCTTAGAGACTGCCGCCCGCGTCTAGTTGCCGGCCTGCTTAGAGCCTGCCGCCCGCGTCTAGTTGCCGGCCTGCTTAGAGACTGCCGCCCGCGTCTAGTTGCCGGCCTGCTTAGAGCCTGCCGCCCGCGTCTAGTTGCCGGCCTGCTTAGAGCCTGCCGCCCGCGTCTAGTTGCCGGCCTGCTTAGAGCCTGCCGCCCGCGTCTAGTTGCCGGCCAGCTTAGAGCCTGCCGCCCGCGTCTTGTTGCCGGCCAGCTTAGAGCCTGCCGCCCGCGTCTAGTTGCCGGCCTGCTTAGAGCCTGCCGCCCGCGTCTTGTTGCCGGCCTGCTTAGAGCCTGCCGCCCGCGTCTTGTTGCCGGCCAGCTTAGAGCCTGCCGCCCGCGTCTAGTTGCCGGCCTGCTTAGAGCCTGCCGCCCGCGTCTAGTTGCCGGCCTGCTTAGAGCCTGCCGCCCGCGTCTAGTTGCCGGCCTGCTTAGAGCCTGCCGCCCGCGTCTAGTTGCCGGCCTGCTTAGCGCCTGCCGCCCGCGTCTAGTTGCCGGCCTGCTTAGCGCCTGCCGCCCGCGTCTAGTTGCCGGCCTGCTTAGCGCCTGCCGCCCGCGTCTAGTTGCCGGCCTGCTTAGAGCCTGCCGCCCGCGTCTAGTTGCCGGCCTGCTTAGCGCCTGCCGCCCGCGTCTAGTTGCCGGCCTGCTTGGAGCCTGCCGCCCGCGTCTAGTTGCCGGCCTGCTTGGAGCCTGCCGCCCGCGTCTAGTTGCCGGCCTGCTTGGAGCCTGCCGCCCGCGTCTAGTTGCCGGCCTGCTTGGAGCCTGCCGCCCGCGTCTAGTTGCCGGCCTGCTTGGAGCCTGCCACCCGCGTCTAGTTGCCGGCCTGCTTGGAGCCTGCCGCCCGCGTCTAGTTGCCGGCCTGCTTAGAGCCTGCCACCCGCGTCTAGTTGCCGGCCTGCTTGGAGCCTGCCGCCCGCGTATAGTTGCCGGCCTGCTCAGAGGTTGTTAAAGGGGAGAGATAGCAGCCGAGTTATGCCCTATTGGTTTCAGCAGTTTTCATCCCTAAACAAGTATTATGTCATGTGATATTTTAAATTGGCCATCGTTAAGCCAGAGAACACACATTAAGAGGCCAGCTTGGATCAGTGAGGCTGGATGGTAAGTGCGTCGCTCGCTGGTGCTTCTAGCGAGGTGTCGCCTCTAAGCGCGAGGCTGGGGACTGGCGCGCAGTCTTCCCGTCGTGCGTTAGTCACCTACGAGATTTCAACCCCAACATTACATGGCGGGGAAATGAAGATAAAGGTGCAATGTAAGTCCCTTGAGTGCTTTGAAGTATTTTCACCGGATATTTCATATCTGAAAATTATTCTGAAAAACACGTTTGTTAGTTCTTTTCGCCTTTCTTAAAATACAGTTTAAACTGAAATATGGGTATAGAATTATTCATCTGCTCCTCTTTAATGTTTCTTCTTAAACAGAATTGCGTGTTTTTTGATGATTAAACACCTTAGCTCTCAGTATACGGCATTTAGTAGGAGTCATTCGTGAAAATGGACCGGAAGTCGATAAACGGACATGTGTAACCAAAATGGCGGAGCATGGGTACTTACCAAAACGTATTGGTGTACCAAACGTAACTTTATGACAGTGAAACTACCCTGGAATATAAACTCAGCATCAAAAAAAAAGTCAGTCTGATTTTTCCCTATAATTCTAGTTTATGCGATTTTATTTTTATTTTTAATTTGTGGTAAGTATAGTTTATAGGTTATTTAAACAAATTTTATTATAAACAAATATTAAAAAAAACGATAAAATTAAGAAATTCACACTTTTTTGAAAAACTGATAATTCTTTTTTTCATCAGGTTTTCTCCTGGTATGGTCTCCTAATAACGGGTATTGCCTAATTCCCACATGCTCCAATCATCCTGTGAAAATTCTTGCGGTATGCGGGTGTGCATTATCCTGCATCAAAATGAACTGTTCCCCAATAACTGGAGCGAATGGGATCGCAGCCTCTATAGGAGCACGCCATCAGTGTACGCTCTGGGCAGTCAGAGCCCCATTATCAATGTAAATCAATTCAGTACGAGCGTGGGAATGCATTCCACCCCAAAGCACAATGATTGCCTTTGGAAAGGCTTGTGACTCGCAATGAGTACATTACACAAAATTCTCCCCTTGCTCGTCTGCACAATACGTCACGACCTTCCGAATGATACAGACCGAAGCGAGGCTTATCTGTGAACTCGCTTGTGCCTTTCCAAAGGCAATCAGATAAGGTTTTGGGGAGGAATAAGTGTGCCGTTACTATGACTATTTCAGTTCACCATATACACTCAGCAGCAAAAAAAAAAAAAAACGGATACTGATTTGTTCCCATAATTCTAGCAAATGCATTTTTTTTTATTTTTGGTAATAATTAGTTGTTTTATAGGTTATTTAAACAAAGTTTATCATAAATAAATAATTGTTATTAAAAATAATGTACAAATAAATTTAAAACACGATATAAACTGATAATACTTAATTTACATCAAGTTTTCTTACAGTTGATGGCCTCCTAATAACGGATATTCTGCCTTATTTCACAGCGAACGGCCCTTATCCTGTCAGGCATAGAATACATTTCATTTTGTACGTTAAATGATAATTCCGGGCTAATTGGTTATCATGTTTATTTAACCACACTCGCGTCATGGTGGCATTATCATATTTCCTGCTAGTAAGTTTCTTTAAAGCAATTAAACAAATTTCAAGCTCTAGTCTTTGTACAGCTACGGTTTGTTTTATCACTAACCGAGGTGACTTTAACTTTAGGCTCACTAATAGTAGACTAATACTTCCATGATTTTAAATAATGATCAGAACTACTTCAAAACTTATAATTGTACTATATGTTTGCAGTTTATCGCCAGGAAAAAAAAATATCTAGAAAATCGCAGCATAAAAAAGAATACATGTTACAATTTGGAAAATACGTTATTTTCACATTCTTTGTTTTCCGTAAAAAGGACGATAACGTATTTCAAATAATTACTTGGACATGCGTGATTGCTGGTTTATACTGGTTGTCATATATGAAAATACTTCGTCTGTGCTGTAATTTTTTTGACGTGATAACGTCTTATAAATCAATGAACGCCGGCTGCACGCTGTCACGTTCCGCCTGAGCCGAGCGTGCAAGAACCGGCCAACCACCATGCGAGAAAATCTTCTATAATATCAAACAGGTTAAGGCGGGCTTTTTAACTAATTGTTCTTGATTATATTTAAACAAATTATTTAAATTAAATTTGCAAAAACTGTAAATAATATTTTAAAATTAAAAAGTGTGCAATTTTTCATCAATGTTTTCTTATGACGTTATCACGTAAAATTATCGTCCGTAAACCGACTTTACAGACAACCCCCTTTTTTTCTAAATAATCTTTTCAATGGGTTTTTCCGCATTGTCTAGGAATTTAACGTGTGATATCAGCTTTATTGGGCTTGTTCTGCTTGTGTTTACGTATTCATCTTTGTTGTCCATTGTTGAATATTTTTATTTTTTTATCTGTGACACAACCAGTGTTAAACCGTCAAATGACGTTAGGCCAAGAAATGATTTTTAATCATTAGTACAATATTGGAATAATCGTTGAAAGAACTGCAACGTGAAGTCGGCACGGCGCGGCGCGGAGAAACCTAACCTCGCTCGAAGGGGTGTCGAGGGGACAGTTGCTACGTGTCACGGGGCCCAGTCAGTGGGTCAAGCCGGGGGTCATTGTGGCGGCAGGCGAGTCGCGGTGGCAATTCCCGAGGACTTAATGGACTGGCTTTAGCTGGAACACGTCTCCTCCTTTGCTCGCTACCACGAAGTCTTTTATGGACCTCACTTCCTTCTTTATGAGCATTTAACATTCTTGTCCGGCGCAACTTTTCTTGATGACTTTCAACTGTCGTAATGCGGTTCTCGCGGACAAGGAAGATCTAGAATAAAGGGGAAAACTATCGGGAATTTTAAAAATGTTTCTTCAGAAACTCCCTCCTTCCCCCATATTTTGTAGTATAACAGTGTCTTAAAACAGGCATTAATTTTAATCAAAATTTTAGTGTGGCGTTATCAATCTGTATCTGATTTTTTTTACTAATAATCATTTTCACGCAATGTATACAAAGCATTTTGCATTAATTCTAAGCACACTAAAATATATTTTCCTCATCAAAATAGTTTAATAATGTAATTTTTTAAAGTTTCGATCATGCAAATATATTAGTTTCAGACTGCCAGAGTGGGAAAATATGACTGCAGGTAGTATATTGCGTAGGAAAAAAAAAACCAGTTCTTCGTGTTATGATGTACATTTGTCTTGTAAAATATCTATTACTTTTTCCCAAATAGACTGATGAAGCAGAGGAAAAAATGTTAGGGTGGACATTGTTGCATATCGCTGAAGTAAAGAGTTTGGGAACTTGTGAAAGTAAGCTACGCGCCTGCGAATTAGGCGTAGTCGCAGTCATTGCCCGTCGGCTCTGGTCTTGTGTACTTTGGATGTCGCCTGCTACCGACGTTTCGGCCCATCGTTTCAGCCGCCATCTTCATGGGCACTAGCAGCTGAGCGGCAAGCAGTCGTCCGTGAAGTGACGCCCGAGGCGCATCTGACTGATGTGCTTCGGTATCGTTGAGAATTTCTGTATTTTCCAGCTCTTATTTACCTGTGATCGAACACCCACATTTTAGAGCGAACAAAAAAAAAAAAAAAATTGGTTGTCTGTAAAGTCGGTTTACGGACGATAGTTTAACGTGACAACGTCATAAAAAAAACATTGATGAAATGATTGCACACTTTTATGAATAAAATGGGATCATTTTTTATTTTGATAATAAAACGAATAAATACTTGAAATTATACTAGTAATCAGATTTTTGAAATGCAAGAATAATAAATTAACCTTTTATTGCCGAAAATTGTTGTTGTAAATGAGCAATGAAAAAAAAAACACGTTAACTTTTCACTTCACTTTGTAAACAGTCGAGTGGAAGAGAGATAGATGCGGCGCAAGCGTACAATCAGCGTAACGGGACATTTTTTCGTGCTTGCAGCCGGAGTTCATCGATTCATCAGACGTTGTCACGTTTAAAAAGAAAAGCGCGGACCTGGTGTGTTGTCTCGCGGCGGCGAGCATGCATGCTGTGATGGGTGCGGGCGCTGCCGCCAGGACTCGGACGACGAGATCTCGCACCTGGAGTGGGAGACGGTGCGCGTGCGCTTCGTCAAGGCGGGCAGCCTGGAGAGGCTGGTGGAGAGCCTGGCCACGGACGACGGCGAGCTCGAGTCCACCTACATCAACGTGTTCCTCACCACGTACCGCACCTTCGCCTCCGCCAAGCAGGTGCTCACGCTGCTGCTGGACAGGTGAGGCTCGCCAGTTCGCCACGTCTCCCAGTGGCGCGGCAGGCGGGTGGCAGGTTACTGAACGCTCCCCCTCCCCACCCTCAACTCTGTTTTAATCCAAGAGGGGGCGCCATTTTCAAGTCCGGTCAGGGGCGCCAGTCACCTTAGCTACGCCCAGTGGCGGATCCAGAGGTTCACCTCGTAGGGGGGGGGGGGGGGGCACTCTAGGATTTCAGATTAGCCAGAGAAAAAAAATGTCTTAAAATTATAAAATTTGTATTTAATCTACTCACACTACACATGACATCCAACCAGCCAGATTTTATGATTCTACAAGAAATTCATTAATTATATTAAAATATTTAATTGGTTTCAGAAACAATCATTTTTGTCGGCAATATTAATGTAGCAGACAACTGGTTTTTCGGGGGGGGGGGGGGGGTCACTTGCCCCTGGTGCATCCCCCCCCCCCCTGGATCCGCCACTGGCTATGCCACTGCCGTCTCCGAGTCCACGAGACATCCCAGCTTCTCAACAATACCCGCTTCCCTAACAGTTGCGTCGTGCGGTCATCGTTCCCGAACATTCACAACCACATCAAGGGTTTTTGAAACACTTTCCGTCTCCGAACACCAGTTATAAGTTTTCATCCGACATCTTTTAATTCGCCACATCCCGTAATCCGGCACCAATATACCCGCTTGCGTTCATAATTTATTTATTTCCGTGTGCATTCCGGTGTTGATCCTTAGCCACCAGTTCGCTCAGAGTTCATCGTTACCGTCAGTTTTCATTTCATTGGAGCGTTTCCTGATTTCTAGCGGTGTTGCATTTTCACATCTTCACATTTCGTATCCCAATCGAAAACCAATTATGTCGTATTTTCAGGCAGTAATGGACGAAAATCGAAATAAATCAATTAAATGTGAGAAGCATCCACAATGTCGCAGTGCTACTAACCTGACATTGAAATCTCGAGTGCTTGTGGTGTTAAAGTCTGATCCAGCGAATTAGTTTGACTACGTATTACACTAAAGGTTCTTTTTAATCCGGAACTTATGTACCACACCCACATCGAATTAGCTAATTTGTGACGTATGATCAAATATTTATACATTTTTAATGGGCATGCCAAAGCTAAATTAATATACAGTACAAAAATATTGAAAACATGTTGTAATAAGATGCTCTTTGGTAAGAAAACACTGAGCGAACTAAAAACGCGGACATAGTCGTGTATTATCTTGTGGTGGTGTGACCATAGAGTTAGGAATTGTCAATGTTTGAACTTTGAATTTTGGCCTGTAACAGTGAAAACTCAAAGACTTTTCTCGTGCTCCTAAACAAAATTAGTATTCGGTTATGTGTCAAAATATTCTAGTATTCTTTAACCTGTTTGTGTTCAAGCAGGCGTGTTTCATAGCCTTTTAACGAGATTTCGAAGAAATAATACATATTGTAGCCGTTACCATGGTGTGAATTACGGAAATTTTTTATATAGCTGCCGTAATTTTTTACAAATCACTTAACAAACAATACATAAAATATAATCATGGAAAATCTCGGTCAAGTTCGTTAATGAGCGATATTTAATCAAAGGAGTAGAAATGACTAAGGTTTTTTGGGGGAAAAAACAAACAAACAGAAAATTTTTTATAACTCCCATAATATGACGAATATCACATTCGTTTGAACTTATTATAACTCATAGAAGTAATACCAAAAACTTTTGTCTGAATACATTTTTGATACGACCAACCATAACCTCAAAGAGGGGAAAAAACAAGAGTTAGAGGACAAAAAAATTCATAACTTCCTTAGTAAGTACACTGTCAAATACGTTCAAATTGTCAGTAAAAAATACACATATTACCTCAATCTTTTGTCTGAAACAACTTCTGATACAACCAACTATTGCAAATATGTATAAAAAAGGGTTAAAATACAAAAATGAATTCATAACTCCCTTAGTAGGTAACCTATCAAATCTGTTCATATATTTTCTAAAGATATCTTATAACTTTTATCTAAAACTTTTTTCTGAAACAATTTTTCATAATACAAACCATTATTGCAAGGTGTTGAAAAAACCTGGGATTGGAATAAGAAAATAAATAAAACTTCCGTACCGTGTAAACTATTGAATCCATTCTTATTTTAGTTTAATTTTCTAAATATTGTCTAAAACTTCTATTAAAATAAATTTTTATCTAACCAACCATTACTGCAAGGGTGGAAATAGCAAGGTTTAATAGTAAAAAAAATACCCTTTTATTATTATATGTATGTATACATATGTATATATACAATAAAATCAGTTATGTTTTATTATTTAAATCCTAAACTTTATCTAAAACCTTTTACTGAAACAATTTTTGATAAACGAATTATTACCATTAAAACAAGTTGAAATTTAAAAATGTAAAACTTTCTTAGTATCAAATTCGTTCAAATTTATTTCAAACCATCTTAATATTATCTTAAACCTTGGTGCTAAGCAAATTTTTATATGCCCATGTTATTAGTGCAACAGATAAAAAAAATAGTGTTTGACGGTCAAAAAAAATTAATAATTACCTTAGTTTGCATAATATGACATTCATTCTAAGCTATTCAATGCTGGATGCATTGATTTAAAAACATTAATAATATTTTTTCTGCATTGAAAATGAGAAAATGTTTAATCAATCATTTTGTAATATTGGAGAACATAAATATGCTATGTACATTAAAATTCCTAAAATGTTCCAGATATTTATAGAAGTTCCCAAAATATTTCCAGAAGAAATAGGGTCTTCGAAATCTGCCTATGCCTATAGGCTATGCCGAAAGGGAATTTTTTTTCACCTACTTAACCACAGGTTTTTTTTTGCAGAAATAAATGTAAGTGATATTGTTAAATTGTTAGATGAAAACAATATAGTCATCATCCTTCATACAGATTTGCAAATTTTTCCAGGTACGAGCAGCTGTCCAACAATAAACTGGACCTTCCAGACTCTGTCATGGAGCAGCACAGAAAGTAAGCTAATCATTTTTCTGTTTTTGGAAACTATGAAATATTTGCTGCAATACATTTTTTTACATGACTAAAATGTCTCTCTGTGTGTATTGGTTTGCACTGAAACTCAGTCTATGTGAATGCATAAATTGGAGCATAAACATGTGAAAAAATACTGACAAGTGTCATGTTCAATAGTTTATGTTTTCACTCACAAATTTCTTGTTTTTTGTGGTATTTTATATATATATAATTTATAATTATATAATTTTTATCATCAGAACCTTATCACACATTTGTTTTGATACCATAATTGACACATTTTGCATAGTTAGCTAAAAAAAAAATATTGTTAAGGTAATCAATTTTTTTAATATGACTGCAAGATGCATATATGTAAACTTCCACAAGTATTATGTACATAAAATAATGTTACAATTTTGTTTTTCATACAAAAAATGTAACTAAGAACTAATGTTTGAAAGTAATTACAAACCAGAAATGTTATTTGAATTTTACTTTCTTTTAATAATTGTGTCTGTAAAATTTGGGTCAAATTTTGTATTGTGGCAGACACTGTTCCAAAGTTAGTAACTAGAAGTTAACTTCTTATTTAAATTTTGCTACTACTCAATGATATGTACAGTTAAATTGAATTCAGGCTAAATAATTTCTTTTTGCAAATATTTATTTCCCTCTACAGTCCATTTGTAAACAAAAATTTTCAAACCATAGCTGCAAAATAAAAATGGGTGTGTTTACTTAATGTATCCACGTTAGAAGATATCATTTGCTTTTTTCTTATATATAAGAAAAAATGTAATCCTTGTCTGGGTGTTAAATGTTTTTCATTAGTTTGATACATGAGCTATTTTTCATTCATTTTAAATTATGCCATGGGATACGCTGTATATCTTGAGTCTGAAGACAACTTGATGAAATGTTCATATGCATTGCATTTCATCCTGTAAAATTTCAATTGCATGGTGTGTGCTCATTATGTTGAATTCTAAAATTCAGCCTTGACCAGGAGCGTACGTAGAATTTCTTTTTGGGGAGGAAAGGAGGTTAGGATAGAACTACTTTGCCTGCTGTTTGCTTTCAAATTGTTCTCTTTTTTGGTAGAGATGATAGATTTTTTAGGATTTCGAGGGATGGGAGGGAGGGAGGGATATATCCTCCCCATTCCCCCACTCCTTACTTCCCTATGGTCAACGTGCCTAAATAAGTATAACTTGAAAAATTTGGTGGTAAGTTTGACTGGGGTATGGTGGTACCAGGTGGAATGGAGTGCAGTGTGTGGACCAATGAGGAGATGGGTGTCTGTTCTGAAGTTGAAGTCAGCTGGTTAGCAATTGGATAGTAAAACAAATTGTGACTGTATAAAAGGATAATATGCTGTAAATTTGTTTAGCAAAAGAACTCGCTTGGAAGAATTGTAATGATGCCATCATGCATTGAAAGAATATTGCTAAAAAACATAATACCAACACATGTGCAAGAAATTAACGTAAAATTTTATTATAACCAAAATTTGTTTTGCAATGCATATGGGAAAGGGGCAGGTAAAGGGTCGTTAATGAAGTGTTAAGTGTTAACGTGGCAAGGTTTGCACACACAAGGGAGTCCCCTTGCTTGTTACCTCCACGGTGTGGGCGATGGCGGGGCAGAGCGGAGTGCTAAGAGCGACCAGTCTGCTGCCCAGGACGCTGGTGCAGGCCCTGTACGTGTGGCTGGACTCGTTCCCCGAGGACTTCCGCGACCCGCCAACGCACCCCGCGCTCCACCGGCTGCTGTACTTCTGCCAGCAGCACCTGCCCGCGTCCGAGCTGGAGGTGAAGGTGCGCCACCGGCTGGACCGCTTCGACCGCGAGGACCAGCTCCTGGGTACGCCCCACGCCCCACGCCCCAGGCCCCACGCCCCACGCCCCACGCCCCACGCCCCACGCCCCACGCCCCAGGCCCCGCGCCCCAGGCCCCACGCCCCAGGTCCCAGGCCCCAGGCCCCACTCCCCACGCCTCATGCCCCAGGCCCCAGGCCCCAGGCCCCAGGCCCCAGGCCCCAGGCCCCACTCCCCACGCCTCATGCCCCAGGCCCCAGGCCCCAGGCCCCAGGCCCCACTCCCCACGCCTCATGCCCCAGGCCCCAGGCCCCAGGCCCCAGGCCCCACTCCCCACGCCTCATGCCCCAGGCCCCAGGCCCCAGGCCCCAGGCCCCAGGCCCCAGGCCCCACTCCCCACGCCTCATGCCCCAGGCCCCAGGCCCCACTCCCCACGCCTCATGCCCCAGGCCCCAGGCCCCAGGCCCCACTCCCCACGCCTCATGCCCCAGGCCCCAGGCCCCAGGCCCCAGGCCCCAGGCCCCAGGCCCCACTCCCCACGCCTCATGCCCCAGGCCCCAGGCCCCAGGCCCCACTCCCCACGCCTCATGCCCCAGGCCCCAGGCCCCAGGCCCCACTCCCCACGCCTCATGCCCCAGGCCCCAGGCCCCAGGCCCCAGGCCCCACTCCCCACGCCTCATGCCCCAGGCCCCAGGCCCCAGGCCCCACTCCCCACGCCTCATGCCCCAGGCCCCAGGCCCCAGGCCCCAGGCCCCAGGCCCCAGGCCCCACTCCCCACGCCTCATGCCCCAGGCCCCAGGCCCCACTCCCCACGCCTCATGCCCCAGGCCCCAGGCCCCAGGCCCCACTCCCCACGCCTCATGCCCCAGGCCCCAGGCCCCAGGCCCCAGGCCCCAGGCCCCAGGCCCCACTCCCCACGCCTCATGCCCCAGGCCCCAGGCCCCAGGCCCCAGGCCCCAGGCCCCACTCCCCACGCCTCATGCCCCAGGCCCCAGGCCCCAGGCCCCACTCCCCACGCCTCATGCCCCAGGCCCCAGGCCCCAGGCCCCAGGCCCCACTCCCCACGCCTCATGCCCCAGGCCCCAGGCCCCAGGCCCCACTCCCCACGCCTCATGCCCCAGGCCCCAGGCCCCAGGCCCCAGGCCCCAGGCCCCACTCCCCACGCCTCATGCCCCAGGCCCCAGGCCCCAGGCCCCAGGCCCCACTCCCCACGCCTCATGCCCCAGGCCCCAGGCCCCAGGCCCCAGGCCCCAGGCCCCACTCCCCACGCCTCATGCCCCAGGCCCCAGGCCCCAGGCCCCAGGCCCCAGGCCCCACTCCCCACGCCTCATGCCCCAGGCCCCAGGCCCCAGGCCCCACTCCCCACGCCTCATGCCCCAGGCCCCAGGCCCCAGGCCCCAGGCCCCACTCCCCACGCCTCATGCCCCAGGCCCCAGGCCCCAGGCCCCACTCCCCACGCCTCATGCCCCAGGCCCCAGGCCCCAGGCCCCAGGCCCCAGGCCCCAGGCCCCACTCCCCACGCCTCATGCCCCAGGCCCCAGGCCCCACTCCCCACGCCTCATGCCCCAGGCCCCAGGCCCCAGGCCCCACTCCCCACGCCTCATGCCCCAGGCCCCAGGCCCCAGGCCCCAGGCCCCACTCCCCACGCCTCATGCCCCAGGCCCCAGGCCCCAGGCCCCAGGCCCCAGGCCCCACTCCCCACGCCTCATGCCCCAGGCCCCAGGCCCCAGGCCCCAGGCCCCACTCCCCACGCCTCATGCCCCAGGCCCCAGGCCCCACTCCCCACGCCTCATGCCCCAGGCCCCAGGCCCCAGGCCCCAGGCCCCAGGCCCCAGGCCCCACTCCCCACGCCTCATGCCCCAGGCCCCAGGCCCCAGGCCCCAGGCCCCACTCCCCACGCCTCATGCCCCAGGCCCCAGGCCCCAGGCCCCACTCCCCACGCCTCATGCCCCAGGCCCCAGGCCCCAGGCCCCAGGCCCCAGGCCCCAGGCCCCACTCCCCACGCCTCATGCCCCAGGCCCCAGGCCCCAGGCCCCAGGCCCCACTCCCCACGCCTCATGCCCCAGGCCCCAGGCCCCAGGCCCCAGGCCCCAGGCCCCAGGCCCCACTCCCCACGCCCCACGCCCCAGGCCCCACGCCCAAGGCCCCACGCCCCAGGCCCCTCGCCCCACGTCCCAGCCCCACGCCCCACGCCCCACTGTTTTCATGTGTGACATCTTGAGGCCCCCCACACATGATCAGTCCAGCTCCCAGTCCAGACTGCTCAGCACGAACTGACACTTTGGATTGATATTAAGGCCCTCTGCACACACGATCAGTCATGTGCTTGCTGTTGAGTAGAACATGGGAGAAACTTTGGATGTTGCAATTGCAGTTGCATTTTATAAGTTAGAAAAGAGAAAAAAAATAGCAACACAAGCAAAGAGTATAAACAAAGATGTCTGCCACGACAATCAGCTGATAGACTGATGGACTAATTTTTTGGACTGACAGTTGGGACTGGCGAGATGCTGTTCCCACACACGGAAGTTCGGACTGAGGGAATGGTATTATAGGTAGGAAAGGTTCTTAATATTATAACAGGTTCCTGTTGTAATAAATGTTTACAATTGTTTTTCCTGTGAAACAATACTTTGAAGTTTTTTTTTTCATTTGCTGTTAATAATATGCGTAAAACTGAAATCTTTAAATAAATAAAAGGATACTTGTTTTGTGCGCCTTATATTTTTTCAATTCAAAAATTCATGTCTGTCATTAGTGCAGAGGCATCAACCTGAAAAACATTTTAAGCAGGAAAAAGGTGACTTCCAAGTGAATGTATTGGAATATAAACATTGATTTGCAGACCTAAAGTAATGTTGGTTGATATGCAGGAAAAAACATTTTGTTTTTATGTTTTATGGCAACCTTTTTAACAATTTTATTTTTTACGTACATTAATTATGCTTATATGAATTTTTAGAGTAGCATTATTGAAATTAAATTTTTTATTGTATTTGAATTAACATTTTCTTGAGAGGCCATGAGTAAGTCAATAAAATTTAGGCAAAGGCATGAGGATTTAGACAAAGATAAAAAATTTTCAGCATATAACAAATCAGAGGAGGAACTCAATAAAGCTATGAGTAAGCCATGGACCAACCATGATATTTGAATGACGAAGGTTTTTTCTTTTAAATTTGGAAGTGTCTAATTTCAAGTTTCTGATTTATCATAGAACATATTACTCTGAAACTATTTTTTTAATATTCTTTTTAACATGTTGCATCAACTTGTATAGAGATGGAGATTATTTTTATTTTTTTTCCGCCTGCTGCAGACTCGTGCATGCTGTACCCCGGCTCGACGCTCCGGATACACGCGGCGACGATGAACGGCAACAGCCCCCAGCACTACGTGTTCCCGGAGGTGCCCCAGAGGCACTTCGCGGAGCAGCTCACGAGGATGGACATGGTCAGCTGCGCTCTTCAGCTTCCACCTGCTTTGACACTAGCTGATGCCCGGCACACACCTGCAGTGCCTCGGTCAATTCTTTTGACGTGACAATGTCTAATAAATCGATGAACGCCGGCTGCACGCACGAAAAAGTGTCCCATTACGCACATTGTCCCGTTACACTGTGTCCCGTTACGCTCATTGTACGCTTGCGCCGCATCTATCTCTCTCCCACTTGATTGGAACAACCATTGATTTGACTGTTTCGGGGCACATTAAACTTGAAACACTCCCATTCGTTTCCTACTTTTCCTATCATCATCCTATCCTCAACACGGATTGGAAGAAGTTAAATAGCAAACATGTGTAAAAGTTATAGTTAAAATAATCTCTTTGTTAAAGTAATAAACATATTTGAATTAATGAGTGCAAATAAAAGTAAATTTATCAATTAAATTGTAGATTTCAATTCACTCCTTCTTTGTATCCATACAAAATAGTGATAATTAATTCAATAAAAATGATTCAATTTTATTCATAAAAGTATGCAATCATTTCATCAATATTTTGTTATGACGTTGTCACGTTAAAGTATCGTCCGTAAACTGACTTTACACAACTAAATTTTTTTTTTTTTTTACAATTTTGTTTGAAGTATGTACACATATACAAATCCCTCTCTATATCTCGATTGCCTTGAAATTTTTGACACAACGTTGCATTCGTATACACGTGCGTTTTTATGTACCGTGGAAAAAATGTAGTTTTAAGGATTTGGAAGGCCTTGCACGCTATTTCAATTATTTCATTTTTATAACAACATCACTTTAATTTATGGGCTATTCCTGTAAATATAGCTTGATACCTCTCTTACATTTTATGTTTCATAAATATTTACAAAGTGGAATCTAATAATTGTAAAAAAAAAAAAGCACATTAAGTGTCTATTTTAGTGATTACTAGAGACCTGCAAAATTCGCGGTTTCGATGGCCTTCAGGATAGACTGCACATACCCCTGTACACTCGGGCAAATAACGCAAGTTCATTGGCTGCCGACTTGTAAAAGTCGTCTCAGCTGGTTTGTCTGTGATTCAATCCTTCTTTGGTTGAGGGTTTATAACTTGTCGGAGATTCGTCCAGATGAACATTTAAGCCAATAGCCAAAATTATCTAAGAGGTGTATATGTGCTTGAATTCTAGCCTATCACCGAATGAATCCGCGGATTTTGCAGGTCTGTAGTGATCATTACTAAGACTACTTACATGACATTTTACAGGTAGTAAATAACACAAAAGATCTGTTTACAAAATTTGGGATGAAAAATGAAATACAAGAGCACTTTCAAGATGTAATTACAGGAATGGACTGTAATTTAGAGACATGACATATTGGCCACATGCCCTTGTTCTCTTCTGCCGTTTTCCTGAAAGTGTTGTGCTGACGTGCGCTGCGACGGGCAGGAGCTGTTCAAGAAGCTGGTCCCGCACCAGTGCCTGGGGGCCGTCTGGTCGCGGAGGGACAAGAACCGCAGCCACGAGGCCGCCACCGTGCTGGCCACGGTGAACCAGTTCAACGCCGTGTCATTCCGCGTCATCAGCACGGCGCTGGTGGACCTACACCTGAGGCCGGGCGAGCGGGCGCGCGTCATCGGCACGTGGATCGACATTGCGCAGGTACGATCCTCACCTCTGACCTGGGCACGTCGTACTAGCTCTAGCCATTGTAGGTTCAGAAGTACCCATTGTACAACGGCAATCAACCATCCCAAGGATATTTGGATGCTTACTATAAAAAATTTAAATATTCAAATTTATCATTTAATTACTGAACAGCATTTCATGCTTCCTGTAACCTGTTAAAAAAAAGTTTTTTTTTGGGTACTCTGAAACCAAGGTTCGTTTAAGTTTTTTGCAAATTTTTTTTTTTTTCACCAAACTGAATATAAACTTAGGTTAAGTTAGGTTATCATTTTAATAATAACATTTAAATCTGATAATCTATGTAATAAAATAATGTTACATTAGTGAAAGGTAAAATTTTTACTAGTATGATTGAATGCAACCTTGCAAGTAAAATGAGTCATCTCAATGCAGTTTTCAGATGTAATGGTTAAATGTCATAATTGGTTATCGACTTAACCCTTTCCTGCCTAGAAATGTAAAAAAATTGAATTTTGTAATTTTTATTTCATTTTTATATTTAAGTAGGCATAAAAGGAGGCCATAATTTTTTCCAATTTTTTTTTATTTATATTTAATATTTTTTTTAATGATGGGACTTTTAAGTCCTGACAGGCATTTATCATATGTCCAGCTCAACAAACAAAAAAAAGGGCGCTCCAGACAGGTGCAGCGCTGCCGTATTAGTGCTGCAACCTCTTGGCTGTCAATCGAACTTCTTCGACAACTGGCAGAGCGGAGCTATACAGGGACCCAGAGCTCCCGACAGTCAGCATGTGGTTTCAAACATGCACACACTATTTCTATGGGGCTTCAAACATTGTGGGACTCACAAGTACCGCCAGGCAGGAAAGGGTTAAGTAAAAGTTAATGACAAAATGTGTGGGAAGTGTAAATCCTTATGTTAGTAACAACCATTTTAAATTTAAGTAAGTTTTATTAATAGGTCAACTCTTTGGTAGTAAGATGATATAATTTTTGAAATTTAAAGTATACGTATATCCTGTTTAATATCCTGTTTTTTTTATTCCATTAGAAATATTAATAGATGGTCTAACCATAAGAACCTTTTTTTTTATTGTTACTTGCAACAATAATAGCAATAACTTTTCATCAATTACAATCATTCTTAATGTTTGTCGTGTAATGATTATTTGTATAATGGTTAATATAAACCAAAATGTTTTCATGTCACTGCAGGAGTTACGAGTGTTGAAAAACTTCTCATCGTTGAAAGCTATTATATCTGGTCTTCAGTCAAATCCGGTCTACAGATTACAGAAGACTTGGCAAGCTCTTCCAAAGGAAAAGGTACTAGTTTATACTTTTAAATAAGCTACAGTTCTCAAATATAATTTTCACTAAAATTACAGTTATTGCTCTTAAATTTTAAGTAGTGATGGGTTGAATATTTTTTTTGTTTTCCTCAAATCTGAAGCTCAAATTAAATTCTTATAAGATTTCCTCAAATCCAAATAAATATCTTAACATAATATATGAGCAAAATCACAGAAATTTAAATTTTGAAGAAATTTTCGACTTTTAATTTTTATTTTTAAAATTAAAGAAAAATCTTAATAGCATTTTTTTTTAGGTCACCTGCAATTTTTGCATCATAAATTTTTTCCATAAGTGTTAAACAAACATTCTCACATTGTAGTTGGTGGCAGCTACAAATATTTCTTTGATAGCTTCTGTAGAGAAAAATAATGTAGGTAGTCCATGTAAACTACTCTGGTATGGAGGAAAGAATATCACCTTCATAGCAAAGAGATAAAAATTATAAATTTATGAATGACTAGCTGCAGTACCCAGTGTTGCCCGGGCTGAACACAGGGTGAAGGGGAACTGTTTAGAGATCACGTGTAGTTTGTAATTGTCTTCTTAATTTGAATATCAAGTGTGCAAAATAATTTATATCACTTTCAGATCCCGACAGACCTTCTGCCAGTGTATAGTTATTTACCTGGTCTGTATGTAATCTAGACTCTATAAAGCAATATAGAAAAAAAACCTGAAAAATAAGGGATTACTAATATTGAAAAGATTCCATTATCTAGCTAATGCTCGGCATGCATTGCAATGCCTCATTCAGTTTTGTTTTTTAATATGATGAAGTAGTTACACATATACAAATAATCTATCCATGTCTCTAAATATATATTTATCTCTATCTACATCTATAGTCCTATATATCTATGTATATCTCTATCTGTATTTATCTCTTTATATCTACATATATATGTACCTCACACTATCTCTATGTATTCTATATGAGGGTACTGATTGCTTCGTTGTTAATATCACACGCGTGTTTTTTACTTGTATGGGAAAATTAAGAATGATAAGGCATCTAGTGCGTGGCAACAATGTTAATAGGCAATAGGAAAAAAAACTTCTAGCGCCTGCGGCATTGTCAACACACACTTTGTACGTGTACTGCATGTTGTATCTAACCCCCTCCAACGCATTTGATTCTAAATTGGACTTTTAGTAAGGATCCCTAATGTTATTGATAATATAATATAGCCTATAGCCTTCCTTAATAAATGTACTATCCAACACTGAAAGAATTTTTCAAATTGGACCAGTGGTTCCTGAGATTAGCGCGTTCAAACAAACAACCGAACAAACAAACAAACTCTTCTGCTTTTTAATATTAGTATAGATATTTTAGTATTTGCAATTTTTTGAATTCAAGTATGTCTGTTCTATATGTTTACTGGTTATACATTTTATTTAACAACTTTTTCAACATAAATTTTATCTTTGCTTGCAAAATTAAGTAAACATTTGCAACTACTAATAAATACTACAGTTACAAAATAGTCCAAAATATTGTACAGATGCAAACTTGTAATGTCACTTTCGGTTTGGATAGTCCTGAGCAGTTTTAGGCAGCTTATGTTTTATTTAAAACAAGAGAGTCATTGGTTGAAATAATCAACTTCAGAATGTTCGACTTAGAATGTTAGTATGATTTCTGACATGCTGTAAGCCTGTCATGCTATCAAGAACAAGCTAGAAGATGTAAAATTTGTCATTTAAATAAACTCACGACTGTTATCTGAGAACCAAGATTAGGAATCTAAGAAAACAGAGTTGATCTCAAATATTGACGATTGAAGTGAAGAATTTTTGTTTTCAAGAATTGAAAATCTGATTTGTATATAAATCATTGTATCGTCACTACAGCTTCAAAACTATAATAATCCGGAAATAAGACACAATATATAATATTCTATGACTTGAATCAACGCATCTCAAAATTTTAAGAAGAAAACTATTTTCGATGAGGACTGGATCGAGGACCACCGACCAGTCCAAGGAAGACATCGGAAGTTCCCGGAGTTTGAGATCCCGGATACATAGGAATGAATCGCAGTATGACTCCAGTTCTGAGTCCACATTCTACAAGATCCTCATTGGTTAACAGAGATCTTGACATTATTATAGTCTAAATACTAGTTCGTATCTACCAATTGAAATTTGTTTAAAAATTAATATTTTATCTATATAAATCTATATTGTGAATATTGCTATATGTAAATTCAACAATGACGAATGAATTTGGAAATTTACCAATTTTTAGTTTTGAAGTAATCAATTGAGATTACAAGTTACTTAATCTTTATCCATCATTTGTAACTTGTAATTTATCCCAGAAGTTACTGCCACTTAGTAATTTTAAACCTTGTAAATTTGAAGGAATTTTAATTATAATATTTATATATTGAAATATAATAATCAGACGTATTGAAATAAATAATGCAGGTTGATTTAATTTGATTATTTTTGAAGTAATTGTCCATAATCACCGAATTCACTCGAAAACTATTCGAGTGAATTGAATCTCACATGTAAATTGTACTAAAATGCTCTATAAATTACATTAGAAAATACAAAACTTTACTACAGAGATATGATGAATAACTACATATTAGTGTATTCTTGTTCAATTGATTTGGTCAATAGTTTACGACGATAGACCGAATATACATAGAAGTTCATACTGGTGCTAATGTTTTAATTTGTGAATTACCCTTCCTAAAATTTCCTCACATTTTGGAGATTGCATTAAACCTTGAACACCACTAAGAGGTGAATTTCAATTTGGAATTTTAATTGCATCCGTTTACTTTTAGATTTATTTATATATTTTTTTGTACTTGCACAGATTATTTAACAAGACACAAATAATTCTATTGTCTTAGAGGAATGAAAAGTGGATTCACACACTTACAAGGATGTTTAGCACATGAGATAAAAATTTGTCTTGTCATTTTTGGTATAAGAATCATTTTTTCTTCTTCAAAACTTTTTTATTGAATATTAACTCCTTTGAATACTATGAATTTGGTGGTATTTGATGATTTGAATATATAAATGTATCATCCCTTACCAAAAATTTAAACAGTGAAAGGTTTTTAATGTGGTTAAGGTCTGGCTTATTCTGTAATCAAGCTCTAATTCAGCCGCTCAAGTTCGGTTTTTTTTTGGGTGGAGACTTTGGCTGCTAGAACTCAATACTGCACTGCCTGTGGTTTTAGTTTTAGTTCGCTCAGAGTTTATCATAACTGTCTGTTTTCATTTCAGTACTGTGTTTCTAGCGAGTTACATTTCAAATTCTATGTGGTATTCCCGTTACAAGTATGTTGACATTTGATAATCCAGCAAACTCACTAATCCGGCATGGCTGTGGTCCCAAACAGTTTAAAATATAGAGGTATTAATGGTGTCAAACGGGATGTGAATGGCAACACTGGTAACACTGTGGTTTGTGCTGTGCTGTTTTGCAGGTGGAGCTGTTTGAAGAACTCGCAAGGATATTCAGCGAAGATAACAACCAGTGGGCTCAAAGAGAGCTTCTTATCCGTGAAGGCACGGCCAAGTTTGCGGACACGGTGGGGGAAAACGATCGCCAGTTGCAGAAAGTGTTCCATCGACAAATGAACAACACTGGGGTGTGAAACATGAATCACTACATTATTTTTAGTGTAACCGGTTATTACTTGGCTTGCTGTCCAGTACAGTTTTAAGAAAAGTAGTTTATTCTAAATCATTTAATTCTTACAATATGCACTAATGAATGCACTAATCATGAATTTTTTTTTTTATGAATTGGTTTGATGTGTAAGCATGGTTTGAATAGAAATATTACCTTTTTGTTAAATTTTTGTATACAGTAGGATATGAATTTTGGGTGTTATTTTATTTGTTTTTGTTTTTGCAGAACATAAGTTACGGCACAATACCGTACTTGGGTACATTTCTCACTGATCTTACAATGATAGACACTGCGATACCGGACACTGTTGCGGAGGGCCTCATAAACTTTGACAAGCGGAGGAAAGAATTTGAAGTTCTTGCACAGGTACGTTTTTGATCATAAATTTTTATTATAAATATCAAAAGAGCAAATAATTCAACTTACTGATACTTAGTCAGCTACAATAGAGTCCACTGAACTCAAATGTGCTTCAAATAATATCCTAATGGAAACTTTATTATAGGACAATTAACAGTGGTAAAATCATTTTACGGGCATAGAAAATTATATTTATAGCAAATTTCCAGGCAGTATTGTTTAACGTAGCCATGTGAGAGTTCAAACGAGCAAAGCAGCAAGACATTCAGCATCGTCACTTTCTCAAGCAACAAGTACTGATAATTAAAATTGTATTAGAATTACAACAATTAAACCGGAGATTACTACTGAAACAAGTTTGATTGTCTCCTAGGCTATGTTGTGATTACTTGTCTGAATTTCAGCAAGAGTAGCCTTATTATGTAGTTTTCACCTTTTTCATCCTTTCTGTTAGCTTGCCTCAAGGCACAAAGCGAAGGATGCAGTGAATTGGGGAAGAGAAGATTTGAAGTGTAAAGAGGCCGGGGGTAGGGGGGGGGGGGGAAGTTCCAACTGTTTGTTCATTAACTTTACTGTGCATGTGATGCTCTTCTGTCAGTCTTAGCTGTGGGAACTGGGAAGGTAGGTGGGTATTATATTAGGTATTTTAAAAAACCAGCTGACACTGTTCAGAGACTGTCAAACTTGTTGCAAGAGAAAAATAGTTGGTGCACTTGTGAAGATCCAGAAGTGGGGAAGATGGTACATAGCATCAGAGTTTAGTAAATGAGAAACTTGCTATAGAGTCAAGTCAGTTGATTATCAGCACGTAGTTTATTGTGCGGATGTATTTCCATTATATCACCTGGGGTGCTTGTCCCACAGAACCTACTGTTGGTTGGCCAGAACTCTAGGTTGTGCTGTCGTGTAGCGTAAACACATCTGAGGCTAGGGGGACGAAAGCAGCGGTGGTGTAATGGTCACATCACTCGCTCGCACCACGGCGATGAGTTCGATTAAGTGTGGAATCAACCCCAGATTTTTGAGTAAGTGGAAAAAGATGCAGACTTGCTAGTGAGATGATGTTTCTCTTTCTAACTGCATTTCCTCACTGCTCCATTCAGAGCAATCTACCCTTGATTTGTCTAATTACTTTGATGTCAAACAAATGTTGCTCAAACCCACAACTTAGCCAGGTAAAAATGTGTGACTATAGCAAGGAAACTGTTGGCACATACAGGTGTCTGATGCAAGTCAGAGGTGTGGCAAGAGTAGTTTTGTATTTATATTCACAGTCACATCCAAACTCAAATTGAGGCATCATTAGAAAATTAGAGCATTTTAATGGAATCAGGAATGACATAACCATTTATCCTGACCAGCCCAAGTAACGAATGAGATGATGGAAAATGGGTGTATTGTACTTTAAAAAAAGTTTTAATGGAATTCAGATAATGCAAAAAAAAAAAAAAAACATAAATCAACTAACCTAAATGAGCAACTTTCTGTTATTTGTAAAGGGTAACATTGTGTGTATGTATAAAATGTATGTCAGAGGACTATTTCTTTTTTATTGTTTGTTCAGATAAAACTTCTTCAAGGAGCAGCTAATGCGTACAACATCCCAGAAGACCTGGCGTTCGATCGCTGGTTCGACTCGATCCTCGTCCTGGACGACCAGGAAGCATACCAGTTGTCGTGTAAAATCGAAGCGCCCCTCACGAGTCAATCGTCTGCCGGACAGGGAGGGCTCAGCGCTGGCCGAGACTCGAACAAGACCAAGAAACGTGCACCGTAAGTAGTGAGAATAGGTTCAATATCATTGTATGATGTTTGTAGTACTGGTAGGTTGTGAAGTCAATGCTGGAACCAGAGTTGTGGTTCTATTTAAGGTGGAGGAATATAAAACAAACGATGCAATCTTGAATCAAATAATTTTTGGGTCGCCTATTTCTAAAAATTAATGTCTCATTGAGACAAGATATAATTTCATTGAATGCATAATGTTGACAATGATTGGCTGCAGTGTAAGAACTTCTGCAGTGAAATCATTGGAGGTTCAGAATTTAATGAATTTTGAATAATGGATTTAACTGTTTAACTGTCAATAGTCTCCACTTTTAACAGTCTCAGAAAAATCTTAGATCGTGTGTTATCTGCGTTAACGATGCAGAATTTCTAATAAGGAATGATAAAAAATATTTATGACATAAACACTGATGAATCCAAGATAACATCTTTGGGTTTCTATCCCTCGCTATAAAGTGAAATCAAAACTAGATATAATCTGAATCCGCACCGTGGATTGTTTTTCTTATTATATTGTATCGTCCATATTTTGCCGACAGTAACTGTGCTCTTTATAGTTTACTGCTGTAATTCTAATACAAATTTAACCATCAATACTTGTTAAATAAGAAAGTGACGCTGCTGAATGTCTTGCTGCGTTGCTCGTTTGAACTCTCGCTTGCTTACGTCAAACAATACTGCCTAAACATTTGGTATGAATTTAATTTTCTGTACCCAAAAATTAGTTACTACCGTTAAACTAAATAATTGACGCGAAGCTGTGTCTTGACAGCAGTTTTCTAAAGGTAGTTTTTAGGTTTCAGCTTCGGACACCATTAAATTGACTCAATTTTGTGTGTTGCCAGCTTTTTTCTGAAGGTTATGGTTTGGTTGCAGCCTCGGACACTGTGAAAATGACTTGATGCTGTGTGTTGCCAGCTGTTGTCTGAATGTTGTGTGTTGGTTGCTGCCTGGGATATCATAAAATTGAATCGATCTGTGTGTCCAGGTGTTTTTGGAAGGTTGTGCTGTTTTTTGCAGCCTCGGACACCGTAAAATCAACTTGATGCTGTGTGTGTTACCTTTTTTTTTCTTGAAGGTTTTGGTTTGGTTGCAGCCTCAAGACACCATAAAATGACTCTATGCTGTGTGTTTCCAGCTGTTTTCTGAAGGTTTTAGTTTGGCTGTAGCCTCTGACAAAGTAAAATTTATTTTATGCTGTATGTTGCTGGCTGTTTTCTGGATATTGTGGTTTGGTTGCAACCTCGGACACTGTAAAATTGTCTCGATGTTTTGTGTTGCCAGGTTTTCTTTTCGAAGGTTGTGGTTTGTTTGCAGCCTCAGAATTCGTAAAATTGACTCAATGCTGTGCGTTGAAATGTTTTTTGAAGGTTGTGGTTTGGTTGCAGCTGTCGACACTGTAAAAAACGACTCGATGACCTGTGTGTTGCCAGGTGTTTTCTGAAGATTGTGGTTATTCGCAGCCTCGGACATCGTAAAATTGATTCGGTGCTGTGTGTGTCCAGCTGTTTTCTGAAGGTTGTTGTTTGGTTGCAGCCTCGGACACCGTAAAAATGACTCGATAGCCAGCACATCCAGCAGCTCAGGCAGCATGTTCTTCTGCGACCTCGAGTCTCACCCTTCGTCCAGGCACAACTCCTTGGATAGGAAGGTTTGTTTGCTGCATCTATGAACGTCGCATGAGATAATATTTTTTAGTGCTATTGATATGGAAATTTATTTTTTTACACAGGAGATTTGTTATTGTTTTAATTTCTATGGATTCCCTTTATTCATAAAATAATTTAAAATTGAACAAATATGACTTAAATTTTTCTTATTAGTACTTTCACAAAAATTGCGTAGTTTTGTCTATGACACATTCTGCTTTTTCACAGTGCAATAATTTGTGAGAAGCAGGTTTAGGACAAAATTACTCAGGGGTAATAAAAATAAATTGTTAAGCATTTGTGTACATTAAAATGCTTCCAACATCGGTAAATTAAAATTTAAATTAGTTAGTAAGTGATTCTAACTCTAACAAATAAAATTATTTTTATCCTATCCATCTGCTCCATGCCATATATTTTGCTACAGTCTTAATGATGATAAAGTGATTTTTATTTAGTTGGTATACCAGAAAAGACAATTTTTAAATTTAGTTTTGTTAAAATTCATAATTTTATTATAATTTTATTTGCCTTAAAATGCATGTAATACAATTTTTAGATGGGTAAAAACTATAAAAATCTTATGTTTTTTTTAATAAATACAATTTTTCCTACAGCTTGATATTCGTTTACATTAACAAAACAAAATATCTTTGCTATAATTCTATTTTTTGATTGGCTGTGTAGTAAGGAGTGCTTTTTTTTTAAAACATTCCCTTTAGGATTAATCTAATGTCTGGATGAGCGGGGACCGGATTAGCGCAACTCTTCTAAAAAGGGGGGGGGGGGGGGGGTAATATACCTATTTATAAAGAATCATCAATCCCCCCCTATTGAAGCAAGAGGGGGGGGGGGTGGTCTGGGGGTCCTCCCCTGGGAAAAATTTGTATTTCAAGGTGGAAAATGGTGTTTTTTAAGCAGTTTTATCATCTAAAAATTGATTACACAGCACTTTCTTTGCCCCCGTTTGCCCCCCACTTCAAGGTTTCAGAGGGGGGGGGGGGGGCGGCGGCAAAATACCCTTGCCCCCCCCCCCCCCCCCCTGTTGTTGCGCCCCTGTGTGTGTGTATACAGAAACTTTTAATACATGTAACTCTTGGTGGATAATTATTGTTGTTCCTTTCTTGGTGATGGTGTCATTGGGCATATGTCTGCCGCCAGGCGTCTCCGTCGCAGATGTCCTCCTCGTCCAGCACCTCCTCCCTGCCGTCGCTGGACGTGTCGATGAGCAGCGGCAACACCAACACGTCGGCCGGGAGGCACAGCAGCAGCACCTGCAGCAGGTCCCAGGCGTCGTCCCAGGCCCTCGGCCCCGCGCAGCCCAAGTCCCACGACTTCTACATCATCCGCGTGACCTTGGAGACCAGCTCCGTGGAGACCGACGGTGCGTCGCCTGTCCGGCCTCGTGAGCTCGAGCCTGGCCTCCCTCCTGCTGGGCGATTCAGGTCGCGCCCAGATGTTTCCCCCGCCTGTGGAACCCGGCTGGTTTCCTCCGAGTACTTATCCCCGTTTTCCGCCAATTCATTTATAGTCCAATCAAATTAGGCAAAAATGAAGGCAAACCCAGACATTAAAAATAACTTTCGTTTGAAACGTTTTTTAATGCGATCTACCGTTTTGGTGTAAATTCTTAAGTTTTTCATCCTAAAGTAAAAACAACGATTAACGGCAATACTTTAAACGAAACGCAAACATCAGGTAAAGAAATTATGTGTATAGTAACATTTGTGGAAAGATAAATTTATAGGAAGTATACAGGAAAAAAAAATCCCGAAAAGTTAAACCGTTTAGTTGTTACGATTTTTTTAGTAAATATATGTGAAAATTCAAAA
Organism: Bacillus rossius redtenbacheri; assembly: GCF_032445375.1. Classification (NCBI taxonomy): domain Eukaryota; kingdom Metazoa; phylum Arthropoda; class Insecta; order Phasmatodea; family Bacillidae; genus Bacillus; species Bacillus rossius. The sequence goes on along the minus strand of NC_086339.1, from coordinate 32,078,285 downwards.
TGGCGACAGTATTTTTCAAAATGGCGGAAAACCAGCAACTGGATTTTTTGTGATTTTTGTATGGACGCAAAGGAAGGTGTCCTCGACATTTTCCCAGTGGTCCTGGTTTGTTATTTTAAATGTCCACCTTAACGCCTAATTTGACTGGACTATTAGTTAATTAAAGAATTTCCGTCACTCCCCTCTCTGTCGCGAAGAAGGGACGGGGGAAACCCTAAGCTGCGCAGTAGAAGCTAGTTTTCGTCAGTTTTTAATCTCCATCAAAAACCTTTTCCTACAGCGAGCCAGTAGTACTTCTCCCCCTTTCCCACCAATTCATTTAGTCAATGCTCCATTACCACCTCATCACTCCTCGTCAACATGTCAATATATATACATATAATTAGGGTTTATTAGAGGTTGGATATTAGATTGTAATCAGATATTACCGTTTAACTAAACAAACTTGTAACTATACCTTCATTTTTCAATTTTTTTTTTAATTTATGAAAAAAGTGAGGATAATATTATTTTAAATTAAAAATTTAATTTATAATACATATCCAGTTTCAATATTATATAATAGGAATTTAATTAGAATGGTACTCATCTATTTTAACAATTATTATTTATTACATTGAATATTATATAATAAGATTTAATGTAATATGAATGTTAACTAAATAAAATTCCATAACATTAACTAATATAATAGAAATAACTAATATTATTATTTTATTAAATTTATTGGTGTGATTAATTAAAACAAATAATGTATATTAATATAATTATCTATATTGTAATAAGATATTATTAATATTTAAATTATATTTAATATATAGTAAATTAATGTAGAAATGTTGACGATATGAATCCCTCATTCATTCATTCAGGGTCATGATTGGTTGTGGTAGTGACACCCTATGTTTTGTCACTGCTACTTGGCAGCTGCTTATACTAGGTGACACTAAAATATGACCTGGTAGATTTTTGCCCTAGATAGTGGGCGGCTTGATATCCAGTTGACGTCGTGGTCATTTGAGCCCAGACCTGAAGCCTAAGGCTCCAAGGTTATTATTTAGTTGCTCTCTCGTTTGGTCAGTGTGAGTGAGGTGGTATTGCTAAGAGCAGTCTGGCAGCAAACGCTCGGCATGCTTTGCAGGAATCGTCCATCGAAGCAACATGTAGCAGCGAATGGTGCAAACCGTCTTTGAGAAACTGATGAGCTGTTGCACATGCATTCCACCTAGAAGGTGCAGTACCGGTCTGCAAATATCACTTATGTATATTCCTCTGTTTGCCTCTTCCGCTGTGGCTAGAGCAACAGAGCGACAATAGGAGCACTACAGGTCAACAAAGGAGCTATGAAATTCTCACGTGATAGAAATGAGCATTTCATTTTCTTTTCAATAGGACAATGCCATAATCAATGACATGGGCGAAAATCTGTAGGATTCCCCGGGGGGTGGGGATATTGTTTATCATTCACATTTTACAGTTACGATTTTGTAAGCATTGGCGGGCCCCCTCAGAGAGGGGCCTTTTAACTACAAAGGAAGTCCAAGCCCCCCCGCCCCTGTCCCTCCTCCTTCCTCTGGGATCTACACCCATGAACAGTGATAATTCAGCTTAAAAATGAGTAATAAATAAAGTGTTTGATAGGAATGCATTTCTGATTCTCCTTTTAACTGAAATGAATGCTGTTGACCTTCGCAATAAACATTTTAATAAAAGTGATAGTTTCTGGGTGGGTACATACATATGTTACAAAATTGTCAGAGTTAAGCAAGTAGACTGAATAATAATTTAATTTGAACACACTTATGTTGAAACCTTTATTTTTTATTTGTCGACTTTTAATATTTTGTTTTCTTTGTCAGCCTTGTAACTGACTGCTGTCAGAAAATAGTAATGGTGATGAAGAGTTTGATGAAAAAGTTAATGTTCTAGACAATCAAAATTTACATATTTTTGTTCTTAACTAAGTATTATGTAGATTTCGACCAAATCTGTGATGGTTTAGATGTCACATGAAACCTACTAGAATGTGGTTATTTACATATCATTAATATTTCAATTTAATTTGCAAATTTTTTATGCCAGTTATATGTGTGTGTGTGTATGTGTGTGTATATATATGGTTACCAGCTGTGCTATTAATATATTCTGCCTACCTGTGTTATTTTACAGTATTTACTTAGCAGTTTTAATTTTAACATAATGAATGATGGGACCGAAGGGGAAATATATGTGAACCATTGTGTACGAGAATGTATTTACTTAATGTGAAAATGGTTTGTTTTGACTGCAGGTATAGTTCTCTACAAAAGCATAATGCTGAGCAACAACGAGCGGACGCCGCAGGTGATAAGGAACGCAATGCTCAAACTCGGGCTTGAAGGGAATCCCGACTCCTACACACTAGCTCAGGTGCTGCCTGACAAAGGTAGGTTCCATTCGCTGTGCGCAATCGGTCACACCATCGTTCACTTGCAGTTTGTCAACAAATGAATTCTTTTCATATTTTGACAGCACACATGTGTATGTTTTTAAAGATGTTATAATGTGCTAAAATGTGTCTTTGAAACATTAAAACTTTCCACTGGAGCTGTCTGCTTACTTCACACACTCACCCAAGCCACGCTGCACACAGTCTTCAACTATCGCTCGTCACATCCTACTGGCTCACCAGGCCTTCTCGCAGGTATCGCCTCCCTATAGATCCGATTCGCTCACCAAGGGCCACTTGTCCTCTTCACCTCTCGCTGATCGCACGGGTATCGCCAGTATCACTCCCCAAAGGGGAGACTCTCTCCCCTACTCAGAACTCTCTGAATCCTTTGGAACTCGCTCGGAACTCCCACGGAGGCCGGCGTCGTCGCTAATATATCCGTAGTGTCCTCGAAGAGACGAGAGTGGCTGTGGCATGTCACGTCATCCTAGACCAACCCGCTGTAAGTCCACAGAATTCCCAGGCTGCTAAAGGTGACTATGGCCCGAGTCGGGATGGTGCGAAGGAGGCGGAGGTGGTTGGGTAACGAGGATCCTTGTAATCCGGCCAGGCACGCATGGCATGCCTTATGTCAATGGACGGCACGTGATGTCAGTGGCTGTGCATGGCTGCCAGCCTGCTCCGAACCCGGCACGCATCGCGGTCTTGTCCCTTGCGTTCGTAACACTGCCCCCTCCTTCAACCTGTTCATCCTTCCCGGGTGTCCCCATGCTACTCGAAGTTTAGGCCGCCTGCTATTCCTCCATTGCTGGCTTTACAGCCTCACCAGATATCCCTCTCTCGTCACCCGGTGACACTTCTGCGTCGCAGATGCTGCATGTCATTTGGCCAGCTGCCCGAGCCGGGCCGACCGTTGCCTTGGATGGGCCTGATACTTTTGAAAGTATTGCTCATTACCCTTCAACGGTTTGCTTGTTTCTTCCTGTTTCCTCTCTATTCTCTATCCTGTCTCTCACAGGTACTTGTTCACACATCATATCTTCCCGGCTCTTTTTCGTCTCTTCTTGGTCCGTTTTTTTTTTTTGTTCCTTTGAATCTTATCTGGACAGCACTAAGTTTCTCGTTGTACCATCTTTATGACTCCTTGTGTTCTCATTGGCTCTTATTGGTCTCTTCTTTGCATTTCCCCATCTCTTTTTGACTCATGTACTTCACTTCTCGGAATTTCTGAGAGTACGGGAGTGAGTCTCTCCCTCGGGGAGTGATACTCGCAATACCCGTGCGATCAGCGAGAGGTGAAGAGGGCAAGTGGCCCTTTTGAAAACTATCAAAATACCTATATGTAGCAGTTAAGTGGCATTTTATAAAGAATATTTTTGCCAATGAATGATATTTAAATTAATTTAGCTTAAAAAAAAGCATTTATTTAGAAAATTAACTAAAATAGCATTTATGTTGGAATTTAGCAAAAAATAGCATTTATAACAAGATGCTAATTTTTCTGGTCCCTAAAAATATGTATAATCTTTCACGGTAATATGACTGCAGAGTTGTCAGTTTTTAAATGTACTACATTACATTTTTTCTAATATTTTTCTTTAAATCATTTAAATGAATATAAAATCTTTTAAATACTAACAACTCTATGGTGATTAAAGTTTTGACTGACTCATCTCTAATTAAGGTTACACTGACAAACATTACTTAATTATTTCACTGTCAGTAACTTAAGAATACTTTATTCAGTCCATGTGTCAATTAGAAATGAGTAATTTTTTTTTTTTTTTTCAAATGATTTCCAGAAATGGTTCTTCCCCCGAATGCCAACGTGTATTACGCTGTCAACACTGCGTTCAACTTGAACTTCATCCTGCGACCAAAGAAGGAGAACGCTGTGGAGCCAGTGCCGCCTTCCCGCTCAAAGCCTGCCAAGAAGATGTCTAGCTAGTGATTCGTCGTCAGGTGTTATTTATTGTCTCAGTAGTGTTTGTTGTGACTGCGACACGGGACACATGCAGCACGCGGGGGAAAAGAAAAAACTTCGCCTCCGGTTTGTAGAAGGGGATGTGTTTCATGATACTAGTACTGACTCACGTGAATGGACGAACCTGATGTGTCGTTTTCAGTGTCTCCGGAGTTAACTGTTTTGTGATATGTTTTGTACTTAATGTATCGTCACTGTAGTTGTGTACAATGTCTACCAAAAGAACGCTACTTACAATAATTGTTTGTTGTACATGTTGTGTTTTGTGTCTAGTGAGTGTAAAATATTCATGTTCATGTGCTCGTGATATTAACATGTGTTCAGCATGTATTCTACAGTGATATAAAAAAATTATTCTTCAATGCCATTTTTTTTTTTACCAAATCAAATGTGAGAAAAATTTGTATGTATACGTAAAAAAGGTAAATGTTCTAAGTCATTATTATTGTACTTACAATATTTTTCTAATTCTCAAAACATCTAAAAATATTGACTGCAGATATACTTAATATTTGTTTCAAGTACATTTTTTGATCTGTAAACATCTTAGCTCTTGTATACAGCATTTGGTTGGAGTTATTTCGTGAAATTTTGAACGGAAGTCTAAGAACGGAAATGTAACGCAAGATGGCGGACCCACTTGTAGCAACCTAAACCTGTATATAGTCACTTTCATAAACATTAGGGTACTTACTAAACGTATTGGTGTGTCGAATGAAAGTTTATGATAGTGAAACTACCCTCGAATATATTTGGTTAACTAAAATAGTCATAGTAGAAAGTAATATAAAGTTTTTAAATACATAAGAAAACTGGCATTACATTATTATTATAATACATATCCTCCTTCTAAGGTTAAAACAGGCTATGTAACACAGCGGTAGAGTGCGCGTTTGTTAATCTCAAGGGACATGGTTCAAATATCATCACTGAGAATTTTTTTAAACAAAATTATAATAAAATATATATGATAATAATGAATCAGCTCAGTAAGGTTAAGGTTTGTTTATAGAAAGTATTTACAGACTGGGTTTAGTCATTTAACACAAAAACAAATATACCTACATATACATAGTGTTTTAAAATGTTTCTGGTAATATTTTACTAATACCATAGATTTATTACTTCTAACTTGTATGGAAACATTATAGTGTTAACTGTGTTATGAATTTTAACAAGATGGACAGTGTGTTGATAAAATTCCTTTCCAAAATTGGGCTCAAAGCTGGGGTTTAGGTTTTTTTTCAAGAGTTCTTCACTTTAATTGGAGACGTTTCTATTAGTTTCCGTTTGTTTCATGCTGCCACCTGCGGGTGATGGTGGTAAGCAATGTTTATGATTCAGGCAGTGAATTCTAAAAGGCAGGCGCAGAAAGTAAGTGTGTGATTCCTTGTGTCTCGAAATTTTGGTACGTATACTTGAAAAGCGATATTTTGTTGAACATGAACAACATGAGAACACATGAATTGGCTCGTTACTGAGTTTAGATGTTTACACATCACTGGCAAGTACTGAAAAACTCACTCAAATTTTTTTTTTTTTTTAAATGTATTCATGCTTAGTTTTCATTACTGTCCATAAATATTGAGCAACTAGTATTTAAAATTAACAGTTTGATTGTGTCAACAGTGAATGTGTGCTTTATGCACAAACTGTATATTTTTACATGTCAACAATTTATTTTTGAACAAAATGTCAGACCAGTGATACTAAGACTATCATTTTGTGTGAAACTTAATGCTAATAATGTAATGAATCCTCACATTTTTTTAAGTGTTTATATGCTAAACTCATCTTGATAAGTACATATAGATAAATTTTGTATAATATGTGTAAAAAATTTGAATATTCCTTTTATACAACATAGATGAAGACATTTAACAAAAAAAAATTGTTTCTGTTCTGTTTACTAATCCTAGCTTACAATAATTAAACTGTCAATTAATTTTGCTTTTATGATTGTATAATGCATACCAGTGTACAAATCGTGTAAACTGATACAAGAGTTTTTCAAACTTCCTATGTAAGCTTTTATGTGTTTGAGTACATTGTTTGATAAAATTATTATTATTTTTTACACTCATGCCATCTGCAGTATATTTATGTCATTTATCAATAACAATTTGGACACTAATGAAAAAAAAAAAGAGATATAATTATTTTTATTTATGATTCTAGATTTGTTTTTCAGTGTATAAGTTAATATGACATCTAAATGGAAATGATGAGACCAATGTATTACTATTGTATTTCCCAGACCTGATGTGTAGTGATAGTTTTTTTAATGGCTATTTTAAAAATGAAATAATTGTGGAATCTAAAGTGTGATACAGTACTATTGTTTTCATTTACACAGTCCTAGTTTTAAGTTTTAGCTGTGTATCTAAAAACTGTAATATCCTATTGGCCTGAACATACTACTAAGTCAATAGTTTCATCTGGAATTTCCAGTCGAAAATTAACATTCAACTAATTTGCTAAACAGTGGTAAAATATGGCCAATTAGAGCATGAGCAATGTATTGCATTAAAACACATTAAACCACTGTAGTTTACTTTTGTGATGATGAAACTGTAAAATTTATTCAAATATTGTAACAATATCTGTAAACAAGCAAAACAGATATGTGTGCCTGATACAAGAATTTACAATTTTCTTTGGAATGAATATTAAATGGCACTTAGCTGAGCCCTTTGATATCAAGCAACAATAAAAATAGGTAGGAAATTTTAATTTGGCTGGAACTGGAACTAAACCATCGTTAGGTTTTTTCTCAATTTTCTCTCTAGATTTCACTCTTCCAGAAAATAATCAGACTTATAAGGGAGCTGACTAATACTTAATTCAGGCCTATATGGTATGTAATGTGAGTAGGCCACAACTTTTAAATAAGAAAAACCTGTTACTTCTACCCAAATGCCATTTGACAGCTAAGAGTGAGTTTGCGTTGCCCACATTAATTCTTGTTAATCTATTCTAGTTTCAATGTAAATGTACCAAGACTCATGTTACCTTACATTTAAGGGAACACACATTTGAGAACAGTTTTACGCACACTTTTTTTTTTAGATCTGTTTGAAAGATGATTACTGTGTGTATAAAATTTGGTAGAGAAATGTTTTTACTGGCTCTGTTATTTTTTAACAAAATGAAATCAGTAATAAAATATATTGCCAAAAAAAAAGTTTAATTTTATTGCTTTTCAGTAAAAAGTGTGAAATTTATGAATGCATAAATGTATCAGTAATTCTTACAGGCATATTTAGTGGGGCTGTGCAAACTTTTGTTTAAGTTGGAGAATATTTTTTGCGCCAGACCCTCTAGTGAAGTCGTCAATCTCAGGCATGCATTTGGAAGATGCGTGCCACCATGGGGCAAAGATATTCCTTTTCACTGCCCCTTGATGTGTTTAACTTAACTCGTTTAGGTAATATATAGGCTTCACCCATGCCTTAATTAAGTGCAGGCAACATATTTATTCCACATAATCTTTGATATTTGATTTTTATAACAATTATGCTGGCTCAAAATTTATATAATGGGTATGCCTGTGCAAATTATTTTTTTAATACAAATATGAATAATTAATTATTCATATTAGATCTTTGAAAAACAAAATAATTGAAGGGTTGCAAGTACATATATGATTTAGTAGACCTAGTTAGTGTGTTGTATCCCTTTAAATATTGACTGTTGTGGTTGTCATTTTTTGTGCATTATAAATGCCCAATTTAGATGTTTTCATAAAACCAAACATCGAAAAACATGAACACACCACACCAGTATTCAAACTATTATTTGAATCACACTGAGGTCAAAGGGACTAAGTCAAAAATCGTGATTGTTTTTGTTTATTTACCTGTTTTTATTTACTGCAGAGAAATGAAAATTATATCTATTTGTACAGAAATGTGTAACTCCATGCATTATTTATATATTTTATGTGTGTGTGATTTAAAACATGTTTTTATGTCTCTCCTGAAGAACTCATACAAATGGACTCAGTCAGTCCCTTTTCACCTCAGGGTGATTCATTTGTATTCGGTGCGACTCCTAGCGTCGCTACCACAGGCTACTCTGTCTGGCAGGCTGATTACTTAGTCCATCGTTGCTGATCAAATCTACAGTCCTGAACACTGACCTGCCTTGTGGGCGGTTGCCCTGACAGCTGGTGGTGCAGTGCCTCGGCTGTTGTTGGGAGCAATGAGCAGGTTGCTTGTCAGGGGGCCGGCCTCCTGCTGACTGTTTGCAGCGTTTCCGTGCGCGTGACGGCAGGCGTGTGCAGAGGTGGCAAGCAGGCATCACGTCGCCGACGGCCTCTACTGCTTGCCCTGTGTCTGCTGGTTCTGGTGTGACGTCTGGATGCGTTCGCTTTCGGCAGGCTCATCCCGCGTGCAAGAACAGAACTGACGATAAGGTGGCTCGGCATCGTTTTGTGATGAGGAGCATCAGCCGCCTTGACATGTAACTCAATATTCTCAACCGGCGTATCCACGCTTTCCAACAATGTCCGTACTGTTCCGTTGCTGTGCCAAGTTCTCCCTTTGACTGATGTTCGCCACACGTTCGGGTCGCCAAATGACATGGGTCGTTATCCGACAGAGTGGTGGAGACGTGGCGGACATCGCTCGGTTGCTTTGCTGATGTGGTGGTGGTTGTGTACTTGGCACCAGCTCTGTGGAAGAACAGCCTCACGCACTCTGAGGCGGGAGTGGACCGTCTGGTGAAGTGAGGATGACCGAGGATGCAACCGCAACAGAGAACTCTGCCGCAGAAACTTATCGGAATACTGGTTGGTTCACGTGGGTCCGTGGACACGCCTGTACGGCAACCAGCTACATCACTTTCGTTCACAGGCAATTACCAGGATAAGAAAATGACCGGGTTTTAAGGCATTACTAACAGTTCTGTCTACAAAGCTGCAAATTACCTATTTGTAGCTCTCTATACAGCTACATAGTAAACACAGAATTTAATGAAGAAAACTGGCACTTGTCTCAGGTCCAGGGTGTTTATGTTTTACAAGTTTAGTATAATAACAGAGCGGCGCTGTGAACAAACATTTTGGAACACACCCTGGCTTGAGTTTTGAACTTTAAAACTAAATACGCAAATAAATGTGCAACAATATACTGGAAAACAGAACCTCTTAAAAATCCTCTAAAAAATTTAGAAGGGCTGTGGCCTGCAATGTTACATTATGTACCAGTTAAGTCATGGTGTGTCCAACGCATAGAGCAAGCCAGGTCATGCGGTTGGAAGAAAGGGCAGCTATTTCTTGTGCACACTTGGGTCACGTCATGGTCCTGTCTACATCGGGTCCACATGCACATCCATGCAGCGGTGTGCATGTTAAACGACAGATGACTTCTGCTGTAAGAAAACCTCTTAAACCCCTGGGAGGTCAGTATTATACTTTGTGATAAAATTAGTTAAAATATTACAATTATTAAATGTGTTTAAACATTCCTACAATTACCTGTGACAATACCTTGTGAAAAACACATTAATTCTAGACCCCAGACACATCCGTAGTTGTGTGGCGAGATTAGAACTATTTTATAATTGTACAGTATTTACTATTTAAAATCCCACTTAAGAAAATTTCCTGCATAAAAATTAAAAAAAAAAAAAATAGCGCTGGAACTAAATAAAATAATGAAACAGAATTACGCCACGGACTCGGTCGCAATGCTAGGAGGTTCAGGTTAGCAAAGAGCAATATAAAATGAGAGTAACGGGACACAGCGTAACGGGACACTTTTTCGTGCGTGAAGCCGGCGTTCATCGATTTATTAGACGTCACGTCAAAAAAAAATAGGTTCAAGATGATGGACATTATTTTTGGCATGTTCTCTGAAAAATGCAATATGAAAAAGACATAAGGTCAGGTTATATGAACTGCATTTAAACCCAGGGCTAACGTGTAACTGCAACTTAGCTCTTATGGCCAGTTTTATGACTGTAAGTTAAAAAAATATGTGATGCGTTATTATAGAGAGGCGTATCGCTGAGTCGTATATTATAAATCTGAAAGAAATAGAAGTTATATATGCATACATATAAACTTATATGTGTAATTTACTGCATTTAAAAAGTGTTAATGAGACAAACCAACATATATATAATTCGCGTGTTCTTTAAATTAACCAACAGAACTCGTGGTAGGAATACATGGGCACATTTTGTCGAGTTGCCCCCTTCTGCCGCTAGCGCTGGTAATGAAGATGGATGTTGCCATGGGCACCAACCACGAGGCCCTCAATAGCTGTGATGACAATACAGCATGGCCTCCACATTCGATTACGGGCCCTGGACCCAGGATCGGAGAACCCCCCCCCCCCCCTCCCAGTTTTACAGTCACGTGCTACATTATAACTGCATGGTTATTTATTACCTACATTCTTTTTAGAATGTTACTTCACCTGAAAATACAGGGTATAATATTATGGTTACTGTTTTTATAAGCCCAAACTAAGCTTTATTTATAAAATAAGTTTATTTTAAAATAACCACAGCGAGTAAGTATATTTATTGCACACACTGAAATAAAAATAAACAGCAGGGCTGGACAAGGGCCCTAGACCCAGGGGTCCACCCAGCCCCAGCCTTGTGGGGGCCATGCAATGCAGTTCTGCGGCGCACCGTGTCGCAGTGTTGTCCGACTGGGCAGACAGTCTGGGCAGCAGTCACGCGAGTCACGGGTGGAGCACGAACACTCACTCGGGGACGCGACGTCGCCACGTGGCCGACAGCCAGCAGAGGTCAACCGACAGGAGTAGGTACCCGCGGCTGTCATGGCCACCAGGACCGCTGTGCTACAGGTCGGAGACGCACCACAACGCCGAAATACCACAACGCCGAACGTACAATAACACCGAAAAACCATAACGTCGAATGCCAAATTGACTACAACGCCGACAGCTAGAAAACTGCTGTGTACCACAACGCCGAAATACATTAACCCCGAAAAATGTCATTGCAGGACTGCCACAAAGGTTAGGTTAGGTAAGGTTAGCACACAAATTCATTCAGTTGTTTTTCATTTTGCTCCTGTGCCCCCCCCCCCCCCTCCCTGCAGCAACATTTTTCAGCGTTACTGTATTTCGGCGTTGTGGTACACAACAGTTTTCTAGCTGTCGGCGTTTCGGTCAATTTGGCATTCGGCGTTATTATACGTTCGGCGTTGTGGTATTTTTGTGGTAACGACCCCTACAGGTCGAAAAGTTAGTCACAGGTCTTTCCCTCAGCACATGGCCTCTTTACTGCTTGAGCCTCAACCCGACGCATCACGCTTGGCATGGTCGCTAGCTTTGTGGCTCTGTGAGTTCTGGTTTACACATTCTGTGGTGGCTGTTCATCTCCCGGCTCTCTGGCCCTTGGATAAAAGTTATTGGGACACCCTGCCTTGAATCGAAAACTGTCTCGCTTGTACGTGTGGCGCGTGCTTTCGATGCCGATTACACACGACAAAAAATAACTAACACAGATTACTAGAGAACTGAAAAATTCGCGCATTCATTTCACGATAGGCTAGAATCCAAAACGTATGCATTTTTGCTGCTTCGGTGATTGGGCCACAGTATATCTGAAGGACTTTGGGCCAATGAGAAAATGTAAACAAAAGAAGTAGCGAATCACAAGCATCCCAGTTAAAAGGTGCTACGAGCAAGGGCTTGCCTGGGGGGGAGGGGGGGGACGAGCGGAACCGGACCCCCCCCCCCCCTAGGGCTAAAAATATTTCAATATCAAATTCATAAAATGAAAAAAATAAATATTTAGTATGATATTAAAATAAATTAAATGACACAAGCATAAATGTTTAGTTAATCTCAGTTCACTTTCCATTTTAGCGTAACTAAACTACTGTAAACGGATATATACGAAGCATCCCCTCCCGACAAGCTCATAAATAATGGACTCACCCGAACTTTCCATCACAGGTAGTGCGCCCTCCCCCGCCCACGCCATGAAATGGACTCGTCCAAAAGTGCCAGCGCAGTTGTGAGTTGTGACTGTTGTGAGCTTTGTTCTCTGTTCTCAGTTCTCACCAGTCAGTCGTCTAGTGCAGTGCGCAAGGGCGCCCATACCCGGGGGCAGGGGGGGGCCGTGGCCCCCCCCTAGCTTTCAGGGAAGGAAAAAAAATATAGTGTAGTCAGGTGTTTTACTTTAAAGAAAATTATTTAAATTCGGTATTATGTAGAAGTGGTTCAACACGAAGATATTATTGTATATCGTTTTTTACATGTCTACTTCATTTTTTATGTTAGTTGAAGCATTAGTTTCTGCTGCTGCGATATAAGGTGTTGTGAACAGGGAGAAAACGCTGTTCAAGCGCAACGCCCGTGGCGAGTCATTCCCCTTCGTAATCCTGCCCAAGCTCACTCGATAACACAACGCAACAGATTTAGACAAGTCAGAGTTAGACGACGCGACAGTTGACATGTACTTGTAGACGGCGAAATGTTTTGCTACTTTTTCGTCATAATAATGTGTATGTTCACAAATAACATCTCAAAACAGATTTTTCAATAGTCTTTAGGTCTACAGTTTTATGCATCTGGTCTAGATTTAGTTTAGTGTATTCAGTCAGTAAAGATAACTTAAGTGTAAATAAATCAGTGAAAAGTGTAAAGATAAAAACCATTGTTATTATGTAGTGTTTATTAGTTTTCCTCATTCGTCACATCCGCTCAGAATATTCACAAATTTTAAGGTAAGCTAACACCTTTAAAGTTACTCAAATAAGAATTATTGTTCAGAAAAGTCTACAACGTAAAATTTATGTTGGAATTTTGAATTTAGAGGAAAACCACTTTTTCCCCTTCAAAAGTGTTTAAAGGGATAAGGATTCCGCTACCTTCAGTAGACTCGGACGCAATTTACACTGGAATCTCGATTTTACGTACGCTCACGGTCGCTTGGATTGCATTCGTAAAATCGTTATCTTCATAAAATTTTAAACACCCCACCCCGTGAAGATACATGTTATAATTTATTGAACGGAATATATATATAATATAAAATAGTAAAAACAATGACTGCCGTCTTCCCTCTACCCTCCCCTGCGTTCCCCTTATTTTTTTAGCATTCCACAACTTGCCTCATTGCACGAGTGATATAAAAGTGACATCACAGCGACTAAACACAGTTGCACCACGCATTGCATCATGTTAACTTTTGTGTGGTGACAGTAGGTTGTCCGACATGCCTTTCTTGGATATATTTCCTTTTCGTAAGACGCGTGCTACTAAAATAAATTTATATTTGAGTTTGCAAACTTGTCCACTCCTTGCCAGAGACGACTGAACACAGACGAGACTATCCAGGGTAGGGTTGATGAGCTGGAAGCATGGGCGCAAATCTGTAGGATTTCCAGGGGGGGCCCGTGAATTTAATTTAAGAATTTTGCGCTAGAGGTCAACCGAAACAAGTCTTCTCTGGATATTAAGCTCGTATGTTATACACTTTATTTTTACGTAAGTGATATTAACAATAAAGCAGAGCAACATATGTTTTAGTAATTATCAATTAATGACTATAGAAGTGATCTCTCAAACATGTTTGAATAATTTGCTAACCTAAATACATAAAATATCCATGAAAAAATCTATAAAAATAATATACGTGAATATAATGCAAATAGATAACACCCCACCCATACATTACCATTTTCCAAAAGTGTTTATTCTAATTTCAATTTAAAAATAAATGATTAAATTAAAATAAAACAAATATTTAAGGGGGGCTCCCATACAACAAACGTGAAAACAGAATAAAATTTCACAAATGATGTATTTCTGTTGCCGCTATAACACTGCGCCCTAAAAACCCAAAGCGCCACAGCTAATAAACGGATCAACATCAAATGAACGATCGAATCATATTAAAACTCTTAAAGACTATTTTATTTAGTAAAGGCATCAACCAGGTAAAAAAGAAAAAAAAAATTTAATGACACAAATGAAAAATCTCGGAGATAGAACTATGAAATTTATCCTACAGCTAATTGAACCACATACATTTCTCGGCTTATATTTAGTATAATCAGTATTTTGGCAGTGAATTATTTAGTTAAAATATGCCTCTTGATTAGTTATTAAAGAGACGCGTTTGCTTCCTTATTAACTTAAATACGGATGTGTAACGTTTAAATACTTCTTTCTCACTCTTACTTCTGTTTACTCGTGCAGTGTTGCAGTTATCAAATAACAAATGTTATAAAGTGATTATCGGCCATGAATTGTGAAAATTATCGTTTGATAATAAAAGGGGAGTGATTTTAAATTCCATATTGACGAGGAAAAAAATTATTCCATGTATATTCACATGTAACGTACAGAGCAGCTAGCCTTACAGAATGGAGATGAGCTAAAAAATTCCAGAAAATGGTATATAAGTTTCAGTTCGTAAATAAACTAAATTCTGCTATAATTACTGTTAAAGTATTAAGTTGTTTATTTACTGGAAAAAATAACGTTACATAATCACTTAAATAAAATATATATTACCTAAATAATAGTCACTACTTATAAAACAATCAAGCTTATCAGGTGAGAATCAGATTATGTTTTCCATTTCTTCCGCGTCACGAACTTATCCATGTTGATGTTTGCCAAGAAAGCAGAAGACTGGGGCACACGAGAGCAAAACCACTTTAAAAACAGACTACCTGAAACCTATAATACTGTCGTTTCAGATGACAAGGTAGTGTGGGTAACAATAGGGAGGAAAAGCTAACGGAACCCTACCCTAGCTTCTTCCTTTGGAATGAACGTTTTCTGGGAATTAAGGGTTTCAAAGTTCTCACTGGAAAACTCCATACCATGGCTTTCGCAGAAGGGGTAGGGGAAAATAACTACGGAACTCGAAGGTAGGAATGCAAAGCATGTCAAAGTGTCTGTCGTCGTTGTAAATAATAATAATATATATAAATATATATAAATATATATAAAAATATATATAAATATATATATATAAATAATATATATATGTTGTGTACACCATTAACTTTAAAATCACGAAGTGGGCCCCCCCAAGGAGGGGCCCATTAATTCCAGGGGGGGCCCGGGCCCCCCTGGCCCCCCCGGGATCTACGCCCATGGCTGGAAGAATTCCCTGCCTTGCATTTTTATGGACTTCACCTTATCATATTTATCAGTTAATCTTTAACAGATCGGCTTGAAAAATATTAATGAACGCACTTTTAGTAACATAATCGAGGAGAACAAGCACACAGTTCAGTGTACACCTGTATTGTTTCATAAAAGTGATCATAGGTAGGGATTGGAAAAATTCGCGGTTTCAATGACCACTAGGATATACTCCACGATTCTCTATGTACTCGGGCAAATATCACCTGGCTATTGGCTACCGACTCGGGACACCTGTTTATTGCGATTATTATGATTCGATACTTCTTTTGTTGAGTGTTTGCCATTGGCTCAGAGTCCTTCAGGTAAATTGCGGTCCAATCACTGACGCAGCATTAAGCTAAACGAGTTTGGATTCCAGCCTGTCTCGAAAGGAATCCACGAATATTTACGGTCTCTAATCATAGGCTTATTTGGTGAAGAAAAACGCTGCTCTGTAACGACAGACATCCATTAAAAACACAGTACATTTTAGTGCGAGAAGCCCTTGAATTTGTGATAGCCATAGGGAATTATTTGTTTGTATAGTAAGTTAAAAAAAGCTTAGTTAAAAACCCGCTCGTCACGTCTACTTGCTGCGTCACTTATACCATTTTTGAGCGTTTTTTACTGGGAAACCGATGCAGCGAAGGTAATGAATGCGACACATGTCAAGATAATGCCTAATGGCATGGGTTGCTGGATATTAGCGGAAAGGAGAGGAAGTAGCTAGGTACTCAATATCGTTTCTTTCTCTCACGCTTCACAAGGTTTCAAGCTCAGTTGCTATGCTCACGAGCTGGAAATGTTGGAATGGGTAAGGAATGTTGAGTATAGTTCATTTGCAGTAAAATTAATATTTTTACAGCCTTGACATAATTTTTCAATCGAAGAAATTTCGAACTTTGCGACAAATAGTGTACCTAGTCCATTTTTTTCTTTTCGATTTTGAGTTTGATGACGCAATAACGTATACAATATTCACTAACGGTAAATGGATGTAGTATTAGCTTAAAAATATGAATACGCTGTGCATTAAAATTAATATTTTTATATGTTTTCATAGTTTTTTAAATTTTTTATTAAATATATTTTGGTGTCAAATTTTCCGAATTTTAGATGGTTCCTGAAAAATGTATTCGTAAAATCGCGGCTTCGTTGAGTCCGGGCTCCGTAAAATCGAGGTTCTAATGTACTCTTAATTCTGAAGTTAAGTACTGAACATGTTATTTAAGGGTTTATCAGGGCCGTATTTACGCGCAGGCTATCTAGGCTGTAGCCTATGGGCCCGCACCACAAATGGGGGCCCGCACCACACGACACGAAAAAAAAATTATACTGCGACGTGGATCTTCTTATATTCTTAAAATATGCGTCGACATAGTGTCCAGTTGTTTTGTGTGGATTAATTGCGCCGAACTAAACTCTTCTGTGGAAAGCTGATATATGAGTTATGTCAGCATTTAGAAATTTTCGATTATTTTCATTGGTTTTGGTGTCACTTAATTCCTTAACCTCTAAATACTGTTTGGTTAAATTGTCTAGTTAAATAATAAACTAATTTTTTCTGCGCTTTTCTATCACTAAATAAACTTATAGTCCTCGACTACTGAATCCATCTGTGCTAATTCTAAATGATAAGCAATTATGATTCATATCTAAACATAGTAATATACATTTAATTGTGAAACAATTTTTGACTATAATTATAAGCGTAGTTCAGGTGTTACATTTAAAAACAACTGTTTTCTGACTGTGATAACATATTTAAATCGCTTCTCTCCCAAAGTTGAATCTTTTGACCAACACTTTTTAAACTTTATAATTATTTTAATTTAATTTGTACGCGACATTTATTTATGGGTAAAGAGAGCAATTAGTTGAAGGACTGTATTCTTGATATCCGTGTACCCGAGACGCTGCAAAAGTATAAGGACTGTATTCCTGCATTTTTGTTGCTAAAAATTCATTTGTTTCAATAAAATAGTTAATAATTAATTAATAAAGTAGCCAATATAGATTTTTTATGGCGAATGAGTACTGTAGTCTAGTATTTTAGTAACAGGACAAAAAAATTTAATAGGGTCAGAACTGGAACTATTTTATGGCTAGTAACAAGCCGCAGTTGTCTTCCAAAATATTAAAAATACTTCATACCCCTAAGTCTGGCCCCCCCCTACAAATTATCATATGGGCGCCCTTGGCAGTGCGTGTGTGTAGAACTCAGCTGAGCTAGAGTCGTGCGCCGACAAGTGACGTTTGTTCCACTAGTGAGAGGTTTTTGCTAAATATGAGTGAGAATAAACGTAAAGCTAGTAATCAGGGTAAGCTCTTTAAGTTTTTCAAGAAGCAAACTGAGCCTGAGGAAGCTCCAGATGACACAGAAAAGGCTGGATCTAGATCTATGAACATACCTATACCGACCGAAAATACTGAAGTGCATAGAAAATCTGAAGAGGATGGCAATTATGGTTGCAACTTAAATGCTTTCCATCCTAATGACATAGGATTATATATTCATGGACAGGTAAATATAAATTTTTTTTTCTATATGCTGTCTATCCATTAATTACAGTTAAAATATTATTATTTATTAGACTACCTTTAATAAAAATTAATTTCTTAAATAATTGCTTATTTATATTTTTATTTATTTAAATCATTTACTATGAGTAGGCTGTGTTTTATCGTTCGACAATATCTTGGTTCAAGTATGTGGGATGCTATAAGACATGTTTCTGACTGGAACAGTTCTGACGAACGATCACTGAGTGGACTTTAAAATTAGTTTACTCAGTGAAGTCTTGCAAACATATTTTAGTCTTCGCTAGTGGGTTTTTATTCACGAAAAATACAAGCACACATTAATTTTCATGTCAGTATTCCCTAATGGTGGCTGTATATTTTTTGGTAACCGAAGAAGAAAAGGAGAAACTTTTGACGGATGCTTGGGTGCCAGATGAAAATTTCAAATTCCCGTCTACGCAGTTTGGGAAGCGCCAACTGAAATTTCAGTACAGCTGGCTAAAATCAAAAGAGTGGGTAACCTGTTCAAAAAAACTGGACTGAGCTCTGTGTAAATATTGTTTTTTATTTGATCCATGTGGAGCAGGAAAACAGGGATTGCCACTTGGAAGGTTGGTCACATCAAAGTATTGTGATTGGAAACACGCTCTTGAAGATTTTTCCAAACATCAGTTAACATCTTACCACTCAAAATGCAAACTTGATGCTGAAAACTTTTTATCCATCAGGCGTGGCGCAAAGCAGAGCGTTATTGCTCAAATAGATAATAGCTGACCAGGCCAAAGAAAATAGACGCCTTATAACTCCTGTGGTAAAAACTGTTATATTTTGTGGCAGACAAGGTTTGGCCTTGAGAGGTCACAGGGATGGAGGTATGCTCAACATTACAGACGTCCAAGACATTGTTGAAAACGAAGGTAATTTTCGAGCACTTTTGAGAATGCGGGTTGAAAGTGGTGACGAAGACTTTAAAAGGCATTTGATGAATGCAGACAAAAATGCAACATAAGTAGTATGTAAATGACGGAGCTGGGACAGGATTCAGGTTGTGGAGCTGTGTGTCCTTTCCGCCATCTTGGATTTTGACGTCACGGCGGCCATTTTTGACTCAAAATTCCTCAAAATTGACTCAAAATGACTCAAAAATTCCCATTTTTAAGAAAAAATTTCCCGTTTTCGAGGGGAAAATTCCCGTTTCGAGGGAAAATTAGGATTTCGAAAAACCACAAAAGTCGTTTTGCATTAAAAACCACGAAATTCCTAAAACTGGCTTAAGCATCCTTAACTCAAGCCAGCGTTAAGCCATTTATAGGATTATGACGTCACCGTTGCAATTTTCGTTACGCCCGCCATCTTGAAAATCCGCAATTTTTATGTTAGAAAATCGGGAAAAATTTTAAAAATCATTAAAAAAATTATTTAATCGAATAAATAATAAAAATCTTAAAAACCACTGTTCCAGTTATCGTTACGGTCGCCATCTTGGATTATATAAATGTTGAATATTTCGTTACACCCGCCATCTTGGTTGAGTACCATGTCATTCTTACACTTTACGTTACGACCACCATATTGGATCCTATTAATGTTGCAATTATCGTTATGGTCGCCATCTTGAAATTTAGACGCCATCTTGGAAATCCGTAATTTTTATGTTAGAAAATCGGGATATATTCCAAAATTAATCAAAAAATTAACTTAATAGAATTCTGATTGATTATATCGATTCCCATCCTTGGTTCGAAACCGGTGAGGGCAAAAAATAAAAAAAATCAGATCATTCCTCCACAGAAGCCACCTTCAGACTGACCTACCACCATCAATAACAATGTATTTACCATCAGCTGGCATGACGTCATGTCCGCCATCTTGTCTTTGTCCGCTGGAGGCATCCATCTTGTTTTCGTCTGCTAGAGTGTGCTGGCGACATGTTAGTATAATGTTCTGTTCACCATAACTTTGACCTTGACCTTGAACTTTGACCTTGACCTTGAAATTTGACATTGACCTTGAACTTTGACCTTGACCTTAAACTTTGACCTTGACCTTGAACTTTGACCTTAACCTTGAAATTTGACCTTGACCTTGATGTCCATCACGGATTCGTCATTTTATGTTCAGTACATGCTAGTGGTCATTGCCACCATCATGTTTTCGTCTGCTGGAGGACACCATATTGTGTGTACTCGTCTTACCATCATGCTAGTTTTATTCTAACATGCTACAGTGCAGTAATCATTTATAATTACTGAGGTGCCCACCATCTTGAAATTTGGCCGCCATCTTGAAATCATGTAATTATTTAGCTAGAAATGAGGGAAAAATTCCAATAGTCTCCGAAAAAATCAATTATTAATTTACAAATTGAATCGATGGATCCCTGTCCACGGTTCTATTCTTGACCAGAGACAGTTGTAACTAATTATTAAATAAATGTTAGGTTCTGTTTTCCATTACCTTTCGCGGAGTTTATTAATCATTCACTCTACGAAAATCAACTCAAGTCATTATACCGGACCAACGAATTAAATCAGTGCCGATTAGCCTATTATGAAAGTCTAATTTTTCAATAATCTGAATAACATATAAGCCGTTCATGTACTTAGCCATGCCATGAGTTCTTGACTACGAAGCTACTCGTCTACAAGGCTCCAATTACTACATTTGTCTTCGACGGAATTTTTTCTTTTGCTACATCTGCTCCATCAGCATTATGTAATAAGATTACAAGGCTACTTGCTTACGTAGCTTTAAGTCTACGAGGCTCCAATGCATCATGACTACGAGACTACGTGCCATGAGGTTACGAGACTATGCGATTGCAAGTCTTCAAGGTTACGTGATCCCGAGGCTATAGGACTACCAAGCTTCCAGAACGTATGGTTACGAGACTGCATGACTAATTGGCGGCGCGGCTACGAAACTTCATGTCTCTAACTGACTACAATAGCACTATTCAGTGGTGAGAGTTAATTTATCTCATGCAAAGGTACTTGCTGCAAGTAGTTCCGCTTTTTAACATCAGATGACGTCACGTGTTGCTTGCAGGTAAATAATATTTATTTCTTATATGCGGGATGCTCACTATCGATCGCATAAGAAGGATGGCTTCGTTAGTCTCCAAGGAGAAGGAAGTTCGTCCTTCCTGCTAGTGCTTCTCAGATTTCTCACGGTCCACCATCTTGGATTGCGACGTTACGGTGACCATCTTTGATGGGTGTGACCTTGACCTTTGACCGAAACCGCAGGAATGATCGCAAGCACTCGGATTAATCATCAAAATATTGATAAGAATAATCAGGAGCACACGGAGAAAACCATCACAATATTGATAAGAATAATCAGAAGCACACGGAGAAAAACGACACATGTTTTCTTTGATATCATAAAATTACAGGAAAAAAAATTAAAAAAAAAAATTAATTAATAAAAAATTAAAAAAAATTAAAAAATACATAAAATTCTGGCTTGTACTAAAACTCTATCTTTGCTCAACAATGATAAGTTTACAAGCTAGCAGAATCAGTTTATGTATAAAAATGTCATGATGGATTACGAAGGTCATGTGGTCCTGAAATGACTAGCCTATACGCCTGATAATGACATGACTCGGTCTCATGGACTGAAGGCAATTGATCTATATGTGTGGCTTTGTACATGAACGGCTTATATGTTATTCAGATTATTGAAAAATTAGACTTTCATAATAGGCTAATCGGCACTGATTAAATTCGTTGGTCCGGTATAATGACTTGAGTTGATTTTCGTAGAGTGAATGATTAATAAACTCCGCGAAAGGTAATGGAAAACAGAACCTAACATTTATTTAATAATTAGTTACAACTGTCTCTGGTCAAGAATCGAACCGTGGACAGGGATCCATCGATTCAATTTGTAAATTAATAATTGATTTTTTCGGAGACTATTGGAATTTTTCCCTCATTTCTAGCTAAATAATTACATGATTTCAAGATGGCGGCCAAATTTCAAGATGGTGGGCACCTCAGTAATTATAAATGATTACTGCACTGTAGCATGTTAGAATAAAACTAGCATGATGGTAAGACGAGTACACACAATATGGTGTCCTCCAGCAGACGAAAACATGATGGTGGCAATGACCACTAGCATGTACTGAACATAAAATGACGAATCCGTGATGGACATCAAGGTCAAGGTCAAATTTCAAGGTTAAGGTCAAAGTTCAAGGTCAAGGTCAAAGTTTAAGGTCAAGGTCAAAGTTCAAGGTCAATGTCAAATTTCAAGGTCAAGGTCAAAGTTCAAGGTCAAGGTCAAAGTTATGGTGAACAGAACATTATACTAACATGTCGCCAGCACACTCTAGCAGACGAAAACAAGATGGATGCCTCCAGCGGACAAAGACAAGATGGCGGACATGACGTCATGCCAGCTGATGGTAAATACATTGTTATTGATGGTGGTAGGTCAGTCTGAAGGTGGCTTCTGTGGAGGAATGATCTGATTTTTTTTTATTTTTTGCCCTCACCGGTTTCGAACCAAGGATGGGAATCGATATAATCAATCAGAATTCTATTAAGTTAATTTTTTGATTAATTTTGGAATATATCCTGATTTTCTAACATAAAAATTGCGGATTTTCAAGATGGCGGGCGTAACGAAAATTGCAACGGTGACGTCATAATCCTATAAATGGCTTAACGCTGGCTTGAGTTAAGGATGCTTAAGCCAGTTTTAGGAATTTCGTGGTTTTTAATGCAAAACGACTTTTGTGGTATTTTCGAAATCCTAATTTTCCCTCGAAACGGGAATTTTCCCCTCGAAAACGGGAAATTTTTTCTTAAAAATGGGAATTTTTGAGTCATTTTGAGTCAATTTTGAGGAATTTTGAGGAATTTTGAGTCAAAAATGGCCGCCGTGACGTCAAAATCCAAGATGGCGGAAAGGACAAACAGCTCCACAACCTGAATCCTGTCCCAGCTCCGTCATTTACATACTACTAACATATATAAGCGCAAAAACGCAAAATTAAATTATATCAACATGTAATGATATAATTTTGGCTAAATTGGTGGCTAAAGTAAATGCTGATCAGTGTTTTACGGTAATAGCTGACGAGACTACTGACATTTCGTGCACAGAACAGCTGTCACTTTGTGCCAGATACATTGATCAAGAGACATTAACCATAAGAGAAGATTTCCTGCAGTTTGTTCCAGTTTATGATTTGACTGGAAAGGGATCGAGCGATATTATTTAAAAAAAAACTAAGAAGTTTTTTGGCATATCTACAGAGTACATACGAGGTCAAGGGTATGACGGGGCGTCTGCTATGGGTGGTGCTTTTAATGGTGTGCAGGCGTTCATAAAAAAAAAGAAGTTCCAAGCGCATTGTATGTCCATTGCAGCAGCCATTCTTTGAACTTGGCTATATCAGATGCTTGCAACAGTACCATGATAAGAAACTGTATGGGATCAGTAAGTATAACTTACGATTTTCTACATACTTCAAAAAGGCAAGCAGTTTTAAAGAAATTCTTGGAGAAAAACTCCAATAAACTGATGCAATGTAGTCCTACCCGATGGATCCAGCGGCATAAAGCAATAATGGTTTTTGCTGAAAATTATGAAGCAATACTGAGGAGCTTAGAAGACATATCAAACTGGGATGATCGAGAAAGTAGCTCAAACGCCAATATACTACATTGCGCCTTGACTAAGGCTGAGTTAATTTTATCACTGTTCGTAATAAAGAAGATATTTTCTTTCAGTCTTTCGTTAACGAAGTATTTGGAGACAGAATTCATTGATCTTGCAAGTGCTGTAAACTGTGCAGAATCAACAGTAAATGTACTGAAGGAAGTAAGGGAAAAAGCTGATGAAGAATTTTCTGTAATTTTTAAAGATGCTCAAGATATATGCAAGAGGGAGGGTATCTCGATAGACATCCCTCGAACAACATCACGGAAGACGTGCAGACAAAATGTAGAAAATGATGGTCCTGAATCCTACTATCGCAGGTCCCTGTTTATTCCCTTTGCTGACCACTTTATCAGTCAGCTTACTGAACGCTTTAACTCCCACAAGGATGTTCTAACATCTTTTGATGTTTTGACAAAAATGGAAAATAAAACTATTCAGGTGTCATGTGAAATACTTTTCAAGATGTACCAAAGTGATTTAGTGTCATACATCGAAGGGCCAGCTGAACTGTATGGCGAAATTAAAATATGGCACCAGAGATTAGTTGCAGTCAACCAACTTCGAGAAGAGACCCATAAACAGTCAAAGACGACCAAGCATTTAAAAAAGATATCTGGAATTGAATCATTGCAGTCGTGCAACAGGGATATGTTTCCGTCTGTCTTCAAGCTTTTACAGATTCTGGCAACATTACCGGTCACTTCGTGCACTGCAGAACGGTCTTTTTCTACACTCCGCTACTTAAAGGACTATTTAAGAAACTCTAGTAAAGAAACAAGACTTAATGGCCTAGCTTTGCTGTATATCCACAAGGACGTTAGTGTAAGTTGTTAGGAAGTGCTAAACGAACTCTCTAAAAAAAACCAAGAAGGTTAAACATTGAGATGTAAGATACGATTTTTTACATCATATACCAATGTACTGGTGTTTATTCTAAAGTTTAAAATACAAAACATTTTTGTTTATTGTCTCTAAAAAAAAAAGAAAAGTTTGTTTTATTTTGCCTTATTATTTTTAAAACATTTTCATGATAAACAACAAAAATTAAACGCAGTAAATTAAAAATATTTCCGATACTCACAATTAAAGAATGTTGGAGTAAACTGACTTCATAAAACTGACTTTTATGAAGTTACGGCCAGTATTTTTAGATGGCCTAAATCAGCAATATTGAACACGTATTTTTCAAAATTTTCCCGGGGGAGGACCCCCGGACCCCCCACCTAGCTGGGGGGTATTCCATCCCCCACAGGCCCCCCCCCCGGAAAGGCCCTAGCCTTCTGCCTGACCCCCCCCCCCCTTCCAGAGCTAAATTCTGGGTACACCACTGGCTACGAGTCCGTAACCAATGAGCAGATGCAATTCGCCCCGAGTGTGTAGAGGATCAAGAAGTATATCCCATAGGTCATTGAAATCGCGAATTTTTCCGGTCTCTACAGATTACCCTACAAATTGTGAGTAATGACCAACTCCCTCCAATGGTTGGGCCGCAAACAACTACAGAACCCTGAAACACGAAATGACAATATCAAAAGAACCCTTCGACCCTTAGCTGCCTAACATGGCGCGAGGCCATAAACTAGGTCTACCCAGCCCGGCATCGCGGGACCCTCGCCTCAACTTGTGGGCATTTGAGAGCTGCGATGTTGCACGGGCTTAATGGTAGCTTAATATGTGTTTATGAACTGCCAGCATTAGGAGCGCGCGGGTAATTATGTTCAATTCCTATGTGCGTGCACTGCCCAGAGGGCATTGTTCGCCCTCCCGTCTTTTGAGAGTTTCACCAAATGTCCGCAGAACTGTCGTACACTCAATTCAGATTGGCACCGTCAATTTTTGTGGCATCATAAACAGAGGTGCCCATCCCCCCCCCCCCCAAACACTATGACTCACCACCCCCCCTAACCAAATGATGCGCCCCCCACCCCGAAATTTTTTATGCCATTTTCTCAATGATTTACTCAATTATTTTATAATATTATACTTTTTTAGTATTATATTTTATCACATATTGCATTAATTAAAACTGATATTCTAATAATAATTGTGGTCATATCAGGTAATATTTCCATCCTGAACCGACAGATGCCAAACTGCTTTTGTTGAGGAAAGTGCGGGGTTGCCAATTTGATTTACAAGATCCCTTTCAATTATCAAAGCACCAGAAATGTATTTTCACATTAGAAGCTATAATTATGTAAATAATATATACATTTTTCTCGTCTTTTAACCACCCCAACCCCCCTGAAATTTTAATGACGCAGTCTGCGTCGTTAGCCCCCCTTGTGGGCACCCCTGTCATAAAGGTTTGTTTCGATTACACACACAATAATGAATTGCGGACAGATTTCAACAGAAACAATGCTAGGTACCTAAAACACCTCATATAGGAAAAGTTAAGGAAATTCGTTGATTCATTTCACGTTAGGTTAAAATTCAGATATTTTAACACTGGCGCTGCTTCTGGTACTGGCTCACAGATTGTCTTTGGAAATTTGGGCCAGTGTGAAACCTTCAATCAAAGAAGTATCGAACCACGGTATATCCAAATGATAGGTCTCACAAGTTAGCAGCCAACGTATAGATATAAATAATATTGACTATCATGAAAGTTAAGCACTTAATAAATAATTAAATTATTTTGCTCTGATTTTTATTAAACTATTTTCAGTTGTTAAAAATATGTTCCATCGCATGTTAATAAAATAAAATTTAATGGAAGCAGCTAAACAAATAAATATACTTAAAAACCTTATAGGACAGAAAAGGTCGCCGGCAATAGGTATCTTGCTAGCATTTTGGAGGTTATTTCATCCGTCCGCCGAAAGTTGAAGCTTGGTAAGGTTTTGACGGACGGATGGCATTTTTCGGATCATCTGATTGGCTGCAGGTCACGTGATTGAAGGACGGACAGGTGACGGACAGATGAGACGGATGATTGTGAGTCCAGCTTTAGTGATATAAGGGCGATATTTGCCCGTGGATACACAGGACTGTAGAGTCTAACTTAGAGGTAATTGTATCCACGAATTTTTCCACTCCCTACATGTAGGTACTGTTCAGCTCAGCAAAACACTCAACGTAATTCGAACCACCGTCCCACTTTGCAGAGAAGATGGGGAGAATAAATCTAGAGGATAAATGTTAGAGACCAGCAAAATTAGCGTTGTAATTAGGAGAAAGGCTAGAATGAACACCACTGTTCATTTCAACGGCCTTTACTTTTTGATATTAGGTTGTTCCACTAGCCCCTTGAAAGGGCAAATAAGAAATAAGAAAAACAAATAGCAAAATAACTGTCACGTGATATCCGCACGGAACGTAACACTAACACCAATAAACGTTAGATTTAGACTTATTTTGGTATTTTGGCACAAGTGTTTGTAGTTTAGCCTGGTACCACAAAATAACTCTAATTTTTCAGGACTCCAGTACATCGTAAATTTGGAAAAGCACAAGAATGAATGAATGGTAGAGAACGTGTATGGTATTTCATTTATTTTTATCAGATACCAAGGCAGTTCGGATTGGTTAATTTTAGGATTGTCAGTGAATAGATGTTGAATAAAACCTGCATGGTCACGCCAGTCCAGAGACTCAAAATTAATTTAATTTTAATGTTCTTTTTTTCACACAAATATGTATTTAGCCTTCGGAGGTGTTTGCTTTTGTGTATATATAATATATATAATATTGAAGCAGAGATAAACCTAACGCAGGAAAAAATTTCCCTCCACCATTTTAGTCGTCTTGAAAGTAACGTAAACATTCACGAGTGCTGAAGTGTAATTAGCTAATATCAGACAACATTTATTGCTTTAATTTTAGTGGTGAAGTTTTGAGATAGATATAATTTGTTTGCTGATGTGTGAGATGTATACAACACGTGCCTAGGTCGAACAAGGCGATGCATGCCGTATTTTCTCTAAATACCCTCGATAATTTATGAGGCCCGGAATATCAGCTAACGAGTCGATCCTTCTCTTACCTTTTCGCAATTACCTCTCGTTACCTTGTGTGTTCGTGCGCACCTCAGAGCAAGGCTTCGTTCACCCCCCCTCAGTACCTGTTGAGTAAGTTATGAGTTTCCGGCGAGGCAGACTTTGAGCGCCCACCCACCTCCTATTGATCCGTGCCGGGGCGTGCGAAAAAAAACAAGCCCCGGTGACGTCACGCTCCTCGGGTTGATTGTGTAGGGGGAGGCGGGGGTAGGAGAGCCGTTGTAGTTCGCGCGGGCCGCCGCTAGAGCGGGGGCGCGTCGCCATGTTTCGCTAGTATCGCGTCGAGCCCGCCTGGGGGAAGTTCGATCCCAGGTCAGTGCCAGTGCTGCCGTCGACGGGAACGCGTGGAGTTTTAGAAAAAAGAAAAAAGAAACATCCGAACGCCGTTTCCATTCTTTTGTTTCCGCGTTTTCTTCTGTCGCGTGAGGGGGGGTTTTCGTTCGAGAGAGGGACGGTGGGGAGAAGTGGAAGAGTGTTGTTCGTGGCGCGGTTGTGGTCCGTACGTGAACGACCGAGGCGTGTGACTTGACTGACTCCCCATTGTTGCCATGCGGGACTGCAGGCTGGCAGCGCGCGGGGAGTCATAGCAGGGCGAGATCTCCGTCCGAGCATCCGGCGCCCATGACGTGCCGCAGATGAGACGATGTGTCCGCGAACTCTGGCGGTAAGTTTGCTAAACCCTGCGCTATCCTCGGTCGCTTCTGGCTTTGCTGCGGGCGTGACTTCTCTGTGCTCATGGTGTGTGTTGTGGAGCCAATGAGCCACGGGAACTCGACAACCCACGTAAACAGTCACGCGACTGGTGCGGCAGTCGTTTTTAGCTTGGGATCGCCGCGTTATTTTCATTCGAAATCTGATAACCGAGCGTAATCAATGTTTTGGTTACCTTCAGTTTTAATGTGTTTCACAAAAAAAAAAAACCGGTTTAACACAGTGTCATATTTTTCCCTTTCGCCATTACTATTATTTGAGGGCTTGTCCTGTTGTTTTTCATGTTTCGACCCAAATTTTCTAAACATATATAGTCCGAGTTTTTGTATAGGTTATAGAGGTAAAATGTTAGGTAAGATTTCACAATTATTATGCCTATCGTGACCTTTTAAAGATCTGTTTAAAACATGTAGTAAATATTCGGTGAGAAAAATTGCAACCGAACAAATGCAAAAATTTACGGGACAATCCTTTAAATAACAGAAATGACAAGAAAACGAAATAACGCTTGCGACAAAGCTTTAGATAAGCCCCGAGCTGCACTTTTAGCTTTTAATGTTACATATAGGCCTACGCGTTATGTATCGTGAACCCCGCTTGTTTTATATCCTCCTTGATCTTATCACTGGGAACATCTCTAAAAAAAATAAATATATTTTCCCCCCCGGAAACGAATAATGTTTTAGTTTTGACTACTTAGACCGTTGCAAAAAATAAATTCATTTTAAACCCATGCCATGTGTGCCAAATTCACGTTCTAAAATCTCGCTTTGTCAAATGGGAAAATTGTGGATGTTAGTTGTTGTCAAAAGCTCCCTAGATTAACAAATGCAATGCTGCCGGGTTTTTACTTTTAATGAGTGCCATTTTACTCCCTAAGATACGGCACAGAATAAAAATAAATGTTGATTTTGAGCGCCATTTTTATTCTGGTTTATTACTATCCACGTGAAGAAGTAGTCAACCATTCTATGTACACGACACAAATTTCGTTTACAATAGGCACGATTGCCATTCAAGAGCTATTCACAATATATAATGTTATACAGATTTCGCAATAAACATAGCAGTTATAATTATTGTAATATTAAATTAATTTTTGAATAATTTTTACAACTGGTAGCAGCTTGAGAAAAAAAAATCTGTTAGCACTCTTATATCGACTACCTAAGGAAGGAATAGTCAATAAAGTTGTTTTTATCAACGCATATCATGGTTTTGTACTACATAGCTATTCCATATATTAAAAAAGTTATATCAATGACTGCAATAAAATAAAAGATTAAATTAATAATTTGGCAGAGATATGAACTTGAAAACAACATGTTGATTCAGAAAATTGAATTCATGATATATTAATTTACAAGGAAGTGTTTAACCTGTGGTCAGTTTATAATAAAAAACGCTAACCTGAAACTAAAATAAATTTGGTTAAAATACGCTGAATACAATGTTATAACATCATATACATATACAATATAATAAATATAAGTATAGCCTTCATAAGTATCTTTACGTCTGCTGAGATGTTCATTTTATTAAATGAAAATAAGTAAGTAATAATTGTAGATACCAAAAAACATTTCGGGTAAATATTGAGCACAGGGACACATCGAAAAAAAAATAAAAATAAAGATGCATTCTTTCAAATCCTTACCTTCCTCCTAATCACAGTGTTTATGGCAATGCGATACTATAGGTAGTTTAGCAGAAACGACCGTTTTAATGGTTAGGAACACAAATTCAATCGCGTTTATCGGTTTACGGTTGAAATAAAATTATTGTTAACATTATCTGTAAAGTAAATAATATTGTGTAAATTTGTGTTGTGCTTTGATAGCGTAGCCGAGACTGTGTCGTACGAGAGTTATCCCTGATCCTGTTGTCGCCGCCCTAGTTTTAACTTTATACTAGATGCAACTTGATCCTGTGGTTCTCCAAAGATCCTTAGGAATAAAGTGTAGCCGAGGCTGTTTTCATAAAGACAGACACTTTAATGTCAGTTCTTTAAGGCCGGGGCTAATATTGTTTTCTACCATTATACATTTTCCATTTCAAGCGAATGACATTAAAAAAAACCTTTGTCTTTTTGAAAAAGCCTAGGCTACGCTATGTTCTAAGGATCTCTGGAGAACCACAGGATCAAGTTGCAGCTAGTATCAAGTAAAAAATTAGGCGATGACAACAGGATTAGTGCTAACTCTCGTAGAAATGTAGTGTAGTTGAAATATCCGAGTGATAACTTCGTTTTCACAACAAAAAGGAGATATCGTGTAAAATAAATAAAATAACTCTTTTAAACTAGATACAGTATCGCAAAAAAGTTTTATAGAATTGTTAGGAAAAATTAAGGAATTAAAAAAAAATATTAAATTTAAATTTAAAGGACATGCAAAGTCTTGTTTCAAGAATTTAAAATGGCGAATACCATATCCTTGTTATGAACATGCTACTGTAAAATAATTCTGCCGTAGCTAATGAAATAATAGAAATACTGCAATGTCGTTTACAATGTGATTGGGAAGATGGAAAGGATATAAAAATTAATTTTCAAATGTTTGTTTTCCTTTGTTTGGATGCATCCTCAATATCTACAATATTTCTTTGGTTATTTCATCTTTCGGAAAAAAAAAAAAAAAAAAAAAAAGGAAGAGCTTTTTCAACATTTACAGCACCAAAAATTATATCTCACTACAGAATGAAAGTGAAATCTAAGACAACATTGTTCCATCAGCAAATCATTTCAATGCTTTCCTGAAATAATTCACTACATGAATTAAAATCCTAAGTAGCCCTCCATATGTTCCAAGATAGATAGGTAGATAATTTTTTGGCGAGTTTTAGTGTAGTGGAACTTGTGAATTTCCTTTTTATTATTAAATATTTAGTTTTTATACCTCGTACTATTACACAATATCTATTGGTTTAGATGTGTTTCATGTCTTAAGTGTGTATGTTATAATAAGTACGTGACATAATACATATGATCAAAGTCAGCAGCTTGAGAGGATATACTGGCAACCGAGTAAATTAAACTTTAGTTTATAACATTAAGGTTTGGGAGGGCAAGCAGTTTAAGTGTACTTAAGACATAAAATTAAGTTGGGTAGGCGTAAGTCTTCAGTACGCCTACGCATATTTAATTACCAATGCAACTTAACAGTTCCAGAGCAGTAGTGAACTCCAAGACCTTAAGTTTGAGTTAAACTCCTTGCCAATGAAAAACTCCGCAAGTTTAAGTAAAGCGTAACGTAGCATGGAACTTTTTGTTTTGTTGATTATGTATTTTGTAATATATTATGTACATTTTCGTACGGTATAGTTTAGCGTTACAATCGAGTTGTCTCCTTAGGATTACCGTATGATCATATGCTGTTTCCGAACACCTATTTTGGTACTATTTAGCATGAATAGTTTTGAAAGTGCATCTTGAAGGATGTCAGCCTTTTTTTTCGATGTTCCGAATAGCTACAAGCATCTTAACAGAAGCAGTGATGCAGCCTTTCATGAAAGAACGAGTCGTTCGCATACTTTCGTGTATCCTTGTCACCTTTGAGAGGTTTTTGACGCTAATTTTTTTTTTTTTTAAACAATGTGACAATATTCAATATTTTAGCCAGAAAACTGCTGCCTACACATTTTTTGTTTGTATGTTAATTTCTAACGTGATTAAAAAATAGAAAATTGCCTGAAAATAGTGTGTGAAATATTTGCAAATGCAAACAGTTGATTGCTGAAAAAAGTATTTATTTAGTGATTTACCACTTTGTGTTAGCGTCGAAAGAATTCACACATTCTTTCGCAGCTGGTTTCACACTGAATACAACATTGCAATGTAAATGTCCTCTGGTAAAAGTCACATACTTACTTTTCCGAAACAGCTAGACTTCTTTTAAAGCATAGGAAAAAAATGCGGATTTTTGACAGGTACATATTCTAATATGTTTCCTGTGGATGCTGTAAGATGTATGTTTCCATATATTATCTATATTTACTACTTTTAGAAAGTTTCATCATTAGCTGACTTAATGCTATTTTTCCCCATCCAAAAAATTTAATTAAGTTATGGCTAGTTGACGCATATTTTATTACGTTTTGGAGCCCTAATTGGTTAATTTTATTTCTTCTGCTTTATGTGACTCTTCAATGTGTCCAAATTTGTATCACATTGCTGACACGAAACTTTGAAATTTTAAGTACATAACACGTTATTAAACCCCCAATGATTTTGGGATTAAAATTAGGGAATTCGGACATGAAAGGCACATGCAATAACATTTTATCTGATAACTTTCAGTAGTATTCAGTATTGTTTCTCCTTAAGGGTAGGTTTCGCAAGTTGTGAAATATTACTGACAGATAATAATGCGTAAAATAATCAACATAATTTTTTAATTACATGAAAATGACATAGGTTCAAAGTATAATACATAACGGTGATTCACGATATTATTAAATGATGATTAGAAAAGTACTTAACACTCTAAGTGGATATCTAGAAACAACTTTAGAATTGTTGTTTTAAAATCTTAAACCTCTTCAAGTGAGGCTACTTATAACACAAGGCATATTTAAGGACCCATTCAGATAAATGCACACACAGCATGTTTAAAAGCGTGCCAACATTTCTCTGCTAAAATATTTTATCCGCTTGAAACCAACATATTATTAGGCATCGTTGAATTTGTAAGTGCTTAATGTTAATAAATTAGCTGAAAGTTTCGTTAAAAGTGAGATCATTGGAAACGGAGACACCAACAGAGATAAAGAATATTGGGAATACATTGGCAATTGGCACAGGTAGTAAACAGACCCGACATTTGCCTGAAGAAGGGTTTGAGGGAAGTAACTGAAAACTAAAAATATGATTTTTGAACCATGGTGACATTTGAACCCAGGTAGGCCTACTCCGCGAAATGCAAGCACAATGGCTTACCACCTCACCATTTCGCTCTGTGAGTCTTGAAGTATACAACCTTCTAGAGAAATTGTGTTTCGGACACGGATATATATCAAACTTTGATAACTGCTCTATGGCATGACTTTTTACCCTTTACATGGCGACATCATATGGGCAGCGCAGAGCCGGCTGTTATTTAGTTATTAATACGAACTGAATCTCTTTTGTTCGTTAAATAATATTCTATGCACTTTAGAAAATGCTACGTGCGTTTGCTCTTATAAATGCGTTCATAAACCCCCCCCCCCCCCAAGTAGTTTCTTAGTTGTTGAAGTGATATAGGCTTGACATTGAGTTAGGTAACGTTGATGCCAAAAGGTGTTGGCAAAACGTTATACAACTGTTGGTGAAAACTTAATGTTGGTGAAACTTAATTCAAGTTGTTTTTAGCCACGACGATTTGCTTACAATGGTTATCAATTGTTTTCTTTTTTAGTCTGTACTGTGTTTATTGGAAGTATAGCCATGATCAAGACAAATAAATAGAATATAAGTGTTAATCTGTGAATTTGGAATATTTACATACTAAATATTTTTTTATATAAGAAAATAAGCTACCTACAGAGAATACGACACACGAAATGTTTTTAACCATAAGTATGTACGAAATAATTTTAGACAAAAATTGCTAATATTATTGACTTGAAAATGAAACATGTTTGAGATAGTAATCCAGTGTTTAATTTAGTATATATATTATTGCATCATCTCAATCTACAAGTATATGTTGCAAATTATTTATAAAATTTACTTTTTCGTTAAGCACTAAAATCAGGAGTTATAATTTTACTACATTTTATTATATATAAAACTTATGATTAGTAATAAATAAATATTTTAAAATATTTTCTTCCACATTTAACTAGAAACAAAATACATTCACTATTGAAAAATAATTATATGTAATTTGTCATGAAAAACTAATAACTCCTGTTATCTCTGCTTTCCAAATTATCGGTTTGAATTATTCTGACCATGGGAACGAGGTCGGGAGACATGCTAGTCTCCCAATAAAATAATACATTTAATCAAATATCAGTTAAGTGAAGAGTGAGGCTAAACTTATGTTTCAAGATGACCCAATTAAACACGTTTTTTTTTCACTTTGTGCGCCAGAGAAAGGGATTTTTTTTATTTGAATGTACGTTAGCCATTTATAGCATAATTTATTTTTTGGAACAGTAAACTTAAATTTAAAATTAAAATAATTAAAAAATAATCATTGTCATTTAGCTTAAAACACAAAAATGAGATGTATAAACACATCACGCAAATCATCCCCGCTCTACAGATAAATGCACTTTACAGATGCACCTATAAGTTATTTTATCTACCTTTAGTGGTCTGAAATAATAAACAAATCTAGGCTTTTGGGTTGAGGCAGTATCTCTTGAAAAATACTTCCCGACGTTGAATCATGCTTTGTTTCAAGAGTAGTGTAAGAGTCTGGTGTAATGGCCCCTGCGTTGATATTCAGTGAGTATCAGCCGCTAAGTATGGCCATGATTGGTGGAGGGTTCTGGCCAATCAGGTGCCAGCTGCAATGTGATGGTAGAACAAGCGCCGTGTTACGCACTAGAGAAACTTGCTTGCCAAAATGTATGATGCCTACAAACATGGGGCACGTTCGCTTAACCAACCAGCATCAAAGAAGCAGACCGGAAAATAAAAAAGGCATCTTTGAATGTAAAAAAATTATAACAAATCTTGAAAACACCTTTATTTAAAATAAGTTGGCTAGGAATGTATCATTGCGAAATCAGTTAGATATTTAAACATGTATGAAATGTGCCGGAAATTTGGTATTTCGACACTTTTTTTTTTAAATTTTACTATAATTTTAAATTATTTTTGGAAATTTTATTTGCTCTGTAATTTGGTTTCTAAAGGACGATTTACTCTTTGTTAGGCTGGTGTACCCCCATTAGTTAAACTTTGTGCCAGTAGTCTGAAACACCTTTCCCAGAGACCTATAGGATCTTTTGCAGATCTAGTACTTTGCTGGCAGCCAGTTTGACATTTCCCTCGCTTACAGGCACGCCCCAGGCCTGTAACGTTACTTCACTTCATGACTAAAACTGCATACAGCAGCTCTGGACGAGCTGTTACCATTTCTCAGAGACGAGCTGACCATAGCCTTTACCGTCACGAATACGTATTAGGTTCTCTCCTCGAAAAGCACGTCATGGATGCTTGTTCCCAGCGTCGTTGCGTTTTCTCCCCCCCCTTACTTCACCACCCCCTCTTCAGTTCTAAGAATTTCGGCTAAGACCAATGACCGGTCAGAAACCCCAGCAGACAGCGACCGTCTCCAAGGACGCCTTGCATAAAAAAAATGTGTGTGCAAAGATGGACCACCCCACGACATCTCGCGGCAGAAACAGTAACTTATTATCTTGGCCGCCAGAGTGTAGCACCTGACTGCCCATTTAACCCTTGGTTTAAGCAGATGCCTTGGGCGAGTCGATTCTTTTTTATTTAAAACACCTCTCAACAGGTAGCGCTAAGATCGGCCATGTGCTACCAACTTCGAGACATCAGTCAGAGTTTTTTTATGATGCCCACTCGGGGAACTTCGGAACCTTTCGGTCCGGACTCCCAGTCCCCCCCCCCCTCCACTTTTGATAGAACAGTTACTTTTAATTACGAGACGCGGTTCTCCGCGGGACACTTCTCGTCGCGACTGCAGACGGACCGTTTGATTATCGGCGAGTCGACAAGACACTGCAAGACTTCCATCTGGGCGCAACCGACTATGTAGTCGCCTAAATAAGGGATGCTATCCCTATAATCGTTTTCAAGTAGTTTATTCCGTCTGCTTAGTACAAGAGTAATAGTTATTTTTCTTTTAAATTATTTCTTTTGAAATGAAGAAAACGACCGCGCCCAGCCGCGTATTCGCGGGATCCAGTTCCTGGCGGGCGACGCATCGGTAAATAGAAGCCAACTTCCCTGTCTGGTGAGTGACGATCCGCGACTTTCCCCAAACCCCCCCCCCCCTTAACTTTTCCGGGCATTTTCTGCCCCGTATACTGTCTGTGTTCAAGTTCTGATCAGTTTTGATTCGGACTGTTCCAGACAGGGTCCGAGAGCCGTACGCCAAATTGGCATTTTCATCTCCCTTCCTCTACAACACACAGGCGCCCTGGCATCATGTTCCCGCGTGATCTCCGGGAAACGAAGCCCCGACCTCCGGCGCTACTGTATTGTTCAACCTTTTTTGAACTTTCCTAAATTACGCCGTCAAACAAAGTTAATCATACAAACATAATTTCTGGACTTTAAGTACATACCTCAACTGGGATTATTTAAATATATTTGTGTTTTTTTATTGGTTAATGTATTTTTAGTAAATGAAACTTTTGATAATTTCATGTACGGCCGGCCCATATTTTTTTCTTTCTTTCTGAATATACCTGAGAGCTGTTTAAGAATGTAATTAATATTGTACGTTAATATTCTCTTGTATCTGTTATAAGTTTCCTCAGTATGGAGTAATTATATTTTCAGACGGAATCACACCTTGTTTTTGTTCATTACTAATAACATTGTGAAACCTAAAGATCCACCCAGCAAAACAAAAATGGTAATCAGACCGTGGTTTGCTGCTACAGAAAGTAGAACTATCGCAAGTAAAATAACTGTCACGTGGTTTTATTTGATATTCTGGTGTTTCATGTAAATCACGACCACACAGAGATTCTCAGTGATTAAGGTAAAATAGATTATAATATGTGTAAATAAAAATCAAATTAATACATAATTTGTACAGTAGTTAGGGGCAGTGGGCGCACTACACTTGCGCGTCCCTGAGGTACTTACTTCTGCGGTACTTTAATATTTATAGAGGGGCCTTATTTAGGGACGGGGGGGGGGGGGGGGGTGGGTGGTTGGGGATATATAATAGTTACACAGAGAATAACGAGAATAGTGAACAAAAATCACTTTTTAAAACAATTAAACTGTAACTTAAATTTTGACGATGATTTTCTTAAAAAAAATTTGTTATTCTTTCCTGATAAATTATTAATGGGTACGTTTTTACAAATGCTACGGTCAAAATCGGTGAAATTGCGTCATTATATGAAGAAAAAAAAATTATTTGAAAGGTTTTTTTAACACGAAATCATGGAAAGTAAATGTAAATCAAAATGTATCGGCCAGCACTCTGAAATATGTAGTAATAAAAATGCAATACTTCCTTTTCCCACTATGTCGATAATTTTTTTCACATAAAGTGAGAAGAACAAGGGGAAAAAAATGAAAATTACCAGCGTGGAGCCCTGGGTAGTTGTCCCTGGGGGGGGGGGGAGGGGGAAATAGAGGAAATGTTGTACGTATATTAAGAACGTTGGCAACATAAATATAACAATCATAGCTATGGCCTACGTCAAGTAACATTGTCTGAAATTGGACGAACCTCAAGAGTAGTACCAGCGGCGCCCATGTCCCAATGTCACTTGCACAGCATCACATGATGTTTATTCACGAGCACCGACAACAACATTTAGTTGTTTACAAACACTGTTAACATAAAAAACCATATTTAAGACAAGTTGCACGACTAGACTTCAGCTGCGTCTACTGCTTCTGTGGAGTTTTCCGCTACATTATTTGCCATAATTATGTTTTTGAGATAATCATAATTTTTTTTGTATTTATTGATTTTTGGTTACGGAATAGTTTAACGTGATTTTGTATCTATTTTAATTATTTTAATTTAAGTGGTTTACTACGGTTTTATACGTGGTTGGCTAATACAGGCTCTGGCCACCGCTTCCAGAATGTTTTAACTGCCTCTAGAAATTTGAGTCAAGTGTGAGCTAGTAATATCTAAAATGTTGGCAATGAATTTTATTACTGATTTTTAGTAAAATTTTAATTGTAATACGTAGAGACTGGAAAAATTCGCGAGTTCAATGACTTTCAGGATAGACTTCACTATCCTCTGCCTACTTGGGCAAACTGCGCCTGTTCATTGGGTGCGGAATTTTGAGGCGTCTCAAGTGGTTAACTTGTGATTGGATACTTCTTTGACTGATGGTCTCTAATTGGCCAAGAGTCCTACATATTAAGGGGGTGCCTCCCATTTCAGGTCAAGATATTATGTTTTCCGTAATTACAGATAAACTTGTAGACTTTTTCAGTTGTTTTAACTTTCACGAAATGAAAAAAAGTATATACAGCGCATACGTTTTGCATAATTAGCTGCCAAAGTTACATTTTTAACGTTTTTTGGTTGTACAAATAAGGATAATTTAATTTATTGCAGAACTGAAACTTTTTATGTTTAACTGCAATGCCACTGGCTACTTCATGATATGTTTTGCATTTCTATCACAAAAACTGATTTTATGTTTCTTGGCTGTCAAAATCGTAACAAATTTGAGAATTTTGAAATGCCAGGTAAAATTAATTAATATTTTCTGAAAGAAATTCAAAAAAATTCTTGAAGTAGCCAGTGGCATTGCAGTTAAACCTAAAAAGTTTCAATTCTGCAATAAATTAAATTCTCCTTATTTGTACAACCCAAAAATGTTAAAAATGTAACTTTGACAGGTTATTATGCAAAACGTATGCGCTGTATATATTTTTTCATTTCGTGAAAGTTAAACAATTGAAAAAGACTAAAAGTTGATCAGTGATTAATATAAATATAAAATCATGACCTGAAATGGGAGGCACCCCCTCAACAGTGAACCAATAGCAGAAGCAGCACAACGGTATAATTATTTGAATTTTAGCATATCACAAAATGAACCCGAGAGTTTTTCCGGTCTCTAGTTATACGTATATATTGAGACTTAAAATGTTTGGACTGTTAGGAGAAATTAAACGGGCTCGGAACTTGGAGCTGGCGGATGGCCGTTAGAGGGCGTGACGTCAGCGGTGTTTGAACCGCGGCAGCACCATGGGCGTCGCAAGGATATATTTTTTGGGGGGGACTGCATTTGATTTAGTTGTTGAGGAATATCCATTCCCTGGAAAAAAAAAAAAGCTGGGGGGGGGGGGGGTTCCTCCCCCGGGAAAATTTGGGGTTTGAAGGTGCAAAAAGGTGGTTTTTAGGCATTATTCTTTCCTAAATATTTTAACTATAGTGGGTTGCAATATATAATTTATTTTTTATAAAAAATATTTTCAGAGAACAAATTTGTAAAAACACAGTGCTCACATTACCACGATTGGACTAAATGCACCATGCGCAACATATGGGTTATATCACAGAAATCATATTTTTAATATAACTACGAAACTAAATATATTATTGGAGGGGACGAAATTGAAGACTTTTATTATTGGGGGGACGTTCCCTCCCCCCCCCCGGACCCACCTTTTGCGACGCCCGCGGCAGCACAGCCAGTGCTGGCTGGACGGGCGAGGCGCTCCGTCGCGCCTGCGTTTCGGACTCCGGGTTCATAACAGTGGCGCATAACACGAAATACTGTTACGGAACGTTACGTCCAACGCGCGGTGTGCTGCGTGATAAATAATTCCGTGAACGACCAAGCGAGAGGGGAGTGTTAAACTGTTGCGCGGATTTCTGCGCGCAGATGCTTTTCGCATCTGGTAACAGCCTTGCGACCGAGCACGCAAGAGGCAGCTGTGTGGGCGAGGTAAGAGGCAGTGCATTGGTAACACGCGGTGATCAAGTTGCGGAGCTAGTGACTTCACGGCCCTTCTGAACTGGTTGGCGGTGCGCTTAACGAACCTAGACTTTGCCCGTCACAGAACTGTAATCAGGTTTTTGACGTGACAACGGCTAATAAATCGATGAACGCCGGCTGCACGCACGAAAAAGTGTCCCGTTACGCACATTGTTCCGTTACGCTGTGTCCCGTTACGCTCATTGCACGCTTGCGCCGCATATATCTCTCTTCCACTCGACTGTTTACAAAGTGAAGTGAAAAGTTAATGTGGTTTTCATTGCTTATTACAACAACAATTTCGGCAATAAAGGTTAATTATTCTTGCATTTTAAAAATCTGATTACTAGTATAATTTCAAGTATTTATTCTTTTATTATTAAAATAAAAATGATTAAATTTTATTCATAAAGGTATGCAATCATTTCATCAATGTTTTGTTATGACGTTGTCACGTTAAACTATCGTTCGTAAACCGACTTTACAGACAACCTATTTTTTAAGAGAAAGTAATGTTTGTAATTTTTCTTAGCATTGTAAGTTACTTAGTAGCAAGACGACTTGTGGTAGTAAATTTTGATATTTTTCTTAGAATGGTTTTTATATGCATATTTATAAATATAATATTTTATCGTAATATTATCTTAGTATGAAATGGAAGCATGGTCAAGTTGTAATATAATTTACGTGAATGAAGCAGATAATATTTTATTTGCTACGAGCCTTGTAATCATAACTTTTATACATTTTTATATATAATTTTTTGGATGTTGACATATATTGTGTAGGAAACCTGTCTCATGGTCTGTTATTTCTGCATTTTAAAATAATTTTTTCTAATGAGTTTAGAGTTTGTAAAGAATATAAGAAATCAGTCTAAAAATAAAGTTCAAAATGTCATAAATCTTCTGTGGACTGCTGCTTCAAAAATCACCTACCTTGCCTTTTTTAAAGTAATTTTTTTAAGTAATTTTAAATGGCATATGTTTTATA
Source organism: Bacillus rossius redtenbacheri (assembly GCF_032445375.1). NCBI lineage: Eukaryota > Metazoa > Arthropoda > Insecta > Phasmatodea > Bacillidae > Bacillus > Bacillus rossius. The sequence goes on along the minus strand of NC_086339.1, from coordinate 32,037,221 downwards.
TGAGTTTTTCCTATACCCTGATATTATAGGTTTTAAGTCAGAATTTTTGCACGATTTTAATAATTTTTGGTATCAGCAATGTTTTGCAAAATATACGCAAACCCGGGTTGGGTGTGGCAGCTGTCTAACTTTACTCTGTAGCGGAGAAAAGGGGACACTTCTCACCAAGTTGATTTTTTAGACCTCCATATCGCGTTAACTTCCTATGCGAGGGTTTCTGTGTTCGAGCCCCACGCACGGCATGGGTGAAAATCTGTGTCGTTTATTTTCATCGCAAGTCAATAAACAAACTGTCTAATTAAAACAAACGAAAGTCAATAACAAGACATAGTGGAGGGGGTTAGGGGGTGTGTTTGGTAGGCTTGCTGGTAATGAAAATTACCTATGAGAGGATAATTAATCAAGAGATAAAATAGGGGTACGCTGTGTCGGGGAACGTCTGCAAGTATTAGTCTTTGACTTTATTATGTCTTGTGAATGTGAATTTCAATCAAAGCCGAATGACGTCCGCCATCTTGGCCTTCTTCCTCTTCCTGTAGAGTCTGGTCTGTTCCGCGCCGGTGAGTTTCAATTCAATTATATTAACTCGCCATATGCCCTGACGTAATTTTTTCGCACTTTTCTTCGTAATCTCGCCTCACAGTTGCTGTGCCTTAAATAAAAAAATTCAAACGTGATTTAAACGGCAAGTTATTTTCTTCGAAAAAAAAAAAAACTTTATTTGATTCAAATTGGTCAACGCGCGTGCTCAATATTTGCTCTTAAAGTACATGAGCCACCCGGAATCGAATGTTCGGTAAACTTGTTTACTTCTCTTAGTGACATGTAAATATTTAATAAACACCGTTTATAATGACGTATGAATTAACTCTTACCGTACCTATATATGTGCACATTTTGAAAATACTTAGCCCGGTTTATATTTTGTAATTTTTTGAAATCCAACCCATTTTCGTTACAATCTAATTTTTCAAACTGGTTTAAACCGATTTTTGAAACATATTCACGTCAAAATGTTTTGAGATATCATCTCCTGGTGAGGTTAATTGAGTTTGAATTTTCCTGCTTTGTACGAAATTGAATTAGATTTTTTTTTTTTCGCGCGAGGGAAGCGTGGCGGACGTTGCCAGCACACGACACGGACTCGACTAAACACGAGTGCTAGTTGTGTGAGCTTCTCCCCTCCCTCCACACCAACAGCTGAGGATTGCTTTTCCGGGAGGCGGCAGGGGGGCGGGGCGATAATTACTGCGGTCGTAATCGCGCGAATGTCGGGATCCACACATAACTTAGAAACACACAGCTTAGAACTATCATAACTTAGAAACACACAACTTAGAACTGTCATAATGTAGAAATACGTAACTTATGAAAAAACTTAAACACACACAACACCGATACTCATAAATAGAGACATGCAAAATTCGCGGATTCATTTCGCGATAGGCTAGCATCAAAACAACTATACCTTCGTACCGCTTCTGCGATTGGCCCACATTTTATCCGGGGGACTGTGAGCCAATGGGGAACACTAAACCAAGAAAGTGCCGAATTACGGACAGCCTTGTTGAGACGTCTCACGCGTCAGTAGCCAACGAACAGGTGTCATCTCCGCGAGTATTTAAAGGACTGTGGAGTCTATCCTAGAGGTCAATGAATCCGCGAATTTTGCAGGTCTCTACTCATAAATTAGAATCGTTACAACTTAAAAACACGCAACTTGGAACAGGCGTTACTTAGAAAATTCTATCTTGTGTGTTTCTAAGTTACGACAACGACCCCTTCTCGCCGATGCACAGTGGTTGAGAGGAAAGAAAGGGTTTCCCGCCTGTTCCGGCTCCACCCGGCCGCGCGGAGGGGCGAGGAAGTGTCACCGGCAACCACTTCCTGGTCCGATAAGGTGCGATGTGTCGCTCGCGTGACGTCACGCCTGCGGGGGGGTTGGTGGGTGGTCGTTGCCGGCCCGTCACAGCGCCTGTCCGGGCCCTGCGCGGCCACCGCACACACTCGGCCGCGAGGCGGGTGGCGGACTGTGCAGGGGCTGCCCACTGCTGCTGCTCAGGTCTCACCGGGTCCACGCGTCCTGACTCCAGTCCACACCCTCGCCGGGAGTGTGGACCAGCACTGTGGACTGGCGGTCCGCTTAAAAATAATATCTCAATAAATAAATATTACCAGGTTTGCCATTTCGTATAACGTAGGGACACCTGTATTTCGCGATTTCATTTCACGTCAAGGTATTTCACAAAACACTGTAGCTTTTTCTAAGAGTCATGGCAAATTGTGAGGGTGCAGCAGTACGGTGACCACATTCTCATTGGCCCCGTCAAGAGCGGGACGACACCTCTCACCGACCTCAGCCAATAACCACAGGAGAAAAGCTACAGTATTTTGTGAAATACCTTGACACGAAATGTATTCGCGAAATACAGGTGTCTCTACGGTATAAGCCGCGTGTTTTTCATGTATGCGGGATAATAAATTTGCTGGCAGACAGTGCTTATAAGTCACAGTATTCTTACAAATGAACTCATATATAAAAATATATATAGTCATGCAATCTATATAATGTTCAATTAAAATATTTTTTTCTATTTTTATATGTTACTCTTGGTATGCGGCATTTGGTGGGAGTAATTTCGTGAATGCGACGGAAGTAAATGAACTACGGTACTGCCATCTCTAGTGGATGGCGCGAACCAAAGCTGAAAAAAAATTCAAAAGGGAAAATTTGTAGTGTTAACTGTTAACGAATTTGACCAAGAGTGTGTCTTTGTTTTCAGTTGGCTCAGTTGTAATTTTTTGGGATGATGTTTTTACAGCTTTTCCTCGGTGTAGTTTCTTGCACGTCACTCCCTGATTTACCCAACCAGTAAATTAACATCTTTGAGGCTACTTTTTTTCTTTTAGGATTTCAACACCAATTAGATCATTTTCTAGTTCCTCAAGCAAATGTGCCAACAGTCTTTGCCGGTAATGAAGCTTTAGGTTGGGCTCGCATAATACGGAAGCTACGGTTAATCGAAAAGCCCGGTTAGTCGAGACTTTACCGTATTTTGTTTGTCTGCGTGTTTCCGTCTGCTTCAGGGCTGACGGGAAAGGCGGCGAACACACCGAAATCTCCCGTTTGCAGAAGCTGAATTTTCCCTCTGAGAATGAAACAATGAAATGTTGGCACGCCTGTCCCTGGAACAAGTGTCCCGCGCGTGGACATGCGAGGGAGAGCAGTGACCCTTGACCCCGATGGCGCCCCGCCAGCCCTGGCTTCCCGCCACAGGGTTAGGGGGGGGGAGGAGGGGGAGCAGACTACGACGTAGTAGTATTTATGCTGGCGTGTCAACAAACCACCCCCTCCCGTCCATTTTACACTCCGCTCCGCCCCGGGAAAAGGATTATTATTATTATTAATGTGTCGCGTTCGTCGGCCGCTCTTTTACACCCTTCACACAGCTAGACCGGTCCTGTCGCCCCGCCCTTACACGGACGGCTAATGCATTTAACCCCCCTTACTCCCCTCCCCTCTCCCCTTTTTATCAAACCCACCCTCAACCCAGAAAGATAACTAATTACCTCACGCACACGTTTTTCGCGTGTGTGGGTGCAAAAAAGTAATAATAAGCTGATGCGAATTGGAGAACACCGCCACGATGCATCCTTCCTCCTTTCATTGGCTCATTCGTGGCTGGAAAGAAGGTTGTGCAAGCGTGTATGCTTATAACTCATGCTGATCCGTCAAATGACACATTGATCGTATGGGCGTGCAAGGAAAATCCCGCCAAGTCCAGGTTTTTTTTTTTGTATTGGCAAATCTGTTTGTTGGACAGTTGGCCAGATAAGAGTTAGTACTATTACTACGCACTACAAGTATCTGTGCCGTACATGTGGGCTAGTTTTGTACACAAACTTATAAAATTAATTCTTTATGGTTTATGGACTTAGTGGGGTTTCGGTGTACTTATAAACAGGTATTTGAAAATCTCGGAATGTGTGGACTGTTATAGGTAGGTATTCCTTAAATATATATTTAATTTAAATTCAAAAACTTGTTATGGAAAAAATACTTTTTAAAAAAAATATGGTGTATATCGGTTTCTATCCATATATCCCTTAAAGCTGCTTCAGACAGATTTACAGATGGAGCAGTTTCAACAATCTATCAGTCAAATTTCACAGACTTGTAGAAATTTTTAACGACATAGTAGTGCGTTCTTTGAATGAGTCTTTCAATGGGCAAGATCGACAAAAACATTATTCTGGACAGATGTCATTGTTGGTTTACATTGTATGTCATTGAGAAACCTCAATTACGGACACATAAATATGAATATACCTTCACTAACACACAGAAAACAAGCCATAATCAGCAGGTGTCAAATGTCGAAGACAAACGCAACACAAAGAATTCCGCCAAAGGAATTAGTCAGGACAATATTACAGCACAGATGAACACACACTGTAATTTTTTTTGTAAATGGAACAGAAATATTCGTGTAAAATTATAGATATTTGTACATTTGCAAATTTACTTGAAAACAACTGTATCACTACAAAATAGTGTTCGCAGTATTACTGTGTTGGGATTCTTACCTGGGAATTTATGCTTTGTCGTCTAATGGACAAAGTTATTTGTAAATTGTTTCTTGAATAGCTTTTCAGGAATACCTGCGCGCATTAGTAAGCACAATAAAACAAGAGAAAGTCAAAGTATTGAATATTCGACTGTCTTTTCCATAGTTTAAAAATTATGCTTGAATGAAACATTAATTAAAATGTAAAATTATGCGCCAATTTTCGTAAGAAATACTCGTTTTTTTTTATCTCGAAAAACGTATTTCATACATGCAAAAATAACCATAGCCATGTGTTGTACATAGTTACAATATCTTTCTTGTAGCATTGCAAACTATTTCTAGGCAACTGGTTTCCAAGGGAAACGTTTGTAAAAGTACAGAAACTCTTTTCTGTTCAGTGGGTTGGCATGGACGAGAGTGTTTGCAACAAGAACAACCTTGGACAACCAGAGTGACGCACAGGTGAAACCAGCGATGAAACTAGCAGATATTCTAGACAACACAACTACAGCACAGGCGAACACATCGGGCTTCCTAAGACAAAACAGTTGCGACGTTTTGGGAAATGAGATCTATTACCGCAATCAGACACAAAACAGTCTGTTTTGAGGTGCAACAGCTGCGGTGACAACGCTAGTAGAACTCGCAGTGTGTCGAGTTCATTTGATAATCGATAACTCGCCCGAAAAAACAAAACAACAATCAACCATCGTTAATAAGGATCTCATTCTGTCGTGACCATCGTCAGAGTTTTCTTGGCTTCTTGGGATTCGGTCGCGTCATAAGTGAAGAAATCACCAACGTTTCGGTCTTTATTGCAGTCTCCATAATCACTCTAACAGTCTCCTGTGGGTGGCCTTTGCAGTCCTCTTGCCTCAGGGGGTATTTAAAGGCAAGAGGGCTGTCAGTGCGCCCAGTAAGAGACTATTAAGGCTCTTACACAAGGTCGTCTTCCTGTCGTGCTGTCGCAGCTAAGTAAACGTAGCTCGTAATGAAACAAATAATGCTTTCAAAGTGCTCGGTGCACAACGAGCGACCTATTAATCGTCACGGCGAAAAATACGCAAACTTTTCCATGTCTGTCGCGAGTAGTTCCGTCGAAACATTTGCAGAGTAACTTCCGTGGACAAGGAATGACTTGTGTTTGTTCCCATCCCTTCACACGGGCGACATGACTGCAGTAGCGACTGCATCTGAGTAGCGAGCTCATGCATCGTAGTCCATCGTTCCTCTGGACTCAAAGGTTTTCTCATAATGGCTGTTTGGTGTGTAAATTCTCGACCAACTAAAACAAGTTCATCAGAATAACTCGCAGACATCATATTTTTTTTTTAAATAACTGGGAATGACGACATATTTGTGTAATTGTCCTTTAATAAGGCGCCGACTATGTAGTGGATGAATCCATTGCCTTTATCCTTTTAATTTTTATGTGTAACATCTTAGCTTTCGGTATGCGGCATTTGGTGGGAGTGATTTCGTGAATGGGATGGAGGTCGCATGGAACGGAAATGGGTAACCACGGTGGTGCCATCTGTGGAGGATGGTGGAAACCAACGCTCACAAAGCCAATGGTAAAAATTATTGTATTTAAGGTTTTATGCATTTTTAACAAGATGGGCAGTATTTTAATAAAATTCCTTGACGAGGTTTAGTATTTATAAAAGCCTTTTTCGCTTTTATTGGAGTCGTTTCATTATATAGTTTAAAATGGGGGGGGGGGGGGCTGAATTGTATCCCCTTGGAAAGGGTACCTTTCAGACTTATGGTGGCGGTAGTGTAGCTGGGGATAACTTTCAGCATTTTAAAGCAGAAAATAATATGTATTTTAAGAAATCGGAAAGGGTAGACCTTTTCAGTTTATTTTCTGTTGTGTCATTGTACAGAAAATCCTGAAAGGTACCCTTTCTGAGGGGATACCTTTCCAGTACATATTTGCATTAAAACCGAAACATTTTAAAAAATCGGAAAGGGTACTTTTCCAGTTTCTACCCAGCTACACTGCAGGCACCATAAATCTGAAAGGTACCCTTTCCAAGGGGATACAATTCTGTCGTCCCGTTTAAAATTACTCTCAGAAAATTGAATTATTCGATAGTCTACGTAGCTGCTCCGCGGCAGCGAATTCTAGCAGCGGGTGCGGAAACTACGTGTTATTAGCGTCATTAAACATGGTTGAAAACACAATTTGCTTGTATTGACCACTCCCGGCATTGTTTCAAAGAGTCATACTTTCGATTTCGTGACCGAGTTTCGTTTTATATAAGTGTGTTTGCAACACGATTACACACGAATTCGCCCGTTATCGAAGTTTGAATGTTACACATCATCTGGCGAGTACCGAAAGACTCGAGCACATTTTCTTTTTGTTTCATCGCGTGCGTTCCGAACAAGGAGATCACCGGAAAGCACGCTAACTTTACGAAGTCCTTCTCGATACTGGGACGAAAGCGATGCTCGCGTGCAAAGTGCAGGTGACTTGTGGGCCCGACGCCCCATGACGATGGCGACTGCATGTGTCGGTCGAAACGTCGGCGGCGGGCTCTTCGCTTGCGACGTGCATGGCTGAGACCCCGCGGGCTGGAGAAACCAATCATCAATCATCGGGTTGACAGCGGGGCGCACGTGACCCCGGACATTTCCGTTTGTTACTTCCGAGTCGGAGAAGGTAGACGCGACCCGAGGCCGCCGCGGTTGTCGTCTCTCTCTTGTTATCCTCGAGGAATTCCTTTTCTTCTTTCTTCTTTTTATTCGAAGGTAACTGAGAGAGACCTTCTTTTCTCTGGTCCATCCATCACCCGGCTACTCTTCCTAGAGCTTCTCTTCGGCGGTCCTCTCTCGAAGTTTCTGAGCAGCTTCAAGTCGCGACGCGAAGGTTGGGAGGGCTCTCTCTCCTGACGAGACAGTGGCGACGCCAGACTTCACTTTTGCGGGGCCCTGGTAATCTGTGAGAGGTTCCTCGCCGTTGGGGTCTGGAGAGTAAACACTGAAATAATCACGTAAAATTACAGACATTTGTGCATCTGCACATTCACATAAGAGCAACTGTGTTGCCACCTAAATAATGTTCGCAGTGATACTGGGTCTTGCCCGGAAATTTAGGCTTTGTTTTGTCCCTATTACCTACACCAGTTAAAGTTGTTTGTAAACCGTTCCATGAATAGCTTTCCAGTATTAACTGCGCACATTTACTAAAGCTTAATAAAACAAAAACAAAGTCCAATTGTTGAATTTCCAGTTATCTTTACCATGATTTACAAAATGATTTTTTTTTGTATAAACATAAATAAAAATTTAACTTCAATTTTTTGTAGCGAGACAAGAATGATTTAATATTGTTTCTAAAATATTTTATCATGTATAAAAAATACAGTGTTCTGCAAATTTACAACACTTCTCTGGTAGTATTAGAAGCTGTTTCGTGGCAACTGGATTCCAAAGAAATCTTTTGTAAATGTACAAAAAAAAATTCTTGTGGCCTTGTTCTGGAAGGTTTAAGAATTAAAAATTATTTCAAACAGTATCTTCAAGCCGACCAGGGACTTAAATTTTATTTCTCTAAATTATTTATTGGCTAATGTATAACAAATTAATGATTAGTTGGGCCATGTGCTTTTCGCAACAAAAAAAAAAAGATTTCCATATTAGCTGTGCGTTAAAAACTTTTGTAGCATTGTTTGTGTTTCGTGTATGAGTGTGTTTATTTTAGTGGCATGCATACTGTAAGCACACCATTCACAGCCATCCAGGGCGGGAGCAAACGCGTTTTGAGTGGCCCGGCCAAATAAGGCAATGGCTTCTCTTGCAGACGGCCGCCAACCACAAGGGAGCAGTCGAAAGCTCGGGTGCGTACACCTCATTGCAGTCTAATTAAAGATCACAATTTTTTCGCAAAAAAAAAAAACACCTTGCACTCCAATAATATGAAACACAAAGACGATTTAATATTATTAAAATATTTGAATAAAGTTTTAAATTATTTAATGAATAGGATTCGACAATTGGATGATAAAAATTTCACATGACAGGTGCGTCGGTACTAAAGTTGCCCAGCTTGGAGCCGCCTGTAAACATGAGACAGTTTGCTTCCCAATGAATTCGCCGCTCCGCGTTGCTTTCCTATAGGCAGAGGTGCCCATCCCCCCCAAACACTAGGACTCACCCCCCCTAACCTAATGATGCCCCCCCCCCCCCCCCGAAATTTTTAATGCCATTTTCTCAATGATTTACTCAATTATTTTATAATATTATACTTTTTTAGTATTATATTTTATCACATTTTGCATTAATTAAAACTGATTTTCTAATAATAATTTTGGTCATATTAGGTAATATTTCCATCCTGAACCGACAGATGCCAAACTGCTTTTGTTGAGGAAAGTGCGGGGTTTCCAATTTGATTTACAAGATTCTTTTCAATTATCAAAACACCAGAAACGTATTTTCACATTAGAAGCTATAATTATGTAAATAATATATACATTTTTCTCTTATTTTGACCACCCCCCCCCCCCTGAAATTTTAATGACGCAGTCTGCGTCGTTAACCCCCCTTGTGGGCACCCCTGCTATAGGTACCTCTGTGCATGCACACACTGTAAACAAACTTCTTAACTGAACACCTCGTTTTTTTTCTCTTGTAAATCTAAAATACAGGCCGAGTCAGAATTAGACCAACAAAAGGTAGGCTGCAGTTTGATAAAGAATAAAAAAAGTTGAAACCTTTTTATGTGGCGTATAATTTAAAAGTGCTTTCCAAGGCTGCCGTACACTTTTGAAGTTGGAGCCGAACAGAATTTTTTAAAATTGAAAATAAGAGGGATAGTACTTAAAATGGAGCACTGGATACACTATTGAGTGTAATCAGGGATGGGGGTCGAATACGTGACAACCACTTCATAAACGTAGTACCTCAAGCGATTATAGCCAATGAAATTGTTTAAAATCGTAGTTTTTATGTGTGATTTTCACATTGTTAAATATTAAAACCAAAATCTACGTATTTCCTCTTTAGCAAATTAACTAAAACATATCGTCAGTAAACGTTTTCATCCGTAAAAAAAAATATATATATATATTATAGCTCAAAAACTGCTAATGCCGTTGACTTGAAACAAAGATGGGTTATAAAATAACCCCAGGATTAATTTAGTCTTAATACTATTGTAATATCTCAAAAGGTTCCAAAGATATCATTGGTAAGTTTAAACTTACATCTAATATCGAGTACCACAACTTCTAGTTTGATTGTTGAGTGAAAATAAAATGACGATTGATTTGTAAGTCTGACAAATAATTCACATGCAATATCTTGAGTCATTGGAATTTTTAATTTTATAGCTTTAAATGGTATTTGACATTAGTTCAGCGTGGTCGTCAACTTGGGAGTAAAGAAGATGAATAATCAGGCGTACGTTATTGAATCAACTAAATAGTTTGTGCTTGCTCCTGAACGCAAAACGTAAAAAATGTAGTCCACAGGGAAGCTTTAATGTAAATCTAACTTTTATATAAATCATTTTTTTTGGTACATATGCCATTGCAAATTTGCGCGTATGGCATAAAGAAAACTCGACGAGCGGGCAAAGAGGCGTGAATACTCAAAACACACAGAAAACTAGCCAACATCGGCCGATGTCAAATGCCAAACGTAAAAACAGCACAGAGAATTCCGTGGAAGAAAATAATAAAAAATTAATATCAAGGCACAGACAATGTTGGCTGAAAACGATGAGATAAATGCAAAAAAAAAAAAAAAGTGAATACAAGTGTTATCATTCTGCAAGCCGAAATTGATGTAAATTTTTAAAAGTAAATAAAGAAATATTTAAATCAATAAAAATGACTGTCCTTTCAAACCTTATTCTTCCAGCGCCCAAGCGAAGGAATGGCTTACACGATGGGCAAATTAGTTGCAGTGTACCGATTCGCGAAATCGATTTTTCTTTCCTCTACTCATTCCTCAAACACAATTTGATAATTAACATTACTATTTTGCCCCGGAGGGGGGAGGGGGGGGGAAATGGGTTCAGATTCCTTTTCGAAGTGAGGAAAAAAAATGTATAAACAACCGATTTCTGAAAAATTTAATAAACAGGATGGCAGTTGGTATTTTAATACGTTACACACCATTGACTCTTATTTTAGTTGTCGACACACGAGTCGCGTTTGTATAGTGTAAAATAAAATGAACTAAAACTTGATGGAGAAGTGGAATTTAAGTCTGCTTTTAATTTAATTTCTTTTAAAATTTATACAGATTTTTTGTTTGTTTGTTTGTTTGTTTGGGAGCGTCTATATTGTAGCAAAGAAAAGATAGAACAGCACAGAAAAAAGGGGGGGGGGATAATAGATTGAAGATTTCGTGCATGTATGATGAAAGATATAAAAAAAAAGTAATCAGATTTCGAGTGTATAATATGATAATCGATTGCACCGATGTGTAATCGATTAAGCAATCGATTGTTTAACCGAAACATATATGTGTATGTTTCGGTTGGCTGAATCTGTCTGCCGGGCGCGCTGCTCGCCTAGCGCGGGGGCGGGGGCCCGGGGAGGGTAAAAGGGGTGGGGGAGGGGAAGCGGGCCCGGGGCCCGATGTTGGGGCAGGCGGGGCTTGTGGACCCGCCGGCGTCGCCATGGCAACCGCCTCCGGAGCGCTGCGGGTTGCCTCGGGTCTGCACTGGGCGACCAGGGCGGGGCGGCCCGGCCTCGTTTCCCCTTGTTGCTTGCTCAGACGAGTACTTAGCATTCACCATCTCCAACCGTCCCTGTGGGAAGGCCGATCAGCCAAACACCCGTATAAATCCATTTCGTTGTCCCGGGTTAAACCAGTGGATTTTATACACAAGTCTTTTAGTTTCTGAACATTTCAGCTATCGGTGTACGTCATTTGGCTGGGAGTACAATTTCGCGAATGCGACGGACATTTGTAACAGACGGTGCTGATGTCTGTGGCGGATGGAGCGAACAAGAGTTCGCAATGTCAAAAGGAAACTTGGTAGCGTATATTTAATAAGATTCCTTGTCGGAAATCAGGTCCAAAGCCGGGGTTCAGTATTTTTTTTTCTATTTTTTTTTTTTTTTCGCTTTTATCGGCCTGCAAACGGAATGATTTGATGGTCGACGTAGCTGCTCCGACAACGAATTCTAGCGGCGGGTGCGGAAACTACGAGTGATTCGCGCCCAGAAATGTAGTTAAAAGCACAAGGTAGTTAAAAACACGCTTTACTTCCGTGGAGGGAGGATCCGCCGCCATTTTTAATCGAACGACCTCGCCGGGTTGGAACCGAGGACCTATTCACATTTTTTTTATTAAATTTTTATTAATTAAATTGTTTCCAGAGCTCTCAAAATACAATAACATAATTCCTAAAGTCATAAGTATTAAATTAGTTTGTTTTCTTAACAACTCTTTAGTAATGTTTGAATAATATTTTGATGCTGTTAGTTTTCAAATACAGGTTGTTGATAATTTTTTTTAAAATTTAGTGTGATCGATATCGCAGCCTTTAAGTATTTGCATACCTTGTTCTAATAAATACAATATTCGTGTGTATCTTATTTATGACGGTAGTTAGGCTTATATGTCAAATACGTTGAGGAAAGAGATAAATATCATTCGTGTGTAATCAGTAATATCTTTTAATGTGGTATATATTGTTTATAGACAATAAAATATTCAATTAAATTAAAAACAAACCTACTTTATCTAGTTGATGTTCTGCCACCCCTCGAAACTTTAATTTATTTCCTTACTGTTTTGAAATTTATGTGCAGGTTAGTCCCCATCAAAGCAAGCAAGTTTCACCTTCAAGTGTTGAAGTCTTTGTTAGATAGAGATTTCATTGCAGTTAGTGGATACCGACCGCAAGTTTTCATACCATTACAACTTATAATATTTTGAGATTTGAAAATTTACCTCTTTAAAAGCAGGGGTCACGCATTACAGATATTTACAAAATCCACAACATAGGTCTAGTGACATTACTGTTACCGTTGCAGTCATTCCCAAGAATAAATTTAGTACCATACGCCAAAGGATTTACGAGGTACACTATTTAAAGCAGTTAATCAATATTAATTTCGGTCATTCTACTACATTATATAATATTCTTTAACGGAGTCAATTTTGTAAATAAAATTAAAGAAAAGTGTTATTTTCGAACAAAATAAAATAACTCTTGAAACCGAATTGGTATGTTTCGATTCCTATCCCTCCATCTTAATAATGCGTATCTTGGGGTATTTTTCCCTTGCAGTAACCGCGCAAGCGGTTGACCTATCATTTGAATACGAGTACTTCCGTTACTCCGGACGTGTTAATCAAAATGTGGGAAGAATTGGACTTTAAGTTGGATGTGTGCGGTATAACTAAAGGTGCACACATTGGACGTTTGTCACAATAACTAGGTTAGTTTACCTTCAATTTAATTTCGATTTGTTTTAAATTGCCTAAATTAAAGTGTTAAAATATAACCATTGAAACATTCTTTTATGGACATACTTTATTTAGTTGCAAATTGTCCAGGGACATTCGTTTAAGGCCACTTAGCTGAGGGTCGTATACGTAACGAAGAGGAAGATTATGTATCTAGCGTTATTTTGCTGTTTCAGCGTCGCGCCATTATTATACCAGCATTACAAACGGGATTTGCGTCCCTCCCTCTTTACGTACTTACGCGCCTACTTTGTGGACGTAACGGCTCGGTAGATCTGTGCCGTGAAAAGTGGGTTGGGGGGGGGGGGGGGGGTAGGCAGGCGTAATGGGCTAGACCACGGTGGTCCCGGTTACACCCTCCTTTTCTCATTTTGCCCCTCCCCCTCACAATTCTTCTCCTCGCCACCCGGAAACTCCCGCACACGAATTTTATGGGCCAAAACAGATTTCGTAACAAATGGCCAAGAAGAGGAGGAAAGAGCCGGGGCATTTAACGTCACCGGCGGCTGTAATGTTTCTGTGCAACAACTCGGAACAGAATTGAAGGTCTGTGCCGTGTAGCTGTTTCACGGTCTATTGACGACTCTGAAAATGAAACCTCTGCTAATTTTTTTTTACCAGTAGTTTTCCAACCCCATGCCCTATTAAACGTATTATTCTCAAGCTAGCTGTAGTTCGAGGGGAATCTTTACGGTTATATTTTAAAACTTTCTCACTCACTCTGCCACGTAGTGTGTTATTCACAGTTTATGCTCTTAGCAGCAAAAAAATAAATAATAAATAAATAGGACACACTGATTTTTTAACCATGATAATTAATAAATACGATTTTTTTAAATTGTAGTAAGAATTAGTTTCTCTAAACAAAGTTTAACATAAACAAATATTTCTATTAACAATACTGTACAAATAAATTTAAAGAATAAAAATTAGGAACCCTCACTTTTTCAAAACTAATAATTCTTTATTTTCTTCAGGTTTTCTGACAGTTGATGGCCTCCTATTAACAGGTATTCTCTCCTATTGCACGGTGGAGGCCCTAACACTGTCAGGCATAGAATAAATTACATTTTGAACATACTCCACAGACACAGCATCCCATTCTTCACGAAGAGCAATTTGAAGCTCATTTAAGTCACTAGGATGAGGATGACGGTGCTTAACACGTCTCCTTAAATTATTCCACAAATGCTCTGTCGGATTCATGTCGGGAGATCGTCAGGCCAGTCAAAAATGGTGATTCCCACGTGCTCCAAGTGTCCGGTGACAATTCTTGCAGTATCCTGCGTCAAAATGAACTGTTCACCAATAAATGGAGCAACTGGGATCACAGTCTCTAGGAGCACTTCCTGAGTGTAAGCTCTGGTCAGTCAGTTATTTCTCCTCAAAACCTTAACTGATTGGAAAGGCACGAGCGAGTTCACAGACGATCGTTGCTTCGGTCTGTACCGTTCGAACGGTCGTGACGAAGTGTGGAGACGACCAGGGTATGAATTGGATTGATGTACTCTTTACGAGTCACAAGCCTTTCCAGAGGCAGTCATCGTGGTTTGGGGAGGAATACATTTCCACGCTCGTACTGAATTGATTTTCATCACTCCATTCCATTATTTAATTAAAAAAAAAAAAAAAATCACTTGAAACGGAGAACTACGCGATGTTCACGCAAGGACTGAGAGAATAAGACTGAGGAAGATGCAGTGACATGATCCGACAGGATTCAGACACGTTCCAGACGAGGCGACCCCATTCGATTTCGCTCTTTCCAACTTCGACCCCCTTATCCATCTCATTCGTCTTCTTATGATTCGTCTCCATTCGATCCGACTCTCAACTCACAAGCGACTCGTTCGTCACTTCCAGCTTGGCGAGACTTTCTAGTCGACTCGAGTCGAACGACACGATTCGCGTTCGATTAGTCGTAGTGCGGGTGCGCCTTCAGATAAGCTTCGTCTTGGCTCTTGCGGTTCAGCCATGAGCCATGAGCCATGAGCCGGGTCGCGGTTGGTTGCGTAATGATCCTAATTAGACGCTCTCCTCTCCAAGCTGCAAGCTGCCTAGGTCAGATTCGCGATGGAGCGTCCGTGTAATTCCATCGTTAATTGGAATCCCCGCTGCGTCTGAGAAGCTGCGCGCAATTTTGTGGCGTGACAGAGAGGCTGAGCGCTCTTGGGCCACTTTTGCTCTCAATCGTGCCATTACACGAGAGGCATTCAACAATCAAAGAGACATATATGATGTAGAAATGAAACAGTGTGTATAAGGAGTTTTCTTATTTAATGACGTTAGGTTGGCATCACCTGGATGAGCTGAGAACAGCTGACGGGTAAAAATTGTTTTTGTTTTTTACTAACCTCAATATTGTATTTAACGATGGCGTGACCATTTGAAGTTTCAACATTAGTTGAACAACGTTCAGTGATCCGTTTTTTTTTTTGCTTTCTGAAGGTGAAAAATAGTTTTTTTCCCTCGAATGATTTTACATTATTTTGAAAGTTGTATGAAAGGCGTAAAATTTCATAAGTAGGTAGAACAATTCAAAAACTGTTGAACCTCAGTAACGTGACGAGCAGCGTCCTGGCCGGCCAGTTGAAGTGCCAACTTCTTCGCTTGAAACCCGCACTGACGACATTATTCTTAAAGACCGATGTGTTACAGTTACAGTTACAGTTGAACATAAAGCAAAAAAACTGTTTGCAATAAGTGTTGGCACGGTTCATTAAGTTATCAGTGACAAGCTCAAGTACAGCAAAACAAGTGAAAGGTGGGTCCCGAACGAGTCAAATATGATCAACACTGTGGGCTCTCCTCCTCCTTAGAGGATGAACACACAATCCGTACACACCGCACGAAGAATGAGAAAATTCTTTATTATTTGTCAAATTTTATGTAAGGATTTTAAAATAAAATATCTTCGAAAGGGGTCGGCTCAAAAAGCAGAATTGATGATATCAACAAAAGGCTATGCATTCTAATTGGACCGACTGTACAAAAAAAACCCACCGTAAAACAATTTCAAACTACTGTTTATTTTGCTACTATGACCATGACTATACAATTTCTCATAGTCAAAACTACCATGCTGTGAATAGGATATTTGTTCAATATAATTTTCTAAAAAGACGATGCAGTGATAAGATATTATAAAAATACTATAAATAACTTTGGTGAAAAATTTTACTATGTTAAAAAAAATCGCATATATCCTGGTGCCAGGATTATAAAATAATTTGTATGTACGAAAATGGATCCATAAAAACTAAGATGCAAGCAATAAAAAGTTCATTATAAGCCAATATTAATAGCAATAAAAATGAAAATAATTAAAAAAGTTTATAAAAAATTAAATATACCATGTTCTTTATTTGGGGCCCCACTAAAAATTACTCTTTCGACAGGCGGTCCCGCTGACTGACATTTTTATGGTATTCTTCGCGCGAAAGAAAACAAACTTGCTTGTTAGCGAGTTCTTCCGGGAGTTTAGACGCAACTTTCAAACCACAGAATATCTTGACTTCAAACTATACTGTCAGATGATCCCGCAGTTAAGTTCGTGTCCTTGTAGAAACCCCAAACCACCCGACTACCACCAGAAGTATTGGATCAGGTAGTACTCACAAATCAGTCCGTCGACATTGCGAAAGGCTTTCGCAAGGCAGTTGAGGATTTTCATCGTCGATAGCAAGCTACTTAAAACAGCGAACACCGAACTGAGATTAAAACTGAGAGAAACTATGAACTCCGAGGGAACAAAAAAAAAAAAAACACCGGCATCGCAGTGCTGCGTCCTGGCGGGCCAAGGTCGAACTAAATCCGAACTCGAGTGGCTGCGCTGGTGCCGGATTACAGAATGTGTCAAAACTCGCAATTTTGAATTGAATATATATTTCACGGTATCTTGAAAGAGCCATCATTAAGTCGGTATTTATGGGGAAAGAAATAATGTTAGCAAGTCTTTCAACACTCGCCAGAGTTGTGTACCTTCTAACCCCGGTAACGAGCAGATTCATTTGTTTTCATGTTGCAAATACACTTATAATACGAAACTCGGACATGAAATGCAACGTAGAATTCTTAAAAATAATGCAGAGCGTAATGCATTGTGTTTTTAAATACATTTATTGACGTGAACCAACATCAGCTGCTAGAATTCGCTGCCGGAGCAGTTACGTCTACTACCGAAGCATTCGATTTTCAGACCGAAATTTCAAACTTATAATGAAACTGCTCTGATAAAAGTAAAAAAAAGAAAAAAGAAAAACTTGCAAAAATTCTAAACCCTTGCTTTGGACCTGATTTTCGACAAGGAATTTTATTTAATACTGCCCATCTTGTTAAAATTCACTAAACAGTTAATACTACAAACTTTCCCTTTGGCATTGTACACTTTGGTTTGCGCCATTCGCCACAGACGACAGCACCGTGGGTTACACATTTACGTCCCATGTGACTTCCGTTCCATTCGCGAAATCACTCCTGCCAAATTCCATATAACTAGAGACCAGAAAAATTCGCGAAATTATTTCGCGATAGGCTAAAATACAAATAGTTATACCTCAGAGCTGCCTCTGCTATTGACTCACAACTCACCTGGATGACTGGGCCAATGAGAAACACCCAAACAGAGCTGTATCGAATCACATGCTGCTACGTTGGGACGTCTCTCAAGACAGCAGCCAATGAGTTGGTGACATTTGACCGAGTGTACGTTAGAACTATTGAGTTCATCCTAGAAGTCATTGAACCCGCGAATTTTTCCGGTCCCTACATATAAGAATACTGGACTTCATTATTACACACGAATGTTTTGCTATCGTTTTCAGTTTTTCCTTCAGCTATTAACATTGCGAAGATTGCTCACGCCTGCTCCCGTGGTCCGGGCGGCTCCATCACAAGACTTGGGCTGGCGACGGTCCAGGGAGAGAACAATGGTCCTCTGGCCTGCGCGGGTCTGCTGCGGCCACACACACACACACGGCGCGCAGAGCTCCGGAAGAAACCACGCTATGAGTAGGGATCGGAAAAATTCGCGGGTTCAATGACCTCCAGGATGAACTCCATAGTTCTACGTACACTCGGTCAAATGCCACCCACTCATTGGCTGCTGTCTTGTGAGGCGTCCCAACGTAGCAGCCTGTGATTCGATCAAGCTTTCGTTTGGGTGTTTCTCATTGGCCCAGAGTCATCCAGGTGAGTTGCGAGCCAATAGCAGAGGCATCACTGAGGTATAACTATTTGTATTTTAGCCTGTCGCGAAATGAATTCGCGAATTTTTCCTGTCTCTAGCTATAAGACCACTGCTTAAGACATCCGAGCGGTGTCCGTTTACGAAAAGCGTTTCAGAATGAGCAGAGGCCAAAGGAGCAGTTCTTTTTCAGCATTTCTGTTTACAAACTAACTGTATTTTTATGAGAGTGAAAATGACTAAAAGACTTGTTTTCATAAATATTTTTTTTCGACATAAACCACCCGATATAGATTCTTTAATTACTCAAGGGACTTTTATTACACCCTTTGCTTCATTTCTCCACTTTACAGTGTCCAACGAAAATCTCCTAGTTGCGCGCCAATTCAGAGGCGATAACCGCGCTAGAAGCCACCAGCAAAAGTAGCAGTTATCATTCCGACTAACACAAATACACCCGTGACTAAGTGGGCAAGTTTCAATGATTATGTTTTTTTTATTTTAAATTTCTAGTTCTTGTTATTAGTTTTACTTAAGGGTTTATGCTGTATCTATTTCGTATTTTATGTTTTTTTTTCTTTTCACCTCAGAAGTTTTGTGAGCACGTGTTCCATACCAGTGATTACTTGCTTGATATGTCACAACCCCGCAAATGAACTTAGCAAATATCTCACGACGCAAGTTGTAACGATGCATAAAACAGGCTTTAGAAGGAAGGAATGCCGTAGGAACGAACTCGCCAAGTCGGCGCCGAGCCCGCCCAGTGTAATCGCGCCTCGCTCCGCCGAGTCACGGAACACAGCCCAGGTCGATGGTGTTTCCCCTCCGCGGCTGGCGTGCGCGTCGGACCTGCCTCGCGGAGGGCTTAATTGCCGCAACCGGCCCCGGAAGTCAGCGCAAATTACCACGTCCCGAAGGCGGCTATAATTTCCCTCCTAACCCCGAGCGGCGCGAAGTTGCCCGGCTTCCGACGTTCCGGCCGCGTCGGGGGCGAATATATCCCCGCCGACGTCTCGGTCCACCTCGCTTTCGCCCTTTGTCACTGCTACCCTGAAGATGGCGACAGCGTGGTCGGCCGAAACGCCGGGAGCAATCTTCGCCTTGGACGCGGTTAGAACATTAGCAGCCGAGCAACTCCAGAAAATGGCCGCCAAGAAGTCTGAGATCCAGTGTGGCGTCTCTTCCGTTCACTCGCTGTACAGGGTGGTCCAGAGTTCTGCCGAAAACATTTGGCTGCAGGTTCATCGCGAAAAAGAAAATCCATTTGAAAACATACATTAGACTTATGAAAGTTCTTCCCAATGCTGGTATACGTCTTTATTGTAAAAACAAAACAAAACATAACAAGGAACGTATTAAGATCGATCACAAAGCGTTAGTTTAATAAAACAAAGTTCCGTAACCACCGCTAAACCTGCCACTATCATGAAATTGTTCCATTGAAATAATTGGCTGTAGCAAGTTTATATCCCACACACTTTTATCGTGTGTTGCCATACCCAGTTATTTCATTGAAATAATATTATGACTACGACTTATTTAGTGGTGGTTGTGGAAACTTGTTCAATTAAATAATAAACGTTATACAGACGCCTAGGTTACATCTGAAATATTTTCTCTATTAGTTGCAATAAAAAAATTAGTTAGGCTCGATAATTTACACCACACACACGGCTGTCTCTGGTTGCTGTAGTGGTATGCATGGTACGTGTTTGTTTAGGTCTTTGGTTTACAATGTATTTCATCCATTTATATACACAATAAGCTGGTCATTGTCAAGTAAATTACAATTTGTCGAATTAATCCAACAATTTTGGGAAGATAACTCTTTTTAATTGATGTAATCTCCTCCAAATAAGTTTAGTGAGTGCCGATGATTCCTCACGAATCGCCCTTGTTATTTATTTTTGAACTTCACTTTGTAACATTTAAATTACGTCTGCAATAGCAAAAAATCAATTTGTTCCGTTTAGGAATTGAATGATATTCATTTATTAAGAAGAGGGTATTAATGAATTTTTTTCTGTAAATATTGTTAGAGCGGGGAATAAAAGGTCCGGAAAGGTTAACCTGCTCCAGCCGCCGTAAATATATCAACAATTAATTGAGTTATTTATTTGAAACGATACTCGTAAATCGTTTTCTTTCACCAACAACTCAGTTATGATTATAAGAAGAAATATTTTTTTTGCTCTAATGATAAGCGGCAATGCATTTTAAACCATTCTTAAACGTTCAAGCGATTTCGGGTGATTTTGCTGTCACATTCATCGTATTTTCAGTTATTAGTTGGAAAAGTGAAATGGTTTACAAATAGCAATTTACCAACATGCTTTCTTTTTATAGAAAATTTAAATGTACTTAAGTTAGTAAATTGATGCAAAACACACATATCAAGAAAACCTTGTAATTAAATATCAAGTTTCTGCATCACGTCTCGGCTACGTACTTACGAAAACTGTTCGTGAAGTAAGCGAGAAAAAAAATATTCTATCGGCAGTTTTAATTTAATAACTTACTACTTAACATTCGGACTTAATCGTCATTCAGTTTCAAACACACTTTTCGTAGCGCTGCACCAGCACGGAAGCTCGCCGCACTGGGAATGGAACGGACGCCTTGGTCATAGGCACCGCGGACTTCGAGTACGCAATGCGTGTAGCCTAAGCACAGGCGCTTAGTAAACATCTCCGGGAAACGTTTACACACGGTTGTTGCGTGTGTGTGTGTGTGTGTGGGGGGGGAGGTGGGGGGGGGGGGACTGGCGGTTCGCGAAGAGCCCGAACTGCGGCTGGACGCCCGGAAAGCGTCGCGACGCCGCGACCGCGACGCGCGGATCGATACCTCGATTCGCACGAGGCGGGCCGCTGTCCGAGCCGCGAACCCCCCCCCCCCCCCCTTAGGACGGGTTGAGCGACGGCGCGACACGCGACCAATGGAACGTAATCACGGCCGTTAAAAAACAACAACAAAAAAGAACGTAGTCTCATGGCTTTGAAAACCCTTAAAATTAAAAAATAAAAATAAAATAATGGTGTAGCATGTTTGTTACGAAAACAAAATTTAAATATCAATAATTTGATTTAAGTGTGAATTTATTTCATTTTCTTAAAGCGTGACAAGTGAACAAGTTGTGTTTGTAATAAATATAATATCGCGGGCTTACGTCTGCGTCTTCTAACAATTTTCGGAACACTTCTCCTCCTGTATGGCCGTCGGAAACGCAAGTCAAACGTAAGAAAAATACATATTCCCCCCCTTGCGTAGTTGACAAACCAGTAATCTTTAAATGTGGTCATGAACTAGGCCTAAGGCCGGGTCTACAAACTCCACAGGAAACGAAAAAACACAGAATGCTCAATACCGAGATTTTTCAAATACTCGTTTATAAACTACGTAACACTAAACAAACGCAATACAAGCATCGCCCAACTTTAAATTCTTTGTGTTTCGGCTTGCGTTTCCGCTTGCGTTTCCGCTTGCGTTTCCGCTTGCGTTTCCGCCTTCCATATTTGAAGTGGAGTTTTACGAAAACTATTTTAGACGCGTAGGCGCATAGAAGGCTACTACGTTGTTTTATTATACACGTCACGTCTCTGTTTGTTGAACTATCGCACAGTGATTTCGTATTCTATCATGATAAACATAGCATTATCAAAATAAGCCTGTAAAAGAACCTTATTTCGTACTGGTTTACAATTCCAGGTTTTAGGATTGGTTACGTCTTGCGACTTTCGTGTTTTATAAACGACCATGATTTTCTTGCGTGTTGCGTTCCTTGCGTGGCTTATGAACCCCCTCCAAGTCACCGTCGTGGGTCTGCGTGCCGTGTCGGCTAACCGTCGTTACCAAGGGGTAAAAGGGGGGGGGGGAAATACAATTATGACGTCAGCAAAGCCCCGGATATTTCCGGGCATTACACCTCGCGTAGAGTCAATTGCGAAAACGTTCTCACAATTGTGACAGCCACGTCTCTTATTGTAAACATTTAAGAAACAAACGATGCAGCTCACAGTGCAATGATAAACCACGGAATAAAAAATATTTACGTAGCAAATAACCTGTATGAACAAGTCTGAATCGCGATTTGAGAAGAGTCGTAATGAGTTAATTAATTTTTGACATGTTAAAATAAATGTATTTATCTTGAGCTTTATTCAAGTAAACATTTTTTTGGGCGCAATGGTGAGTAAAATTTCCAGGCCGGATGTTAATGCAACGTATTCGTGAAACATTGTTGTGAAAAGATTTCTGACGCTAAAAGCACGGAAAATATGTTGCGGACGGTGCAGAGAACTTGTTAACTTGAGCAAGCTCCACGTGGCGGCGTGCGGCTCAGGTTGAACCCCGCCATGCTGCAGGGATAGGCGGGTCACAGCGGTAGGGACCCGCCTGCGTCTGACGCCACCCCGACTTGCTGGCATCTAGTAACGGAGTATTTAGGCAGAGGGCAACTCAACGGGGTTTGAGCTTATTGTTGTGCACCGCACCATGGGCCAAATTCGCAAGTAAATGGTGTTCTTTCAAGTACGTATCATTTTAATTACTTGTGTAAACCAGTATTAGTATGGTTTTAGATTTGAAACTAAAATTTTTGCTGGTATAGTGCTCTTCACGCTTAAGTTTGACAAGATAATTATTTGTCACGAATAATCATTTGATTAACTAAATCACACACCGTATTATAATTATGAGCCCACCAGCGTGTTAATATTTTAAGTCCAACAAAGAATATGCTAGTTAAGAAAGCAATAAAAAACACCCGTGCGGGGAGTATTAATCATTTTTATTTTCTGTTTGTGGTATTATCTATGGTTACAATGTAAAGAATTGCCGTGAGGTAGGTCAGTGCCGTTTAGTTTTTGCGTCGCGGAGCGGTGGACATGTCAGTGTTCATTCATTCGACGGTTTATCAATGCTTATGAACGCATTTCAGTATGTCTATGTAGGCTAAAGGAATACTCTGTTTGATAAGGTGATAAGCCATTCCAGAAATCGGGATCAGTTCGAGAAAAATGCAGTCATGGAGCAATTGTAGTCAAATGGAGTGGGATCATATCGTATCCTACTGATCGCGTTCTACTGATGGGATGATTTCCTACTGATGGGATTGTATCCTGCTTTCGTATCCTACCGATCGTATCCTACTTATGGTATCGTATCCTACCATATTCTGCGATCGTATCCTACCGATCGTGTTGTACTGATGAGATCGTATCCTACTTATGGGATCGTATCCTGCGAAATTATCATACCGATTGTATACTACTGATGGGACCGTATCCTACTAAAGGGATCGTACCATACTGATGTGATTTATCCTATCGTATCCTACCGCGTTAAATGTTCATCCAAATGTGCATCCCTTTCGTTAAATTTGCGTAGTGGAGGCTGAAGTTGGGAATGAATATTTAATGGTTTTAAACCTTTTGGTCTTGAAGTAAGCTTAAAACATTTATTAGGGAATCCCGGTTCTATAGTAAGCGTAAAACATTCTTAGTTGGTCTATTTACTTGTAATGCATTATATAAATACTGTAGGTCTGACAGTCTTGTCAGATCAAATAATGTCATATTTGTTTGAAAGATAAAACAAGTATCGACGAAGGAGGCTTCGCGGTTCGGAGACACTCGTTCTATATGCTTGCCATTAGGCATAGCTTGTTTTAAAGGACCAAGTACCAACATCGAAGAAGTGCCCCGTAGTTAGGATACACTTGGCCTATATGCCTGACATTGGACATTGCCTGTTTGAAATGTATGACAAGTATCGTAAAATAAGCCCTTATGTTTGCCTATAAGCTTGTAGTTGGCAATCTAGTAATCATAAGATGCGCCGATTAGGGCCTCGTGGTAGGCATAGTGATAACATATTTATTTCGTCGCACTATTGTCTATCTTGTGTAGTCATTTTTGTAGTGAGCATTATTAATAAACTCAACTAAAGGTAATGGGAAAAGAATATAATTTATTATTTTAAGCTTTAATTACCTTTTCGCATTAGCCAAGGATCTAAGCGAGGAATGAAATCGATCGAATCAATCATTACATTAATAGGTGATTTTTGGATGATTTTTAGGTTAATAATTATAGAATTTCTATATTGTGGCAAAGATGGTTGACGATGGTAATTGGCACTCTTGCACTACAGCAGGTAAAAGAAAAGGGTTCTTTTCAAAAGATTTTACAGGGCCTAAGAATTCGTGTGCTTGTCCCTAAATATTTCAAGATAGTTATAAAAAGCGGTAACACCATGGCATTAAAAGATAAGGTAGTTACGACATGAAATGCGTATAAGCTGTCGGGCATAATTAAGTTATTATTTGAAGGAATTTGTTTGAGTTTTTCTTATGCACAGTTAATGACCCGTTTTTAAAGCTAACCTTCGGGCTTTCAGAGGCACAAAAACGTGAAATTTCCCTGTGTGCTCTATCTAGGTCGCGCAGTAAAAAAAACAGACAGTGCATCGAGTTAAAAGCGTTGCTTATGGAATCGATAGCTCTGACGCCCGTCACCGACTGATTTAGCCACCTCTTCCCACCTCTTCATCCGGAGCCGGCGACTGCCCGAATGTTCGTGTTTTATTTGTTGTGTTTGAGAAATACTCAAAATGCGAATTTCAAACAGGGCAGGGCGGTTCCGATGAAGTCAATTTCACGCTTCGGCTGCAGAAAATTTTTTTCTCCTTGTGAAATCATTTCCACTTGGTATTGAATTCGATTAATGACTGCAAACGTGAAAACATTATCAGTGTTTACTCTTTTATAGCAATAGAAAATATATCAATGTGTGCTTCCAGCTTTAACGAAGGTTCATTATTATAATAAACACTAGCTAAACCCGGCCACGCTTTGCTGTGGCACAGTTTAATATTAATTCATTGTTTAATTTAATATTTTACTGTGCATGGCTGTGGAATGTAATAGAAGAAATAAAAATGTGTTTAGCTTAAATATTTTTATTGTAAAGTTAATGGAAGGACTACATTCCTTGTTTTCCCATTTTTTGCATAAACATATAGATCAGATGGTTTACCGACTCTGGAGCACCCGACATATAACTGTCCATGAGAGAAGCATTCATTTTCTAAATTCAAACCGCACACTTGCAAAGATTGTCCTTGTGCTTTATTGATGGTCATAGCGAACGCAAGGCGTATTGGAAATTGAAGTCGTTTGAACTCGAACGCCATATCTGTCGGAATAAGTGGCATTCGTGGAAGTAATACGTCTTCACCTTTATGAAGTCCAATCAAAATTGTTGCTTCAATAAGATTATCCATTAATTTTTTAACTACTAATCGTGTACCATTACATAATTTAGGCTGACAGATATTTCGAAGCAATATAATTGGCACACCAATTTTCAAATTCAAAATATGTGGTGGTAATCCTGGAACATCGAGTGAATTGAGAAATTCCGTTGGAAAGTTCACTGCTTCATTTTGGTGCACTACTGAATCAATAGATTTGTATGTCATTGTTTCACCTTCGATTCTGTTTATAATACTATTGTTCATATCGTGTACGTCAACATTTTTAGCCGCTAGAATGGCTCTTTCGCTCAACCATGCATGATTTTTGAATTTTGTTTCGATGTTTTGGAATACCTTGTCTACTAATTCCTCTTTTGAATCTACGATGTTGCATAAATCAGATGATAAGCTGATTTTTCCTGTTTCTGGATTTGTAGGTACAGTGCCGTTACCAACTTCAATTAATTGTCTTGAAAATATGACTGCTGTTGGATCGTTCTGAAGTTTAACTCGCATATTCGTGGTTAAATGCATTTTTTTTACTGTGCTCCAAAAATTTGAATATTTTAAGCAGGCATGCAATTCATCAGCAGGTGTTGAGCGAGGTATCACTGGGAGCGTTTGCCTGAAATCACCGGATAGTAACACCAACACTCCCCCAAATGGATCTGGATTATTTCGCAAATATTTCAGTGTATGGTCTAATGCTTCCAATGACTTTTTGTGAGCCATTGTACACTCATCCCATACAATGATTTTGCACGTCTGAAGAACTTTTCCCATTCCTGATGTTTTTGAAATGTTACATGTTGGACTTTCTGTGCATTGCATGTTTAGTGATAGTTTAAGAGCTGAATGCGCTGTTCTACCTCCTTCCATTAATGTTGCAGCAATACCCGAGGAAGCAAGAGCTAATGCAATATGGCCATTTGAACGGATCGTAGCAAGGATTAAGGAAATTAAGAATGTTTTTCCAGTTCCACCTGGAGCATCCAAAAAGTACAATCCACCGGATTGGTTGGCCACAGCTTGTATGATAGTATTATATACTATATTTTGTTCTTGAAGGAGTCTCGGTGTATTTTCCTGGACGAACAATTATCATAACAACGTACGTGATTATAACAAATTATAATAGCAATATATAAGATATAAGCTATAAGATAAGAATTATTTAATTTTCAAATGTATTGTACGAAATGTATTTTTTAATTTAAACGTATTTTTATCAATAGAGTCGAAAGAATATACTTTCAAATTAAATAAAGTTTTTTATTCTTTCTTGAAATATATATATATATATATATATATATATACATATTTGTGTAAATTATAGTCGTCAAGGCACAATGGTCGAGTAGCCTGATGTGCTTGAACTTCGACAATATGGTACAGCATCGTCGAGCTTGGTCACAACTAAGTTGGGTGACCATGATATTTAGTTATAGAAACTTTTTTTCCGACTTTTCCGGTGGATTTTCCCAAACTTTTATTTCATATAAACACTCTTCTGTTAAGATGCAATGTTCTGTAAAAATTTCAATCCAAACCATCGTATACTTTCCGAGTTTTGCGGCCAAATACATACGGAAGCTAAATTTTTATATATATAGATAATTTAAAAAAAAATATTGTGACCGGAAAACAGTTAATGAAAAATGCCGTCGATCTGATTTTATCTCTTCTTAAGTGTGTTTGATAAGACGTTTAGTTAAAGGATAAGAGAAGAACGAAACATATAATTTAAAGATTTTGTATAATATATTATTTTAATAATTTGGCAGGTATAAGAGCTTCTGATTTAAATATATTTATGTGGTTTGATAAATTACTCTTAGTATTGATAGTTCTTTACACATGTTTTAATTTTTTTTATTTTGATGATTTTTGTAATTGCAGGTGTCACCTAAAGTTCAAATTCTTGCAGATCGGGTGATCCTGACGGTGATATTTTAATATGTACCACCTTTCCTCGCGTAGTTACACATAAAAAAAGTCCCTAAACTAATATAAAATGTTAAACATTTTACACTCTTACCCAGCAGAATCAAAAGGTTTCAAAACGTTTTTCGCGATAGGGAGGGAGGTTGTAATTGTTTGATTTGGGGGAGGGGGTGCGGAGATTAACCAACCATTCATAATGCAGCTGCGAAGAACGGGAATATGGTATGGAGAACGAGGATAACAAAGCTCACCACATTCCGTGAATTAAGCGGAACCACCCCTTTTGTCACTTTGCCAATGTTCTGCACGTACAAGGCAATTATCTCCAGCTTTTTTGGTGTGGAATTCTTCTAGTGGGAAAGATGGTTCTTAACGTAAACCTGAATGTGAATTTATTATAATTTTTTTTTTAGTTTATTTACTTTGAAACACACTAAACCGCTGTGAAAGTAAATTATCTGCAATGGTGACAGTATTTTGTGTAGTTCACTCTAAAGTGCAATAGTTTCATGGTAGAATTTACGTTAGAGGTTATCATTAATACATCGATACAAATCGCAACGATGATTAAGGGGCCTGCCTAGTCAGGGGTGTATTTGTGTCGGTGAGGTGGGATCATTAGTGCGACGCTCGCTCCTATTTATAGCGCGATATCGCCTCTAAGCGCAACTCTGTGAGCTGTACTCGTCGTGCATAGGGCAACTACCATGAGATCTGAGTGGTAATACCGTGATATTATATGGTAAAAAGATGAAGGTAAATCTGTAATGCAAGTCCCTTGAGTGTTTTTGAGGATATTTACCGGGTGTTTCATACCTTAAAAATGTTTCTGAAAACGCTCGTTTTAGCCATTTTAGCGTTTTTATAAACACAGATTAATAACGAAATATGAAAATAGGACCACTCATCTGCCCCAGCGTACTCTTAAATGCTTTTCGGAAATAGACACCACTTGGATATCTTAAAGCAGTTTTGAAATTGCGTGGTTTGTTCTGAAGCTTTGGACACCGTGTGTGTGTGTGTGCCAAAAGTAGGCGCGACCCTAATATCGCGATGCTGCATAGTAAATCCTTGACACGCACACAATTCAATCTCAGCAGCAAGTTATCTTGAGTTTGCAGCACAATGAAGAATATTGCCGCATCTGTCAGGCTTGTTTGGCATGGTTGTAACAGTCGTGAATATCTCAGCGATAATTGCAGTGCATCAAAACAGCGTGACTACATACAGGGAAAAATAGAAGCAAGGAAAATGAAGAGAATTATAAAAAGTCTCACAAAGAACAGAGAATGCCCAGGGAATTATGACGGTGAACAGGGAATTTCCTGGATTAAAAAAAAGGAGTCTAAGTTGGCGTAGTTAAGAATAAGTCAATGGTAAGTAATGCTGCACAATCTCTATCTTGAAATTCCTAACTCGCAGCGGTGTTGCCTACCCAGATACCAACAGAGACTGTAAGTATGACAGACGGTAAGCATTGTTGGGTCTGTCCGAGCCAGGCTTCAGGCTGAGGAGCCGAAGAACCAACCCTAATCTCGTATTGTGACGTAATGGCCACCATATTGGTGTCGAAATTTCCCCATAAGTCCTCAAAAAAGACTAAAAATCCTCAAGATGACGAAAATTTTATTTTTTTCCTCAAAAAGTTTTGGGAAGGCTGAATTTTCCTTAAAACCATTAAATCTTCAGCCATGATTGCAGACTTGACTACGTACAAATTGTGCGCTGTCAATTATTTACTTTATTATTATTTTTTCAATACATGCCAATTCAATTGGCGCGCCAGTTCCGTTCGAGAGGGAAATTGTGCGCGCGAAGAACAAACGGAACGAACTTACGCGAGTCCGCCGGCGAATTCGTTCATGCAGGGGAAAGGACACGGCTTGGGTGCGAATGGATGCCGTAGCCTTTAGCTACGTCGCGATACAATGCCCTCGCGTACGACTCCACGGGCTTTGTATCTTTGATGAGCCCATTGTGCATCCTTGCTCCCCGTGGAAGCCAACCCTCCGTATCGAACGAGGAATTCTCTCGAGGCCACTGGTCTAACTTTACATGGGCGTAAATGTCTATATTGTAGATGTGTGTGTACACAGTAATTTATTTTTGTAAATGGAACAGATGATACTAAACGAAACAAATGGAAATGAAATACAACCAAATGTAACGAAATGAATTGAAACCTAATGTATGAAACGAAATGAATTGATAGAATATAAATGAAATGTACCCAAATGTAATGAAATAAATGAAATGAAGTTAAACGACATGAAACAGAATCTAAAAAAAAACCAATAGTAATGCAATAAAACGATTTTGATTGAAACGAATTTCAATGAATCAAATGTTTGAGTTGTAACGAAATAAAAAAAAAAAGGATTGAAATGTTACATAACTCTACATATCATATTTGTAAATTTAAACATTTACATTAAAAAATGTATAGTGTTCGCAGTATTATTGGGTTACGATTCGTATCCGATAATTTATTCTTTGTGTTGTCCCAGTACCACCAATAGTAAAAGTTATTTCTAAACCGTTCCCAGAGTAGCATTCAAGTATTTACTGCGCACATAGAACGCATTATAAATCAAAATAAAGTTAAATTAATGATTATACGATATCTTTCCCATGGTTAAAATGTTATGCTTGAAATAAATGTCAATTAAAATATAAAATTATGCGCCAGTTTTTGTAAGAAATACTCAGTATTAT
The DNA here is from genome assembly GCF_032445375.1 of Bacillus rossius redtenbacheri. NCBI lineage: Eukaryota > Metazoa > Arthropoda > Insecta > Phasmatodea > Bacillidae > Bacillus > Bacillus rossius. The sequence continues at coordinate 32,007,113 of NC_086339.1, read as the reverse complement.
CTCGAAACCCGTATTTGATATTTGCAAAAATAACCATAGCCATGCGTTGTACAAAGTTGCAATATCTTTCTTGAAGTGTTATAAAATATTTCTTGGCAACTGGTTTCCAAAGGAATCTTTTGCAAAAGAATAGAAAATGTTTTTTTTTTGTTTTAAGGTGAAGTGATAGGAACAGAAATGCGCCATAGCAATTACAAAAAAAATTATACCATGACAAATTTAGTTTTTTTTAATATTGACATTTCACTTTCGTTAAGGAGAACACATACACATCAATGTATTTTCTGAGAAAAAATAGATTTAATAGAAGAATTATCACAGTAGTAGTTATCAAAAATAAATTTAGTTCTAAGCACCAATTATTTGGCGAGGGAAACTATGTAGCAAACAGTCCCTGTTAACATCAGGCTTTCCATTAGACACAAAACTGTTGGACTTAAAAAATGTTGAATCGTATATGGTGTCTTTAGCGACTAAACGTAAATGATTTCTTGCTGTTGGCATCTTTAAGAGCGCATAGCGCTTAAGTTTCCCTGTTAAAGATATCTTGCTTCAAGTTTTGTTTCTATCTTTTTAAAACAAAAGCTGTGTATTTCTACAAATTTAAAAGTTAGTAATGTTCGTTTTACTTGGAAATTTAACTTTATTTTCTTTGTGAGAATATTTTTTTGTAATCATCCTTTTCAGAAAAATACCCGGTCTTTTAAGACGCAAGAAAAAAGGTTATTGTAAAAACAAATAATTTTCACTAATACATCTCTTTCAGCGTTTACTTCTAAAGACCGGTGTTCACTTCCTACATTTTACTTTATAAAGAAGACGACTGTCATAGGAACTACATAATTTTATCAGTCGGTGATTTGAGAGTTGAAAATACAGAGTGCTGTGGGTGTTTTCGATCTAAAGCATAATGACAATTTTCTACACCGTGAGTATGTGTTATTTTCAAAGAGTCTTCATATAAAGGTGTAAATGTACCTGCAATCTGTGTGGTTTTGACATTAAAGCCCACTGCAGGTAATTCAACGCGTTTGTAGTATTAGCAGGAATAAAACAATATGTACAAAAATTATGTGGTTTTTGCTTGCAAACAGAATTTGAAGAAAAACAGTATTGGCGGGAGAGTACGGTGCCATAAAATATTACAATTCTGAGCGTCATTTAAATATAAAACGAAATATTTGTATACAGTTTTATTGGATAGTTAGGAAAACAAAACAATGTAATGCCTTATTTGTCTACTTAGTTTCCTTCAAACAGAAATACATTTTATCCATCAGATAGGAAGCATTTTGATCCGTTCATGGAAAAAAAAAAAAGATGGTTGCCCCAGTAGCCAATTGAGCACTTACTGTTCTACAACAGTGTCGTCTTCAAATCTTTCCCTTTCTAATGCCTCCTTCAGTGGATCACATGGGGACATGTATGGACTGTATGGTGGGTGTTCAAGAGGTTGACGGACGCCGTTTGTGGCTCTGATTTTCCACTTTACCATAGAATTTCGAAATTTTTTGTGTCCAGTCGAACACTTGGGGTTTTGCTCAGAGAAGAATCACCGAAATGTGCCTTGAGACTCTTCACAATTTGACTCGATTTCACTCCTTCGTTGGCGAGAAAACGAACAGTGGCGCGTCGCGGAACTGACGCTTGTGCTGTCACAGTGACACTGACGTGACGGACGTGAGTGTGAGGACCGTGTGTCATGCCTGTCCCCTCTCAATCATCCCGCCAGTCACGTCACTACTCGAGTCGCATGAACAAAATTCCGGTTTGTATTTGGATGACCCTCGTACGTTTCAAGAAATAGTTTACACGTGGATTTGCCTAGAAGTGATTTACCTACATACATGCACCAGCATGCATGTAGGTTTTATTAATTTATATACACACATAAATGTGTTTATAAAGCGAGGTGGCGCAGCGTTAAGACCAGGAATTGCGTTCCAGAGGGACCCGGGTTCGAATATTGGTCTGGTCCTGATTCCGGTTTTCCATGGTTTCCCAAAATCAATCCCGAGAAATGCTGGGATTTTTCCGTGCTGGAAGCCATGGGTGATTCCTTTCTCAGTATCCTTGATTAGCTCCACTGGTGACAAAACGTTATGCCTGAATAAAATAATAATAATAACCTGGAGATCTTGGCTAAAAAACATAATGTTCCTACATGCCACTCTGTGAATCTGGTAGAATTCTCAGTCCTTTACTCCTTGCTGGTAGGCAAGCTTATAAAACCTAAAATTTTACTCGAGACTAGTAACAGATGCTATAAATTATTATAATCTATTCACACTTGTAAATAGATTAGTTTACTGAAAGCTACATCTTCTAGCAAATAAAACAGAAACACGAATTAAAGCTACAAAAAAAAATTTAATCAGCCTTATTAAGTTTCCTCACGACTATATTTACATAAAAACTTAAAGGATGACATAAAAATTCGCCAAAGCTTCGTTCTACGACATAATTCATCAACATTATCGCTACAGAATAAACTCAACCCACCCATTAATAAGTAAATTCATAGCTAGAGGCAAGAAAGATTGTATGACGAATATTTCGACAAAACCAACGTAACACTGAAAAGGTAATAGAAAACACAAAATATAACTGAATTAACCTGAATGGAAAATTTGTGCATTTAAATTTCTGCAAACTACGTATAAGTATTTATTTAGTTTTTTATTTATTTTATTAAGCCAAGTATAACTGCTTGAGTTAAAAAAAAAAACCTTTAATTAATTGAAATGAAAACGCGGTGAATGACACAGTTTGATTTAGTTTTATACGTTGATGCACGGTACTGCTGGTGACACGTGCACAGCGTTAATAAAAAAAAAATGAAAACAATAACAGTGGGATATTAAATTTTTCGCTAGGAAATCGGTTGGGAAACATGTAACAGTAAAATCCTGCCCGTGTCGGCGGCTCGTTCTGCTCGTTCCAGCGGGAGTTTACGACCCGGCGCACGGCGCACCTGTTGCCTGGCTCCAGGGGCGTGTCGTGTGACATGTACCTGCTGCGTGGCTGCGTGGCTGCGTGGCTGCGTGGCTGCGTGGCTGCGTGGCTGCTTGGCTGCGTGGCGGTCGTGCTCTACAAGCTCGCGGTCTCGTCCAGATTAGCGCTCCGTCCCGCGCGCCGAATCCGCAGACACATGCAATATTCGCGGATTCATTTCGCGATAGGCTAGCATCAAAACAACTATACCTTCGTGCCGCTTCTGCGATTGGCCTACATTTTATCCGGGGAACTGTGAGCCAATGGGAAACACTAAACCAAGAAAGTGCCGAATTACGGACAGCCTAGTTGAGACGTCTCACGCGTCAGTAGCCAATGAACATGTGTCATTTCCGCGAGTATTTAAAGGACTGTGGAGTCTATCCTAGAGGTCAATGAATCCGCGAATTTTGCAGGTCTCTACGGAATCGGTTATTTCTTTAGGCGTGTTTTGGAAAAAAACAAATGGACTGAATCTTGACAACGCACGCTCGCCACGCGACAAAAATTGACAGGATGTAAAAAATGGCCAAATACAATTAAACCTAAGGTATGTGCTTTTAAATAATATATTTCAGTAATTGATATTGAATAATGGTCCATATATTTAAAAAAAAATTATTTATTATGCACATTTTTGATATAAATTCTGTTCATAAACTTTTTCAAGTGTATTTATATAAGTGAGGTTATGTTCCCATATGTTTAATTTATTACATTATTATTTTATAAATAATTAAAATTAATACATCAGAATAAATATTCAATAAATTTAACGCATTTCATTATTAATTAAAATTTATCTCATTCTTTTACTAAAATAAATAATTTTTTTTCTACGCGTTTTTGTATTAATGTTGAATACTGAGTATTTATTTAATTTTTTAAATTGCATTGTTATTATGCCTTACAGGCCGTGATTATAATATCACTCCAGTCATCTTATTATTTTATGTATATTAATTATTTGCATGCAAAATTAAAGTTAGTTTTGATATTACACCACGTAAGTTTAAATTGTAAGGCGTGCACATTAGTACTAGCACATAAATTTAGTGTAAATACTATGAACTGAGGGATTTTCTAGAAAAAAAAATATTCCGATAGCTTTCCTACACATTTTATGTTTAGACTCAAATTGTCTCTACGGATAGTTACTAAAAGTTATTTTAGAGCAAGTGATCATAAAACTGAAATATCAATAGCGCAGCGACATGACGTGTACACCACGCGATGTGACAGAAAATGTTTCGCGTTATTGCTAGCATGCGGTTCTCACACACGTGACGAAAAAAAATTATAGACTATTAACTATTACATTTTTTTTAATTACAGACGCAAGGAACATATGTCAAGTCATCAAAACTTGCAGATTATTTAATCGACATGTTTTTTTTTGTGAGAAATGTTTAACATATATTGTTACGACGCGGCTAGCGACGAGACTGGCCGGTATGCGAGAGGGTTGCGATGCTGGTAGCGCCCGTCCCTCTGCTGTAATCCTGTTAGCAGCGGCTCCCCTCTGCCTCCCTCGAGGGTTCGGCACGTTCCCACAGCCCTGACTGCGTGAAGTGGCGTGACTAGAACGCCACTGTTCTCGCAGCTTCGGGTGTTTGAGTCGGGGATTGTGATGACGCGACCCTTCGAAGGGCTGCGAGACCTTTTCCAGGGCGGGGCTGATAGGTATATAAGCGCAAAGGATGACTCAGTTTAGTGACGAGTGTGAGTGACCCTTTGGCGAGCGATAAAAGGGCGACGAGCGGTCTTCACGTGTGAAGGTTGGTGCACCGGAGACGGGTTAGTGGCGTGGACGAGCGTACTGTAAAATAACATTTTTTTTTTAAATTTTTATAAGGGCAGTCCTTGGATACTCAGTTGCCAACGATATCACTTGCAAAATTACAATGCAGAGCTTTGTGCCATTTGGAAATTTACCAAGCTCTGCCTTGTGCAGTTTTACAAGTGATATAGTTGACAACTGAGCTTCCAAAGATTTTCCTTGTGAAAAACAAAAAATAAAATGTTTTCAAAGCGAGAGCAGTGGGAAGTAGTGTGTTCGTACCGATGTGAGTGGTAAGTGACGAAAATGAGAGAGAGAGAGAGAGAGAGAGACTGTCGAACTGAGCTCCCGTGGTAAGAGTAGAAAGTGGACTTACGAAGGTGTGCTCAATCTGTGGACAGACATGTAAACTGTTTAAATTTAAGTAGTAGTTAATAATTAGCTAATAAAAAAGTCATTTAATTAGTTGTGCTTTCCTTTCCGGACCGGTTTTCTCCAATAGTAACAACGTAATTGGAAACATGTACCTATGGGAACAAATTTTAGAGATTTCACAAATAAATTTAGTAAACAGAACCTTTAAAAATACCCTAATAAAAGTAGTATTTCTAACGCACCAGTTTAACCATCTTTCCAAAACAAAATTTTGACGTTCATTTCAGTAACGTTGCGCCCGCGAAGTGATGGAAATAGAAAATATTTCTAATCGGGAAGTCTGTCGCGTACGCCATTTATGTCGCGCAGACGCCATGGTTGTCTCGAACGTGATATAAATCCACAAACGCAGTCATATCGTAGCTCAAAGCGATCACCAACTTTTTTTTACATGTATTTCCAACAGAAATATGAATATCTATAATTTCGGGTTGGGTGTCACTTTGGGTGAGTTGAAGAAAATATATTTTAGTAGAGCAGACGTTTCTCGTGGTCGTTACGTATGACTCGCCCAGTTAACATTAGCAGTGATGACGTCATGATCGTTGGTGGTTAGCGTCGAATTGAAGTCAGCGAGAGCTGTAACTCCGAAAGTAATAGACCAATTTGAGTGATTCGAACTTTAAGTTGTTCGTGAGTGAGCACTGAGGGGTGATAGTTGAGTGGAATAACACAAAGCTACTAACTTTAGTTTTGGAGCCATAAATTGCAAACTGACTAAGCGAAAACCGGTTATTCTGGCATAGGAGAAAGAAAACAATCGAAATCGCCCGAGCAGAAGCAATTAAACATGCAGAGAAGTGTCATATGTATCGAACGAGGCAAAAAGTAGCCGAGAGAAATGAGTCAGTGGGGCAAAACGAGTCCCCCAAAAAGGCGCTAAATTTGAGCTCGAGCGAGCCTCAGCCGTCCACCTCGCGAGAAGCGACGGGTAATGCAGAGAATTGTTTGGTAATGGACGTACTGGATATACTCTGTGATGATTATGATGGTGATATGGAGACAGTTGACCAGTGATTGTGAACGATGGGGCGTGTTTGTCGCGGCTTGTTGTTGCAATTTTTCTGGCGTTGCCGCCCGATCGTGAAGTATGACATTCATCTAATTCACGTCAAAAAGTATAGCAATATCAGTATTTTGTATATTGGTTCCTTCTGGGACAGGGTCTGGGTCGTGGTGCCTGTGCCCTCCGTATTGGATTATGACGTCACGGTGGCCATTTTTTGTGTCAAATTTCCTGAAATTTCCTCGAAAATCCTAGAAATTTCCGTATTTCGAAGGAAAAATTCCCGTTTTGAGGGAAATTGTCCCATATTATTCCTCAAAACTGCAAGCTGCTTGAAAATTCCCCAAATCGGGTTAAATTCCCCATGGGTAGCCGCTCTAAGACGCTGAGGTCATGAACTTGTCTTCAACCGCCATCGCTGAATTTTTCGTTACGGCCATCATCTTGAAAATCAATATTTTTAATGCTAGAAAATCGGAAAAAAATAAAATAAATTATAAAAATTTAATTAATAATATTTTAGTAAAATATTTTCAATATTTTAAAATGTGTCCGCCATCTTGAAAATTTTAACCTAGTAATTTGCCCAACATTTTAAAATTGTTAAAAAATTAATTTAATTAAATTTTGATGATAAAATTTATAAAAAAAAATTGTGTTCAAATTTGGTGAGGTCATTCGATTAAAAATGTAGACGGATCCTTCCTCCACGGTAGACACCAGCAGACCGACCTACCACCGATAATTCCAAGGCAGATATTACGTCGGCCAGTATGATGTCATGACAACCATCTTGTTTTCGTACTGCTGGAGGCCGCAACCTTGGATCCGACACAGTTATCGCATATCTTGCGACCGGAAGAATCCGCCAGATTCCCGGATCGCTGGCTGAAGTGCGCGAGTATGTTACCAGCGGTGTTCGGGCAGAGCGGTTAGCTTCGGTGCGACGCATACGAGCCTGACTCGGAGCTCGTCTTGTTTTCCCCGGGGTGTGGGGGTGGGGGGTGGTTTATTTGCTCCCCTTGTCTCGGCGCCGCCTCCGACTGCCGCCTCCCATCTCGCGCCATGCATTATTCCCACCGTCCGGGGGCGGGGGAGGAGCCCCATTCACCCCCATTCCCCCCCCCCCCCGCACGGTCCCATGGGGCGGTGCCCGGCCCGAGTCACGCGCGCGCTGAGCTGGTTGTGCGTCGTCTGCTAGAGTGCGCTGCTGCCATATTGATCAACTTTTGATGCACACGGTGTACTGCGTTTGGCGGGAGTAATAATTTCGTGGACGCGACGTAAGTCGAGGAACGGAAATGTGTTAACGAACACGTTGCTGCCATCTGTGGCGGATGGCGAGAAACAAAAGTTCACAACGACAAAAGGAAACGATAAAGAATTAACTGTTTAATAAACTTTTACAACATGAGAAAATCTTTAATACAATTACTTGTAGAAAATCAGGTCCAAGACCGTGGTTTAGTATTTTAAAACTTTTTTTTAAAACTCGCTTTCTTGTCTGTCTTTTTGTCTGTTCGCTGCAAATTTTGCAAACGATTTTAAAACTAACATCCCGATAAGCTAGACATTTGAAATATTAACATTGCTTAGAACTGGATGACAATGCAATATTGACTCAGTTTGTTTGTTTCTTCTTTTTTTTTTTTTTTAACAAATTTCCCCTTCCAGATTCTCTGCATTAGGCTACGAGCAGAACAGTGCAGTATTGCGGGATGCATAATGCATCACTTTTAGGGGGCGCTTATATCACGCATACAGGACTAGGAGAAATGTCCGCTCACGGTCATATAGTAAGTTCTGGTAACTTCCTATCCTTCTCTTTGGCGAGACCCGTCGATCTAATGCAAGCACCCCTCATTTTAAGTAGATTTTAAAGAAACACTTTATATTGGAGCCGTTACCATAGTACGACTCTTCGTTTCATGGTCCATTTACCCCAAAACCATCGTCAACGCAAAAGTATATGTAAATATAAAATTTTTTTTAGAAACATTATAACAGACGTAATTTTTGAAAAATAACTTCCAAACATATACATAAAATATAATCATGGACAATCTCGGTCGAGTTCGTTAATGGGCAATATCCGACCAAAGGGGTAGAAATGGGGAATATTATTTGGAAAAAATATAAATCGCTATAAATCCCAAATCATGATGAATATCACATCCGTTTGGATGTATTATAACTCGTAGGGGGAATACCAAAAACCTTTTTTCTAAATATATTTGTGATACGGCCTGCAGGGGGGGGGGGGAAACCGCTGTAGGACAAAAAAATGCCTAACTCCCTTACTAAGAACACTATCCAATACGTTCAAATTATTTGTAATTTATATAATTTTTGTCTAAAACATTTGTCTAAAACAAATTCTATAAAACGAATTATTACAGAAACTAGATTAAAAAAACAGTGGTAAAAATTCAAAAATTCAAAAATACCGTAACAGGTACTCTAAAAATTTATTGCAAAACCATGAATTGTTATCTACAACTTTCGTCTGAATTATTTTTTATACGACCTATCACTTCTGCAAGGGGTGATATAAATAGGGGTTGAAATACGAAAATAAACTCATAACTGCCTTAGTAAGCACAACATCAAATCCGTTCAAATTGTTTGTAAACCATATAATTTTTATCTAAAATTTTTGTATGAAACAATTTTTAAAAAATAAAACAATTATTGCAAGGTATTAAAAATATACGAGGTAGAAATAAAAAATAAATAAAACTTCACTACCATGTACGCTATCAAAATCATTCTTATTTTTCTTTAACTTTCTAAATATTATCTAAAACGTTTGCCAAAATAAATCTTTATCCAACTATCATTACTGCAAGGGTAGAAATAACAAGGTTTGAAAATATACTATAAAACCCGTTATAATTTACTGTATAAATCCTAAACTTTATCTAAAACTTTGGCTCAAACAATTTATGATGAAACGAATAATTACCATAAAAACAGGGGTTGAAATTTTAACAAATTCAAAAATTGTAAGTATAAATCAATTAGAATTTAATTCAAATCATTTTATTCATATCTTAAACCTTGGTGCAAAGCAAATTTTTATACCGCCACATTATTTGTGCAAGGGATGAAACATATTTATTGAAGGTCCAAAAAAATTGAATAGTTACTTTAATTGGAATGATATGTAAACCGTTCTAAGCTATTCAGTGCTGAATGCATTGAGTTAAAGATTAATGCAATTTTCCCTGCATGGAAAATGAGAAAATGTTTAAACGATGATTTTGTAATATTATAGGACATAAATATGTTATGTACATTAAGTTCTTAAAATGTTTTAGAATTTTATAGAAGTTTCCAAAATATTTCCAGGATAAGTAGATACTTCGAAATCTACCTACGCCTGTAGGCTGTACCGAAAGGATGATGTTTTTAAATTTTGAACATTACCTACAAGTATTTTTTTAAGTATCTAAATTTCACAATTACAATTATTTTTAAAATATATTGGGCCAGGATAATTTATTTCATTCTTTTAAGTCCGTTTTTAAAACCTTTTTTTATTAAATACTATTTTTATTTAATTATTTTTTCAAGACCTTTCCGCTTTCATCAGATAATTTTATTATATTGTTTAAAATTTCGGTCTGCCAATAAAATGATTCAATAGCCGACGCAGCAACTCCGGGAGCGAATTCTAGCGGCGGCTGTGGTAACTACGTGTGGTTCGCGCCTATAAATGCATTTTAAAACACAATTTGCGTATATTTATCACGCTCGGCATTATAGTAAAGAAATGTACATTAATTTCGTATCAGAGATTCGTATTATAAGTGTATTTTCAACATGAGAACACATTTTTTGATCATTACAGACGTTAGATGTTACACATCTCTGGTGAGTAAAGACTTGCTCACATTTTTTTTAAATGTGTCTCACGCTTAGATTGCAATAGAGAGTAAATGGTGACCACTGTTGTCACATTCATATTACCCAGTATGTTAACGTTAGAAATATTATTTTGTTGAACATATTAATTATAAGTTTTAATATATATTTTTTATTGTACAATTTGCTTGATTTTTTAAAGACCATTAGTTTGAGTCTTGACAATATTCTCATAGTTGTCATTCTGACCAAAATTTTTTTAACACGAATGATTGTATCATAGTAAAAAATCTTTGTAGCAGTCGGTCAATATTAATAACAAGCCGTTTTATAAAATTGTGTTCTGTGCTCAAAAGTGAAACAAATCATATTAAATGAATCAGGGAGTGTTGGGGTCGAAGCCATGATCTCAGCACAAGAATGCTGTTAGAATTAACGGTAAACTAACAGAATTTTCAACGAATAGCTCTTCGTAAATTCAAATAACTGATTTTTCGAAGAAACTATGCCGTATTCGTTCCACGTGTGAAGAGTGTTCTTGTTGTACAAGAAGTGTTCTTGTTGTAGACGTAACCAGTTTTTGAATGTTTCGTTACTATACGAAGAACATTCTTTTGGATTCATGTTCAAAGTAGGTGAACCCAGTTTTCCGGAAACGCACGAAGATGGCCGTAAAATTTACGAACATCCCTGGATGATTTGTAACCAGCGTCCTTCGCGAATTCAAGGGGTTTGACACTGCGGATTTGCCCGATGTTGTCCTGCTGAAAGGTACAGCATGACGGAAGTTCGAAACCCGACGGAGGGTTATAGAGTGCCGCAACTGTCCCGGCCGCGAGGGAGGGGGGTGGTAGCTGTGGATTCCTAGGATTGTTCTGAGTCCAATAAGCCGCCTCTGCGCTCGCGGAATGCCGGGGCGCAGACGAAGCCGCGGCCGACATCGTCCCAGGGAACGGAATGGACCGGGCGAAGGCGGACGGGAACTGGCGGTATGCGGCGCCGGGCGGGGCATACCCGGCTGGAATCCTCGCCTTCCCGTCTGGGGCCGATGTGAGAAGTTTCCCGGGGCGACGGAAGACTACCATACTGGAAAACTACCATAATGGAAGTATTCCGTTTGGCCTCTTCGAAAAAGGCGGAAAAGTACCATAACGGAAAACTGCCATAATTTAAAAGTACGAGGCGGAATTCTGCCATATTTTCTTATACACTCGAAGTAGTGTGAAGAATACATCGCTAGGTAGCGCTGTTAACCCCCTAGTTGTTTTTAGGTTAACTTAAAAGTTTACAGATAGCGCTTCTGACGGTGACTTTCTGTAGTTCCAGTCATAAATTAACTCAAAGATCGCGCACTAATAGAAACAAATTGTTTCCAAAAATGGGTTATAGGAAGCAGCACTGTATACTTATAACTACTATCTGTAAAAATAAAAACATGGTAGTTTTCCACTATGGCATATTTCCTCCTGTTTTGACGGGGGTCGACGGAAGACTGCCATACTGGAAGACTACCATACTGGAAGACTACCATACTGGTAGACTACCATAATCGAAGACAGCCATACTGAAAGACTACCATACTGGAAGACTACCATAATCGAAGACTTCCGCCGGGGGGCGACGGAAAAGTGCCGTAATGTAAAACTATCATAAGTTAAAACGCGACCATACAGACCTAATACTCGAACGACATGATTTAATTATGTCTGTTATCTTAGAAATAATTTGTATAAATAAGTAGCATACAAATTCTTGTAATTCTAATTAATGTTTTAACTCTAGGTCACAACCGACGGTTAAGGAAGTAAAATATAGCTTGATTTATATAATATGTTTGAAATTCTTCAACAGATTATCATCAGGTGTATAGTCATCTATAGTACTGAGGTGGCAATTTAATTGAGTTTATTTTACGTCATGTCTAGCAAAATAAAGATAAACTAAACTTAAGCATGAATTATTTCACAAATAAAAATGTTTACGTTACTACATCTTTAATAATACCCACATTATGATTCTGATGGGCTGTTGGGGTTCACTTTTCGTGGGCTGACTTCACTACGACCTTAGTTCTTAATGGCTGTGGTGTATTTTTTGCCATCTCGTGGCTGTTACAGGGTATTGTGATTCCAGCATTATGTTTTTAGCATGTGCTGTGAAAACCATTAGAAAAGTATTTTAACATATAGATTTACAGAAAAACAATTTCCATTAAGAATAGATCAAAACAATCACAAATGTGAATACGGAATAGTGAGAGCGATTCATGTTTGCTGTTTAAGTTTGATTGATTAAGTAGTTGTGACATTAGGCCTATATTTTAACTGCGTCAATGGCAACGCAATCATTTTCTAATATTAATTTATGAAAGCCATGAAATCATTTTTATATTTGTTTACCAGGAGAATAGCCTATTTCCGATATTATTTTTCTTCTTATTCTGAAATGCTTGCTTGTCAAACATATTAATAGCGAAGTCAATGCAGACGACAAAACACAACGCCACAGTAGAGCGACAATATGAAATGAATTAGCCATGACCTACAGTAAGGAACCATCCTACGAATTTTCTATAAAAAATAGGCGGGGCTGTATCGAGAGTCACGGCCGTTGGTTTCACATGAAACTTGTATGTCAGCGAGTCGCTTTTAGTGTAATAGTTCAAAATAAAAATAATAAAAACGAGACATTGTCTACGTACTAAATATTTTAATTAAAAACAGACACTAAATGGTAGCTTACAATTCATTTCAATTAATATTCCACGAAAATGTTTAAAATTGGCCTGTGACATGATAAATGAGATACCGAAGGAATACTATCTAAATTAATGTTTTTTGGTTAACGTACAATCTGTATTGCCCAGTGTTGTCGATTCTCTATACACAAACACACGAATCACCTCGCTATCACGTCTGAGTCGTGAGCTACACTGAACAGAATAATTTTCCTAACCTAAATTAAAACTAAGTGTACCTATTTGGGAGGTCTAGGTAGGGAAGACTCTTAAATGCGTCTCAGGCTGAAGCCTTTATAGTTAGGAAAATGTTAAAGAAAGATGATACAGACCTTTTCGCCTGTTCTGTTACCCATATGTTTCGCTGTGATTTTTAAGACTCTTCACGTCAAAACGATATGACAATGACCAGCCGGGATTTCAACCAGTGTTCTCTGGGATACTAATATAGTGTCTTACAACTCGGTCCATAAACTTCGATGATGTATGTTTTCTCATCTTCAGATTGCTTTGTAGTGATGCCTCATGCTACAGGCGTGACTGTACGATAATTGCATAACATTACAAATACATAGTTTCAGACTATAGTACTCCATGTAGGCTATCATCAAATGTCTTGAAAAATCATTGACATCTAATATTATAAGTACAACTATCATAAATTACTGCCACGAACATTTTAATTCACGTCTTTTTGAGTATATCGTGTAGTAGTGTGTGTAACTACATGTGATTTTGTTTACACATTTACCATGGGTGTAATTAGTATTTGTGGAAGGGGAGGACAGAAGCCAGTCACTCCTCCGGAGACACTTTTACAAAGATAATGCTTGAAAATACATTTTTAGGCTATTTGACGATCCCTTAAGTGCTTTTGCAACTCCTGCCAAAAGGAAACGATAAAGAATTAACGGTTTAGTAAATTTTTACAAGATGAGAAAATCTTTAGTAAAATTACTTGTAGAAAACAGGTCCTAGGCCGTGGTTTAGTATTTAAAAACATATTTTTTTTTTTTAATTCACTTAGATACTGACTTTCTTTAAACAGATTTGTATTTTAATTTGTTTTATGTGTATATTTGTTTACACTTCTATTAACAAGGCACAAGTTTAAGTGCAGAGAAGCTTACTCAAAAGAGGAACCTGTTTCTGTAACAAGTCAGGCTACCAAAGAAACGAACAGAAAAAAATCTTCCAGGTGGCTTCCAAATGGGGAGCCCGTTTCTTTTCTTGGTCACCCCATGCGTTGGCCATTCCGGGGGTTTCTCCGGGGGAACGGAGTTTTGAAAAAATATTTTCTTTTTAGTTTTGTAACGTTTTAGTTTTCATTAACTGTAGCATTATCATTCCACAATGTTATAAATAAATCTCAAACAAACATTTAAAAAATTATTATTTTTTGCTTTTGTACATAAAATATTTGTTGTATACAGATATGGTGTGTTCAAGCATTTAATGGTATATTTTTTCTTGAAGTATTATTGACAGTTAAATTTAGTCACAAACTACTGACCAATACTTCTGTTAGATAGTATTTTAGACGTTTTTGACGAAAAAATATTATTAGGCACATTATTTCTAAAAAAAAACCACGTAGTTTTCAATCAGGAAGATCGTCTTTAACACACAAATATGTGTATGTAACTTATATATGTTTTTATTATCTTAGCTATGAAGTAGAATATTGTGTCTCCTTCGTGCATAGAAAACTACCATATATTTTTTTTAAATCGTCGTAATAATAATACAGTGCTGCTCCCTATAATCCATTTTAAGAAACATTTCTTTTTTCTCGTCCGCGATCTGGACGTTATTTGTAATTGCAACTATCACCGTCAGAAGCGCTATCTGTAAGCTTTAAAGTTAACCTGAGAAAGCTAGAGGGCTGACAGCGCTACCTACCAAGTTTTCTATGCACTACTTCGAGGGCAATGCCGCTGTACTCTTTCCATAGAGTGTATACGAAAATATGGCAGAATTCCGTCTCGTCCTTTGAAATAATGGCAGTTTTCCGTTATGGCACTTTTCCGCCTTTTTCGAAGAGGCCAGGCGGAATACTGTTATTATGGTAGTCTTCCAGGATGGTAGTCTTCCGCGTCCCCAGTTTCCCTTGGAGTGATGAGGGGGAGGGGTGAGTTCAGTCAGGCCCGCCAACTGTGATGAAAAAAGTTCCATCCGCCAATGTTGGAACGTCCACAAGTACTCATTGCGTGGACCAAACACACCATTGCGCATTTCGTGGTTTGTTTGTGCCGATAGTTGTCACGCCACTTCAAAATGGCAGAAGATATTCAGAGTATTAACCTTGTGTTTTTAAATTCACGATACCAATAGTATGATAGTAAAGACCTTTTTATTCTATACAAATTTACTGTAAAAATAAACCTCCAGAGCTTAATTTTTTTTTCAACAGAAGTGAACAATATCTCTGGCTACGTAGTAAAATATAGTTTTTAAATGTAAACTAACATTCCATGGCACCATGTCATTTGTCACACGCTCGCCTTTGTGATGGTTGTACGATTGGTTTTATAGTGCATTTGGCGTGTAGACTCTTGAAATAAACACCGGAGACTCATTGTTTCCTCCCAATCTCCCAAGGACATGTTTTCGAGCGTTCAAAGTTAATTCCCAAAAAATATTTCTTTATGAGCAGGCATTTCTCATACCGCAGTTCGCTTACATCCTACAATACTAATCAGCAGTTATTTGAATAAGAAATAATAGCGACTAAGAATTGTTCCAGCTTATTGTTACTAACTGGTAAATCAACTTTTTCACTATATATCTGGTTGTTATAATCAGGCAAAATAAGAAATGCCAGAGAAGTTCATGTAGGCATATATATATATATATATATATATATATATATATACACACACATCTTAATATATATAAATCTCGTGTCACAATGTTTGTCCTCAATGGACTCCTAAACCACTTAACCGATTATAATAAAATTCGCACACCATGTGCAGTTCGATCCAACTTGAGAGATAGGATAGTTTTTATTTCGATTAATGGTCTTAATAATTAATAATTAATAATAAATAATAAATAACCGATCACCATGGGTAAACAAAAAATCATAGGTCATAGACATACAAACAGTAATTGTGTGACATTTCTCTATGTCCAACACACTGTCATATAGCGCTATCCAGTTTGCTTTAACTCGCAGACAATAAAGCTCCATGTGTTTAGCCCGGGCAACGCCGGGTACTGCAGCTATATATATAAATCCAGTGTCCTGATGTTTGTTTCCAGTGAACTCTTCACCAAGTCAACCGATTTCGATGAAAATTGGCATTTATGTGTAATTTTTTCCAACTTGAGAGATAGGATAGGTTTTATTTCAATTAATGGTCTTAATAATTTATAATTAATAATAAACTGATTATCAATGTTGATTGGTGTTTAAGCCCGGGAAACAGTGGGTACTTCGTCTGCATGACAACGTTACGTGCTCGAGAGTTGGGAATCCATCGGTGCTATTCGTTTTTTCTTCGGTACATTACAAAGCATTGTATTAAGTTATTGTCAAAATTAACTAATTTTCCTTTTATTTCCTTTATTATTATATTTGTAAATAAGAGATTTGGTCTCATTTCCCCCCTCCCCCCAATTAATACAACCGTGCGAAGCCGGTTCGGGCAGCTAGTATATATATATAAATCTCGTGTCACAATGTTTGTCCTCAATGGACTCCTAAACCACTTAACCGATTTCGATGAAAATTGGCATTTAGGTGTAATATTTTCCAACTTGAGAGATAGGATAGTTTTTATTTCGATTAATGGTCTTAATCTTATAATTTTAGAGTTTTCTAATGTGATGTATGTATGAGTTGGCAGAAAATCACCACGGCAACGGCTGTAGCATTGTTGATGCTTCATTCGTCTCCATGGCAACGACTATTTCATTGTTAATGTAGTCCTCATCACTCATTAAATACAGACCACCAATTTTTAGATATATACAGGTAAATAACTATACACTGGTAGAACAAAGTCGGTCGGGATTTGAAAGTGATATAAATTATTCAAATTAAGAAGACAATTACTAACTACATCTGATTTCTAAAAAGGTCCCCTTCACCAAGTCAACTGATTTCGATGAAAATGGGCATTTATGTGTAATTTTTTCCAACTTGAGAGATAGGGTAGTTTTTATTTCGATCAATGGTCTTAAAAATTTATTATCAATGTTGATTGGTGTTTAAGCCCGGGAAACAGTGGGCACTTCGTTTCCATGACAACGTTGCGTGCTCGAGAGTCGGGAAACCATCGGTGCTATTCGTTTTTTCTTCGGTACATTACAAAGCATTGTATTAAATTTTTGTCAAAATTAATTAATTTTCATTTTATTTCATTTATTATAACTGTAAATAAGAGATTTGGTCTCATTTCCCCCAACCGTGCGAAGCCGGATCGGGCAGCTAGTATATATATATACTCAAGGACCTTTATCTTCAATTCTCAGCCATCTAATAATAGGGTCACCGCTCAAATTTCACACACACACACACATATATATGTTTATGTATATGTTATGTCACACTAATTAAGTGAACTGTTTGAACAAAGTCCGAGCCTGAATCACCAACCCATATTGTATTTGGGTTCGGACTTGGTGTGTTGCGATGCTGGTATGCTAAGTATTTTTGAGCAGAGTTTTATTCGGTGGCACTTGATGCTGTATTACGTCTGCGATGTAAGAAAAAATACTCTGGAACTATTTAAAATATTTTGGTTCAAAGGGGCCCGCCTCGTCAGGGGTGTATGTATGTTGGTGAGGCGGGATGATATTTCTAAGCGCAAGGCTCTCAACTGGCGCGGCAGTCTTCTCGTCGTCACAGGATAAATGTGAAATTTGAGCGGTGACCCTATTATTAGATAGCTGAGAATTGAAGATAAAGGTTCTTGAGTGCATTCAAGAATCTGTACCAGTGGTTTTACTCTTAAAAATAACTCTGAAAACGCGTTTTAGCAATTTTCACTCTTATAAAAATACAGTTTGAAAACTTAATCCGAAATGAAAGATAAATTTTGGCCCTGAATTCTTAAATGCTTTTCGTAAGCAGACCCCACTAGGATATCTTGAGTAGATTTAAATCGCGTTGTTTTTCCTGAAGCTCTGCGCACCTTGTGTGTGCCCGGGTAGGCGGCGCCCTTAATGGGTAAACGGTTCTGTCATTATATAACCGTGAGGGACTCTGTGACTATGACAATGATGAAGTAGCACAAACATTTATATATATATATTTTTATATATACTACATTTCTTGGTCAGTAAAATGTACCATAGACCTGGAGAATAATAATTAAAAAACTCAGGGTATTATGTTTTTGGGTGTTGTTGGACGCTCTGATCTTTGCATAAAGAGTGAAATTCAACGATAAAACAACAACGTTTAATCACTGGAAAAACCTTAACACGCCTTACATATGCTAAAAACGCTAGTCGTGTGCTACCCGGATAATTATTTAGATCCTCGTTGGAAATATTTGAAAAAACACGATAAACCTTTTTTATTTATGATTTCACTTTGTTCTAATTTAAACGGAATGAATATTTTTATTTATGCATAATCGAAATCTTTACAACTTAACTAACATTGTCTGAAATGGTCTGTCTAAATTTCAGTACGGCAATTATTTATTAAAATTTTCAAACGTTGGAAAAAACTCCTTCAAGGTTAGGTCAGAAATAATATATGTGGTTAGGTTTTTCCGGTTTTATACGAATTTACAACAGATTTGACTGACATGATTATTGAGGCCTATTATGAATGCTCAAAATAAATAAATATACTTATTAATTTAGGAGCTTTATAATTTGAATTATTTCACCAACATATTACAATATATTAAAAAATAAATAAAAAAAATTAAATTACTTACTTATTAACTGATTAACAAAATATAGACTAGAACTTTGATGGATCAGTGAATATTTTTGTTTGTCGAAAATACAGGATTAATTTTTTAAAGATCAACATAATTGAAAGGATTCATGATTAATTCTTCGCGCATGGACATTGATTCCAATTAGATAAATACAGTTAAGTTGTTAAGTTGTATTCAGCAATAAGATTAGTTGGACCTTAATAACTAGCATAGATCATAGACATGTGGTGGACCGACCCGAATATACCTGAATGTACACGAAACAAACGACCAAGCCACTTAATTTCAGGCCCCATAAGAAATACATTGACGGAGTATCGGTGTAATTACACTGCCAAGAACTCATTCACTTACTCGGAGAACTGACCGTGTATTTTAATAACGAATCCCAGTGCCTGCCCAAAGGAAGTCGTTATTCTTTCATCGCTTTCCGACGATATCTCGCGTGGGAAGCCGGTGGTCTATTTTTATTTCAGATCGTTAAAAATGGCCTTGTTTGGACTCGCAGATCGATAGCTGGTCGACGAGGAGGAAGATAGAGACTTTTGTCAGTTCGCTTTGTTGTTCACTGCAATTTTTTTTGTAAATGAAACGGAAATATTCATGTAAAATTACAGATATTTATTTGTACACTTACATGAAAACAACTGTATCACTACAAACAAGTGTTCGTAGTAATACTGGATTCGGATTATTACCACGGCATTTATGCTTTATGTTGTCCCCATGCCTGTAATGGTTAAAGGTATTTGTAATCCGTTCCCTGAATAGCTTTCCAGTATTGACTGTGCACAGTGCAGTCTCGTGCAGTCTCGTGCAGTCTCGTGCAGTCTCGTGCAGTCTCGTGCAGCCTCGCGCAGTCTCGTGCAGTCTCGTGCAGCCTCGCGCAGTCTCGTGCAGCCTCGCGCAGTCTCGTGATTCTCGTGCAATCTTGCGTAGTCTCGTGAAGCCCCGTGCAGTCTCGTGCAGTCTCGTGCAGCCTCGCGCAGTCTCGTGCAGTCTCGTGCAGGCTCGTGAAGTCCCATGCAGTATTTTCAGTCTCGTGCAGTATCGTGCAGTCTCGCGTAGTCCGCACGCCATCTGCACATCGCGCGCGCCGTCGGGTCATCGATCGCGCACTAGGTCCATATTTGTTATTCCGAGCTGGTCGCCTCGCTAGGACACGTGTCCTACACCCCTCTTCCCCTACCCTCACTGCCCATTCGCTACATGCTTCCTTGGCGACGCAAGAGCAGCACCGAGCCATAGTTAGAGATAATGGTTTATTGCGAGTTTTTTTTAATAAAATTATAAACTAAAAAGATGTAAGCATGTTTGAAAAACAAAGATTTTTAAAAGAGCTTAAGTACAAAATTCAAAATATCATCAAAATATTCCCAGTGACGCAAACTTAGTTTACCATTTAGAGCTAAACTTTAGTAATTATAATTGTTATTTGTAATTTATGCATAATCGAAATCTTTACAACTTAACTAAAATTGTCTGATATGGTCTGTCTGAATTTCAGTACGGCAATTATTTATTAAAATTTTCAAGGTTAGGTCAGAAATAATATATGTGGTTAGGTTTTTCCGGTTAATAAATTGTTACACTTCCATTTTCTATTTTATAATCACTAGTCAATCTTCTACAGATTCAGAAAATCTATTAAGCACTAAAGTGTGCACTCTGCCTTAACAAAAGATTTTTAAAAAAAATATATGAAAATAGTTTTGGGCTAGCAACTGTTGTATCCAAGGTAGCATATTTTGGTCACTATCTCTCCTCCATAATTGGCTTGAGATTCGTGGTGATTATTATATATTTCACTGTTACTGAACGAGGATTACAACACATGAGCAACAGACTGGAACATTTCACGAGCTGCCTGTCCTGATATCGCTCGGCAATTCTCCCCGGTGGTTTTGACCGAGAGGACTAATCCACTACCCGTTGGAATCATCCAAGCCCAGGTCACGCGTGGACTTTGATCCCTCTGAGCTGTTCCTTCCACGGATGCCACTCGAGTGCGAGGGAAAGTCTCTCTGGTTTGCAGCTTTGGACGGGTTAATTGACCCGTGACGTAGCTCCGCCAACTTTTTACATTAGTCGCGGGCCCGGGGACCGGCTCCGGAAGACAAAGTTATCAAAGAGACGAGGAACTTTGGCAATCAAGAGGCCCAAGGTCGGCGGAGTTGTGGCGCTGGCGACGAAGGAGGCACCCGCTCTCTGGTATTAAACGGCGGTGCAGTAATTAAGGCTGCTGTAGGCGAAAGTTCTTTTTTTTCTCGTTGTCACGAGATTAGAGGCACCTTTTGGTTGTGGTTGTAGGAGTCCAGCTTTTTGGTTAGGTGTTTGGAGCTTCTGGTTGATGGGTTGAGGGTGGCTGGTTTGAAGAATTCATTATTTTTTGTAAGTAATCTAGTGAAAAATTCGGGATGACATAAGTTCTTATTACAAGATAATTTTGTTTCATTATATACTTTATTTCCTATGTAGGTGTTTTTTTTAATAAGGAACAATTTATAATAGGTCTAATTCTGTTTCTATTACACAAAATATGGAATACCGCATAATTTTACTTAAATTCCCACCACAAATATGCAAAATACAAATGAATTGAAGGATTTTCTTAATAATATGGCCTTTAGCTTGGATGCATAAAAATAACTTTTTCTCTCTTAAGCATAGCGAAATAATTTAAAAACCATTGCGGCATAGTTTCGATAAAAGAAAGAGAAAATGTGAAAATATATTGCTTAGTGGCACTGAGAATCGAATGAAAACGGTTTATAAGGACAAACACTACCACTAATCCTATGATTCTTTATGGCATTGACAGCCTGCTTCTGGTCATCTGAAATTGCCATTATTTAAACTGCGAGTAGCATAGGATGTCAGATATGTACACTCGGACGTAAAGAGAATCGTGATTCACGTCCACTTCTCTTTGGTCTTGTAGTTGGATCCGCATGTGACGGCGACAAAAGAAAAGCCAATACCAACGATCAAATACGCAATTTTCTTTTATGTTTGTGCCTCAGAGGCAAACGTGTCTAAGTCCACATTTGAATTTTTATTTTAATCCAGACTGTCATCAAAGTTCGTTTTATTGAATAACATCACCATTCATTTACAATTAAAAAAATTGCGAGTGTTATAATGGCCTAAGTACAAAACTTAAGTTGAGGCAGACAATTTAGATTAGTCAGTTACAATCATACGTTTTGTTGTGAACTAGGAAGCAGGAATGTGAGGCATACCAGGCATACCAGGCATACCAGGAGCCCCGCAAGCCGCCACTGACGTCAGGCGCTCATACCGTTGGGGATTAAGCCGGCCCGACGACGTTGCCAACCCCCCTGCCCCCGGTTCCTCCTTCCTCGGCGCTGTCATCCACCTCTTAATTTTCTGGGAATCCCGCGGGCTTACCGAGGCCGCCGCGTGGAGAAGCGTGAATAAGCGCCGCTGTTCTGGATGCTTCTAGCTTCGGGTCGGCCCGGGATAACGCGACACGTCACATCCACTCCAGTCAGATCCAGAAAGTCGGCCAAGGGTATAAAAGCGGCGACGCCGGCCTCGGTAGGAGTTCCAACAGGCGAGTTGGGCGAAGTGCGTGTTGGGCGAGGAGCACGAGAGACCCCTCCTTTACGAGCGGCGTGACGCGGAGCGACGGGACCGTGAGAGTGCGTCTGAGTGGCGCGAGACTGAGTGTGCGAACAGGCGCGAGGTAAGGGGCGAACCACTGTTGAGCCTAGCTACAGTGATGAGTGCGAACTGTGGACTGGACAGACATTGAGTGATTTGTGAAAACACATTAAGTACAGAGATTTAATTAGTAACGTAAATATTAGTAGCAAATAAAACTGTACAATATTAATTGAGCTATCCTTACGAATACGATTTTCCCCACTCGTAACAGTTTTTGAATGATCCGTGCAATTATGAAGATTTATTTCAAAGGATTTTTTCGATACATGTCATTCCTAATAAAACTATGGTACTGAACTAGGCTCCACACACTTGTACCGAAAAAAGTCTAAGATTTCCTGGTACTGAGCTAGACTCGACACATTTGTACCAATATAGGTCTAGAATTTCGTGTTACTGAGATAAACGCCACACACTTGTACCAAAATACGTCTTGGATTTCCTGGTACTGAGCTAGACTCAACACACTTGTACGAATAAAAGTATAGGATTTCCTTGTACTGAGCTAGACTCGACACACTTGTACAAATATAAGTCTAGGGTTTCCTGGTACTGAGCTAGACCCCATACACTTGTACCAAAATAATTATATGTCTATTTTTTTTTTGGCTAGTGCCACACAAATAGCAAAAATTTTGGTTATTACGTAACTTATAATATAGTAATTTTTTTCTTGCACTTTCAATGCTAGAACTGCCCATGAACTAATGACAACACCATTAGAATGAAAACTGGCGTGCGTTCTAACCTGTACACAAATAACAACGCGAATGCCGCAGGTTTCATGTCACCCGCACCTGTGGCACTACACAACGTTAGGGTGTTAGTACCAACTCTTCTTTTAAATTTTTGAACACTTTTCACTATTGACGTTTTCATGAAAGTTCTCGAATTTTTTTGACGTGACGTCTAATAAATCGATGAAAGCCGGCTGCACGCACGAAAAAGTTTCCCGTAACGCACATTGTCCCGTTACGTAGTGTCCCGTTACACTCATTGTACGCTTGCGCCGCATCTATCTCTTTTCCACTCGATTGGAACAACCATCGATTTGACTTTTTCGAGGCACATTAAACTTAAACACTCCCATTCGTTTCCTACTTTTCCTATCATCGTCCTATCCTTAACAGAATAACACAGATTGGAAGAAGTTAAATAGCAAACATGTATAAAAGTTATAGTTAAAATAATCTCTTCGTTAAAGTAATAAACATATTTGAATTAATGAGTGCAAATAAAAGTAAATTTATCAATTAAATTGTAGATTTCATTTCACTCCTCCTTTGTATCCACACAAAATTGTGATAATTCAATAAAATTGATTTAATTTTATTCATAAAAGTATGCAATGATTTCATCAATGTTTTGTTATGACGTTGTCACGTTAAACTATCGTCCGTAAACCGACTTTGCAGACAACCAATTTTTTTAACAGTCACGCGAGGCTGCATGGTTCAGATCACTTGCCTCCACCAAGGCCCAGGATAAATCGTGGGGTTTTTTCCGCAAGCGGGAAATGTGGTGAATGTTGCCTTGAGAGGTGGGGTTTTTCTCCGGATACTACAGTAGTTCCGCACTGGGGACTGCTCGCCGTGCCTCGCACCGCTGACTGAGAGTGGTCGCGTGGTCACTTGGCCGGAGGGGGAGGGAAGCAGGGGTGGGGAAGCCTTATTTTCACAGACGAGAGAGCCAAAACCCGAAGTTCCCCGAAGGTCATGCTTTTTTTCCGTATCTTTAATGTAGCTATCCTAACCCAAATCAACCGTCCACAATGTTTTAAAGTATTTATAATGTAGCTAACCTAACCTAATTGACCATTTGCATTCTTTTATCAACACCACCATATTTATTTACAATGAACGAAAAAAAACCGAAGATGCACAATCGGTAGATACCTGCAAATTTCGCGGGTTCAATGACCTCCAGGATAGACTCTACTACACTCTACACGCTCGGGCAAATGCTACCTGTTCATCGGGTGCTGACTTGTGAGTCGTCTCGACTGAATGGCCTGTGATTCGACACTTCTATGAGTGAGGGTCTCTAATTGAACCTCAGTCCTCCAGATTAACAGTGGACCATAGTGGTATAGAAGCAGCGCTAAGGTATAATTAGAGACTGGAAAAATTAGCGAGTCAATGACCTTCAGGATAGACTTGACTATCCTCTGCCTACTTGGGCAAACTGCGCCTGTTCATTGGGTGCGGAATTTTGAGGCGTCTCAAGTGGGTAACTTGTGATTGGATACTTCTTTGACTGATGGTCTCTAATTGGCCAAGAGTCCTACGTATTAACAGTGAACCAATAGCAGAAGCAGCACAACGGTATAATTATTTGAATTTTAGCATATCACAAAATGAACCCGCGAATTTTTCCCGTCTCTAGGTATAATTAATTGAGTTGTAGCATATCACGAAATGAATCCGCGAGTTTTGGCAGGTCTCTGACAATCGGGCGCTTGGCTGTCTCGTCTGTGTAAAGAAGGCTTCCCGAGCAGGGGGCGGCGGGCTTGTTCGCCGGCGAAGCGGCGGGTGTATGCGTGTGTGTGTCGGTCGACGCGGGAGGAAACGGGCCGACGCCACGCGACCCCGCCCTGCAGGGCACGGACGAGGGGGGTTGTCGGGTCGATGCAGTCAGGACGAGCCGCTGACACGTCCCGCGGCGGGAGAGCGAGCCGTGTATGTGGTCCGGGCGAGTCTTCCAGTGCCCGTCGAGTCCATTTCGGGGAAGAAATTTTTTCCGCATTTAACTCGGCCAATGAGAAGAAAACAATGAGCACCTTAGTATAAAAATTTGGGATTCACCTTAAATTAAATACGCCATACAAAGAATATATTTATTTTATATATTAGGATAAGAAGAAGAAATAACAATTTGACTCCTTTGGTATAGTCATGTTCAGTGGTTCTATTTGTTGCGCAGAACTTTGAGAGCAGCCTTGATCTGATGGACCTCTAAGTGCAGTGGGAAGTCTTGCTTTAGTGGAGTCTGCTTCTCGCGAGTTGGGCCCTGATTGGCAAAACGTGTTCCGTCACGTGACTTCTCAGTTAGGCTCTGTACAGCTAAGAAATAAACGAGGAGATTAAGTTTTGAACTAAATATCTGCAACCTAGTCCATAACACGAAAAGTCTCTGATATTGGTACTCATAAAAAAAACACTGAAGTGTATTTGATTATCAGTAGAATAGCTGAGTCTAGCGAGCAGGGAAAACAGTCCACGAAGTTAGTGTGTAGAGTGACGCATTTTCCGCGAACAAATCGGAACGCCTATCAGACTGCAACATGGTTAGGGACTGGAAAAATTCGCGGTTTCAATGACCACTAGGATAGACTCCACGATTCTCTATGTACTCGGGCAACTATCACCTGGTCATTGGCTACCGACTCGGGACACATGTTTACTGCGATTCTTATGATTCGATACTTCTTTCGTTGAGTGTTTGCCATTGGCTCAGAGTCCTTCAGGTAAATTGCGGTCCAATCACTGACGCAGCATTAAGCTAAACGAGTTTGGATTTCAGCCTGTCTCGAAAGGAATCCGCGAATTTTTCCGGTCTCTAAACATGGTACACCAACATCAGCGGTTACTTCCTTGTGATTGGCGGCAGTCTGCGAGAGACGTCGTTTTGCCTTGTCTGACCCGAGCCACCCAGGACGCGTTTGCTTCCGCACTGAATTACTGTGGTTGGTTGTTGTCAACAATCGACACGCACGTGAAAAGAACCCCACCCAATCACGAAACATAGATGATGCTACAGTGTTTTGACTTTTTAGCTAGTCTCGGAATATATTTCGCGAAATCTGCAAGACCCTGGTGATGTGCGGCGTCTAAACCTCGGTGACGAGTCAACAGTTTTGCACTTACAATACGAAACTCGGATACGAAATTTGCGTGATAGATATACGACAATTGTGTTTTCGACTACATTTGTGGACGCGAAACACACTTAGTTTCCGCACCCATCGCTAGAATATTTGCTGCCGGAGCAGCTACGTAACCGGTCGAATCATTTGGTTAGCAGACCTATAAAACTATATGATACAAGCGAAAAAAAGTGTTGAAAAAAAATACTAAACCACATCTTTTGACCTGATATTAGACAAAATAATTTTATTTAAATACTGCCCATGTGGTTAAAAATTCATTAAATAGTTAATAATTCATGGTTAGAGACCGGAAAAATTCGCGAATTCATTTCGCGATAGGCTAAAATATAAATAGTTATACCTCAATGCTGCCTCTGCTATTGGCTCACAACTCACCTGGATGACTCTGGGCCAATGAGAAACACTAAAAAAAAGCTGTATCGAATCACAGGCTGCTACGTTGGGACGTCTCACAAGACAGCAGCTAATGAGTGAGTGACATTTGACCGAGTGTACGTAGAACTATGGAGTTCATCCTACAGGTCATTGAACCCGCGAATTTTTCCGGTCCCTATTCATGGTTAATGGTTTCATTTTGGCATTGTGAACTTTAGTTCGCGCCATCCACCACAGATGGCAGCACCGCGGTTGTTGCACATTTCCGTTCCTCGACTTCCGTCGGATTCACGAAACTACTCCCACCTAATGCCGTATACCGGGAGCTAAGATGTAACACATCGATAGTTGGGAACTCAGAACATGGCTGCGATAGTGACGTTCTCAGCGACGCCATGACTCTCCAGCATTATTGGTAGAGACCTGCAAAATTCGCGCATTCATTTCACGATAGGCTAGAATCCAAAACGTTTGCATTTTTGCTGCTTCGGTGATTGGGCCACAGTATATCTGAAGGACTTTGGGCCAATGAGAAAATGTAAACAAGAGAAGTAGCGAATCACAAGCATCCCAGTTAACAGGTGCTACGAGTCCGTAACCAATGAGCAGATGCAATTCGCCCGAGTGTGTAGAGAATCAAGGAGTCCATCCTATAGGTCATTGAAATCGCGAATTTTTCCGGTCTCTAATTATTTGACGCAACATGTTGGAAGGTGTTGGAAGCGAAAGTTTGACATTTGACAGTATGACAAGGCCTTTGGGAGCCGAAGCCAAACCAGGTCTGCTCCGTGAGGGTGTGTATGCTAGCCCCGTAAGGGGTTGGCGTGTAATATATCACTACGGAATGGATTTATGCAATTACGTGTCCCTGGAAACATCTCTGCGTTCACGATGCTGAGGTAGCTATTTATTTTTATCTATACGTCACTTAAAAAATTACAATAATTGCTTTGCATTGATAGTCAGAAATTACACATTTGCTCATTAAAAAAATTGCGTATGTATTAAAATCCTCACATTTTTAATACATACTTATTGGCACGTGAAGACAATTCCTACAAATGTTTGAATTTATAAGCATTAAAATAATTTATGTCGTTATACCTAGTGTTATATATGATAAACAATGTAAGATTTTTGTCAAATGTTAAATGAATGTTCATAATTAAAATTAAATTTCTCTCATTCTACAGCTGCGCAAAACATACAACTTTACTTCTATAGTTTTATTTTATAAAGATCTAAAATAAGAAAAAAAATCAACATAATGGGTTGAGCTTCAATTGATAATTCCCCATTCTAGTGTATACCCGTTTATTAAATTGGTTCAATAATAAAACGTAAGTTGATAATTTACAAACAACATATTTTATCTCTTCAATAATTGTCATTGAACGGTTTTTGAGAACCACAAAGACCTGTTTATATATCAGTTGTAGCATTAATTAAGAGCATGAAATCGTGTTTTACAAATGATATAAAACTAATAAATTTTACCATGAAGGCTACATACAAACGTTTAATTCGAAACTGTATACCACATGATTCCATGTTCTTGGTTTGTGCTAGGTTAAAAATATAAATAGACCTTTGAGGTTTGCAAAACCTTTATATTTGCCTTCGATAAAGCAGAGATCACACATTTGAATATTTTCAAAGATTATAATGTAGAGAATATTAACAGTATTATTTCATTTGCATTCATTCATAATAAAAAAATTAATTTTAAAACGCCAATGGCTTCACACGGGGATACTATTTGTAACAGCTAGTCACTATGAGTTTTGACATTCCATTAAAACACATTGCATAAATAATTTTAAGAATGCGTACAATTCTGTAGTTTTATTACTGGCTTGAGCTTAAATATCTCCTCAACCAACACATTTCTGTAACACATGAAAACGGGAACAACAGGCTAACAAATAAAAATAGAATACATGCAACAACACAAAAATTTACTGACGGTAATTGAACCATTACAACTTGCCTTTTAAGGAACCACAATCCAAAATAATTTCTGAAAATTAGGTCCTGCAGATGGCGTCCTTGACTACGTACACATTGTTCCAATCTGTTGTTCAGGTTCCCCAATGATCGCCGAAACATCTCAGCTGGAAAGCCACAAATTTCTTCTTCAATTATTTGTTTCAATTCATCCAGAGTCCTTGGCCAAGTCGTGTGGACCCGACTCTTGTTGAGTTATCATTACAGGGAAAAACCACAAACAGTTAAATCCGGTGATCTTGTAAGGAGGGGGGGGGGGGGGAAGGTGGCAAGGAATGTCACCGAATCTTGAGATGACACGATTACCAAACAATTCTCGCACAGCTGCAATTGATTGCCTTGCAGTGTACGATGTCACACCATCCTGCTGAAACCAGGGTCCCGTTTTTCTGTCACCTTATGTATATACTTGTACGAAGCCGAATTTTGGGAGGAAAAATCGACATAAAAATTTTGACGGCCTAAAAACTTTTGAAACAAAGATAACGTCTATTTATTTCCCATTATTCTTCCTTCTGTCTTAGCTGGAATTTTTTTTTTTCCAAGGGCAAGGCGCATCTCAGTTCATCTCAAATGTTTCTTTTTTTTCTCCCCCGTATTTTTCCTGTCAGTCGTCTCTTTTCTCGAATTCCTTTTGTGCGCGGTCAACTTTTGCTTACTTTTTCTTCTACCGCATCACACAGAGACACTCAACCCTCAGATAACTTTTGTGGTGAAATAGCAGGGCCCTTGTGTACTCTGCGGTTTCGTCAGAACATCGCCGGTTAAGCTCGACTGTAATTTTTTATTTGTAAATGGAACAGAAATATTCATGTTAAAAATAATAACCTATTAATATACTGGTTCACTTAATATATTTCCATCTTTGTTTAGAGCCTTCCTCAATACCGAAATATAATTTTAGGTTCAAATTATTAATTTTATTAAATATGATTTACAATCATAAAACATGCTAAATTCGTAATCTACCGGCCTTCATTAAGACGCTGATACCACATTGGTCACCATTTTGAAAATCTGTAATTATCAAATTATATATTTGGAAAAAATTCCAAAGTCGTCAAAAAAATCACATATTATTGTAATGATAAATTAGATCGATTTTAGTCCTTGGTTCGATCCTTCTCAATGTGAAAAATTAATGTAGGCTCTAAAATATGTATTTAATTAACCATCCTCACTTCGAAAAATTATTCTATAGAAGACAAGTGTTCAGTTAAATAAATGTGTTTCACTATACCCACCAGAGAAGTCTTTTTCGATACTTCATATACCTTTAAAATTTGACATTTACAAAGTCAAGCATATAGGCCAAGTGAATCCGAATCACTAGTACTTCTATTTATATATCTGTAATACCTTTCAACCAAATAATTTACAATGTCAGTGTATAGATATGATAATAGTTATATTTTTTCAAACAATCCATAGCCATTTCAAGCAAACAAGGCAAGAGTGTCAGAACTGCCAGACCTACAGTATGGATATAACTTACTACGAGCATAAAGGCCAATTAATAGAGACGGGAAAAATTCGCGGATTCATTTCGTGATAGGCTGAAATTCAAACATGTGTACAATTCTGCTGGTTCTGCTATTGGCTCGCAGTTTTACTGGAGCTCTCTGGACCAATGAGAGACTATCGACTAATGAAGCGTCGAATCACAAGCTACCCAGTGGAGACGCCTCACAATTTAGTACCCAATGAACACGCGTGTTTACTTGAGAAATTCAGAGGATAATGGAGGCTATCCTAGAGGTCATTGAATCCGCGAATTATTCCGGTCCCTACCAATTAACTAAGAATGTTTTACGCTTATCTACTATAGGACCAAGGATCCCTGAAAAAATGCTTTATGCTTATTACAAGACCAAGAGGTTTTCAACGATTAAATATGCAATCCTGACTGCAGACGCGACTAAGTACATTTCTAATGGAAAATTGTCTGTATATTTTAAAGTTTTCTGCTTTTTTTGCATTTTTATGTTGGCTAAAATATGGGCCGCACACAACGTACAAGCTCCTCTGAAAGTGTGCTTTGGACAGTAATTCCCCCAAGTGTTCTGCCCGAGTTTCTGGCGGCAGGTATGGACGTGAGGGCAGGTATGTGCAGCGGGCGGGAAGACGCAGTCGATGGTCTGTTTCGCGTCGGGCGTGGAGCCGCGCAGACGGCTTCCTGAAGCGCGCCCTCCCCCCCTCTTCCTAGACAACATCGGAGGAAAGAGGGCCCCGCCCCCATGTTTACTACTACCGACTCCCCTTACCTTTTTGCCGTCACGATTTACGGCCTGCAGTAAACCTCCACCCCCCCCCCCCTTGTTTTGCTCTGGCGGAGGCGCTCTCGCAAGTACCTCTCGTATCTCATAACGCCGCCAGGAAAGAAAGCTGTTCCCTGTTTGGACCTGCATCACGTGTGGCTGTGTGTAGCTTGGAGTTGTCTTGGTCTATTCCTGGATTAAAACCTGCAAACTTACGTCCGTACTTTCCGCCAAGGAAAAAGAAAAAATATCACATTAAAAAACGTTCTTCGAATGATACTTGCAAATAGAAAATGGATCTAAAAAAAAGAAACAATGGACATACGCAATCGTTGTGTTTTTCACTGTATTTCACAGTGAAACCACAAATATGGACAATTAAGATAAATACACAAACAAACGCACCAAAAAAAACAAACCAAAATCAGCTGATGTCAAATGTTAAACGCGTCGACAGCAAAGAGAATTCCGTGGAAGAATTAAGTTAAGAAAAAAAAATACTGCACACGCGAAAACAGCGCGCTGACTATGAAGAAACAGTTGCAACAAGAACAGAAAATACAGACAAACAACCACCTTGGACAACACTGTGACTGTTAGCCCACTGTGTTCCTCTGTGCTGTGACATTACTTCCCGACTAATGTCTCTTTCCATGGAATTCTCTGTGCTGTTCACACATTCAACATTTGACATCGGCTGATATTGATATTTAATGTTTAATTATTCGTCTTTCTTCTCCATTATCTATGCCATACAGTGAAAACCAGCAATATCTTAGCCTACATTAAAATGTTTTAAAATCAATAATTTTTTTTAACAAGGGCAGACATTGGTTGTAAAGTTTTGTGTAACTGCAAAACAGTTGTAAAAAATCTGATCGTGTCTTTCAGTACTCAACATCTAAATTTCGTTAACGAGAAAATTCATATATTCTCAATTCGCAAATATACGGAACCTGGACATGAAATTTCACTTAGGATTCTTCAAAATAATGCCGAGCATCATAAACGTACACATAGTGTGTTTACAACTGCATTTCTGTACATTTCTGGACGCTTATCACAAATAGTTTCCGCACCCGCCGCTAGAAATCGCTGACAGAGCAACTACGTCAACAATTGAATGATTTCATTAGCGGATCCAAATTATAAACTACACAATGAAACGGTTCCTATAAAAGCGATAAAGCATTGAAAAACTAAACCCAAGTTTGGGGCTGATTTTCGACAAGGAATTTCATTGAAATAAAGCCCAACTTGTTGAATTTAATAAATATATTATATTATATTATATTATACAATTCCCTTTGGCTTTGTAATTTTTGGTTTGCATCATTCGCCACAGATAGCAGCACCGTTTTTAATTCCAGAAGGGAGGGGCACGGAACTCTTGACTACGGCCCTTTGGTGTGGCCGACGTAAGGCCACGCTATTCGGGGTGACCCCCTGATTAACATTACAAATATTGCAAACACCCACTCTCGCATTTCTCACCTGCATGCTCACTTCTTACCTGCGTGCTGACTTCTTACCTGCGTGCTCACTTCTTACCTGCGTGCTCACTTCTTACCTGCGTGCTCACTTCTTACTTGCGTGCTAACTTCTTACCTGCGAGCTCACTTCTTACTTGCGTCCTCACTTCTTACCTGCGTGCTCACTTCTTACCTGCGAGCTCACTTCTTACTTGAGTGCTAACTTCTTACCTGCGTGCTCACTTCTTACCTGCGAGCTCACTTCTTACTGCGTGCTCACTTCTTACTTCGTGCTCACTTCTTACCTGCGTGCTCGCTTCTTTCCCGCGAGCTCACTTCTTACCTGCGTGCTCACTTCTTACCTGCGAGCTCACTTCTTTCCTGCGAGCTCACTTCTTACTGCGAGCTCACTTCTTACTGCGTGCTCACTTCTTACCTGCGTGCTAACTTCTTACCTGCGAGCTCACTTCTTACCTGCGAGCTCACTTCGTACCTGCGTCCTTACTTTTTACCCGCGAGCTCACTTCTTACCTGCGTGCTCACTTCTTACCTGCGTGCTCACTTCCAAACCTGCGTGCTCACTTCTTACCTGCGTGCTCACTTCCAAACCTGCGTGCTCACTTCTTACCTGCGTGCTCACTTCTTACCTGCGAACTCACTTCTTACCTGCGAGCTCATTTCTTACCTGCGAGCTCACTTCTTACTTGCGTCCTCACTTCTTACCTGCGTGCTCACTTCTTACCTGCGAGCTCACTTCTTACTTAAGTGCTAACTTCTTACCTGCGAGCTCACTTCTTACTTGCGTGCTAACTTCTTACCTGCGTGCTCACTTCTTACCTGCGTGCTCACTTCTTACCTGCGTGCTCACTTCTTACCTGCGTGCTCACTTCCAAACCTGCGTGCTCACTTCTTACCTGCGTGCTCACTTCTTACCTGCGAGCTCACTTATTACATGCGTGCTAACTTCTTACCTGCGTGCTCACTTCTTACCTGCGTGCTCACTTCTTACCTGCGAGCTCACTTCTTACTTGCGTGCTCACTTCTTACCTGCGAGCTCACTTCTTACTTGAGTGCTAACTTCTTACCTGCGAGCTCACTTCTTACTTGAGTGCTAACTTCTTACCTGCGTGCTCACTTCTTACTTGCGTGCTGACTTCTTACCTGCGTGTTTACTTCTTACCTGCGTTCTCACTTCATACTTGCGTGCTAACTTCTTACCTGTGAGCTCACTTCTTACTTGCGTCCTCACTTCTTACCTGCGAGCTCATCTCTTACCTGCGTGCTCACTTCTTACCTGAGTGCTCACTTCTTACCTGCGTGCTCACTTCTTACTTGCGTGCTAACTTCTTACCTGCGAGCTCACTTCTTACCTCCGAGCTCACTTCTTACCTGCATGCTCACTTCTTTCCCGCGAGCTCACTTCTTACCTGCGTGCTCACTTCTTACCTGCGAGCTTACTTCTTTCCTGCGAGCTTACTTCTTACTGCGAGCTTACTTCTTACTGCGAGCTCACTTTTTACCTGCGTGCTCACTTCTTACCTGCGTGCTCACTTCTTACCTGCGAGCTCACTTCTTACCTGCGAGCTCACTCCTTACCTGCGTCCTTACTTTTTACCCGCGAGCTCACTTCTTACCTGCGTGCTCACTTCTTACCTGCGTGCTCACTTCCAAACCTGCGTGCTCACTTCTTACCTGCGTGCTTACTTCTTACCTGCAAGATCACTTATTACATGCGTGCTAACTTCTTACCTGCGTGCTCACTTCTTACCTGCGAGCTCACTTCTTACCTGCGTGCTCACTTCTTACCTGCGAGCTCACTTCTTACCTGCGAGCTTACTTCTTACTGCGAGCTTACTTCTTACTGCGAGCTCACTTTTTACCTGCGTGCTCACTTTTTACGTGCGTGCTCACTTCTTACCTGCGAGCTCACTTCTTACCTGCGAGCACACTCCTTACCTGCGTCCTTACTTTTTACCCGCGAGCTCACTTCTTACCTGCGTGCTCACTTCTTACCTGCGTGCTCACTTCCAAAACTGCGTGCTCACTTCTTACCTGCGTGCTTACTTCTTACTTGCAAGATCACTTATTACATGCGTGCTAACTTCTTACCTGCGTGCTCACTTCTTACCTGCGAGCTCACTTCTTACCTGCGTGCTCACTTCTTACCTGCGTGCTCACTTCTTACCTGCGAGCTCACTTCTTACTTGAGTGCTAACTTCTTACCTGCGAGCTCACTTCTTACTTGAGTGCTAACTTCTTACCTGCGAGCTCACTTCTTACTTGCGTGCTGACTTCTTACCTGCGTGCTCACTTCTTACCTGCGTGCTCACTTCTTACTTGCGTGCTAACTTCTTACCTGCGAGCTCACTTCTTACTTGCGTCCTCACTTCTTACCTGCGTGCTCACTTCTTACCTGCGAGCTCACTTCTTACTGCGTGCTCATTTCTTACTGCGTGCTCACTTCTTACCCGCGTGCTCACTTCTTTCCCGCGAGCTCACTTCTTACTGCGAGCTCACTTCTTACTGCGTGCTCACTTCTTACCTGCGAGCTCACTTCTTACCTGCGAGCTCATTTCTTACCTGCGAGCTCACTTCTTACTGCGTGCTCACTTCTTACTGCGTGTTCACTTCTTACCTGCGTGCTCACTTCTTACATGCGTGCTCACTTTTTACCTGCGTGCTCAATTCTTACCTGCGAGCTCACTTCTTACCTGCGAGCTCACTTCTTACCTGTGTCCTTATTTTTTACCCGCGAGCTCATTTCTTACCTGCGTGCTCACTTCTTACCTGCGTGCTCACTTCCAAACCTGCGTGCTCACTTCTTACCTGCGTGCTCACTTCTTACCTGCGAGCTCACTTATTACATGCGTGCTAACTTCTTACCTGCGTGCTCACTTCTTACCTGCGAGCTCATTTCTTACCTGCGAGCTCACTTCTTACTGCGTGCTCACTTCTTACTGCGTGTTCACTTCTTACCTGCGTGCTCACTTCTTACTGCGTGTTCACTTCTTACCTGCGTGCTCACTTCTTACCTGCGTGCTCACTTTTTACCTGCGTGCTCAATTCTTACCTGCGAGCTCACTTCTTACCTGCGAACTCACTTCTTACCCGCGTCCTCACTTTTTACCCGCGAACTCACTTCTTACCTGCGTGCTCACTTCTTACCTGCGTGCTCAGTTCTTCCACAATTGTTGCCCCGCTCCTGCTCTCAGCTGCTTGACTTTGACTTCAGACGCATTGTTGGCAGCACTGACAATTCTGAGTCCTTTAGATGCGCTTGTGTTTTGTTGGATAATTCCTAACTCCGTGCAGAACGGGAATTGCACTGTAAAAAAATGTTTTTTTTTACTGGTAATAAATAACATTTCATGAGAATTTTCCTACGGTTTTAATTTTTTTTCCTGAACAAAACTAGGATTCTACGGATGCACGAGAAACATATTTGACCATTGTAATTACTCATTATGCGCACACATTGAAACTGCGAATTTCCGAAATATTTCTGACGGAGAAGCTGCAAATATTCAGGATGCGACCTGCTGTGCGGCGTAACTGGGCGAAGCGCGCGCGCTATGCAGTCCCACATTCTCCCTTCCCGCTTTCGAGGGAATTCGAAACGAAAGGGAATGTTTCCCCACCCGTCGATTTTACTCTCTCGAAGCAATAAACAGGTGAGACTTCCAGGAGGTGGCGGGGGGGGGGGGGGGAGAGGGAAAGGGGAAAGGGGAAAGGGTGAGGGGACGTTTTCTTTTCCTTTCTGCCGGAGTCACTATTCCGGTAATTGAGGCTCGTTCACCGGGCGTGCGCCCGGAAAAGGTCCCGGAAGATATCTAGCTCAGGTTCGAAAGGGTGAAACGGGCTTTGGAGGAATTGTGTACGGCGGAGGGGAAGATAGGGGTGGCAATTATTGGTTCAAACGAGTTGCGCCAGCCTAGCTACCCCTGTGGGAATTTTTCTTTTCTGCTCGTTAACATTTTTTTTATTGATTAAACGTGTACACAGAAGGATGGGTGGAAAAAACAAACGACGTCATTTGTATTCTAAGTGGCGATACTATGTGCAATAATTTTTGAAATTTGCGCGTCTCACGAATTCTTCTGGTCACGTTAGTGCATTTCACTTTCGTTCCCAGCATTTGAAACTGCTGACGTTCATAGTTATTGCTATTGGTGTAGCTGCGCAGCTGTCGTATACGGACGATGGCTGAATTATTGTTTCTGAATGTTGTTTTGGTAGTAAAGTTTAAGAAATCTACGAGATAGACAATTTTTTTTGTAAATTTTAATATTATTCTAATTTCCATGGTCGACACGCTGTAGTTTGTTATGCTTATTTTATTATTTACGTAAGTGGGAATCATTTAAAAAATTTAAGTAATCAACAATTTAATTTTATTTTACCGGTTACGCACATGAGTGAGCATTTTTATTTTAGGAGTATACTTTCGAGCAGTATAGCGGTATGAACATATATCTTTCTTTGAATCCACCCTAATACCACAAGCTACGTAAACAGCAGCTTAAGGCGCTTGCTAACCGAAAACTAAGACCCAGCCTCCCCTGCAATGTAGGATTTTTTATACCTGTTCCAGAATTTTTGATGAAATATTTTTAAGTATGAGAGTAAAGAATTTTAGTTGTGTGCATGACGGCGAAGCAACTACCCCTGTTAAGAGTTTTAAATATGAGCACATGCTTGGATTGCCTCATCAGTAGTAGGTCATATCTTGTGGCGTGTATTTGCCAATAAAATTTGCAAGATACACGCGATGTTTCTCTTCCGAAACCGTTAAATGTAATACGCCGCTAAATACAAGAATTAACAACGACTTCTAAATTTTTGTCAGTTTTTATGGGTATAATTCAGGCAACGATCGAGTTAAACTAAATGTATTTACTTGTGAATATTGTTTCACATTGACGTGAATGTTCGAATAAAGATATAGAGCAAAATTTGGCAATGGAAATGTTATCTCCTGCAGCGACTCGAACAGAGTTGCCAAGGGAGATAGAGTGGGTATTTATCTTGCGAAGAAACTTAAACTGTTTTGTGTACAAGACGCTTTTATTGATTATAATATAGCACACGACAAACATGCAAACTTGGTACTGATACGTCGCCGTTTGCTTCAATAGCCGAAACAGGTTAACTGCAAATGGCTGACGATCTCTGTGAACACAAATTACACACTTTTACTTTGATGCAACGAGTACTAAGGCAGAACAAATAATAAGTCTGGCATTTAGAGATTATGTTAGCTATGGCAACAAACAATGTAATTTTGTATTCTATTTTCTTTGAATTAATTTACTTATCCTTCCAAAATTGCAAACTAGACTTAACTTTACTCAATTACACACAATCTTTATCTGACACACAATTCAAAACATACACTTGACTTTAACTTAGACCAACGCCGCAAGTTTGGGTCCGCCCTCCATTTATATAATAAACTTTAAAGTCAGATCCCTAGTGGCGCTTTCGCCTACACACTATTGAGGTGCGGCCAACTCGTAGTCTTTATATTTCCGGTTATCCGGCGTCTCAGTTCTGTCTCTATCAAGTTACTACTCTATGTACAAAGTAAATTCCGGGTAAGTTCGCCAACGCTGCCTATAAACCCCTCTTCGCCGTATGCGGACGATGTAGATGTCGACTTCCACTCTCGTTGCGCCGACTCGCTCCTTCGCCACTCGCTGAGCGAGTGTCCCTAATCAAAAGTCTGCCCCCTTCACTTTTTTCCTTCAGGCGGTATTCGCCCACCCCTGAGGACTTCAAATTTGATTAGCAGCTTTTCTCAAAATTACTCGCCGAGCGAGTTCCTACTCGCTCCTGGCGAGTATTGGTGGCGAGTCGTGGCGTCTGAGGTTAAGTCCGTTTCTTTGTAATATGTCGTCTGCGGCTAAGTCCCGATCCAGTGTGAAAAGTTAAAGTTCCACTTACGGCTTTGTTGGAATTCGGCTAAGTCCCACCTTGAGTGCGGATGGAGGTGATATGCAGGGTGACTGTCTCTCGTGGCGGAGCAGCGATGTGGTAAGCCGAAGCCTCTGGCTGGCAGCCAGGCACCTTCTGCCTGCTGCTGCCGCCAATCCATCATATTGCCATCCGGGGCAGTTAGTGTGTGCGAGACCAGAAACCGAAGTTTCTATAACTCGCTTAGTGCATTGTAAATCAGGTGCACCCCACACTTTTGTAAAATCACTTGGATCAACGGGCGGGGCGAGTGTCTTGTTGGATAAGTTTGGCACACGGGCCTGTGTGTGCGCTGGTAGGTTGTGTAATGCTATATAAATTACGTGTACCTAATTCGGCGGGGGAGAGAAGCTCCCCACCAGCTAGATCGGCTAGCTGGCGTGATGTAGTGTCACTGCTTGCTGCTTGCTAACAAACCCGTATTTATACCCGGCGAACCCAGAGTGACATCATCAAGTGCCAATCAGCACAGACTTGAAGTGACATCATCGAGAGCCAATCAGCGCTCACTGCGTTGTTGCTAAGGGCTCGGCTGCCTGTGAGCCTCGGGTTTCCTGGAATCTAGGGGTTATGCAACCTCTTAGACTCCCGTGTATTGCAGTTGTCCTGCCTTTTGGGGAATTCTCGTTAGGTAGGAATTTCCTACCATAACAGCAATGACAAATTAAGTTTTTTTTTGCAGGTGTGTGACACTTGTTTGCAGATTTTTTTTCTTTTGACGAAACGCTAAAATGAAACGAAAATAATGAGTTCAAAAACATAATTTAATGAAGAGATTAAGTTACGTCACCGTGGCTGTGTTTAAATAAATTATTAAATAATGAATCTCGACTCGTTAAAACTTTCGGGATGTATTATTGATGCTGTTTCGTCAAGCAAATGTGTTATGAGTTTGTAGGCAGCGCAGATGTTACGCAAAATATTATGTGAGAGAGTCTTTCAGTACCTACTTGCCAAGATGTGTAACACCTAACCTCAGTAATGAATAAACATTTTTTCTCATGATGTAAATACACTTATAATACGAAACTCAAACACAAAATTTAACATATATATTTTTTTTTAATAATTCAGAGCGAGTTAATTATACGAAAATTGTGTCTTCAACTGCATTTATAAACGTGAATCACACTTAGTCTCCGCACCCGTTTCTCTGACCGAGCAGCTACGTTTACTATTGAATCATTTGATTAGCAGATATAAATTTTAAACTATATAATAAAACGGCTCCGATAAAAGCAAAAAATAAAGGTCTTGAAAAAATACTCTACCCTGGCTTTGGACAATATTTTCGACACGGAATTTTATAAACATACTGCCTATCTGTTTAAAATTTATCAAACAGATAATGCTATAAAGTGTACCTTTGTCTTTGTGAACATTGGTTAATGTCATCCGCCACAGATGGCAGCACCGTGGTTGTTTCACATTTTTCCGTTCCTTTCGCATTCACTAAATTACTGCCACCAAATGCCGTACACCGAGAGAGCTAAGATGTTACAAAAAAAAAATTGGTTGTCTGTAAAGTTGGTTTACGGACGATAGTTTAACGCGACAACGTCATAACAAAACATTGATGAAATGATTGCATACTTTTATGAATAAAATTGAATCATTTTCATCGAATTATCACTATTTTGTATGGATACAAAGAATGAGTGTAATGAAATCTACAATTTAATTGATACATTTACTTTTATTTGCACTCATTAATTCAAATATGTTTATTACTTTAAAGAAGAGATTATTTTAACTATAACTTTTATACATGTTTGCTATTAAACTTCTTCCAATCTGTGTTATTCTGTTAAGGATAGGACGATTATAGGAATAGTAGGAAACGAATGGGAGTGTTTCAAGTTTAATGTGCCTCGAAAAAGTCAAATCGATGGTTGTTGCAATCGAGTGTAAGAGAGAAAGATGCGGCGCAAGCGTACAATGAGCGTAATGGGACACAGCGTAACCGGATAATGTGCGTAACGGGACACTTTTTCGTGCGTGCAGCCGGCGTTCATCGATTTATTAGACGTTGTCACGTCAAAAATATATTTTTTTTGTGCGAAACACAACCCGCGCTCTACTTCAATATTCACTTCGCGGAAAATTGAACAATATACGAATGTTTTTTTGTAGGTAACATAACATCCAATATTATAGTGAGCTTCGAACCAATTAGGCACCGACTTGGAGTTTTGGACTAGGAGTTTTGGAGTTTGGAGTTTTTAAAAGTCTTGGAGATTTGGAGTTTTTAAAAGAGAACCCCGTGGATCACGCGTGGAAAGGATGAGCGATTGAGTAAATGGTTGGGTTGCGGAGTTGGTCCCCACGAGAAGAAATTCTGTGTGATGAACCCTGGAGAACGAGGAGGCCCGAGCCGGGGCGACTTAAATACTGCCCCTTGGATGGGCAGCCCTTCAGGATTTTTCTGGCAATGGTTTGTTTGTACAGCGACTGGAAGGGCAGCCCATCCAATTTCTGAAAACATGTTTCTTTAAGTGTTTAAATAATCCTGAAAACTTGCCCCTTGGAAGGGCAGCCCATCAGGATTTTTCTGACAGTAGTGTTTTTGAAAGGTTGTCTGAATTGTTGCCCCTTGGATGGGCAGCCCTTCAGGATTTTTTTCTGACAGTGGTTAGTTTGTAAAGCGACCTAACCTAAACTGACCACTGTCAGAAAAATCCTGAAGGGCTGCCCTTCCAAGGGGCAACAATTCAGCTCCCCCCCCCCCCCCACCACCACCACCGAGTCCACGGCTGTGATGACGAGCGGTCACTCAAGTGACGTCGGACTGTCGGGCATATGACCCCGCGTCCCGCGTCTTAGGGTGACACGGGAGAACGGTCCAATCGGGACGGAGCGCCGAGGCTGGGACATGGTAGGAAGAGTGTGAGAGAGAGAAGCGGGGTGGTTCAGCAGATTGGATTGGAATATCAGCGCGCGGGCACGTGGCGCCATCCCGGATTCATGGGCGCTCCACGTCAGACCCTCCCCCCCCCCCTCCCCGCGCGCGACGTGGCTTCATTTCCACACCCCGCTCGCTCGCGAGGTATCCGCGAGGACGTGGCTGGACTAGTTTCCACCCGGCGCGACCCCCTTCCCCGACACCACCTCACATCGCTACCACATAGTTGTCACTAGAGACCCGGAAAATTCGCGGGTTCATTTCGTGTTATGCTAAAATTCAAATAATTATACCTTAGTGCTGCTTCTGCCATTGGTTCACTGTTAATCTGGAGGACTGAGGGCCAATTAGAGACCCCCCCACTCATAGAAGTTTCGAGTCACAGGCCACCCAGTCGAGACGACTCACAAGTCAGCAGCCAATGAACAGTTGGCATTTGCCCGAGTGTGTAGAGGATATTGGAGTCTATCCTGGAGGTCATTGAACCCGCGAATTTTCCGGGTCTCTAGTTATCACTAGGGGCAGGCATTTTTCGCTAATAAATCTGACCGACTATAAGACTGCAACAAGGTATATCCGCACCAGCGGTTTCTTCCTTGTGATTGGCGGCCGCGTCTGAGAGAGCAGTCGTTGCCTTATTTGACCGAGTCAATCAGGACGCATTTGCTTCCGCACTGGATTACTGTGATTGGTGTTGTAACAATCGAAATGTGGAACTGAAATAAACTCACCCAGCCACGAAACACAGACGATGCTACATACAGTGTTTTAACTTTCAGCTAGTCGCGGAATCTTTTCGCGAAATATGCATGCCCCTGGTTATCACACCGTTCGGAATATTTTTGATGCAACTTAGATGGCGAATAATAAAAAAAATTGTTTGCAGTCATCTAAAATTTTGATACATTACAAGTTGAATTGTGCGTGAAATATACATTTTATGAAATATTTGATGATGTGCATGTAGTACGTAACTTTCAACACAAATAATTCAGTTGCTCTGTCCTCAAATACTTATTTTTTTGATCTAGTTATAGTAAAACATTTAGTTTAACTCAATTGTCGCCTGAATTATAGCCATAAAAACTGACACAAATTTAGAAGTCGTTTGTTAATTCTTGTATTTAGCGGCGTATTACATTTAACGGTTTTGAAAGAGAAACATCGCGTGTATCTTGCAAATCTCATTGGCAAATACACGCCACAAGATATGATCTATTACTAATGATTAGGGACCGGAAAAATTCGCGGGTTCAGTGCCCTGTATGATGAACTCCATAGTTATACGTACACTCGGTCAAATGTCTCCCGCTCATTGGCTGCTGTCTTGTGAGACGTCCCAACGTAGCAGCCTGTGATTCGATAAGGCTTTGGTTTGGTGTTTCTAATTGGCCCATAGTCATCCAGGTGAGTTGCGAGCCAAAAGCAGAGGCAGCACTGAGGCATAACTATTTGTATTTTAGCCTATCGCGAAATGAATCCGCGAATTTTTCCGGTCTCTACTGATGAGGCAAGCCAAGCATGTGCTCATATTTAAAACTCTTAACTGGGGTAATCGCTTCGCCGTCATGCACATAAACTAAAACTAAAAATTACTCGGCCAGTTTAGTAGCGCCCCCCCCCCCTCCTTCCCAAAAGCGGCGTCCGGGACACAAGCCCCGCCTGCCCCCCTCTTGTTAGGTACGTCCCTCCAACGTCGGTCGAACCGGCAGGTTGTCCGCAGGTCGTCGAAGTCCCGAAACTCAAGGAAAAGTAAGGAAACTGAAGGACTGGTCACGAAGGTCGCGACGCAGCTCCATGCTGGCAATCCCCGTACATTCACCCAGAAGTTCGTCAGGATCCCTCGCAGCCACGAGCAGCAGGCTCTGGAACGAACCAGACAACGCGACAAGACAATCCAAAACCTAAGTAATTTATAGAGACCTGAAAAATTCGCGCATTCACTTCACGATAGGCTAGAATCCAAAACGTTTGCATTTTTGCTGCTTCGATGATTGGGCCACAGTATATCTGAAGGACTTTGGGCCAATGAGAAAATGTAAACAAGAGAAGTAGCGAATCACAAGCATCCCAGTTAACAGGTGCTACGAGTCCGTAACCAATGAGCAGATGCAATTCGCCCGGGTGTATAGAGGATCAAGGAGTCCATCCTATAGGTCATTGAAATCGCGAATTTTTCCGGTCTCTAGTAATTTCAAACTCAGGCTGAAAAAAAAAAAACATCTACTTATCATGGCCATTTCGCGGGTTACGTACTGCTTGAATCTGTTCATGAATGTGTGACTGTTTTTTTAAATTTTTATATGACTTATTATCTTCTTGTCTTTTTAACGTTAATTACTTTCCAGCAAGTATTTGCATATGCTTAAATTTTAGTTATCTGTAAATTAGATTTTTGGTTAATTTTTATAATGGTTACCTCTTATCTTTAAAGATTTAGATACAGCATGATTCTGCTTTCTATCTTATTACCTATTTTATCATCTGTTTATGTTATGCTTACTTTTTGTTAAATTTCCGTTTTGATGTAATAGCATAACATGTAGTTAAGTGTAAGAAGTTAAGGTGTATCTCCTTAAATTCGCCACCATAAAAGGCGATCGTAAATAAATAAAAAAAATAGTAAAATAAAACAGCATCGGTGCTGGAAGTCAATAAAAATTAATTCAGAGCAGTCTTCTGCTAACTCACATTTGGTGTTTTGACCCTCACTTCAGTTTATAGTAACACATTAAATGGACCTCCTAGTTAAATGTGTATCTGTGTCAGTGAGGCGGGGTGATAAGGTCGACGCTCGCTGGTGCTTCTAATGGCGAGCAGTCCTCTCGTCGTGCATAGGGCAACTGTGACACATGAGCGGTAACCACCAAATTACTTGGCCGAGAAATGAATGTAAAGGTGTAGTGCAAGTTCCTTGAGCGCTTTCAAGAATGTGTACCGGATGTTTCATGCCCAAACATTATTCTGAAAACACGCGCCTTTAGCCATTTTTACTATTCTAAAAATTCAGTTCAGAAACTAAATACAGAATCTAATTCGACCTCAGCGTATTCTTAAATGATTTTTGTAAACAGACCCCACACGGTTAGCTTGAAGAGATTTCAAGTAGCGTGGTTTTTTTTTTGAAGTTCTGCACATAGTATGCGCGTCAAGGTAGGACGTCAAGGGCGTCGAAGTTGTAATCGGCCACGGCGATGTGAAGTGAAGGTAGGCGATGGGACCTCCGAGATAACGGCCAGCTCAGAGGTTCTAAAGAGTCTGACTCGTTACAATATATCTGTGCTTGTTGCGTGAAGGGGGTTAAGTCACAAATGGTTAATACATAGTGATATTGAATTATTTAGTTTTAAAATTGATAAGGGAGATTAAGACATTATTTAAAAAATACATTAATGAGTAGAGACCTGCAAAATTCGCGGATTCATTGACCTCTAGGATAGACTCCACAGTCCTTTAAATACTCGCGGAAATGACACCTGTTCATTGGCTACTGACGCGTGAGACGTCTCAACTAGGCTGTCCGTAATTCGGCACTTTATTGGTTTAGTG
Source organism: Bacillus rossius redtenbacheri (assembly GCF_032445375.1). Lineage (NCBI taxonomy): Eukaryota > Metazoa > Arthropoda > Insecta > Phasmatodea > Bacillidae > Bacillus > Bacillus rossius. Next base: position 31,962,270 of record NC_086339.1, on the reverse strand, counting down.
TTTCCCATTGGTTCACAGTTCCCCGGATAAAATGTGGGCAAATCGCAGAAGCGGTACGAAGGTATAGTTGTTTTGATGCTAGCCTATCGCGAAATGAATCCGCGAATTTTTCATGTCTCTATTAATGAGTTCTAAAGCAGTTAATAAAGCTAAAAAAAGTAACTTCAAAAAACCTGATAATTTTCAATCGCGATTTTCTCAAAACTATGATTTTGGACTTAACCACTTTTACGCAACAAGCACAGATTTAGCAGGGGCACGCAATTTTCGCGGAAAAAATATTCCGAGGTAAGCTGTGTGTTAAAACACTGTGTGGCGTAGTCTGTGTTTCGTGATTGGCCTAGAAGTTTCTTTCAGGTTGCGTGTCTACTTGTCAGCGCGCGAACCTCAGCCACGCAGCGCGGGAATAAACGCGTCCTGAATGGCCCGGTCAAATAGGGCAATGGCTTCTCTTGCGGACGGCCACCAATCATAAGGGAAGAAACCGTTGGCGTGGGCATAACGTGTTGCAGTATAACGAGTGTTCAGATACCTGCCTCTAAATAGGAGTCACGCCGGGAGAGTGTTGGAATCGAACCCACGATCTCGCCAAAAGAGCGGGACACCCACGCTGTTAGAAATAGCAGTAAATTAAAGGACTTTTCAGCTCAGAATTTAACTCAAATGAACGAAGAGATTTTCATAATTTTAAATAACTAGAGACCTGCAAAATTCGTGGATTAATTCGGTGATAGGCTAGAATTAAAACACATATACCTTTTAGATAATTTTGCTATTGGCTTACTGTTCATCTGGACGAATCTGAACCAGTCATAAACCCTCAACCAAAGAAGGATCGAATCACAGACAAACCAGCTGATACGACTTACAAGTCGGCAGCCAATGAACTTGCGTTATTTGCCCGAGTGTACAGGGGTATGTGCAGTCTATCCTGAAGAACATCGAAACCGCGAATTTTGCAGGTCTCTACAAAGAACTGAAACTTCGTTGAAACTACGCTGTATTTTGACTTCCCCGTTGTATATTTCGTTCTAAACAAAGGTGAACGCACAAGTGGACAGAATAAGAGTGTTCTTACTATAGACTTTGCAAGTGTTTAAACGTTTTTCCTAATATACCACGAATATTCTTTTAAATTCATGTTCAAAGTAAGTGTCCGAAATTTTTTTTATTTTAGCAGTAAATACATTAAGATCCCTGGACAGTTTGTAACCATCGTTTTTCGTAAATTGAAGGTCAAATTTTTTAACAGTGCAGGATGCCACGACAGTTGTAAGGAACTAATCCAGCATTTGCCTGTGGGGATTATATCTCACTACTTTATGTTCAATGGTGGTTTTAAATATCACATATTTTTAAGACGAGTTGCTTTTACGAACGTTATACAACCTACAGATCATTCCAAAATTAGGAGGAACGTTTAATTACGTTTTTAAGATTGTTAATACTTATTTTGCCAAATTATCAGCGCAACTTTATCATCGATTTTTTTCAAATTAGAGCCTGGCTGTTACGCGCATTATAAGTGATGACTCACACTTAAATAAACCAGCTGAACGATAGAATAAAATATTCAGTAGTTCACGTGAATGACAGAACCAAACAATAAATTACACATGGCGAAGAGAAACCCGCAGTGAGTCTTATGCATGTTTGACTCTCTACTTTACTTTCTTCGCCATCGATCACCCCACTCTTGAGCGACGAACTTTTCGTTACGTTCGTATGAGTCATCGTCTTGACTTACCCCTAAAAATTCCAAAGAAATTTCACCTAAGACCAAATATTAACATTGCACATGTAATGTAGATTTTTCAAGGCAAGTAAAACAACCAACTAAAAAAAAAAATCATTATTATCTTATAATTAATCAAGGGAAAAGTTTTTACTTCGTCCCGAGCTGTAGTCACGCGTGGAAACTTTAAAATCAGATTAACTGTTTACCGGAAAATTTATTGTCGGAATCAGCATGCGAAAGCTTGCACGCTTATAGTGGCGTTGTGGAAAGTTACTTCACTTCCACTGAATCCCTTGGTTAATTGCATGCATTGCATGCCATCTAGTGGCGTGTTAGAAAATAAAATGGATGGCATAGAAACCTTCTTCATGAAAATAGGGAAAATAGGTGCTCCTTTTTTTGCTATTTTACCGCGCTATTTCCAACTTTCTCCGCCATAACAAATGTGTCCGCATAATTTCCAGTAATCTTTACTTTCCTGATCGCTTCTATAATAACTGAAGGAAATGAAAGTAGCAGGTATAATATAGACCATAATATTAAAGAAAATGTGGTTGTAACGAAAAAAAATCTCAGTTTTCTGAAATTGTATCGAGCATCCTGGCGATAAACAAGATTTGAGGCGTTTATTATCATTAATACTCCTATACGCGAGACTGATAATTAACTAGTGCCTCCATTCGAGCTTAAAGAAAATCCGTTGACATTAAGTTTTTCAATACACGCACTTCCGATCACGTTACTTCATTTGTAGATTCATAGATGGTAGTGAGGTTGGTGATTGTATGCGGGGGGGGGGGACGCACCACAACGCCGAAATGCCAAATTGACCACAACGCCGACAGCTAGAAAACTGCTGTGTACCACAACGTCGAAATACACTAACGCCGAAAAATGTCATTGCAGGACTGCCACAAAGGTTAGGTTAGACTATGTTAGGTTAGACTAGGTTATATTAGACTAGGTTAGGTTAGACTAGGTTAGGTTAGACTAGGTTAGGTTAGGTTAGACTAGGTTAGGTTATACTAGGTTAGGTTAGGCTAGTTTAGGCTAGGCTAGGATAGGCTAGGTTAAGTTAGGTTAGGTTATATTACGTTAGGTTAGGTTAGGTTAGGTTAGGTAAGGTTAGGTTTGATTGTGGTATTTCGGCGTTAAGGTACATTTAAGAAACACACACTAATTCATTTACTTGTTAGGTATTTCGGCGTTGTGGTACAAAGCAGTTTTCTAGCTGTCGGCGTTGTGGTAAATGTTGACATTCGGCGTTATGGTATTTCGGCGTTGTGGTAACGACCCGTATGCGGGTACAGAAGGAAAAAAAAAGAGTGCTGAGTTTCCATAGTCGTGCGGGGTGTACGTACGCACGCGAGCTGAGTCCGGAGCGGTAAGAGAGCTGTAAGTTCGCTGATGAAGAGGCTTTGTAATCTCGCGGGTGATCTCCTGCGACGCCGCCCGCCCGCCTCGAGCTCTCGAAGGAACTCCTCCCCGGCTGGCCGTCCAAGTGGCGGGTTGGCTGCTATCAGCGCCGCGGACGGAGCGCCAAGTTACTAGGAAGGAGGCGGACAACATCGTCACAACGCGCCAAGGAGCCGATAGCTGGAGGTGTTGCGTGTCCGGCCGTTCCCTTCCCGCCCTTTTGTTCCCGTCGTCGCCGACGGAGTCCCGAAGAGAGGGACTCCGCGCTCGCGCACGCGGGAAGAGCACTATGGCACACGCCAGCCCGTCCCTGCCTCCTTTCTTCACTCCCGACTCTCCCCGACTTGCTCATACATACAGGGGAATACAGATTTCGCGAAAAGATTCCGAGACTAGCTGAAAGTTAAAACACTGCAGCATCGTCTGTGTTTCGTGATTGGGTGGGGTTTATTTCAGGCGCACGCCGATCGTTACGACACGCCAAAATCGCAGTAATTCTCTGTGCGGAAGCAAACGCGTCCTGAGTGGCTCGGTCGCAACAAGGCAACGACTAATCTCGCATATACACAGCTGCCAGTCACAAGGAAGAAACCGCTGGTGCTGGTATACCGTGTTGCAGACTAATGGGCGTTCAAATTTATTCGCGAAATATGCATGCCCCTAACTTATACATTGCCGCACAGAGCTTTTCCTTGCACAAACTTGCTCGCTCTTCAGTCTCATTTCTTTCCCCTGCGAAAATCGACTCGAAGTTTCCCCGAGTGTACAAAGTTATCAGTGTTTTTTTCTTCTTAAGACCCGTTGCCGAGTTTATTTCTCTATTAATTTGGAGCAAAATACTGATATAAGTGCGGCTCATATTCAAAAGCGTATAGCCATGCGCCCCCCCCCCCCCAAACTAGAATCATAATGTTCCTCAATAATAATGCAACTTATTAACCAGCTTTAAATAAGTCGAGTATGGCTCAATTTATTTTGCTAATTAAATACCTACGCAAAAAAAACAGGGAGTAGCGGTGTCTTTGAACGCGTATGAGGACTTAAAAAACCATACACAGTGGCACTTGGCGTAAACATCTACCTTAAGTAATTTGAAATATTCCTACTTAAATCTTGGTTTCGTCCAAAAAGTTGCGATTCCATTCGCCACGTGGATTTGTTTCATCTTCTCGCAATTACTACCAGCTAAGGGCTATTTATGCTAATTTAACACTATACCTCTCTTAACTTTGTTGTTCTGTCATAAACATTTTAAAGACATATTTACTAAGTGTTGTGTAATGGGTGTAATATTTCGTGCAAGTATATTTGTAATTCTGTTCACGTTCGCGACTTTTTACAGAAATCATATCACACTTGGTAAATATTTGAATAATATATTTGTGAAAGAACAACAAATGGAAGAGAGGTATAATGATTAATTACGGAAATAACCCTTAACTATTGGTAATGACGGGAAAATGAAAAAAAATCAACAAAGTATATGATACCCAAAATTTAGAAGTAAAAATCGCAACAGCCTGAAGATATTATTTAATAACAAAATTCTTTGCAACAAAAGATTTGGTGGTGGTGAATTTTCAACGTATCTTTGTGTTGGCCCCCCACGCAGAAAAATCTTATAGTCTTGTTTACTTCTGGTTGCCACAGTTCCGGAATCATTTTATACTACTGCCGACGAGTTTTCGCTTCAACTTCGAAGCAACTGTTGCTGACATGGCAGTATATTCTTTTTAAGACCGCCTTAAAATTCGTTTAGTTCACGAGTATCATAAAAACTTTTATATTGATAGCATTACAGTTCAACCTTGCCATTCATGTCGTGCAAAGATTTTATAAAAATTCTTTGGTGTCACAACTGCTTCTAACCATGCTTTTCTTTGGTAAACAAGTTAGGGGCCTATTCTGCTCTTATGGAAAACCTAATTATTCCGTTTGTACCAACACCAGCGTGTTAGTCGTATTCAAAACTAATAATGTAATGTTTACTTTTTAAATCTAACAAATTTGTATCGTATAACATTCTAGTGCTGAGGAAGTAAATTAAACAAAAAATAAAAATGAAAGGTGCAAACGAGAAAATATTACAATTATATGTTGATGAACTTGTTCATTTAAATCACATTTTGCATGTGTCTGTCTGATGTATTTAAATATATAATTAGGATGAATAACGGTTAATTAATGTGTAACGCCTCAAATATGATGTTATCGTGAGACCTCGGTGAAAGTGTGTGTTTTTAAATACAAACATTTATATTTATTTTTCTGTGCCCATGAGTAACATTAGATTATTTAAAGACACAAGCTAATCCAAAATTGCAAGAACATATTTGTAGTATTTATTACTACTATTTTAAAGAAGATATTAATTTGTGTGTGTTGTATCAGATGGGCATTGATGTGAATACATCGCGGTTTCAGGAGTTAAATAGAGTTATTGCGAAAAAATTCTTAGTTTAACATCATTAACCAACGCAAACTCTTACTGTCTAATATAATCTATGAAAATCCTTTTCCTCCATGCATATCAAGACACGTAAGAATAGTTTAAACAAAATTGTAATAAAAGTTTAAGATAATTATGTGTGCCTTAGATCCTGAGCCTGATAAATTCGGTTACATAACCTAGATTCTAATGTATAATGCGGGAAAAAACTAATTTCCTTTGGTTATATGGTGGGTTGTTTGAAGTGTCAGAATAGTTAGTAGCAAATTTATGGAGAAAAACAATAGTTTTAACTTGAGATTTTAAGCTCTGAGCACAACTGAAAATGAATCGTTTGACATCACGGATGTGATTTTCATCTTTTTTTTTAAATTTTATATTTACTTCTGAAACTTTTTCGTAGTATACCTAGACAGTAACACGCTGACGAATATTTGCTTTAAAATGTTTAGTGATTTACTGTCAGAAAAATGTTAGTATTTATAACTAGGGAAATAAGAAACAATTAAACAATTATACAAAACATCCCTTCACTAAAAAAAAATGTACCGGCTTCAGTAAAAAAATATATATATATATATATTGCGAATAATGACCATACCATATATTTTGTGGCCTCAACAAAACTAGATACAACAAAATCTTACTATTACTAACAAGCATCTGAGTATATGTAAATGACAAAAAAAAAACAATGATTGCTGTCATTACAATTTTATTGGTTGGGTCTATAACGACAAAAATATTTTTTTTTGGGTAGTGACAAAACTTTTTTATTTGTTAATGTTAGTTGCTAACGGTCCCCACCGGTAAGCCTAGTGGGTTTAAAATCTCTACCAGTAGCGTTAGCTAACCGGGGGATAGATAGGCCATAGTTTCGATCCCCTCCGAGAGTAGGAAATACATCAGAAAAATACATGCCATATCATGCCATTAATTTATAAGCTAAGAATGGTTCTTGAATGTTCAGGAAAAAACCGTAATATGTTTTATCTCTTGGGGAAGCGTATTTCCACTCAGATTTATGATAAGTTTCCCTTTTAATGACAAGTTGTGCATATCATAAGAAGTTATTACAAGCACGGTTAGTAATATGATGTTAAATTTCTGTTTTTCACCTCGATTCCGATAGTCTTTATTCATTTCATAAATGTTAACTCTCTAGGGTTTTGGTTTGATCTTTCCATATTACGTTGTAAAAAAATATAGAAAACTCAAATATGTGCTTTCCGGAAGCTTGTTTTCTGTCAAGGTGAAAAAAAATTTGTAAGTTTGTGTTTCTTAGTTGAAACACAAAAAAAAAAAACTAAAGAAAACTAAACCTACAATTACGGTACAGTTTCTTTTTATTCTTTATCAAAGTTATTTTCATTTTATTATTTCAACAAGGCACAATGCGGTGTTTGTGAGAAAGCTGTATCTTGAAAAAAGGCTGAATAACATCTAATAGTATTTGACAGGTAAAACTCTATACCAGCTGGTAGCCAGGATCGTTAAAATATACTGTAGACGCGGGACGATTGAAACAATGGGACCAACAATTCATTACCTTACCTTTAGGCATGCAATTTGCAATTCTGGGTCAGCCCAGAAGTATCACGAACTTAACTTGTCTTTGAAACAGCAATCACAACCTAAAGTTATGTGCACAAATCACCAGGTCGTGACGAAGCTATATTTGCCCCCGAATTCAGTTACGCGCAACACGGGACACCAGAGAGCAGACAACTCGGGCTATTATTTGAGATTTCAATTCCGCTGATCTTTTGATAGTGACATTGTTCCTCTTTTCGCGAAATTTTGGTAGCAAGAATTGAAATGAGTGTCATTTTGTTTCGTTGTTTGCCATTCCACGCCGGAGAAAATTCCTACATCATGTTTGACCTATTCTTAATTTAAGTAGGTTTTCTGCTACAATACATGAAGATGTAAATGAGCCAGTACGCTAGGAATCACACTGTCCTTGTGCCTGAAAAACAGCTTTTTGAAAATATTTTATCATTTTTACTGCTCGATTAATTTTCAACATATTTTAACCAATCTGTATTATTTTTAAGTTTATTTTGTTTACATGAAAGAAATCAAGTTTCTAAAGTATTACAAAAATAACAAGTCTGTCGAGGGCATCAAGGAACGGAGCAAGTTAATGACCGAACGCCATCTGGGAGTTTTAGTGAAAATATCCACAAAATTCCTCAAAAACCGCTCAAAAGACTCAAAATGACTAAAATCGTCTTACATGAAAGTGTTTCTCAGGTGTACTTAGAATAATTATCAAATAACTAGCTAAACCCGGCCACGCTTTGCTGTGGCACAGTTTAATATTAATTCATTGTTTAATTTAATATTTTACTGTGCATGGCTGTGGAATGTAATAGAAGAAATAAAAATGTGTTTAGCTTAAATATTTTTATTGTAAAGCTAATGGAAGGACTACATTCCTTGTTTTCCCATTTTTTGCATAAACATATAGATCAGATGGTTTACCGACTCTGGAGCACCCGACATATAACTGTCCATGAGAGAAGCATTCATTTTCTAAATTCAAACCGCACACTTGCAAAGATTGTCCTTGTGCTTTATTGATGGTCATAGCGAACGCAAGGCGTATTGGAAATTGAAGTCGTTTGAACTCGAACGCCATATCTGTCGGAATAAGTGGCATTCGTGGAAGTAATACGTCTTCACCTTTATGAAGTCCAATCAAAATTGTTGCTTCAATAAGATTATCCATTAATTTTTTAACTACTAATCGTGTACCATTACATAATTTAGGCTGACAGATATTTCGAAGCAATATAATTAGCACACCAATTTTCAAATTCAAAATATGTGGTGGTAATCCTGGAACATCGAGTGAATTGAGAAATTCCGTTGGAAAGTTCACTGCTTCATTTTGGTGCACTACTGAATCAATAGATTTGTATGTCATTGTTTCACCTTCGATTCTGTTTATAATACTATTGTTCATATCGTGTACGTCAACATTTTTAGCCGCTAGAATGGCTCTTTCGCTCAACCATGCATGATTTTTGAATTTTGTTTCGATGTTTTGGAATACCTTGTCTACTAATTCCTCTTTTGAATCTACGATGTTGCATAAATCAGATGATAAGCTGATTTTTCCTGTTTCTGGACGCTCTGCGTTTGCACGTCGAGTATGGCGGCCAATGTTTGAACGTGGGCGAGGCATCACACGAACGGTGATGAACTGTAAAAAATGACAATATAAATTAACCATAACAATTATTTTATAACTCATTCATTAGATATTCATAATTTTTAACGCTAATAAATAAACTCTAATTTTTTGGCATTTCTTAAGTAAAAATATACAATTTTTATCCCATTTTTACGTTAATATTTTTAATATTGTAATTAAAATTAATATTTTTATGTACAAAATGAAGAGTGGACGTAGTTATAAAATAATATTCATGGATTTTATTTTTTAAATCTTAAATTTTTTCTTAATACAATGAAATATTAGTTCTGTAATTATTGTTCCGTTCATAATTGTTTACACAGAATGTATTGAAAAAAAATTAAGTCAATTTATATAAAACCTTCTATGAAACTTATACTGACTGTTTCATTGATAAAATTACTAAGAAATATATAAAAAAATATAAGTTTTAAAAGCGAATAAAAATTTATAATTAACCAAAATAAACTCAAAATAAACAAATGTATACTTTTAAAACATGTAATTAAATTAATTAAAATGTGAAGTTTTTATTGTAAACAAATAAATATGAAAAACACATTTCCAGTGTCACATGCTGTGCGATGCCCAGAAACATAAAACTTCTGCAATATTTTATGAGAAAAAGCAGCTAATAATAGGGTAGCTCAACTCACAACGATAGAATGCAGTGAAAAAATAAAGTTAAATTATTTCCAAGATAAAAAACTATATGAATACAAAATTCTGAAAATAGTGTTTCATTAAATCACAATTTTTTTTATAAAACATAAGTTTACTCACTTTACAGATGAAATCCAACCAATTCCATTCTTTAATTAAACATTTATAAATGATACCATACACATAAACTGGTCACAGTGACACATTTTGTGCTTAATCAATATTTGGCTTATTAGAAAACAAAACAAAAGTGTTAAAAGATTATTGTTGGAAAAATCAACAAACACATTTTGCTATGACAACAGGGTTGATATGACAACCGGTTTGATATATCAACAATTATCATAACAACGTACGTGATTATAACAAATTATAATAGCAATATATAAGATATAAGCTATAAGATAAGAATTATTTAATTTTCAAATGTATTGTACGAAATGTATTTTTTAATTTAAACGTATTTTTATCAATAGAGTCGAAAGAATATACTTTCAAATTAAATAAAGTTTTTTATTCTTTCTTGAAATATATATATATATATATATATATATATATATATATATATACACATATTTGTGTAAATTATAGTCGTCAAGGCACAATGGTCGAGTAGGGTGTTGGCCTCCGTAGCGCAGTCGACGGCACACCGGGCTACGGTACGGGGGCTCCGGGTTCGAATCCCGGGTAAGACATGGCTGTAAATTGTATTGTCTTAATAAAACCCTTCAACCAACACTACCATTCCACAATGACTCGGGGTGACTTAACACTACAACATTAAGGGGGGGAGATTGTTGCACACTGGTGACTGTCCCAACTTGCCAGTGTGCCATCAATCTTTAAAAAAAAAAAAAATAAAAAAAAAAGTAGCCTGATGTGCTTGAACTTCGACAATATGGTACAGCATCGTCGAGCGTGGTCACAACTAAGTTGGGTGACCATGATATTTAGTTATAGAAACTTTTTTTTCCGACTTTTCCGGTGGATTTTCCCAAACTTTTATTTCATATAAACACTCTTCTGTTAAGATGCAATGTTCTGTAAAAATTTCAATCCAAACCATCGTATACTTTCCGAGTTTTGCGGCCAAATACATACGGAAGCTAAATTTTTATATATATAGATTAATATATATTTTTGTTCGAGTGACATCTGATAAAAATATTAAATTTTCTGTTTTGGTGACAGGAATTCAGGATAAAAAAACTCTCAAAATATTGTAAGTTACATATAAAAAAATCCATGAAGAATTGATGACTCAAGAATAACTAGAAGTTTTCTGAGAAAAACCACCAGAAGTCTTGCAAACTTATATTCAGTGAATTTACATTATGACGATTATGTATGTTGGTTTTTCTCAGTGTGCTTCTAGTTATTCTTGAGTCATTATTTCTCAATGGAATTTCTTACAATTGTTCACGTAGGCTAATGGTGCAATTTTTACATCATTTCACCATGAGCCAACTGGATACAAAGTTATTAATTTATAAAAGTAAATTCGTGCCCAAGGTATAAGGCATAATACGAAATCAATCATCTATATATTATTTTGCTTGAAACTTTAATGTACATAATAAGTGCATGTGACACTTCCCCCCCCCCCCTCAAAATTACACTTATAAAAAAAAAATTCCTGAAACAACATTTAAACTCTAAAAATAGTCACTGCCAAGCTATAGGTAAACTTGTATTTTTTTTTTTAAGATTTTTGCCGTTAGATAATGCATGGAATAATTTGACATGCGAAAATTTTGAGTATGGGGTTCTTCGCAAATTTACAGATACTTAAGTTAAATAATTTTTTTTAAAATTTAATTCTCACGAATAAGTTTGGTATATTAAAAAAAAATTTAATAAAAGTGTTTACACTACATCTTCCACGTGTGTGTTTACCTTGTTTACAACCAGGGGCGCAACAACTAAATTTCCAAAGGGGGGGCAATATACCTTTTTATAAAGAATCATCTATCCCCCCCCCCCTATTGAAGCGGGGGGTCTGGGGGTCCTCCCCCGGGGAAATGTTTATTTCAAGGTGGAAAATGGTGCTATTTAAGCAGTTTTATTATCTAAAAATTTATTACACAGCACTTTCTTTGCCCCCGTTTGCCCCCACTTCAAGGTTTCAGAGGGGGGCAAAATACCCTTGCCCCCCCTGTTTTTGCGCCCCTGTTTACAACGGAATTCGGAACGGGCCGTAGTTTCAACGGGGATCCATTCACCTGGAATCACGAAGAACGATTTGTTTGTTCGAGGTGCATTATTCGTTGGAAAAGTCCGTGAATTGGCTGTGGTTTCCAGCCCGCGATGCTGCCGGAGAACACGACCTCCCCACGGGTCGCGTGCCTTCAGGTCGTAACCCGCCCCTGCCCATGGGCCGCCATTGTGAGGCAGGCTGTATGACGTCACAGCGCCCCATGCTTCATACGCTGTCGCCGCAGCCGTTGTCCTCGGAGTTGAAACCAACGACCCGTACATCTGAAACACTGGAAACTCAACAGTTGTTTTTTTCTTTAGCCGCGTACTGCACTGCCATTTATAATTTAAAAAAAAGAAGAAACGTGTATCGAAAGCGCGTGACAATAGAGAATGTATTGGAAAAAAAATCGATTGTCGATCGATTTTCATAGCTCGAACGGAGGCACTAGATAACTGCCAGTCTCGCATGGTGAAGTATTAATGATAGTAAACCTTTCAAGACTTTTTTTTTTGCCAGGTTGCTCGGTATAAACTCTCCCTTACATTTTGGACTATATTACACCTGCTAATTTCATTATCTTCAGTGGTAACTTGTTACAGTAAAAATAACACATTTAACAAACAATAGTATCAAATAATAACACTTAGGTTTAACTGATATTTATTATTTAACTGATTCCTTTAATTCCGCCGTAAACATTTCAATTTTTTATTTAATTATATTTACTAACGCTCTCTATGAATTTACAAAAGAAATAGTTAGCTGTAGTAGCGCTATCTATCGTGTCTGTTTAAAACACTATCATTGGGTATACATGCGGGGCTATTTGAGTTGCTACGCGCCGGTTGAACTGGACTGCGACGGCGGTGTCGTCCCGGTCGTACTGCCTCGCTGGCGTGCGATGACAGGGCTCACGGGAAGCCTACAACTCACGTAGTTTCGGTTCCTTACCACGTTCGTGCAACTTCGGATTTCTATCAAAAAATAAAATTTAAAAAATAGAAGGGTTAGGTTAGGTTAGGTCAGTCACAACATGCTTGTTTTCATTGGAAACTTCTGATTTAGCGGCTGAAGTGGCTTTAATACCAAAACGCAAAACTTCGGATATCTTCGGAAATTCTTTAAGGGAACCGAAACTACGTGAGTTGTAGGCTTCCCCAGGGCTCACATGTGCTGTCGCTATACCTCCACCCTTAAACCTCCCTTTACCTCACTTCCCCCCCTGATTTACAAAGCACCAGTCACTGTGGACATACCGGTAAGGAGGCAAGACATCGGAATGGGTAGCAGGTCACGAAATGTCCCACGTTTTCTTTTCGGCAAAGTAGTATGTACATCTCCCGGTAAGTAGCTGGGGGATATTAAAACCGCCTTTGCTCCCTAAGTTTCTGATTGAATATATCGCGTGATTCTTCTGTAGCTTAAAGGCAAAGCTGAGGTGAGGAAATCTCCTTTAATTATTAATGTTTGGTTATGCACGTAAGGGTACACTCGTTTGTGTTGCGTGACCAATATTTTACAATATGCCTGCCTAAAAGGGGGAAAACAGGAACCGGAATACTACATGTTGGTTTCAACACTTTTTTTTAATCCATAACAATATATAATGTTTAACATTTAAAAATATCAGCCTTTGGTTAAGTTAAAGATCACACATTAATTTTAAAAAAAACCGTAACATAGTGTCTGTTGACAGTATGGCTAAAGTTGTTTACATCCCCCAAAAATGAATTAAATAGTAAACGACAAAGATTACACTGAGGAGAGAGACTATTATTAGTGGCCAGCCTCTGTTGATTTCTTACAATGCACAAAAATGCTTTAATGTAAGTCAATTTTGAAATTCAAACCGATGGGAAACTATGTTGACCTGGAAACTGTAGACATAGCGTTAATCCCTGTTGGGGTGAGGGAGGGGGGGGGGCTCCTGTAATTAAGAAACCCCTTCACTGAGGTGGGTCTGCCTGCACTTGCAAAAGCGCGACTGATGTGAAACAGGTTTCATGTGGAAACAATGTCTTGTTGGAAAACTATGTGTATGTTTTAAATTTTTTTTTTGCAAGCATGTAGGCCAAAACATGGGAGCAGTATGCGACAAACAAGCACCGTATACAGAGATGAATTGTGTCGTTTTTACCCCATACGTGCAAAAACTGTAGGGTCACGCGGGCTCGCTCTTTTTCCCCCCAGGAAATTTCCTAGGAGGGGCCAATGTTGCGAATCCCACAGATGCTCGCCTCTGGGAAGTCAAGATGACGTGTCTCGGTTGCCGAGGCAGTCACTGTCTTGAGGACCTGCGCCGGAGAGGTTGTCGTGGTCCTCTTCCCTGCAGCCGGCCGGTTGGGCGGGGGCGGAGACGGGGGCGGAGACGGGGGCGGACACGGGGGCGGACACGGGGGCGGAGACCCCCAGCGGCACCGCGCGGCTCTGCCCCAGCCGCCTGACCTCATTAACTCGCCCCTGGCGGAAATTGCGAGGCGGAGAGACGAGCGCGTGGGCGCCTGCGGACTGAAGGTGGCTGATGGCAGGTTTCAAACTGGCGGCAGAATCCCTGATTGCAGTGTGGGCCGAGCCTCCTTAATTAATACAATCTTTTGGACAATACGCTACTGCAAGTTCTCCACCGTTTGTCATGAAAAAAAAAAAAAAAAAAGCAATTCAAGAACGCAAATTAAAAAAATAACCTAAATCCACAGATAACAAGCCTTAATCAGCTGATCTCCAACAGAGAAAACCAAATATGATCCTTAACATTTATCATGTACGAAACAACGAAGACAGCACATCCGTTATAATTGTTAATGCTCATCATTTGGTTTATCTTTTTGATATCAGCTTAATTATTATTGTTCTTTATATTTTTATGTTTTCATTTTTTATTTGTGTTCTTTTTTCCATGACAGACAGGGCAAAACTGCATTTGGTTATGTCCATGAAATTGTATTAAATCAAAATTCATTATTGCATGAATCATTCAAATAACGTGAATCCTGAAGTTTAGAAATTTTTTGTTCTTCTCTGTTAGAAATTACAGTCACTCTACGGACCTTCCAACTGAACGATGAGTTTTTCGTAATTTCAGAACTAGGTATTCTTAGAAACAATCCCGTATTTTAGACTTCCGAGTTCTGTTTTTTTTTGTACAAAGAGGGTAAAACGACACTTCAGGGAAATAGCTTTTTTAGCAATAGTCTTTACTAGTTTTTGAATGTTTACCTTATACATCTACATTATTGTTTTCGATTCATATTTAATGTAAGTGGATTTAGTACGCGTAAATTAACAAAGATAACGACAAATTTTTATCCAATGTTATTATTTTTAAATGTGCACCGATCCCATGATTAAAGTTTGAGTATGGCTACCACGAGTTTTAAACCAAGTTAGCTTAGACTTCTGAGGCAAGTTCCTGGTTGTGAGGTTTCGGGGTTTTACATCACACACTTGTGTGCATAAAGTGCATTGTTGATCAATCACTCTAGCATTAAAATGTGCACCGAATACCGTCTCCATCGTAGGTACAGTGATATCGAGTGAAATTTTTATTCAGCCGGGAGGATGCCTAGTTTCCAGTGTGAATGAATGATTAGTAACAAATTATTTTAGAGCATGAATTAATTTTGCATCGACCAAAGATCAAACCAAGGACTGAAATAAATCGAATAAATCATTACATTAATAAGTGAATTTTTAATTTTTTCTAAATGTTGATGTTAATAATTATGAATTTCCAAGATGGCCTACTTGGAAACTAGTAGATGAGGAATTTAAGCCTATTTTAGGATTTTTAAGCATGTCTTATTAAATAAGTGTTTATTACATAAAATATACTTTTCTGCATTGTGCAAAGATCGAACCAAGGATAGGAATCGATCGAATTAATAAGTATATATTTTTCAGAATTTTTTTATGATTTCGGAATTTTTCTGAATTTCTAGATTAATAAATACAGATTTTCAAAATGGCCGACAAGATGGTGGTTGTTACGGTAGTTAATACACCTGCACTCTAGCGAGTAAAAATTCAATTAATAATGCCAGCGCTTTCTAGCAGACGACGTGTATAAACAAATGGCGGCAGCGCCCTCTACCAATCGGTGTGTTCACTAGTGCTCCTAGTATTAAGTACTGAAAATAAAGACGGCGGCTCGGCCACAACAGGCGATGCTATTATTTCTTCGTATTAAAGAAAATGACAAGTCTGAATGTGTGTATTATTTTTATATATACCTTATTTAATTCTCTGTATGGAAAATGTCTCTATGGCCGTGTGGCAAAAGGCGTGTTTTCCAACCCAGATGTCCGACCTGCCATGGTTTTAATCCCCTCGCTTCCAATGTACTTGGTATAACAATTTTAATATGTCGATAAGGGCCATAACAACCCTGGTAGATAATAGAACATTAACCTTATGTGCATGATACAGTGCGATGCTGGCGCACTCTAAGGAAAAAAAATGCGGAAACCAAGATGGTGGACATCACATAAATTAAGATGGTGACTTCCAGCAAAACATAAAGTAATATGGTGGCTGTGACGCCATCCATACGGCGGCCTCCAGCAGATGAACACAAGATGGCCGTCAGGATGTCATCAAAGATGGCGGGCGTGATGTCAAAATCTGTATGACGGAAGGTTTTACCGTGAATAAAACTGCAATGCATGTGAGTGGAGGACTATATTTCAAGATGGCGGAATTAAATATGGCATAATCAAAAATAGCAGGCAAGGTTAATATCAAGGTCAATGTCAAAGGTCAAGGTCACCATCCAATATGGTGGACCCGGCACCGGCACCAGATCCTGAACCCTGGCTTAGGATTAAAATGTATATACTACTTAGGAGAAGTAAGCAAACAAACATACAGATGTGGTTAGCGACATTGTTTTATACTATATAAAAATATTATGTTTGATAGCTTACAATTGTTTTTTATTAATACAATACCTGTTTATTTATCAGTTTTAAATATCTTAAAGGCCAATTTTTATTCCAATATTACCATTTTCTATTTCATAACGTTCAGTTTACGCTTTAGAATTGACCGTGCGTATACAACATTTCTCGTAAAACTTTATATAATCAAGGTATCATTTATTAATATAAAAAAAAAGTTTTCTAGGAACAAAAACGTTGAAAAAAATCAGTGTTGGAATATCGAAAATGTTAATGTGTTATGAAATCCTCCAAAGAATTATTAATTCAAACTGTGTCCCTTGCTATTAAATTGCCATAGTTCATGCCATCGTTGATATATACCTAAATAAATTGGATATGAAAGTTCTCAAAATAATTTAATAAATAAACCCTTATTGATTTGACAAAAATATTTACAAACAACTGAACATAGTTATGGTATGAATTCAATTTGAAACTCGTTCAAAATATCATAATTATAGAATGAACATAATTTAGGTAAATATATTCTCAAATAATAACACTGCAAAAATGTTGAACTGCCGGAAAAAGTTGTTAAGATTGTGTGTGCAGAAATATAACAGCTGCATG
The DNA here is from genome assembly GCF_032445375.1 of Bacillus rossius redtenbacheri. Taxonomy (NCBI): domain Eukaryota; kingdom Metazoa; phylum Arthropoda; class Insecta; order Phasmatodea; family Bacillidae; genus Bacillus; species Bacillus rossius. Next base: position 31,945,092 of record NC_086339.1, on the reverse strand, counting down.
TCAACTATTTTGGTCGTTGGGGACCGAATATGTGGCGGGCATCGACCTCTGAACGCTTTGAATCGTAGCCAAAAATGTGATTCCTCTCGCTTTTTTTTTGTCAATCGCCTTTAACATTTCAAAGCTTTCGGGCGCTCAAATGCATTCGTTTTATTTTCATGAATTTTTAATATTTTTCTTCCCTCCGCTTTTTCACATTGCTGTTTTTGCTGATCCATATCGATGAATGGTGTTTATTGTTTTATTTTTTTATCTGATGGAGTACTGATTAAATTTACACGGAATGTGTTTGATTGAAGGGAAAAAGTAAATAACAACAATAAAACTTGTATTTTATTATAAAAAAAATCTTTGTAAATGGCAAGTTACATTATTTGGAACACATTCATATAAATTATAGTTATTTTTCTGTTTTACTTTAGACTGTTTGTCCGTTCGTTTGTTCCGGTTTGGCCATGGTATTTTCGAATTTCCATGGTTTGTATAAAATCACTCCAGGTAACTGCTGTAATAGTTTCTTACTACAAGCTACGGCCGTTTTCTTCCTCAATATGAGAAATTATGTGTCGTGTGCCATTCTCTCTTAATGAGCTCGCTGTTGGTGATAAGTTATGCCAAAATTACTTTTAAAAGTAAAGCAAAAGAACCCGTGCTTATTTTACGTGGTTCATATATATCTCAGGTGTTAGGAACTGGCATAGCGTCTTTCTGCAGCCAACGAAAGTTTTTTGGGAAAAAAAAACTCTCAAGAGTTATTTCCTAGTTCGTTATTTATATCAGTTTGTCTTAAGTGTAATATCTCTGTTTACTACTTTTTTAAACCTTAATTCCAATAGAACCGACATTGATGAATGGTTTTCTTAATTTTTTTTTTAAATTTCACTATTTAATGCAATAAATTGTAAACATGTTTTAAGCCATTAAAATGATTAACCTTTATTTAGTTTTATTTATACATATCATTTCATACTCGTTCCTCGGTTGTATTTGCATAATTGAATAAAAGTTGGCCTATTATTGTGAAGTCCCGCCCACAATCATGACTACGTTTTCCAATGTGGTACTCCTGCCCCGGCAAGTTGGTAACCCTGACATGTATCTCACACGGACTGCATGAGCTCGCCGCGATCACGTGTTCAAGACAAGTTTTATAAGTTGGTGATTTCTGAATGATTGTTTAGAAGTTCACGCCACTCTTCCCAGGATCCTTACGACGTCAATATCGTCTGCCATGTGAAATTCATTATCATGTTATTATCCTTGTTTTATGATATTTTAGCTACACTAACCACTTTTAAGACAGGGCGTTTCAAGGTTTTTTTTTTTTGCAAATACTGTTTGCAAATATTTACCAAACATTTAGCGTATTAAATCTCAGGGTGTCAGGTCAGGTACTTGGTGAAACAGGGAAGAGTACTTGCAGTTGTCTGTTAATTTTGAAGTTCCGGAAAAATTAGGAAATAGTCAAATAAATATCATGTTGGATCGGATAAATAAAATCAATTGATCATACAATGATATATCCCATGCCACTTACACATTAACTGTGATGCGCATTTTATTTGGGTTCAGTCTTTGTTTGTCGTGTTAGTGTGCTGAGTATTTATTGCCACGCGAGGCTGAATTCCATATCTGATGGTGCCTGGTAGTGCGATGCAAAAAAAAAATGTTCGTAGTTTCTAGGCTGTTTGTAACTGTGTAAAAACTTTTAAGTAACGGCATTCAAGAATCCGCAATTGACAATGGCGATGTTTGAAAGTAGTGGGAATATGTATATTGGTAGTTTTATAAAAGAAATACTCCATGTTTTGGTGAGAAAAAAAAACACTATAAAAGACCTGGAGGATTCAGGGAAAAGTCTGGGAAATCGATTTGTAGTATTTGCTTGACACCTGTATCTGTAAAAAGTCAATAATGTGCTGATGGTTAAGATATGGGTTCTTTTATTGTGTTCAGGTGGAAGTTAGTAGTCAGTAGAAGTTAATTTCGCGTGTTTCCAAAAATAGATACGCACACATTTAAAGGTCTATAACCTCATTTTGTTATTTGAAAGTTATTTTATCAGCAAAAGCTCACAGATATAACGTGGCAGATAAGACCGATTCTTACAAGAAGGAACACGATTAAGTATCTGGAGGAGAAGCAGGAAAGGCTGCGTGTGTTTGTGACGGTAACCCACTAAACCTACACAGAAAAATTAAACACTCTCTTTGCAAAGGTTAGCGCTCGAATTGCAGCTAGTCACGAATGAGAAAAAGTAATTTCTACGAGTTTTACTCTGTGGCTTGGCTAATACCCTGCACACTTCGGTCGAATAAAGTAAAACCATCTTAAATGTACTCTGTATGAGTAGTGCAGCAAATTCAAAAAGTGATGGACAAAGCGAAAGAAAAAAAGAGACATAAAACGTAATTTAACACATACAAAGGAGTTGTTTTTAAAATAAAAAAAAGAATACGATTATTCTTTTCGACAAATTTTCCGTCTAAAATTACTTTTCTTGAAGAAAACAGGAGAAAATAAACCGTTTGCCATATCTATTAAAACTATAGGTTATTTGTTAGAAGGATACATACTTAACTTTTAATGAAGCATTTAATTTTAATAACAATAGTGATTGAGGTTTAAAAAGTATTTTTTCTAACCTAGTAATTTTTCATCAAATTTCATTACACATTATGATGACACATCTCTGTGCCGCATGTATGCTCAAGCTTTGGATTAATGATGATTTTATTTATTTTAGAGTTTTATATCAACACTTAAACGTTATTCGACTTACCTTTGGATAGGATATAGTATGGAAACATAGGTAATCAAAAACATTCTAATAAATAATGCTCTGTGTTTCTTATTTATAAGAAACATAGTTATTTGAATTGTAATTTTGATCCGAGCCTGAAAGTAATAAGAAATTATTTATCCTACAAATTTTTTTGTTGATGATTTGTTTTTTTGGAGGAGCAAACTACAACTACTTCTCCCATAAAGACTTACTTCCCTGGGACTCGCCTCGGTTTTTGCATAATGCAGATCTTGTCTCAGCACGATATTGACTTTATGATCTACAGTGATTAACAGCTCAAAGTGCCATCACGTAAAGAAAAATAAATCTGATGGTGCTGTAATACATGATTACTTGATAATGACTATAGTCATTAACATGCATTGCAAAAAGAAAGTTTATAATAAATCATTAGATAAATGCCAGAAGCCCGAGAACCGTCGGTTTTAACTTACGGTCTTTTTTTTTGTAAGAGGAAACAAATGTGCTGACTGTGTTGTGTATATGTACCATGCGATAAATCTCGAAAGATATAAATATTCATACCGAATTTAACATGCAAATAGCTGCATGACGCGACGAGAGCTGGGAAAGTACTAGGTACACACTTCTAAATTTCTATGAGAGAGAGAGAGAGAAAGCGTGGTAAAACAAAGAGAGAGAGATAGAGAGGGAGAGGGAGAAAGAAAGAGAGATAGAACACACTCCGATATTCATTTATAATTAGTTTGGCTTGTGGTTTTAACTACGAACAGCGAGACGTAGTTGAAAGCGGAACAATCGAAGTACGCCATCGTGCTGCAGCTGTTATGTAGTTCATTTCAACTCAATAACTCATGTCCATGATACAAATAAATGCACTTAAATATTTGACGTGGAGCTCTGTAGTTGAGGAGAAACTTAGCAATGGAATCATGGTTGCACTCTTTTACTTTAATCCTTAATATATTATTTTGCAGTAGTATATTCTATCACAAAGTATTTTTTTAAGAGATAAAATGAAATATTATTGGTCTCTCGAAACATGCTACTTAGCCAAATTGCTTATATTTCCTCAACATAAAACTTGTAACTATTGTTTTAGACAACCATTATATATCTTTGACATGCAGTTTCGCCTAATTTTGGCCCCTTCCTCACATTTAATAACTCATACAGCTTAATGTCGCCGTAACATTAACCAATTATTGCATCCCATGATTACAGAATACTTAGGCATTTCACTATCGCGAACTCCAGTGGCACACACCACCAAAATGGCGCAGCTGAACAGCAACATAGCGTAACAACCAAGGCTTGGGGGTGGGAGGGGGGAAGAGTGTTGGGGGATAGGCCTGTATCCCTCCCTCTGAAGCTATGAAAAAATATGCGAGATCCAGGTGAAGGAAGTATTTTATTTTTGAAATAATCAGATTGCCGTGACATCTTCCGGGATGGCGGCCTTCAGCAGACGAAAACAAATGGCATCTGTAAAGGAAATTGCAACGTTCTCGTATCAAAGATGGCGGAGATGTTACTAGAATTCAATATGGGGACCGTAACGAAAATTGCAATTTTCGGGGATGGAGGTGCTCGATGATAAGATGGCGAAATCCAAGATGGCGTCCGAGATCGAAGGTCAAGGTCAAAGGTCATGGTTGAAGGTCAAGATCAAGATTAAAGGTAACAATCAAGGTCAAATTCAAGATTAAATGTCAAGGTCAAATGTCAATGTCAATGTTCCAAGATGTCTGTTGTGATGAAAGAATTCAATATGGCGGCTAACGAAAAGTGCAACGATGATGTCATTATTCAATTAGGCCACCTTAACATCAGAGGTCGGTCATTGACCCCATACACTTCCACGACCCGGGGCCCAGTCCCAGAAGGAAGCAAGATATACTACTCATAACAATTTTCTATAGTATTTTATCGATATTTGTCTCCACTCACTCACTAACTCAGGCTCCACCTGGACTCTTCCAGTATGTATGACCTTAAGGGGGGAGTGACAGGAAAAGTAACACGCCATATTGGTTTCAACAAGTATCTCTCCACAACAGATTAGTCTCGTTTAATATTGAAATGCAGATACCAAACAATAAGATTATTTTAAAGCTCATAACAAAGTGTCTATTGTGAGTATTATTACAGCTTTAGTCGTTTCCCAATTAAATTCACAAATAAACGCCAAGTAATTCACAATGGTATTTGGCCAATTACGTTTAGCTTTAGGCATGCCAATAAACTGTGATCAATGCTTTAACAAAACCATTTTGTTAATATAATAAAACGAGGATAACCTTCAATGGCCTAAAACAAATGTTGAAACCAAGATGGCTTCCCTGCTCTCCTATCTCTTCCCTCTAATGATCGGTCACACACGCCATTTTGATTTTGTCGTTCTTCGCCATTTTTTTTTAACGTCTATCTCTTGTATTAACTCTATACATACCTGCTCTTGCATTTTTTTCTACCACAAATATTTTCAACAGATGTTGACTTAGTGTAGGTAATATCATTAGTATACTTATCATCACGTTTTACACCCATGATAGGAAACTTATTGTAAGTGAAAATCTGTTTCAAATATTGGTGGCCGAACGATAAATGCAAGGAAGATATCATTTTAAGGTTTTATAAATAGCTGTTAAATAAAAATAATGGCTAAAAAAGTAAGCAAAAATATCAACATGGCTTGTGACAAGACGTTATGTTTGCGATGTTCGCTACGCGAGTAAAATATAGCCAGCTGCATCTCAGGTGTCACTGGCCACACAAAGCTGTGTTCGCTGTGTTGGCGGCGTCGCCAGGTTTTTGGTTTTTGGTTTTCGGCTATTTTTTTTTTATAAAACGTCGCTGACTTAGCGCATGCGCATATAACCAAAAACATCCATTTTTAAGCGCAAAATTGTGCCGTACTTGTGCCTTTTTCTTTTCATGAAGTTTAATTTCTCACAGTATTGTATATTTTTAAATATTCATGTCGATGGAATTCATACAGCGTAGCTTTCTGTGTGGCCTCGGCTTTAGACACCGTTCTACGACGAGAAGAAAAAATTCTCCCCGAAGGTTAGTCGGGTCTCGACGGACATGTATTGGTTTGGTTGAGTGGGGCAGTGGTTGATTGGGTTTGGATAGGAGGTAAGGAGGAGGGAGGGGGGAAGGCTGGGTAGGAGGCAGTGGTTGCCTCAAGTTCTCGATAACTGAATAAAGCCGCGGAGCCGTTTCCAACCTCTCGCATGGTTGACTGCCTCCTCCTCTGCCTTCGCCCTGAAGCGGACCTGACTGGGCGCCCGCCGTGGTGAGATAGCGCCAAGAGTACAAGCAGTAGCCCTACAATTGGACGGTCTCCGGGTAAAAGGTAACAAGTCACATTTTGGTGATTTTTAGTCAACAAGTCACTTAAACTCTTAAGTATACTTAGAATATGTAATGCATTTTTAATCATTGGCAACTATGTTGGTAAATATGTGGGTAAATAAAAGAATAATGCAAGAAAAATTTAAGTATTTAAATTCAATTTTTATCTAAGAGTTTTTTGTTTCTCCTGCAAAAAGTGAATTCTTGACTTGTTACCTTTTACCCGGAGACCGTCCAATTGTTTCTTCCCGTACAGATGGTAGACCAGCAGTCGTTTCGCCCATGGGGGGAGAAACTCTCTTTTACTAAGGAATTAGCCATCAAGTAGTTAAATTAACTTCATAAAGCTAACACTTTGGATTTTTACCTCCCGCCCGTTTTTTTTTTTTGTGTTTGTAGTTATGGACCCACCCAACAGATAGCGTCACATGTCGCGCAAAACATGGTTTCAGTTTTCAGTGTACGAGTCTCACTTCTGTATCTCCTTCCTCGTTCTGTGGGTTTTCCGAAATTCATCTAAACCGAAAAGTAATTTGGTCGACAGTTGTTGTTGAGTAGAAGTAATTTGATTATAAGACTAGTCAATTTATCTCGCTGGGAATATGTGTTTCCTTTTGCAAAAGCCAGTTAACCGGAAGACGCTTTGCCGAAAGTCGTTTTAACGAAACATAATTTGACCGACAGTCGTTCAATCGACGTTTAGACTAAATTACTTTCAGTCTACTGACTGCTACTCAATAAATTCAGGATTATTTCGCTGATTATTATTTGCACCAGTGTTTAACCCAGTGTACAATTATATTCTTTATCATTTGTGATTAATGTATCGTTAACCTACAACTATATCATTAGATACGGGTTTGAACACCGATACGAACAGGTGTATTGATGAAGCTATCGGGCATGGCCAATGATAAAGAAAAATCCCAGAATTTTCCTGAAGTGATTTCGTAAAAACATGAAATCGAAACCAGTATGGGCGTACCGGGATTAGAACCACAGTAATCTGGAATGCGAATCCAACTCGTTCCACATACGTAAGTGTATAATGCCTTATCAAACCCTTTTAGTATCCGTACCTCGAATAAAGGGAGAAGAATAGGTGGTTTCTGTCTTCATAATCTATTTTTTTTTTTTTACCAATTCCACCCACAAAACGTAATTTATTTCGTTTAACTTATGATCAAAAAAAATTAAGCAAAGGAGCTTGGGCATAGTAGCCTGATACAAACATTGCATGCTTTTTAACATTATAACTTGGTTGCTCATCGTAACGACAGCATTAGCTACATGTTTGTTAATTACTGGCTGAGGCCCAATCAGGACGCGTCAGGATAACTGAAGACCAATCATTAAAGTATAGGAGATACCACAATCGTTCCAGCTACTCACGTAGACAGTACATGTCTCGTGCAACCACTTACCGCTCTTGCAACACTTAATCCATTCTGCTTTCTTCTGAGTAACAAAATAGTTTTACCGGCATTCTGCACAATAATTTGTGTCATCCAAAAGCGAATCACCATATTCACTTGTTTCGTCACTGCTATTAAGTGTGTGTTGATGAGCTCGATCTTCTTTCATTCATTGCATTGTCTCTCAAAACCTTGTTGTCATTTCCCTTGGCTGGTTTGATCTTGAGCAATCGCCTGATTTTGTTCAAGATGTAGAATGATTGCTTGAAGGTTTTGATGTGAAGGAGAAAGATGTGGATTAGTCGGGAGTGTTGAAGGAACTGGCCGAACTGAAGAAGTGTGTGTGTGCTTGAAACAGGGAATGGTACATCCCGTACTGATAAGGAATCATGCCGGGTTGTTTAGGAAGACTTTGAAGTTTTCGTAGCATCTGAAATGTGCAAACATGCAGCTTATAAATGACATTGAGATTGAAAGGGTGTATACTATCTCTCAAGATATAGAACAACTAGCAACCTTATCTACTGATGCGGTGTTATTCCATCCTGACCAACTCTGGATTTAGGAAGTTCGTCTTTAATTTTTGTTTGATTACAACCACAGTGGGTCAAATGGCTGCAAGGGATACGTTGTGCGACTTGGTAGACAAAACAGTACCACAATATTTTGATGAGCCAATTCAGTGAGTTATACAGTATTGGAGTGCAATGTACGACCATCTAAATCAAAAGTCTGACACTAGGATGTTTCTTTGAAGAAAAAAAACACTTCTTTGAAACACTTAATGAATGTCTCAGAATTCAGTTTTTTTTTGCATTTATATATATAAACTTAGAATGAAGAGAAAGATAATTATGAAACACTCTTTTCTTATTCACACATTTGACGATGATTACTGGGGGTAAAATCTACCCTCAGAATTATTACAGGTGACAACAGTAATATTCTCACATTTCTTTTTACAGATGTCAGATTACTGCCCCATTTTTTGAACTCTGAGAATTTCAATCATGCCTAGTTTGTTAATCATTTGGATTCCAGACTCATCGATATTGAATATACTTCCAGGCTCATAATTGAAATTGTACTTGCTCATGGTTGCTCCACCAATTAACAAATATCCATCAACTTGCTCCCGTATAAGCCCCTGCATCCTTGCAACAGACTAACCTCGTGACTGTCTCAAACTGTGGTCTAGGTTTTGCAACATGAATAGTAGTATGTAAATGGCGGTCCGGAAACTGGCGCTGGCGCGTGGAGTCGAGAGCCGAACCACCATATTGGACCGCCATTTACATACTACTATGAATGATTCAAAACAATATAAGTATGTTTAAAATCTTTATCGAAAACCGTAAGTTTAAGAATAACATTTAATACAGAAAATGTTGCGACATATCTCCCTGAAACTGTCTGTATCAGTGTTCAGGTTGAGATGGCGCATTAATTTGCTTGTATTGCACAAAAACAACCTTAGCTATTGATGCACCCAGAAACCCCTTTTTATAAAAAATTAACCGCATGAGTTGTATTTATAATAATAAATAGCAGTATGTTCATGAATTATACGTTTAAAGTTCAAGAAAATGTATAATTAAGGTCTATAGAAGGGTACTTACCAGAAATATTCAGTATTCCTCGCAGATAAGAGCGATGTACGGCTGAGTAAGCACGGTTTAGTTCAAGCTGTATGCCTGCCGAACACTCCCAATAAACTTATAGTGACATCTAGCGAATATATAAAGTACTATAGCAACAGCGCCAAACTCGCCCTGCTTTACGTTAAGTGTAAACGTTGCGGTCGCTGATTTTGGGGAGGTGCATTTGTACTAAAAACTAAATGTTTGAGTAAAGGTTTTTAAGAAAAATATTCAAATATTTTCTTTTAGATAAAAGAACACAGTTACATGTTTAGGATGAAAACAATTTATTTTTGTGACCAAAATGTTTCTTGAATTTCTAAATAAGCTTTGCCAGACAATTGTAGCTGGTGGAAAATACACGCATTTCTTTTGATATTTTCTATAGAAATAAGTACTGTAGAGCTTGTTAGCTAAACATATTTTGTTTCAGTTTCTGATACATTTGTGATAGCCTATATTTTTTTAATACAAATTTTTTATGGTAGGTATTTGAGTATTTTAGGATTTATTTGGCCCACTCCTAGCTTTACAGTGAAGTTTCACTGAGCACTAAGTAATAGTAGTACCATGGCCTGCCTTTGCATTTTAAAGTAAAAGCTCTCAGTTGATGACTTTGCAGGTGGAATTTCCCAGTTAGAGCTGGAGAAACTACTTCCGGGTTTCTTGGCCTCCATCTTCAGGATTTGTTCGCTCCGCACTTCATCAGAATTTAATGATGCTGCTCGACTTCCGCTTCCTGGTCGGGGCCAACTTTTGCTTTCACATCTCGGAAAGCTACATTAATAATGGTTTCCCAACGACAGATTTGTGCAGCTCTTTTAAGAAGAAGTAGAAACTTTAATTATTCGGAGGAAACTACTTTAGTTGTAAATCGTCAGTAGTTGCTGTACACTTTACTTTTTAGAATCATTCCCATTTATTTTTCTGTCGACCTCTTTGGTAGAGTAGGTTGAAGTGTTATTCGGTGCTATGGGTATGAATCAGGTAATATGAATTCTATTTATTTCCCCCGATCTTGTTTTACTCTATTTAGTCATTGTAACTTAGGTAATTTTCTTATTGCATTCCAGGTTCTAATTCGTTTTCTGCTTGTCACGGTTGTCTTTGAAGCTTTCCTTGTTTCTAACAGATGTAGGCTGCACTCTGAAGAAATTATAATAACGATAAATACACCTAAACAATTCACTTATCGAATGCTACTTCAGAATAATATCAATGGAATTGCAGCCAGAGAAATTGAAGATACACTAGTTATTAAAAAAAAGACCATTTAAATTTCATTGATAAATAAAGTCCAGTTACTAGAAGAATCGGGTGACCGTCATTGATATAAGTAAAAAACAAAATTCACTGATTCTCAGAAAAGTGTCACTAATGTGCTGTAATTTTTCCATCTTATTTTATTTTACACTCATCCCGACAGCTACCAGTCTGTGTTTACGTTTTTTTAAAAAAAGCTAACCTAAAGGATACGTTAATTCGCCTTCAATGAAGTACACTCAGGATATTCACAATGGAGGCTTTCAATGAAGGTTCACAATGGATGTTCGCAGTCGAGGTTAACAACGGAGGCTCACAATCGGAACAAATATGGCGTCGAAAAAGCCTGCAAAGAGTGAGAAGCCTAAGGCTGGGTTCACAATTAAAAAAATTAAGCGAGTGCATAGAAAGCCATGCACACGACCTGTGCACACGACCTGTGCGAACTGCGAAATTGGTTCACAATTGAATTCTTACTGTTGATTTCAGCCAATGAAATTTCGTGAACTATGCGACATCTGTTAGCAGTGGTAGTAAATAAACATATTAACTTTCAAAATAACGATAATAGTATTATTATCTCGACATTTTCTTACCACAATATGGTTAATAAATATAAACATATTTCTAGTCCCGCCAAAAAAAAACACCCTGCTCTTCTCTCATTGGCTGTTGTGCCATGCGTACGCGACCGAAATAAAATATATTCATTTCACTCCTATGCGCACGACCTCGCTCCCATGCACACGACCAACTTTCTGCTATTGTGAATCGTTAGGTTAGGAAACATGGCGTTCATATCCTATGCACACGACCTACTGTTACTGTTACTGTTATTTTTTTCAATTGTGAACCCAGCGTAAGATGTCCATCAAGTTCTGTCCCTGCCCGAACACGCCCGAATATTCACCTTCGGCCAACCTCGGGATTTGTTTTATTTTTGCGCAGGAAAAATGAATTCAAATATTAAAAGTGGTCGGTTAGGTTAGCTACATTAAAACACTTTAAAACACTACGGACGGTTAGTTAGGTTAGTAAAGCTACATTAAAATAAACAGAGAAATATAAATATATATATAAATAAACCCGAGGTTGGCCGAAGGTGAATATTCGGGCGTGTTCGGGCAGGGACAGAACTTGATGTACATCTAAGGCTTCCCGCAAAGAGTCCAACAGTTGCCTGTCTATTTTGTTTCGTTATTTGATTTTGTCTCTTCCCCTCTCGTTGACATCGATTGCCCCACGCCACGCTGTGACGAGTCATCGCCCGGACGTTTGCCCCGCCGGCTGTGAAGAAGTTTCAGTTCAGCGAGATGCATCGTCGTGGTTGCAGGCTGGTCCTAGTTGCTGATCACGAACTTCCCGAGGAAAGGCGTGCATCTGGCGGAACGAATGGAGTCGCCGGGTCGGAAGTATCTTGCTCCTGCATTGTGCGGCGCGGTACTGCTCCCCGGCAAACAATAACAGGGCGCCGCGAGTAACGGCCCCCTGGCTTTGTCCACCCCTGGTTCTCTGCTTCCATTAGGAGTCCGTCCGCATTCCCCCAGAGGGAAGCCTGCGCTTCATTGACTCCCGATCAGCCACGGACATTATTTTCTACTCATTTGTTTTTGCACATCATTTACACAGTCACACTAAGTTTTCTAGGAAATTCAAATCCTACAAAAACAAGTTTTTGTGTAAGTGCTACTAGTCTTTATAAGATACGTGTGGTATTTTAATATTACTAACCACGTAAAAATTACATATATGTACAAAAAATGGCAAACAAAAAAATAACCATACGAGGCAAAAGTAATCTTTTTTAAAAGCTTTTTTTTCTTATTGAAAACGAAATAATTATTAGAGTCACTAAAAAAAATACATGTAACTTCGTGGTCGGAAAATAAGACAGAAAGAATTCGTACATTTTCAACATTTAAGAGTTTTTCAAATGTCACTCGCCAAACCTGACTAGACGTTCATTATTATCTGGAATAACGCAGCTTTATTAAGTAGTTTTTGAATTTACTTCCTACAAATAAAATAGCATATATGTATAAGTAAAACGTATTTTATTTAAACATATAAATTGAATTTGCGTTATCGATTATCACCTCACTTTAGATTACCTCCTGTGTTCAGCATGCGTGCAAGTGGCGACGTCAATTGAAAACTGCGAAATGCACTATGAGCCTAATTGTGCACAGGTTTTCTTTGTTTTTTATTTCATATTGAAGACTGAACAACAAGGGTTATTTACCTAAAGTTTTAATTTGTTATGAAACCGGAAAGAACAGACACGTTGAGCGTTGGATGATAACTGCGTTACTTTCTCGAAGAACATCTGGGTTGGAGATTAGAAAAACAAAGAGTTACTGCTGTTTGTAATTCTTTAGAAAGAAAAAAAAATTCTGGTCGGGGAAACTTAACTAAAACATTAGAGGTAGCTGCAAGAGATAGTGGGGAAAAATATGGAAGAAGACACGGAAAAGAAAAGAAATAAAGAATACTAGAACTTTATTTTCGCACAAGACACGGAAACATCAATTTAACAAACATAAAGTAAAAGCTGACTTCAACTAGGATTTCATGTTCTCTCAAAGAATAAATAATTCAACTAAAGTAGGTTGAATGCACTTTTGGCGAAGAAAAAAAAATTCGGCTTTCCAAGTTCTGAAGTATTGATGGCATCCAAAAACTGCGTTTGAAAGGGTTTAAACTCACGGAAATGAAAATACATTACTTTATGATTAATTTATGTGGTTGTAAATATCTTCCTGAACCACACTATGGAATGTACTAGAGAATATTGTCTTTGGAAAAAGAATCGGCGTGTATTTCTAAGCTCTTTTTTTTTTTTACTGAAAACGTTAATATCCGTTACGTCAGAATACATAATTGGCGTTTGATTTGTTTTGCAAATTCACCTGAGCTGTCCGTGCTTCGGCTGAAAATCAGTTGTCCTATGTGTATTTTAAAAGTTCAAATATTCTAGACAGGTAATTTGTTACTTAACTATCGCGTTGTCTTTCATTCTCTGTCGCAGGGACGTCGGAACATGGGGGGCAGCAGGGGTGAGTCGCCCCCGTGCCTTTATGCATGGGGGAGACGAGAGTAGAATTTCGCTTCCCTCCTTTTCCCAGAATAAATGTTTGGTCCTAGTAGTAGTTACAAACGTTGCATTGGTGATCACATTGATTAGAAAATCAAATTTATGATTGTCAATATACTGTAAAATGATTGCAAATTCCTGGATGGTATTTTATTTAAATTGTACTACATCTACTGTCAGAGTATCAAGCCATTCGATGGCCCAGGACAACAGAGCGGCGATTTGTCGAGAGGTCAAGATCTAGGAATGAGCGTTAATATTTATTACATACTACGTCATCAAATTCTTGGAATGGTATATTTAATATTTTGGTTCGGAAACTCATTAAATAGCACAATTTTGCATCTAAAATTCCAAAATTTTCCAGGGGGGGGGGGGGCGGACCTCCCGCTCCAGAACTGAGGTAAGTGTGATAGGTACATCTTTTCGCCCCCCCCCCCCCCAACTCATTAAAACGTTCCGACGTCCCTGCTCTGTCGTCGTTCTCTCCATAGAAAAACTTAAGAAATATTTTATTATTATTATTAAAGTCACCGTGTTAGTAAAAACGTGAGGTGTCTAGGTTGTTGTCCCAAATAGTTTAACACCTTGTCAATGAATTGGGTGTCCTTCTGTACCATTTTAGCACGCTGTGATATATATTTTTTGTAAATGGAACAGAAATATTCACGTGAGAGTTCAGGTATTGGTACATTTTTTTACGTTTACACGAGAAACAACTGTATCACTACAAAATAGTGTTCGCAGTAACACTGGGTTTGGATTCACACCCGGGCATTTATTTTTCGTATTGTCCCAGAACCTCAAATAGTTAAAGTTATTTGTAAACAGTTCCCTGAATAGCTTACCAGTATTAACTGCATACATTATTAGCATGATACAAAGATTCAAGTTGTTGAACGTTCGATTATCCCATTCAATGTTTAAAAAAATATGCTTCAAAGAAACATCCATTAAAATATAAAATTATCCACCAAATTTTCTAAGGAATACTCGGTATTATCTCGAAAAACGTATTAATATATGAAAAAAATAACCATAGTCATGTGTTGTACTGTACATATCGTACCACGTGGTAGCCATGGCAATAAAAATCTGTAAAAAAAAAATCTCCGTTAAGTTTTTATGTGTCTACTGCAGTGGATGAAAAAGAAGATTTTTCTAATTTCCTAATATTTTCTGGGTGGAGTTGCATAAGCGAAAATGTTTTTTTTTTTTTGTGAATAGAAGAAAATCAACCTCTCCGAGAAGAAATGATAACGAGTTTAATTATGGAATGAAGATAGATGTTCTGAAGAATTTGTCGACACTTTCAGACATTTGATTTGATCTGTAGGTCTGCCTTGCCACCACTCGAGAACAGTTGAATTCCGCATCCTGTTCTCCGAAAAATTGTCGATATTTCTCGAAGATTACTGCAAAACCCATCGAGGCATTATCGCGGTGCGAGTGAAGAACGTCCGTTAGTTTAAATGATTTATATTATTTATGTTCATATTAACTTGTTTCAGTTGGTTACAGACGGGTTCGAATTTGGTGGAATAGGCGTCAATCACTAAGATTGTGACAATGTATGTTGGAGTTATTGCAGTCGTGTAGATCTTACACGTTTTGGTTTTCGTTTTCGAGTATGGCGCATTGTTAGAAAGTTATCCTAAAACTCCTAAAATAGTAATAAGTGTTTTAAGAAAATATTTTCATACTTCTGTACTTTTACATCAGAGAGGTAACTTATGGTTGGAATTTATTAGAGATTCAATGTGGAAGGTTAGGGCTGTATGATACTTTTCATTTATAATTTTTGAACATACTATGTGACTATCCATTGCAGCACAGCCATTGTATCCAAGTTTATCTAAATCCAAATTGCAATCTTCCAGAAAGTGAATAATAGTTTACGAAATGGCATTCTCGTTCAAATCTTGTAGCGGCACATATACTATGAATTTTTCACGAATTATTGGCTTTTTACTATCTTAATCACAACTCATATAGTGAAATCCAATCGATAATTTCTCTGTACCACTAACATCAGCAGTCTCATCAGTTGTTAACATCGAAAAAGCCGAAGGATGCTTAACATACTTTAATGAACATTTTGCCTTTCAGAACATAACAAATTAATTTTTAATTAGATGTGATATGTTTAAGGAGTCTTTTGCTTCCGACCCTTAATATTTTTTTTTTTTACAATTTTGTACTTAGAGTCAACTCGAAAATGTATCAGATGGATCATGTCTGTCCGCAAAATAAAATTTTTTGAACTGAAAAAAAAAATGAAAATAATAAAAAATAACAAAAAGAGATTATGTCAGCTTATGAACTACTCTTTAAACGCCATAACTTTTTATTTATTTTTATGTTTTTTTTCATTATTATTTCTATTTTGAAATTTTTTTATGTGATTTTCTGATTATAAGGAAAACTTGCGTTGCTTTTCTCCTTGTGCTTCTGATTATTCCTGTCAATATTTTAATGGTATTATCCGTGTGCTCATTATTCATGTCGAGACTTTTGCTGGTATTCTGCGAGTGCATCTCGTTATTTCTAAGAAATCAATCTCGGCATGAAATTTTTTTTTTACTTAATGCGTGAAGAATTTTTACCTTTTACTTTTTTTTTGTGCAGTAGTATCTCCCGGGAATGTATGAAAGTGGAATAGAAATATTTTATTTCAGCAGCGATGTGAGGGATTTTCTGGAGGAATGGACAATGGTGAAAATCTAAATTTTCGGTGAATGTTTGGTTTGTTCACCTACGTAAACGATCTTTGGAAAACAATTCGGAGGATTGACCTTCCTTTCAGATAATTCTTGTCGAAAGCTCTGACGTGCAAGCTGCCACGCAAGAGATTTGTCTTTGGGAAGAAGGGGACAGCAAGTAAGCATCGATGCTCGAGAGAGACACGCAGGATGTGTGTGTTGGAACTTTCCCGCGCGAGTTGGTTCTGCGAAAAGGCGCGCCCCGACCCCCGCCAGCCGCAGAAGGGGCGTAACTCTGGGGAGGAGGCTGGAGGAAGCCGCAAGCAAGCAAGCAGGCAAGCAAGCAAGCAAGCCTCAGGCAGCCGGCAGGGCGAAGAGAAGACAGCAAGACGGGGAGGCGTTGTGTGCTTGGGATTGTTTACTCGCTGCTGCTACGGAAGGGAGGAGGCCTGCAGATAGCCTTGAGAAGGGCCCGTGCCCTTCTGGGGGGGGGGGGGACACCCCCGTGGATCAATAGGCTGCCAGCATCCCGCTTCGCCCTGCTGTTAACCTACCCCCTTAACTCCTTATCCATCCATCCATCCATCCCTCTCTCTCTCTGTCTCCCTCTCCCTCTCCCCTCTCTACTTGTCCCTCACCCTTGTGTCCCTGGCTGCTACACGCCCTTTGCTCGCATAATAACGCCCACTTTTTATCGCAAGCCTCTCATTATGCCACACACTACACCAATTACTCTTTATCTTCATCTCCGCCGCAACGTGACCGCACTTTTATTTTCTCGTTGGTCGTGACCCAAACGAGTACAAACATTTTAAACTTTTTATGTGGCTCGTTCAAGTACCTGTATCGGTATGAATATTCTTCATTCCCACGTTGACAGAGCTAAGGTTATTTCTAGGATTCATTTCACTCAAGTCCATTCTCAACTTTATTAAGTTATCAAACATTTTTTTTGAATGCTCATTGGTAGGGATTGGACAAATTCGCGGGTGTAATGACCTCTAGGACAGACTACACAATCTCTTATACACTCGGGCAAATGCCACCTGTTCATTGGCCACTGACTCGTGAGACCTGTCAGCTGGGATGCTTGCGATTCGATATTTCTTTGGCTGAAGATTTGTTATTGGCGCAGAGTCCTTCAGATAAACTATGAGTAGGGACTAGAAAAATTCGCGTATTCAATGACCTCCAGGATAGACTCCACGATCCTTTGCATATTCGGGCAAACGTCACCTGTTCATTGGCTACTGACTCGTGAGGCGTCTCAATTGGGAGACTCGTGATTCGATACTGCTTTGACTGAGGGCCTATAATTGGCACACATTCCTCCAGGTTAACAGTGAACCAATATCAGAAGTTGCATAAAGGTACACCTATTTGCATTTCAGCATATCGCGAAATGAATCCGCAAAAGTTTCCGGTCTCTACTCATTAGTCGATAACAAGGTCCTTTGGCGCACTGTACATGATTGGCCACTTAATCTCCTTGTTTATAACTGGTTCAGCGTCGTCGATGTAATGTCAATAGCACTGCAGTCCAATTAACAACCTGAAACAGATTCGTATATGCTTCAAGTCAACTTTGTTACCACGAAATAGTCGTGGCACCATAACATTGATTTACACTAATTGTTTCCATATTTTGTTAGAGAGTGGCTGTAGCAACCAAAAGTGAAGCTTATGTTCGAATACTACTGGAGTGGGTGGAGATTACTTACTTCGAACTTACAACCTATTTCACATTGTCATGTTTTGTTACCTTTTACCTTTACTTAGTCCGCCCTTCCTCCCGGGGGGGGGGGGAGCTGAATTAAAAAATTGTTAATTGGTAAACGTCACACCTATTGCTTTAGGGTTGATATAAGGTTATAAGACCAAACATATTCCGTTTTTTTACAACTTCGGGGGTAAAATGTTTAGTTTCTTTTCAATGTTTTTCTTAATTTTCATTTTAGATAACGGGTGATAAATTTATTACTTCCTGCTCAAGTATATTCCGATATATGCTTCAATAATACAGTTCAAATAACGTTTCATCTCATTAATATTGAAAATTAATTGAATGGGTAGTCATTAAAAAAACTGTGTTATTGCGTTGTTTCCATTCGAAATTTATTTCCTCGCGTTAAAGTAGATTTAAATACATGAATATATTAGTAATAAACCAAGCTAACATTTTTTGCCCGATTAGTGATGAATCTTGAATAGTTGGGGAAACACACAACGTGAGTTTTTATCTGTTACTAATGCTCAGTTTGTTATTTACTATTATGATAATAAGATACAAATTTAACTTTATAACGCCAAAATTACGCTCTTTTAACTTCTAGAGGAAGAATTTCCAAAAAAGGTTTTAAAGAGGCGTTAGCAGTTTTGTATGCTATACACAATATGAATATACCTCCATCTTGTTTAACTACGGGGAGTCCTGTCTTTACTAAATGGTTAATTGTACTTCCATAGATTAAATAACTGAAAAAAAAAGTTTTACTGAGAAAAAAATAGTAAATTTTTCACTGTCATTCTGTTGATATGCTGAATTACTTGGGTTAGCTAAGATTCTCTAGTGGCCGTTAGATGTCCGTTAACTGAGAACAATTTAGTACACAAATATAACCTGGATTAACACATAGGTCACATATTAATCTTCCATCCCTAATGAAGTGAAAAAGTGATAAATTCATAAAAATATAAACTATCTGTGTGCCAAATTTCATTCAAATCCGTTCAGCCGTTTTTGCGTGATTGAGTAACAAACAGCGAAACATACAAACTTTCGCATTTATATTATTAGTAGGATGTATTAACTAACTTAATACAAATTATTTTTTTCCTAGAAATTATTTATCCCTATGAATCAGCCTTTCTCATTTTAAACTATTTGCATTGATTCTACTTAATTTATTGATGTAAATATTCGCTTCCAATATATATTACTTCTCTTGAACACTTTCACACATTATTTACTCACATTATTTAACACATAATTTCTGATCCATCGTGTGGAATATTTTTCAAGAATAACTTCCTGGACAATAAGTAAGGAGTAAGTATGCACCAGTAGTTCACAGAAAAATGTTGCGACTGTATTACACAATGCTATGGAAAAAGTTCGTAAATACAATTTGTGATAGTATGAAATTCAAACACGTTTACATTATGCTTCTGTGATTTAAAAAAAAATCTTATTATTTGAAGGACTGTGCGCCAGTGAGAAACCCATAGTAAAATATGCATGGAATATATATTTCTAATGCAGCCCATAAACAAATTATAGTTGCTAGAGTATGTCATTAAATATATATATATGTATATATTTCATTTTCTTGTTATGAGACATATCAATTAAGCTGAGTATCTTTCATAACCATCACTACCAACAAGCATGAAAATGTTTTACACAATAAGCCCCGAAAAGGCAATTTTATCCTCTTCGAAACTCTTTGGGCTGAAACGCTTACGTGAATAAAATAGTCTTAGCCTGAAATTGTTACTGAACTCTACCTTCTTCATATGTTAAGCTGTTCGCAAGCCCTTAGTTTACTTATGCGGCGTATGTGTAGTAAATACCACGGATGTATATGTGTGTGTTTGCATTTTTTAGCAATGTAAATAATTGAAGTCAAAGCAAGAACGACTCCCACCTGCCTTTCCCATCTGCGTAGAAATACATTTTTTTTATCGTTGGAATGTAGTTTAACGCGTATTTCTTTGCTGACATGTGTAACGATACTCACATCATTATTTCATTTTTCTACTAACCAAGTTGTCAAACAAACTCAGCTACAGTTTTTTTTTTGCTAACACATAGCTAACAAAATTGATTTCAACTTTAGAAAAAAAAAATGTACCAACTCCGCAGACTAATTTATACCTTCGTAGTACAGACATTTCCTATAATTTTTTTTTTAAAGCGGAAAAATACCTGAAAGACTATGGCGAGTACGAATTCACTCCTGCTATCTGCTTTCACCGAACAGTGTTTCAGAGAACAACCACACGTGCAGTATTATCGAATCACGCTCTTGCACGCCTCTCGCGGGATCGGAGGCCGGAGATTTAATGCTCGAAGCTGCTGTTTAGCCCCGGGGTTGGTTTGGGAAAGTTTGTGATTGTGTTTCGCGCAAATTAATCAGCGCCCCTTGTCTCCCTGGGTGGATTGATGACTCGGACGACAGCAACGGCTAGGTCGGAAAACAGAGCGTTGTCCCTAGGGCGGTTTGCGTGGCGGGGGGGTGGGGGGGGGGTGGGGGGGGTGGGGGGGGGGTCACCGCAATTTGTTACCGGCCGGCCCGGTTGTCTCGGCCGAGGCAGGGATGAGTGGCGTGAAGGTGGACCTGGTGAATCCTGAAGGCGACGCCCGCGCGGATAAGCTTGTCGGCTGGAAATACCTCGGCCGGAGATTAAAAGCGAAGGAGGGCGTGGCCCGTCGGGATCTCGCCTCCGCCCTTGACCCTTGACCTAGGCGGAGGCGCGCGGGGGTGGGGCAGGTTTCCAGCCCGAGTGCCGCGCGGGTGGAGGAGGAAGAAGGTCTCCGCGAAAAGAAAGGGCGCGGCGTTGCCAAGTGGCTGCCGTGCGCGACCTGGGTCGACAGGACAAGAAGCTTGGCAAGCGAGCGCCGAACGTGTTCGCTCCTGCCTTCCGGCACACCCGCGCGCCCTTTGCCGAGTGGGCGTGGCAGCGAAGAAAGAAAGAAAGGAAATTCACCTTTCTTTTGTTTGCCACCTTTACCTTCCTGGCGCGCAAGTTATCTTCTGTCTTAGCTACGCATCACGCAACCGATTCAAAAATCACTGTCGTTTAAAAAACACGCTAGTCGCATGACTTATCCAACGCTTAACTAAAGATGGTAAAACAGTAGAATAAATTCTATATTTTGGGCTTATTTTGATGATTTGTATTTATCATGAAAAGAAAAGAAACTATCAATAATTCGATTTAAAACTTTTATTTTCTTTCACTGTGTAAAAGCTTATGAAATGAAAACGTGAAGTGAAAATATAATAAACAGAACATCGTGGGCTTCTATACACAGAACGTCTGCGTCCATAACAGTTTTCGGAACACTTATCTTCCAAAATGGCCATCGAGAACACAAGACAAAACGCAAGAAAAATGGAACTTGTACAAATCTTGCTTTCCGTCACTGCGCCTTGAGTAGTTCAAAAACAGGTTAT
This sequence comes from Bacillus rossius redtenbacheri, assembly GCF_032445375.1. NCBI lineage: Eukaryota > Metazoa > Arthropoda > Insecta > Phasmatodea > Bacillidae > Bacillus > Bacillus rossius. The sequence continues at coordinate 31,923,671 of NC_086339.1, read as the reverse complement.
CTAAAATGGAGTCACTGAACATTTGGCGTCTTGCGATCGAGCGTACTTGCGTTGTTCATAAAATAGGCCCCGGCTACCCGGGCACACACACGGTGCGCAGTGCTTCAGGAAAACAATTTAATTTCAAAACTACTCAAATATATACGAGTGGCTCCTCGTCGTAAAAGTGAAACAATTGTTATTTGCAACAGTGAAGTGGAAAAGTTAAATTAACACAGTAGTAAGAAAATTACAAGTAACTACCAAAAAGTCGTAATGGAGCCTTAAAGAAACTTGGTGAACACGGCTTCGAGGCAACAAAGTATTCCCACTACAAAAGATTATTCATAAGACAGACACAAGAAACATAACTCTTGTACTAACAATTACTGGAAAATTAAAATCCTGCAAGTTATGATGCATTCTTTATCAGACTATCTCGCATTATACATGTTTTGACGTGTAAACGAAATTGACACAAAAGGTGAAACTCTCGATTATTCAGGTGATGATACTTAACTACACTCGCCTTAAAGACAGTTGGTAGTGACCTCACTGCAGAAGAGTCGTCTTGTAGTCGTGTCGCCCGCCATGTAGCGCCCTCCTCCGTCTTGGTTGGCACGGACCAAGTTCCGAAGATGTCTTCCACAGCCGGGTGAAAGAGTAGCCACGGGAAGCCTAATATGTAGGCCTACATCAAGTTCTGTCCCTGCCCGAACACGCCCGAATATTCACCTTCGGCCAACCTCGTATTTATTTATATATATTTATATTTCTCTGTTTATTTTAATGTAGCTATACTAACCTAACTAACCCGTCCATAGTGTTTTAAAGTGTGTTAATGTAGATAACCTAACCGACCACTTTTAATATTTGAATTCATTTTTCCTGCGCAAAAATAAAACAAATCACGAGTTTGGCCGTAGGTGAATATTCGGGCGTGTTCGGGCAGGGACAGAACTTGATGTACATCTCAGGCTTCTCGGATGACACACCCCCCGCTCTCCACGACTCGGGCGGCACTCGCGACTTGTCACACTCGTAAAGGAGAGTCACCGCAATGCAAACACCTCCGCATTGTTCCCGTTCCGAAGCTCCTGACATTTACATCATCTCGTCTCGCTTCAACAGTTTTCAACTTCGTTGAAAAACCCCCAAGACCGCGGTCGCGTCTAAATGTCAAAAGTCGGGTTATTATTTCACTGCCCTTTTATGTCAGCCACTGTTCCAGTCACACGCCAAGTCCTCTTTATAACCTCCTGTGACATGTGCCCTTCTAGAACACATAAACTCTTCTACTCACTCACTCGTAATCGTTCGACGAGTTAAAAAAAAACAAAAGTCGTGTAACCCAGTACATGTGATAGAAGTGAAACTGTGGCAATTCTAACGTCGACTCGTTAGTATATCGTAAGGGGTAAAACGGCAGCGAGAGAAAAAAAGAAAGAAGACATTTTTTTCTAAATAAAACATGAATTAACAAAATTATTACTCACCTTAATATAACAGGTCAGGAAATCATCAATTACTGATAAATAAATATTGATTAATTAACAATAAATGTTACTTCCTGTTAAAATACTCAAAACACAACGATTTTTTTTAGTAAATATCAAAGCTACTATTAATTTTTATTTGTATGCATCCTTTTATCATCCCGTCAATTTTCGTTGCATGGTGTGCGCGCATCTAAAAAATCCACTCTCATCATTTTTCACAACGCCCCTAAAGAAGTGTATCTTCAAAAAGCAAAATTTTTCCACAGACATGCGATCTTTAGAAAAGGTAACACTAAACGAAACATTCCCGGGATGCTGAGGGAGGAATAGGCCAGTGACAGCACCTGTGTAGCGAGGAACCACCATCCCGGAATTTGCCTGAAGTTATTTAAGGAAACAACGGAAAAAAAAAAACAGAAAACAGGATGGCCGGACTCGGGATTCAAACTCTGGTTCTTTTGGAATGCGAGCCCATGTGTTTGTTGTACACTGAGCCTCTTCGTGCCGTCGTGGTAAAAGAGAAATAATACATATCGTAGAGACCGGAAAAATTCGCGAATTCATTTCGCGATAGGCTAAAATACAAATAGTTATACCTCAGTGCTGCCTCTGCTATTGGCTCGCAACTCACCTGGATGACTATGGGCCAATTAGAATCACCAAACCAAAGCTTTATCGACTCACAGGCTGCTACGTTGGGACGTCTCACAAGACATAAGCCAATGAGTGGGTGACATTTGACCGAGTGTACGTATAACTAGGGAGTTCATTATACAGGGCATTGAACCCACGAATTTTTTCGGTCCCTAGCATATGTGTTCTAACGTCTCGAGGGGCAGGGGGTGTAACGGCGATGTGCAGCAGTGACTCAAGGCACATAGCCCATGGAAAAGTCCGCCAACTTTCACAGTTTCACTCGTGCAAAAATATACCTGTTTTTATTTCCTCTCTCCGCGAATGAAACCCGAATCGCCGTGAGAAGGCCATAATGGACGTGGAAAGAAAATAATTGAACGCTAAAGTTTTTTTTTCTATCTCCAATTATTAAACAAAATTAAAGACTTTAATAATGCATTTTAGGTACCATTGTTAAACGCTTAATGAAGAAGCAGATAAAAATTACATTATACGTAAATAATGACCAATTATTTTTTTCAGTTTATTATGTGTGATGTATTTTATTCTGTCGAAATCTCAGTGTAAATAAAATATTCAGTGTTTGCAGTGTAGAGTGTATATTGCGAACAGATGCTGCTCTTGTGTGTTAGAAATACACCACGATTATGTTAAAAACGATTTTCTCAATGTTTTCGTTGCTGTGATTGTAGCATGATCTTAGCTCGCAATAATCGCTGCTAGCAATATTTCCCGCTTTTCGACAGTGGTATTAGATACATTAAAATAAGGCAAGAAAGTAAGTTTAGTGTTCAAATGTTGGTAGGTATAGATAGAAAAAAAAATTGACCGCTCAGTGTCATCTGATATGCGACCTTATATTCCTTTGTGCGTGAAGTGGATGCTGTGGAAGAGAGATTAACTGTGAGAAAAGGAGTTTACGTTTGACGAATTTTCACATCTGAGGTATCAAGATAAAGCTACGATATAAGGCACTCACGGAAACGTTATGTCGTTTACTCGTTTCGAGTAATGGTTGACTAGTTCCGAGTATTGATTTACTCTGTTTTGGTAAAAGTTTTTGACGTGACCTCGTCTAATAAATCGATGAACGCCAGCTGCACGCACGAAAAAGTGTCCCGTTACGCAGATTGTCCCGTTACGCTCATTTTATATTGCTCTTTGCTAACCCGAACCTCCTAGCATTGCGACCGAGTCCGTGGCGTAATTCAGTTTTCATGCATTTCAATGTAACATTTTCATTGCTCTTTGCTAACCCGTTCCTCCTAGCATTGATGCAGAGTCCGTGGCGCAAATATATTATTTTTTACTGCATCTTGGTGTTGGGTAAGCTATTTTCCTTCACATCATCCTTGAAACACTCCCATTCGTTTCCTACTTTTCCTATCATCATCCTATCCTCAACAGAATAACACAGTTTGGAAGAAGTTAAATAGCAAACATGTGTAAAAGTTATAGTTAAAATAATCTCTTCGTTAAAGTAATAAACATATTTGAATTAATGAGTGCAAATAAAAGTAAAATTATCAATTAAATTGTAGATTTCATTTCACTCCTTCTTTGTATCCATACAAAATAGTGATAATTCAATAAAAATGATTCAATTTTATTCATAAAAGTATGCAATCATTTCATCAATGTTTTGTTATCACGTTGTCACGTTGAACTATCGTCCGTAAACCGACTTTACAGACAACCAATTTTTTTTCCTCGTTTCGTATAATAGTTGGGTCGGTTCGGGTATTAGTTGACCCGTTTAGAGTAATGTTTGACTGGTTTCAGGTAGTGGTTGACTCGTTTTCGATAAACATTTGACTCTGCTCAGGTAATTGCCACTCGTTTTAAGTAATAGTGGACTTGTTTAGAGTAATTTCTGACTGGTTTCCGGGTAATGGTTTCCGGGTAATGGTTAACTCGTTTCAGGTAATGGTTTGTTTGTTTCAAGTAATGGCTGACTCGTTTGGAGCGATGGTTGACTCATTTTGTTTAATGGTTGACTCGTTTCGAGTAATTGTTTTCTCTTCCTGTTAATAAACATATAAAATAAATACATTGCCCGCGCCCGAATATGTATCTGGTTAACGTGATCAGTGACTTGACCGATTTAAATCTAATCAACGTGTTCAAAAAACAGAGGGGGAAATTCGTATTAGAAAATGATTTATAGAAATGTTTTATTGGCAAATAATTACCGTGGTTTTACTTAGCAGCTGATTTCTTGCGTCAATGTAAAATATTTACTGCGTTTGTTCAGCGGTATGTTTCACATAGTGTTTTCACATAAGTTGAATCAAATTTAACAAAACATAAATGTAACATACTGACAGAAAATCGATGTCCACCGGTAAGAGTTACAGTTGAATTTAAAAATTAGATTTAGTCTTATTTTAATTATTAAAGTTTTCCTAATCGTACATTAATTTAAGTTTTAAATATTCTAAGGAAACTTAAATCAATATTTTACAAAATAGGCGCAAAATAATGTGAATAGTAAATGAGTAAATAACTACATTTTAGAATGTAAAGTTTATGATATAAATGTAACGAGTGTTTGTACCTATATAAAACATTTTTTTTAAGATACACATCTGAACATGTGCTTTAATTATTTTTTATACACAAATAGATTTTAATTTTACTTTATAATGTGTTTACCAGAAATCACATATTTCCGGTGGTACTCCATAGTTACAGCACTCACAATATGATATTATTTTTTCAATGTGAATTGATTTAACAATTAGGCGCCAAGTCAAAACTTTCGCTTACGTAACGATTCCCATGTTATCAATATTTTTGTGACGATTTTATATTATTTACTTTACCTTACTTTACCGAGTCATGAATAAACCAAGTTATATTATTGAAAAAATTTCACGAAAACTCTCTGTACGTGAGTAAACACTTGATACATTGGACGTGAATCTTATCACGTCTGCACGCTTATTTTCATTTCAAATAGATGCTATATTATTTTTTTTTTTTAAATTGAAAGTGTCTCTAGGTTGTGTTTTTTATGGCAATAATCTTATGCTTGTTTAAAAAAAGGTTGGATATTTTTATTATTATTACAGTACGAATTAAATACGTTCCTTTGTTAAGGTCTCAGCGTGGCAAATGTTACTAGATCATTACCACTTGCAAGATTCTCACGTTTCCTATTCACATCCGACATTTTGCTTTGCGCATGGTGGATGGCGCTTATACTCGGGAACTAATACCCGGCGTTTTTTTTTTTTAATAGTGGCGGATTGTTACAAAACTCCACGAGAACACAATGGACGTGGTGAGAGTGCAGATAAGAGGATTTGCAAACTGAAGACACACGGGAAAGGAGAGCATCCCAAGCGATTTTCCCTGACGGGAGGGAAAATGCCTCGTCCCCATATTTTCGAGCGCAACATCCCGTTAATATTCTGCTTTCGTGTTCCCAAATCCTCTCTTGATGTAGTCGTTCGTTTAGCCTTGCGTTTTTAAGTGCCTGCTCAGAGGGGGATCTCTCTTTCTTTTTTTATTTTTAGTCCAGCGGTGACGCAGAGCTCACGACGAGAGACGGGAACACTACAGGAACTCCTGTAGAGGGGTGTGTGTAAGACAGATGAGGAGTTGGGGAAGGGGGTAGAGAAGAGAGATAAGCCTTTGGCACGAGGTTGTCTCATCCAGCTATCCTGCCCCTGCGATCAACCTCGCAATCCTGTTTGATGGACTCTTCAAACAGCGAGGGCACTCTACTAGATGAAAAACCGCTCCCCCTTCCTTTTCCGCTAGCCAAAATACGTTGCGCAATTCTCACAAAAACAACGAGTAACTACAGATTTTTTTTTAAAATAACGACATTTTGGCAATTTTACCGGCACTGAACTTGTTTACTTCCCATGCGAACCCGCAAGGATCATTAGAACTAGGGAGTCGAAATCTGGCGTTGGTTTGCCAGGTGACACGAAAAAATATTTCGTGTATACTTACAAGGTGCACACTCCGTTGAGAGTTGTGTGAATTTTTATGTTAATTACTAGCAGTGTTGCGGAAACTTTTCGTCTCACGAGTGAGTGACCATTACTGGGAGTAAAAGCTACGTTTGCATACCAGGTATTATCTTTGTAATTTATGGTTATGCTCATACTAAAATCAAGTAACTGCCATGTATCTATAACTGTATTACCGTCTGAAGTATCGTGATCAGTAAAACTCTGCATATTTGTACTCTGCATTTTTATTACTATTAGCCAAAGACTAGCCTATAATTTGTTTGATAACATTTCTATTTTTGGCTCGACAACTTGGGTAAATAGAGGGGTTGATTTTTTTGAGCTCTTAAAATTTTTTGGGTATTTCATATTTTTTAATTGTATTTACCCTGAGTGTGTCGGGGATGCAACCCCCCTTCCATGTTGGACGGAAGGCGGGTTACAAAACCAAATTAAAGTTTACTAAATTGCCCTCAAACCAAACACGCATTTATAGCCTTGTTCTCCCATAAAATGGATGTCCAAAAAACTAAAGCAGTTAATAAACTCTAAATAAGGTTAACGAAGTAAAAAAGAAACGGGTTAGCAGTTTTTAATTTAGTAATTTTTTTCGATTATTAAAACAAAGTACAAATTGTATAAATTATGTTAGGAACGAATTCGGCAGTCAAATAGCTTCATAATATGAGAAACTATTACGATATAAACATAAAATTAAATTTACTTGTACACCAAAAACGTGGACGTCAACTAATATATTAAATAAATTTTTACGAACAATAATACTAAAAACTACGTAAAAAGCTAAAAACAGAAATAATAATTCGGACATGCCGGTAAAAAAAATGCTACGTAAAATATGCTAAAATCCAAATTAATAAAAAGTTATTCTTTTGTAGTTCCGGGCATACATTCTAACTTCTAGAACATTCTGTCTTCTACCGATGACCCGTACGTAAAACGATTCATCGAAATAAAATAATAGTTCAGTTTATTTTAAGAAGTTCCACATAACAGTTACAACATTTAAAAAAAATACGCGTGTGAAAAATTCACCAATTCCATTTTTTCCAAAAGTATCCCTCACATGTAAAGTTAATCAAGACGTAGGCGAGGTTCACTTAATGAAAATGTGTTTTCAGACGTGGCGGAAAAAAGCTCCAAATCACGATGAAGACAATAGTGGTCCCTCAAACTCTTCGGCGGGGGCTAATGCTACCAGGTGTCTCGTTGCTGACGTTCAAAACGTGTGCAACCATAAGCACACACAGAATTTCTTGTGCCGTCGTGCAAACGAAACAAAGTGCCCAGATAACCATGGCGCAGCACACACCTGAAGCCCGTTAACACTTCAAGTCCTGTTTTTTTTTTTTTTTAAATAGTTATGGCGCGCGATGTTTTCTGAACGCCCACTACCATCCGCTCGCCCGACTGGACCAACACGGGAAGCCTTCATTTCACAGACGAGAGAGCCACACCCGAAGTTCCCCGAAGTTCATGCTCGCTTTTTTTTCCTCCCCCGTTCTATCTCATTGTATAAACCGGTGTGGCATTATATTTTGCGGTCGATTTGGATAGGTTAGCTACATTATGAATACTTTAAAACATTGTGGATGGTTGGTTATAGTAGGTAAGTATAGCTACATTAAAAATACTGTAAAATCATTTTATGGTTGCTTAGCAAATAACTTTTTAATGTGTAGCTACCCAGGGCTAGGAAACCGTATCACAGTATCTTTAATGTAGCTATCCTACCCAAATCAACCGTCCACAATGTTTTAAAGTATTTATAATGTAGGTAACCTAACCTTTTACAATGAACCAAAAAAAAAAAAAAACCGAAGATGCACGATCGGGAGTTTGGCTCTCTCGTCTGTGAAAAGAAGGCTTCCCGGACCAACACACTGTCCTCGCTCCACACGAACAGCCGAGCTCTCGTGACGTCACCCACGCACCACTCAGTCACCACCCGCGGCACTCAGTCACCACCCGCGGCACTCAGTCGAACCACTCCTGCGTAAATGTGGAGCAAACCAGGAGAAAAGTATCCCGCCCTACCTACATTCCACGCAGCACTTAATTAAAAATTTAGGTTTACTAAAATTTCTTACTTGCTAAAAATGTTAATGTAAAAACATTACCAATTTCAAGCTGAGTTCATTTGACCAACTTTACAAAACTAAAATTATCCAACTTTGACTTAAAAGTCGTAATCTAAATTATACCTAACTAATACATAAGTAATAAATTTGTAATAAAATTATTAGAATAACTATTGTTCTAAAAATAGAAATAAATATTATGCTCTTTAAATTTTAAATACAACTACCGTTATTTTAACATATAATTATTTAGGAATTGGGTGTTTTGTGAGGTAAAACTGTATAATTATCAAAATATACTTCATTTTGAAAATATGCATACCATTTCGAGAAACATTGTTTCCGGAAGGAATTGTACAGTGCAACATATCCAATTAAATTTTAACGTAAAAATTCAAAATAAAGTTTGCAGTTGTGTTTTTGTGATCGGGAAACTGTACACAATTTCCAAAATATTGATTTTGAGGATATGCATTATAAGGCTTCGTTATAAAGTGGATGCGAGATAAGGGAGTTTATCCCCGGGAGCAATAGTTCCGTGTAATGTATCCAATTGTGTTTAGTGTAAAATATCAGAATAAAGTAACCATTTGAATGTGTGTGTGATGCGAAACTATACTATAATTTTATTATTAAAATTTGAATTATAAGACTTTTATATAAACTGGATACGCAATGAGGAACAATTACCACTACAGGTCTGTGCGCACTGACGACCAGAGAGACAGTGTATTAGTGTCGTAAATATAAAGTGCATGTGCATTAAGTCTTATGCGTCTTAACATTTTCCATAGTTGTTAAATAAAAGTCTACTATAGTAGATCATATATGAAATTTAATATTTTAATGAACGAAGGTAACATAATAAATTTATAAATTAAAGTATAATTATAAATAAATAATAATACAATTATAAATAAATAATCTAAAAATTTATTTGTATAAAAAATATATACATAGGCTACATGTTAACAAAATAATTATGTACTACGTATCTTGCCTTTAGTGTAAATAATACCAGTTTATTAATTATTATTAATAATAATTTAAATAGAGTTACCATTTACTTAAAGCGGATTATGATTTAGTTTATATCTAAATGTCAAAACATGGAGCTATGATATTATAATTTAACTCACGGCTTTTTGTACTTTTAGCACATTCGCTAATTTATTCGTTATATCTTTTCTTTGTGTCTGTGGTTGTGAGAAAAACGATTGTTTTTTGAATAGGATGCTGTTTTTTTTATAAAACGCAAAATATTCAAGCAGGAATTATTTTTGTTACGGTGGTTAAAGATTTTAAAGAGAACCAAATAATTAGTAGCTCAACATCGTACCATTTCCCTCCATGAAAATGGCATACAAATGTTGGCAAAAGTTAAGAGCCAAGAAAAATACTGTATCTCATTATCAAATTTATCTATTGTTGAAAATTTATATATTATCTATTAAGAAGAGCTTTATAAGGCTTGGGTGTACGTGGCGTAATAGTGTCAACTGTTTGAAAATCATACATCTTTGTACTATGATGGTTAAGTATATTTCGCGCAGTATTGACTACGATCGTTGTTGTTTTCTGAAACTACATCAAGCAAGTATGTAAAATCCTCTGTGCCATTTTTTTTAAACACGGAATCTACATAGAATCTTAAAAAATCACAACTAAAGCATAGTAACTTATAAAATCATAATTAAGAACTGTCACAACTTGGAAACACTCAACTGAGGACTGTCATAAGTCACAAACGTATAACTTTGAAGCGCACACCACCGGACCAAATAGCTAGAAACAATATGACCAATAACTATTACAACAATGAATCACACAACTTAGAACGGTACGTACTTTAGAAACTCGCCCTACCGAAACACACAACTTAGAAACTCAACTCCTTAAAAAAAGGATTAGGCCTATATAAACTTAGAAAAAACATAGTACAGCCATGGCTTAGAAGCATACAACTAAAAACAATACCTAGCTAGACTTAGAACTATCACAAGATAGAAACCACGTAACTTAGAACTGGCATAATTTATATAATTATATCTTGTGTGGTTCTAAGACATGAAGATGGCTCAATGAACACGTTATTCCAAATATTTAAATATTCTTAACTTTAAATGTTAAGTTATTTTACACGCCAAGAACAATGGCTGTGCTGTGAAATACAAAGTCTACCAACCACGCGCCAACAAAGAAGCACCCGGAGTTCAATAGGGGCGAAACCTACGTGTTCTGGTCAAGGGAGGACGTTAACGGAGCGCCTCCTGATTAAACACGACTGATAACGTCAAACACTAACACCGCTGCCAGCCCACGCCATTTCCATAATTGCCTTCCATCGATTTGCAAGGCATAGTCTTGTGTAATCTTCTCAGGACGCGCTTATCTAGAGTCTGACTCGTTCTGCCTCAGCAACATAATTATGTCTAACACGGAGGTAACGAGTAAATGAGAGGGCATGTGCAAATTTGGGCATCTGATTTATTGGTTAAAAATGAGAACGTCTTCCAACCCCTTTCCCATTATGGATAACAATTTTTTTTTTGTTATAGTGACGTTTAAAGCTAATTGATTGTTTGTGTTGCTCACATATTTATGATTATTCACTTCATGTTGATGGTTCTATGTTATTCCAAGCGGTAGCCTTCAAGCGATTAAATAAACTTCTAGAATTAGCCTGTACACGCCTATGGTATGAATTGCTAATAACTTGGTAAAAAGAGTGACTTTAAGTTTGGAACCTCCATGATATTCAATTTTTAAAATTGCTCCAATTTGAATTAACTCAATGCATTGAAGTAAAAGTTTTTTTTTTGTGAAAACCACAAAAATTTTTTTTAAAAGGCGAGCAACTTATCAATATAAATAAATTCAGAACATGTCTTGTCGTAAATTTGACCCCTCCCTTTTTTTTATATAGATTATTAGTTTTTAGCCGTTGAGGCTAAGAAAAAACAAATTATTCTTCTAGCGATAAAAGGAAGAGATAATTTTCAAAGCTATGTATTTACAAATACTGACGTTTTAATATTGATTATGTGATTCCTGTGGTTTTTATTTTTTTTGCAAATCTGAACATGTATGTATGTATATACAATTATACATACATATATATCTATGTATAGATATATATAACCACATACCTCGTTGACAGCTAGGCTGTTAAATGTATCTCACCGAAGTGATATCGAAAATACTTGAAAGAATAAAAGCAGTGTGGTTTAAATTTTTTCACCAACACGTTCAGCAAAAGATAGTTATATGTGTGTGTATATATATAATAAATTCTCAGTTGGCTTAAATAAATTATTACTTACAATTATTTTAAAGAATGTAGCTTGTATAACAAAATTATAAGTTATTTTTTGGATAAATTTACAGCAATGCATAAGTACGTACGATTATAAATTAATGAAATGTGGTCGATATACTATACGAGTGAAAATTTTATATTTTCTAAACTGATTTACTAACTCGTATTTTACATAAGTCACTAATAAGTTCACCGGCAACAAATTTGGCAAGATTTTTCAAATTCTACAAAATGTTTGAAATGGCGAGCTGAACAGTGCAAGAAAACATTAAATTTACTAGAAGTGTAACTTAGTATAAGTGTAACTGTTAGGTGAATTTCAACAAGATGGGCAGTATTTTAATAAAATTCCTTGTCGAAAGTTGGTCAAAAACCCAAGTTTAGTATTTTTTTTCAAGCCTGTTCCCTTTTACAGCAGCCGTTTCATTATATACTTTAAAATTTTGCTCTGCTAATCAAATGATTCAATAGTCGACGCAGCTGCTGCGGCAGCGAATTCTAGCGGCGGGTGCAGAATCTACGTGTGATTTGAGTCCATAAATATAGTTAATAATACAATTTTCATATATTTATTTCGCTCAGCATTATTTTAAAGAATTCTACGTGTCCGAGTTTCGTATTTGAAGTGTATTGTCAACACGAGAACAAATTAATTTGTTAGTTTCCGAGGTTAGATGTTACACATTTCTATTGAGTACTGAACGATTAGCTCAGATTTTTTTTGGACATCGGCCATTGATTTAACAGCCTGTATATCTTAGAGAAACATCAAAAATGGACAAAAGGATGAATGCATAAACACACAGAAAATAAGCCGAAATTAGCCGATGTCAGAAGTTAAATGCATAGGCAACAATTATGATTCCGCGTAAGGAATTAGCCAGAAAAATATTTATGCACAGACGAGCACATCGGGCTGACAACAAAGAGAAAGTTTAAACCAAAACGGCAAATACAAACAAAAAACAAACTTGGAAACACAGTGTGTTAAACAGACGTAACCCAACCATGATACTTCACACAAAACGTGGACACACAATACCAACAGAGCGTCACACTAGTGGATAAAGCTATGAAATCAAACAGATATTCTTGACAAAACAAAGACGTCATCAGGCACAAACATGCTGGTAGAGGACACTGCATGTTGCAGTATGGAGGTGGTGACGTAGAAAGTGACTTCAACTACGTCACAGCATTCCATCTCCTGACAATTCTGGTAATTGTTCATTATTGCATGTCCAGTTGTTTTTTTAACATGAATTATTTAGGAATTGGACGTTTGGTGATACTGCTGTATAATTACCAATATATGTTTTATTTTGAAAAAAAAATGTATAAAACCTTGAGGAACATTGTTCCCGGCAGCAATTTAACAGTGCAACATATCCATTCCCGTTTTAACACCAAAAAAAATTAAAATTAAACAAAATGTTACCGAATTTGGATATATGCATCAGAAATCTTTCATATAAAGTGGATTCTCGTTAAGGAATGTTGTCCCCGGGAGGAATAGTTCGTGTAACTTATCCAGTTGTGTAATCAGTAATCAGTAAAATGTGTTTGTGATATAAAACTGTAGTATATTTTGATTTTGAATATTTTAGTTATAAATTTTTTGTTGTAAACTGGATACGTAATACGGAACAATTACCAGAATTCTTAAAACCGTGCCTGTTCCGATGTAATCACGGAGAAGTGGCGATACTCTGAAAGCCCAAAACGCCGCAACCTTCCAGGGAAATGTCGGCAGCACAGACTCGGTGATGCGATTTGCCGGCCGGCACAGACACGCGAACCCCGATCTACGGCTTCGCTTCTTTTGCTTCCCGCGCCGTCTGCCTGCGCTTGGCAACGCACACGTCACACTTTCAGGGATGAAGCAGACGGCACTAGTAGCGGCTGGCAGTGCTTCAAACTGTTGCTCTGCTCCGCGGGGAATCTTCTGGCGTCTGTGGGATAAACTGTCAGGGATAGGAATCGAAAGACGTCGTACTTAACACCACAACAACTGTTCGGTAGAGACCGGAAATATTCGCGGATTACTTTCGAGACAGGCTGGAATCCAAACTCGTTTAGCTTAATGCTGCGTCAGTGATTGGACCGCAGTTTACCTGAAGGACTCTGAGCCAATGGCAAACACTCAACAAAAGAAGTATCGAATCATAAGAATCGCAGTAAACAGGTGTCTCGAGTCGGTAGCCAATGACCAGGTGATAATTGCCCGAGTACGCAGAGAATCGTGGAGTCTATGCTAGTGGTCATTGAAACCGCGAATTTTTCCAGTCCCTACTGTTTGGTCATTTTATATTGAAAAATAATCTTATTCAAAGGTAGAGATCACACACTAACTAATTTTCAAAGACCATATCGTAATTTCTGTTGACAGTATTATTTTAGTTGTAGTCATAACAAAAATTACCGCAATTCCAACGCCAATGAATCCACACATGAAAAAATTTGTAACTGCCAATCGCTTTTTACTTCAGGCAATTTCTTGAATTATATAGACTTTAATGAAGTCCAATTTCAATAACTAACGACAGAAAATTGTTATGACCTAAAATTGGTTAAAACCAAGATAGTCACTTTTGAATTTCTCTCTCGACCAGTTTTTTATTTTCTATTTTCCGAAAAGATTTTCTTTATTGCATATATTCAGGTCATTTATTTAAGTTAGTTTAAAATACTGTTTGATAATCATACATTGAAAAATAGTAAAAAGGGTAAAAATATGTTTTGTCTTAGAAATTTTTTTATTTTAAAATGAATCAGCGTTATAGAAAGAAAACAATATGATCTGTAGATATGTAAAATACAATTTTAAATTACATTGGCTACTTCTAAATAGCCAGAAAAAAGATATAATGAAAATATTTAAAAATAATTTTTGAGTGTTAACAGAGCTTTTATTATGGTAAGTAAACAGAAAAAAAACCCTTCATTTCTTTCACATGCACATTAAAAATTTTCAAAATGGAACTCGCAGGTCAGACTAAAGAGAATTTTTATTTTTATTTACGAAAAACTCTTAGCATATTCGTAGTGCTTTCTTCGTTAAACACTTGGTATATTAGAGCTGCATTATTTGTTTAAAATAAAGGTTTATTCGAGATGCATTCTTCGTTAAAACACTTAGTATATTCGAAGTTCTTTCTTCGTTAAAGACTTAGTATATATGAGTTGTATTATTTGTTTAAAACAAATGTTTATTTGAGGTGCATTATTCGTTAAAACACAAAGTTTATTTGTGGTGCATTCTTCGTTAAAACACTTAGTATATTCGTAGTGCTTTCTTCGTCAAATACTTAGTATGTTAGAGGAGCATTATTTGTTTAAAGCAAAGGTTTATTCGAGGTGCATTATTAGTTAAAACACTAAGTATGTTCGTGGTGCATTCTTAGTTAAAACACTTAGTACATTCGTTGTGCTTTCTTCGTCAAACATTTAGTATGTTTGAGGTACATTATTTGTTTAAAACAAGGTTTATTCGAGGTGCATTATTCTTAAACACTAAGTTTATTTGTGGTGCATTATTCGTTAAAACACTTAGTACATTCGTAGTGCTTTCTTCGTTAAACACTTGGTATGCTAGAGGTGCATTATTTGTTTAAAACAAAGGTTTATTCGAGTTGCATTATTCGTTAAAACACTATGTTTATCTGTGGTGCATTCTTCGTTAAAACAGTATATTCGTTGTGCTTTCTTTGTTAAACACTTAGTATGTTAGAGGAGCATTATTTGTTTAAAACAAAGGTTTATTCGAGGTGCATTATACTTTAAAACACTAAGTATATTCGTGGTGCATTCTTCGTTAAACACTTAGTATATTCGTGGTGCATTCTTCGTTAATACACTTAGTACATTCGTTGTGCATTCATCGTCAAACATTTAGTATGTTTGAGGTACATTATTTTTTTAAAACAAAGGTTTATTCGAGGTGCATTATTCGTTAAAACACTTAGTATATTCGAAGTTCTTTCTTCGTTAAAGACTTGCTATATTAGAGGTGTATTATTTGTTTAAAACAAAGGTTTATTTGGGGTGCATTATTCGTTGAAACACTAAGTTTATTTGTGGTGCATTCTTCGTTAAAACACAGTATATTCTTAGTGCTTTCTTCGTTAAACACTTAGTATGTTAGAGGAGAATTATTTGTTAAAAACAAAGGTTTATTCGAGGTGCATTATTCGTTAAACACTAAGTTTATTTGTGGTGCATTCTTCGTTAAAACAGTATATTCGTAGTGCTTTCTTCGTCAAACATTTAGTATGTTTGAGGTACATTATTTGTTTAAAACAAAGGTTTATTCGAGGTGCATTATTCGTTAAAACAGTATATTCGAAGTTCTTTCTTCGTTAAAGACTTGGTATATTAGAGGTGTATTATTTGTTTAAAACAAAGGTTTATTTGATCTGCATTATTCGTCAAAACACTAAGTTTATTTGTGGTACATTCTTCGTTAAAACACTTAGTATATTTGTAGTGCTTTTTTCGTTAAACACTTAGTATGTTAGATGAGCATTATTTGTTTAAACAAAGGTTTATTCGAGGTGCATTATTCGTTAAAACACTAAGTATATTCGTGGTGCATTCTTCGTTAAAACACTTAGCATATTCGTAGTGGATTTTCCGTTAAACACTTAGTATGTTAGAGGAGCATTATTTGTTTAAAACAAAGGTTTAATCTAAGTGCATTATTCGTTAAACACTAAGTTTATTCTTGGTGCATTCTTCGTTAAAACACTTTGTACATTTGTTGCACTTTCTTCGTCAAACATTTAGTATGTTTGAGGTACATTATTTGTTTAAAACAAAGGTTTATTCGAGGTGCATTATTCATTAAAAAACTTAGTATATTCGTTGTGCTTTCTTCGTTAAACACTTAGTATGCTAGAGGTGCATTATTTGTTTAAAACAAAGGTTTATTCGAGGTGCATTATTCGATAAAACACTAAGTATATTTGTGGTGCATTCTTCGTTAAAACACTTAGTATATTCGCAGTGCTTTCTTCGTTCAACACTTAGTATGTTTGAGGTACATTATTTGTTTAAAACAAAGGTTTTATTCGAGGTGCATTATTCGTTAAAACACTTAGTACATTCGTTGTGCTTTCTTCGTCAAACATTTAGTATGTTTGAGGTACATTATTTGTTTAAAACAAAGGTTTATTCGAGGTGCATTATTCGATAAAACACTAAGTTTATTTGTGGTGCATTCTTCGTTAAAACACTTAGTATATTCGTAGTGCTTTCTTCGTTAAACACTTAGTATGTTTTAGGTACTATATTTGTTTAAAACAAAGGTTTATTCGAGGTGCATTATTCATTAAAACACTTAGTATATTCGTTGTGATTTCTTCGTTAAAGTACTTAGTATGTTAGAGGTGCATTATTTGTTTAAAACAAAGGTTTATTCGAGGTGAATTCTTCGTTAAAACACTAAGTATATTCGAGGTGCATTATTCGTTAAACACTTAGTATGTTAGATGTGCATTGTTCGTTGAAAACAAAGGTAGTTAGTAAGATGCGAGCGTGACGGCTGAGGTTTGTGCCGGCAGGAGGCGACGTGACCCATGGCCGACGAGCGGCAGTTCGGCGAGCTGGCCGAGATCAGCCCGAGCGGCCACTATGGCGGGCGCTGGAGCCGCCAGCCGCCGGCCACCAGCCCGCACCACCCGCACCACCAGCACCACCAGCGCTTCTCCGCGGCGTCCACGCCCCGCGCGGCGGGCGGCAGCCGCGAGGCGGAGGACGCGTGCGGCCTGGGGCGCACCCCGCGGCGCTCGGGCGCCTACTACTCGCCGCCCGGCACCTCCTACACCATCGTGGAGCGGCCGTGCGACGCCACGCCAGGCCCGCACCGCCGCAAGCCGCCGCGCGGCACCTACCTGGGCTCGTCCGCCTCCTTCGGCGCCGACAGTCGCAAGCGACCCATCTCGCCCGAGCAGGTATGCGCCCTCTCTCTCTCTCTCTCTCTCTCTCTCTCTCTCTCTCTCTCTCTCTCTCTCTCGGTGGCTGATGGTTCACAAATACATGTAGTATCAATGGTTCGGTGAATTAGGTCCAAAGCCAAAAAAAAACTTTTTGATGTGACAACGTCTAATAAATCGATGAACGCCGGCTGCACTCCCGTGACGCTGTGTCCCGTTACGCTCATTGTACGCTTGCACCGCATCTATCTCTCTTCCACTCGATTGGAACAACCATCGATTTGACTTTTTCGAGGCACATTAAACTTGAAACACTCCCATTCGTTTCCTACTTTTCCTATCATCGTCCTATCATTAACAGAATAACACAGATTGGAAGAAATTAAATAGCAAACATGTATAAACGTTATAGTTAAAATAATCTTTTCGTTAAAGTAATAAACATACATATTTGAATTAATGAGTGAAAATAAAAGTAAATTTATCAATTAAATTTTAGATTTCATTTCACTCCTTTTTTGTATCCAAACAAAATAGTGATAATTCAATAAAAATGATTCAATTTTATTTATAAATGTATGCAATCAATTTCATCAATGTTTTGTTATGACGTTGTCACGTTAAACTATCGTCCGTAAACCGAATTTACAGACAACCAATTTTTATTTGGTCTGATAAATCGAATGATTGGAAAGACGACGTAGCTGCTCCGGCAGCGAATTCTAGCGGCGGCTGTGGAAACTACGTGTGATTCTTCGTCCAGAAATGTGGCTGGAAAACACAATTTGCGTATATTTATCACGCTCGGCGTTATTTTAAAGAATTGTACGTTAAATTTTGTGTCCCAAGTTTGGTCTATCAAGTAAAAAAAAAATACTTCGTTTCGTAGCCAAATAATATTATATAGGCCTATACAGATTACTTTAATACGCTTGCGACAAAAGCAGCTTAACTATAATTGGTCAAAATTTGTGTTTGTTAAAATAAAATGATCGACTGACATACACTTTTGTTAAAATAACTAAGCGGAATAATTGTATTTTGACGTACTAAATATTTTAATACAGCAGTAACGAAACAACAAACAAATTCTGAGCAGAAACCCAGACATCCAAATTTCTACAGGTATGCGGTTTTCTAACCACAGCATCGTGGAGGTCTCTTCTGCCAGAGCACAACTACACCAGAGACCGGTGTTAGTGAGACGCGCTCGTTCTGAAATGTACTTGCACCCAGCCAAATAAAAGTATTACGAATCGTTTGGCGGTTGGGCGGTAAACTATATGGGCACAGTTTAATCTCTTGCGGGTCACACAAAGTTGGTGGCTGGATGTCTGAAACACTTTGAATTGTGTCGTAATCGTTTACTATGACTATTTTAGCTAACCAAATATATTCCACTGTAGTTTCGCTGTTAATAATGTTTCAATTGGCACACCTGTACGTTTTCCATGTATCCTAATGTTTACGAAAGTGACCACATACGAGGTTTAATGTTGTTACACACGGGTCCGCCATATTTGTGTCACATTTCCGTTCATCGAATTCCGTTCCGTGTTCACGAATAAATGCTTTTACCAAATGGCGTGTGCCGAGAGCTAAGATGTTCACAAATTAAAAAAAACAACAACTGGAAAAGGTTGTTTTCAAGATTTTATTGAATTATTAAAAGAATCAATAAACAGTATAGTTAGAAAATAAAATTAATGCAGTAGAGTAGAACAATTAATATTTAAAATATGCTTTATTACAAAAAAAAGGCCACTTTACGTACAAGGGTGCACTGGAGAAGATTGTTTTAAAAAGAGGGCTGGCAGGGGGTAGTGTTGGTAGTGGGGAAAGGGCAGACAATGAAATGAATGCTGTGCTGGAAATTAGGAATTTCGACACCTTTTTAAATTTGTTATTATTTTTAATTATTTTTGAAAATTTTATTTTTTTCAATTTATCTGATTGCTAAAGGGGGGATTTACTCTTTGTTAGGCCGGTGTACACCACGTAGTTAAACTTTATGTCAGTGGATTGTAGCACCTTTCTCAGGGGCCTATCTGATTTTTTGCTAGTCTAATGTGGACATGGGCAGCCTGGTTGAAATTTATCTCGCCTGCAGTCACATCCCAGGTTTGTAATATTAATTCCCTGCATGACCAAAATCGCATAGAGCAGCTTCTGGCCTGCTAGCTTCTACTTCTTAGAGGTCTGCTGAGAATAACGAGTCTTGTCACGAACGGGTCTCCAGTGGACCTCCGTTCCCAGCTTAGTGGCCTTTTCTGTCCACTCTCCCCTCTCTCTCCAACCTACTTAGTTCTGAGAAATCAAGCCAGGAGCAGTGACCTAACGTGAACCTAGCCAAGATGATGGCCTGCTTCAAGGACATTCTCCCTGGTCCTACAGAGACCACCACGACATGTAGCGGCAGGAAAAGCGACTTCCGCAGCAAGCAGAGACTCCGCCAGTGACACCTGGCGGCGGTTTAGTTCACCTTCTCTGTTAATTCCCCTTTAGGCGGCCAGATCGCACCACCTGCTATGCCATAAGGCACTATGCTTTCTAGTCACGTCCTGTTAAAGTCGATTCTTTGTAGCTTCCTGTTACCGCCGGTAGAGAGCGCGCATGTCATGTTGTTGTCACGACCACCTCGGACTCCTTCGGAAATTTTCGGCATAGAACCGAACCTTCCCCCTCCTTCTCCCTAGGGGCTTTAGCGCCCGTTTTAATTAGAAGCATGGTCCTCCATGAGGGGACTCTGACATTGGCTACTAACCGCGCAGCAGTTCGGGCGAAACTTCTCTCTGTCTCTTGTCGCGGCTACGACGGAAACGCATTTCTATTAAGAATGTAGTCAGTTGCTTCAAAGGGATGTGATCCCATTTGTACAGTAGTCAGTCAGGAGTAGTCATTAGAAAAAGTCATGTTTAGTTAAGTTTTAATTTTTTTTATTTTTACTAAAAATTTGGTTTCTTCCGTGTCATCCGTGTCATCCTGTTGTCGGCGCGAAACGTCTCGTGAGTCCGGAATCTACACCCTGTTTGGTGAGTAATCCGGCTTTTTTTTTCCTCCCCAAATTCCCGTTTGTTGGCCTGTCGCGCCGATTGTGTATGACTGTCTGGAAGCAGGTCTAATTCGTTTTGAATTTGACTTGTGTTTCAGACAGGGTCGAAGTGCTGGGGAGACAAATTGCTCCCAGCTGGTTGTCCTGGACCTCGAGCTCCGAGTCCCGTTAGAAGATATCTTTCCCGACCCGATGTCTTACCATGAAGACCCGGGTGATAATGTAAAATAAACATATCCCCCCTTTCTATCTACGAACTACATTAAAAGAATGAGTAGCCTACCAGCGAGCAGTGATTTAAGAACTTAATCCTCAAGAACATGTAGATTCAAGGAAACTAATTATCTACGTAATCATTGGACGAATCAAATTTTGGTGTGGTACTTCTAATTTTTAA
This sequence comes from Bacillus rossius redtenbacheri, assembly GCF_032445375.1. Lineage (NCBI taxonomy): Eukaryota > Metazoa > Arthropoda > Insecta > Phasmatodea > Bacillidae > Bacillus > Bacillus rossius. The sequence continues at coordinate 31,902,786 of NC_086339.1, read as the reverse complement.
ATTTTTGTTTATGTAATCGTTCGTTGTTAAACTTGAATATGTGTTGTTTTAAATAATTTCGGGGCGCCCCCATATTTTTGTTACTTGCTAAGATCTTGATTGTGATATCTAAATAATGTGAAAACTAAACCTCTTCAAAATAAACCAGGGAAACCTATAGGCCAAACTACTTATGTAGTGTATTTATTTATCACATACCTTCTTCTATTTAACGATCCACGAACTCCCAAGTTACTAGTGTGCAGGGAGTGTAAATTTTGTCTTGTTCACCGCCTCGTGCCACCTTGGGTAATTAACTTTAATTTTCTTAATATTTTGCCCAGCAGTTTCCAAGGTTTTTTAAATTAATTTAAAATAATATAATTTTAGGGCACGAGGGGCGTCACAATGCAGTAGAGTAGAACAATAAATATTTAAAATATGCTTTATTACAAAGAATGGCCACTTGAAGTGCCAGGGTGTGCTGTAGAAGAAGTGGTGGTGGTTATCAAGGGCCGGCCGGTGTGGCAGGTGCTGCGGCTGCTGAGCGACGGGCGGCTGCCGACGCCGCACCACCCGGGTCCCGCGGGCAGCCCCTCCTCGGCGCACCTGCAGGCCCGCGAGCTGCCGCCCAACCTGCACCAGGACCTGCTGGTGCGCACCGTCACCATGACGCGGCCGCCCGACTCGGGCCACGGCTTCGGCATCTGCGTCAAGGGCGGCAAGGACTCCGGTGCGTGCCAACCTCCTCTCCTGTCGGGGAAGCCCATAACCCCCACTGTTCTTACCGGGAACCCCTTTCTCCGCAATGTTTGATTTTGGCACTCCAAACATTTCTGCTGCCTCCCTGATTGACATCCCACGCTTCTTCACCAGTGGCGTAGCCAGGATTTGCGTATGGGGGGGGGGGGTGTTAAGGAGCATGCGGGACCCCCCCCCTCGTATTAAAGCGGGGTCCGGGGGTCCTCCCCCGGGAAAATTTTGAATTTTAAGGTGTAAAAAAATAGTGCTATTTTAGCAGTTATCAGTATTTAAATTTAAATATTGTAATGGTAATTTTTTTTATTAATTTTAATATGAAATTTGTTTGAGTGATGAAAAAGAAATTAATTAAAAATTTGTTGATAAGGGGGGGGGGATTGAAACCCCTAACCCCCCCCCCCCCCCTCGGCTACGCCCCTGTTCTTCACACGATCAATAGCTTTCTGCACTATTTCCTCACTGAAGTCATGATATTTTCGAGTCCCGGGTGTCCGTCTATATTTTCTCGGCATTGGTGAGTAAGAGCTAAAAAAAAAAAAAAAAAAAAAAGATATGTACCATAACCTATGAGTCCCATGTTACCCCACTGTATGCATAATTTAATTGATTTTTACATTGAAATTAAACAAGTGCAAACAATTAGTATTATATTTATCCATTGTGTACACAAATACATATGTTGTGTGATATAACAGTAAACAAACTTTTATTATCGTAAGGATTTTCTTCACACAGACGAGACAGTCAAAACCCGAACTTCCCCGAAGTTCATGCTCGCTTTTTTTCCCTCCCGTTCTATCTCATTGTATGAACCGGCGTGGCATTAAATTTTTGCGGTCGATTAGGATAGGTTAGCTACATTATAAATACTTTAAAACATTGTGGATGGTTGGTTATATGAGGTAAGTATAGCTACATTAAAAAATACTGTAAAATCATTTCATGGTTGCTTAGCAAATAACTTTTTTAATATGTAGCTATCCAGGGCTAGGAAACCGTTTACAAGATTTCACAGAATCTTGAATGTAGCTATCCTAACCAAATCGACCGTCCACAATGTTTTAAAGTATTTATAATGTAGGTAACCTAACCTAATTGACCATTAGTATCCTTTTATCAACACCGCCTTTATTTATTTACAATGAACAAAATAAAAAAAACAACCGAAGATGTACGATCGGGAGTTTGGCTCTCTCGTCTGTGAAAAGAAGGCTTCCCCCCTCCTGTCGCCAGTACCTCTCACCCCCTGACGTCCCCCGGTGCCCGTTCCATCCCGCGACTGTGAGGAAGAAAGTGACCAACTACGTCACAGAATGCTTTTCACCGTCAATAATACCTTACTTCGAAGTTGCAAAAAATAGTGTACAAGACTATATATTGGCAGGGACCTGAAAAATTCGCGCTTTCGATGACCTCCAGGATAGTCTATCTACACACCCCTCTGTACACTCGGGCAAATAACGCCAGTTCGTAGGCTGCTGACTTGTGAGTCGTGTCAACTGGTTTGCCCGTGATTCGTGACTTCTTTGGTTGAGGGTTTCTCATTGGCCCAGAGTCGCCCAGACGAACAGTGAGCCAATAGGAAAAGCAGCTTAAAAGTATACGTGTATGTATTTCAGACTATCGCGAAATGAATCTGCGAATTTTTCTGGTCTCTAGATATTGGTACATATTTGATAATAATCTTTAGCGTGATAATGGCGAAGGTGCCATGATAGCGGTTGAGGTACGATGGCAGTAGCAACTAGGTCCTAGACTGCATTCCGCGGACATTGCCGATAGCTAGGGCCGTGCATTTTCCACGAAAAGATCCCGAGATTAGCTGGAAGTTGAAACACTGTAGCATCGTATTGTGTTTCGTGATTATTGGGTGAGATTCAATTCACGCGCATGTCCACTGCTGGAACACCAATCACAGTAATTCAGTGCGGGAGAAAAACGCGATCTGATTGGCTCGGTCGCAACAAGGCGACGACTTCTCTCGCAGAATGGCCGCCGATCACGAGGAAGAAACCGCTGGTGCGGGTTTAGCTATGTTGCAGTCTTAACTGGAGTTCAGTTTTTTTTCCACGAAAAATGTGCCTGCCGCTACCGATAGCCCGGTGCCGATTTAAAGCCGATGACAAATAGTTTACGAATATCCCTGATGCCGATCCTGTACCGCGAATATTGATGGACTCCCCCAGTACTGAGGTTATTCTGCCGAAATGGCACTGTTGGGCCGCATTCAGTTTTTTTTTTTTACCGACACCACCGGTGCTGAGTGTTGGAAACCCCTGATGCTGATGCTATGCCACCGATATGACACTGCTGGACCGATGTCATTTCTTTTCGACACCCCCGGGTGACAATGCTGTGCCACAGAGTTTGCTGACATCCCGATGCTAAAATTAATTCGTGTCGATATTGAACTGTTGGGTTGATGTCAGAAGCAGACACTTGGGGTAAATGGAGAGCTACCCATCCTGGAGGTTCTTCCGTTAGTGGTTTGTTTTCCGTGACGGATCATTCACCGAAAGAATCTGAGAAACAGTTGCACGCAATGAACGCAATGCAGATCTTTGATAAGAAACCGTCCTGGCCTTGTTCTATAGCAAACTGAAACCAGGTTAGGTAAACAGGGATTATAACCCGGTTATACACCTCACATGCAGAGATCCTGGTGATTCCAGAAAGTCGTCAGTAATACCAATAATACTTTCGTTTGTTTACTGGAGGCTAAAAGTTATCTTGATTACATTCGATTGCGACATAATTATCTCATTGCACTGCTATTGTGTAGTGTGTAGCTGAAAACAACAATAATCCACAGCTGTATCGGTACCGATGATTAGGGAACATGTTGGTGTTTATTTACAGCGTAGCACTTCTTTCAGATCTATGATCTTGAGTTCGAGTTCCGCTTTGGGTATGTATGGCTTTATTAAGATTCGTTTTTTTCCCCCTTTCTACTGCCAACATTCCAAATCCTCCGGGAATATGCGGGGACGTATCATACTTTAAATATAAAAATAAATTTACCCGAGAATTTATCTCTCTATCTGCATTCAATATATGTTGATGTCTTGTGTAAAAAATTACTGAGACGAAATGATTTCCAAATTATTCTCCGGTTGTGTTTACTCAAAACAGAGACATAATTAGTGACTGCGTGGTAAGACCGTGGATTAGGCATGTGTCGTTTTGCCTAAAGGCGTTTTGCCTAATTTTAGGCAAAACGCCGTTAGGAAAATCGCCGCTAGGCATAACGCTGTTGGCCAAATAGGAGTTAGGCAAAACACCGTTAGACAAAACGCCGTTAGGTATAACGCCGTTAGGCAAAACGCCGTTAGGCATAACGCCGTCAGGCAAAACGCCGTTAGGCTAATCGCCATTAGGCAATTCGCCATTAGACAAAACGCCGTTAGGCAATTCGCCGTTAGGCAATTCGCCGTTAGGCAAATATCCATTAGGCAATTCGACGTTAGGCAAAACGCCTTTAGGCGAAATGACTTTAGGCAAATCGCCTGTTACTCCGTGGGTGTAAATTCTGGAGAACTCGTTTCTGAATTCCTGTCGAGACATCCTGATACAGATATTGGATAATTTTTTATCAGAAACAGTAGGAGAAAATTCCCGATTCATTTAGGCTATGGTAAATTCTTTGCATTATGTCGCATATTTTTGTTACTTGTGTATCTCTAATGACATGTCTGTTTACGAAACTCTGAAGTTCAGAAAAGAAATACATGAAGGTATACACGAAAGTTTCACTAAACAAAGCCTGGGGAACGACGACAGAACTAATACCCTCTTTTAATGATAACAATAGGGTGCATGTGCTTTTTACAACAATTACTACTGCGAGCTCTCGTTTCCAACTCTCGCCTGGCGGATGGTAGGGCCTACAGCCGTCACTAAATGTTTCCATATTAAAGCAGAGTTAAAACAATAAACTATCGCTCCCGCAATAATTACAACTTCTCTAACTCATTACTGACTTTTCTCGGATTGTTTTCTCAGATGTCTTAAAATAGCTTACTTACATTCCGCATTTTTTAAAAACAAATATCATTTTAATTTTCCTTCTTTAGAAGAATATCCAGATATTTTCTTCGTTCTAAATAAACGCACTGATATACAGCATTTTCCCGATTTTTTTTTTGTTATTTTGCTTAACATTTATTTTTAACTTGGCGTTTATATTAAAACCTTTTCGTTGCGTCTAAATATTAAATCTTAACTATGTAGGGTTTTCATTTAGAACTTATCCGTAAATAATTAGTATCTACCGAAGTTATATGGAAATTATTCTGACAAGTAATAAATTTATATAAATATCTCATTATTAAGAGCCAATATTTTGTAACAAATATTAATACTGAGAATGTTATTTAGAATCTCTTTTCAATTAGTTCAAATTGTTAGCAATATAATTTAATTTTTTAATGTAAATTGTGATTTGTTGGTACCCAGCTGTGTTTTTAAAGTAACTACTTACAGTCTCGTAGTAAATACGTTCTCGTTGAAATATATAATTAACACTTTTAATTTTGTTGGTGGTTTATCACTTACAAGAATTTAAACAAATAACTTATTTTAAATTATAAATGTGTCTGAACAATACACTTGCGTTCCTATTCTTACTTTGAAAGGCACTTTTTTTTTTTTTTAATTTTCTAATTCGCCAAAACCTAAATATCTGACTCTTTTGAAACTTATGTAAAGCAATTATTTGCTGCACAACGTCACAAAATTCTTTCAAACGCGTTTAATAACGCAGGAATGTGATGCTTACGTATGGTTTTTTATAATTTTAATTATAATTACATTAATTGAGCATGACTAGACTAAACTATTAGTGTGAGTTATTTGTGGAATCTTTTACTTTATATTGAACAGATAGACCTACATTAAGGAAACGTTTTAGTGATGTACGTCCAATTTAATAAATGTGATGGCAAATTAATAAAATGGATTATGGCAGATAAACGAGAGCTATTTGTAGTTTTCCTATGTACCAAAACTTTATCTGCGTTTTGAAATGAATTTTTAAAAACTATACTATTATAATAAAAAAAACGGGAATGGTTTTTATGGTGATATTTTGGTACTTTTACAGTAATTTTTTTCCCCCTTTTTTAGACACCTATTTTCAGAAGTATCATAAATTGTATTTCCGCTATAAATTACAAATGCTACTGAAAATAATTTTTTTTTGGAGAAATTTACATAAATTGCAATTTAAAAACAATGCACGGTGTTACTTCTGCATAAATATGCTTTAATTTACATGGTAGAATTGTCTCCCAGTGTATATTTATTATGTTTTAAATTTTTCAATGAAACTTTAGTATACTCACGAATGACTGGCAATACACAGTTTTCTGTTTGGAGCCCATGTATTGTTTTTTTTTGTATATGCCTGATTGCAAAAGTGCAATTCATTTATGAATTTAATTTATGTTTTAAGGTTTATTTGTCTATTTTATTTGGTGTTTTATGACAAAAGCAATGAAAAATCCTGTTCTTATATTGTGTTTTCCTTCTTTTTCACTAAACAGATGTCACAGGTGAGTTACACGCACATTATCTGTGTTTATTTTACTTAGCTGCAATTTTTTTGTGTTTAATTATTTTGTATGATTTAAAACTACAGATTTTTTATGCACACAAAATTGCGTGTTAGAACACTTACAATGTGTTCCAATGTAGACAGTTCACTCAAGAATGCAGGTCTATCTGTTAAAAGGTAAACGTTGGTGAGTAAAGCTGGTATTTATAATTTAATGTTATTTAGTTTATTGGCCTCATTAATGTTATGAATTTTTAATAAAAAAAACATTCCTTTTCTCGCTTCTATTCCGTTCTTTAGACAACACTGTTTGATTTTTTTCAAGTAAGTACAGTGTTCGAGCACATACATCAACATTCGAACCGACGCCATGATGATGCGTAACTGTCCGTTTAGTCCACAGATCGCAGCACTGTCCCAAGGTCCGTGTGGTGCAAGAAGGCACCAAGTCGCACAATTAAAAAAAGTACACAGCAACCCTCAACATTCCGCCCACCGAAAATAAGTATTTTCATAATCACCAGGTAAACATATAAACAAAAAAAAACTACTCCACTCTACGGCATACCTAACAAGAATGTGAACTAGCCAAGAACTAGTATGGTTAGTTCATGGGCAATGGGCAAACTTTAGCCACTGGTCTCACAAATGTCCCTTGAGGAGTCTTCAGTGTGACAACACGCACTATCCCATCTTGGCCTGGATGGAGAGCTGTGACTCTCGCAGTCTTCCATCTAAGTGGAGGAAGATTGGGTTCTTGGACCAAAACCAGCTGGTCTAGTTGTATGTTAGGTGTTGGGGTGGTCCATTTAGCACGTTGTTGAAGGGTGTGGAGGTACTCCACACTCCACCGTTTCCACATTGTCTGTTGCAAGCGGGTAACAAGTTGCCATCTGTCCAACTTATTTAGGGAAAGATTCATCAAATCGTGGTCTGGCACAGCAGTCATTGGCTCGCCAACCAGAAAATGACCTGGAGTGAGTACATCATACTCTTCAGGGTCTGTTGACAGCGCACACAGTGGCCGAGAGTTCATCACCGCTGATATTTGTGCTAGCAGAGTGACAAATTCCTCTAGGGTAAGAAGCAGGTTCCCCACTACTCGCTTCATGTGTTGTTTTGCTATTTTAACAGCCGCCTCCCAGAGGCCCCCAAAGTGAGGGCTTGCGGGGGGGTTGAAGTGCCATTTGATACCTCGTTGAGCTGCTTCACACAGGATGTGCTGTCGAGGCTCGCCTGACCACAGAGTCTTGTATGATTCCTTCAAGTGGTTACTGACACCCACAAAGTTTGTACCATTGTCAGAGTAGATTTCCGTGGGAGTTCCTCGGAGTGAGACAAACCGTTTCAAGGCTGCTAAGAATGCGTCTGCAGAAAGATCAGTCACCATTTCAAGATGTACCGCCTTAGTGGCCATACAGACAAACAAACACATGTAGGTCTTATACGTCACTCTTCTTCGTGTTCTGACTGGGGTAGTGAGAAATGGTCCTGCAAAATCAACTCCTACAGAGCGAAACGCTCTGACTTGAGTAAGTCTTGCGACTGGTAGTGCGCCCATGAGTGGTTTCAATGCCGTAGCTCTCACCTTGAAACAATTCATACACTTGTGAAGCATCTTGCGAACCAGACTTCTTCCAGAGACTATCCAGTATTGCCGCCGTGTCAGACACAAAGTCGTCTGTGGGCCCGCATGGAGGTGGCCAACATGAAAGTGAATCACAATTAACTCTGAAAGTTTGCTTTGCGCCGGTAACAGAATAGGATGCTTCGTCCTCTCAGGAATAGAGGCATGTTGTAACCTGCCGCCCACCCTGACGACTCCCTGTAAGTCAATGAAGGGTGCCAATGCCTGAATATTCTTGCTACATGTTTCCCCTGCAATCGCTTGAGGGCAGTTGTGAATGAATCACCCAAAATGTCTGCTGAACGTGCAAACGGAAGCCTCAACACGTACCTGCCTTGGTTGTCACGCCTGTGAGTCTCTTGGAAGTGCTGTTGACAGATCTGATCTTCCCTGGATGTGAAGGTCTTACTAGGGAGATTTTCAACCTCCCAGAACCGTTGAAGAGCGAGGTCTAGGGACATGTCAGTGCGTACCAGTAATGATGCTGATGCCTGCTGAGTGAACTGTGCACATGGAGCATTGCCTGCCAGTACCCATACGAATAGGGTTTGGAAGGCATGAGGTGGTCCATGAATCTTAGTACCTGTCATTACTTCTGCCACTACCTCCGCAGAGAGCAGCATGTCTATGGCACTGGGCACAGAGAACTGGGGATCTGCCAGCGGCAGGCCATCTAGATGCACTAAGCTCCCAGTGGCAATCTTGGTTGATGGTAGGTCCTTGGTTATTCTTTTAAGAATTAATGCCTTGCTGGTGATGTGAAGTTTTGGTGATTGGTGTGATCTAATCTCGCAAATAACTGATCCCTTGGCTTCCGGGATCAAAGTGTTGCCAACCCCAGCAATACTCACAGTTGTACGATGTCGCCTTAGTCCCAGCCGTTGTACACACGCCTCTGTGATGAAGGAAGACTGCGAATCACTATCTAGTAACGCACGAACCACTTGGTATTGACCTGCACCGTCCTTGATGCGTATCAATGCCGTCATTAACAGCACTGTGGTGGGTGGATTGACCGGCCTCATTTCTTCTGATGCACACATGGTAATTGCTGGACTTTCTTCCTCACCCCGTCCATCGTCATCTGAGCTCGCTGCGTAGTTCCTAGGCCCCTGTCCCGTGACAATGTGGAGGAGTGTATGGTGACTGCCCTGGCAGATTTGGCAGCGAAACTTAGACTTACACTGTGCTGCCACGTGTTGTCCCCGCAGACAGTTATAACAGAGCCTCTGCGCCTGCACTAAGTTCCGTCTATCCTCAACCGACCTTGAACGAAATTCCTGGCAGGTGTGCAATCCATGAAATCCGTCGCACACACTACACTTCAGGTTGTCTTGAGTTGAAACAAGTGTAGTCTTTCTAAAACCGGGTATGTTTGAGTCTGACACATTCATCGGACGCCACTTATTTATGTTAAGAACCCGGTTGCTTGAAGTGTTTTGTGAGAAGACTGGCCTGGTGCACCTAACTGAAGACAGATGGACTTGCTCTGCTGCCTTTGCCCTCTTGTCCAGAAACTTCAAGAGATTGCGGTAGGAGGGAATGTCCTCTTCATTTGACATTTCAAACCCCTGTTTCAAAGGTGAATCAAGCTTCTCTAGCAAAATGTTCAATAAGAGAAAGTCCCACTTTTCGACAGGGAATTCCAATGCCTTCAGGGCATTTACATTCTCTTCAACACAGGCTACAAACTTGCTAAGGGCATTCTCACTGCGACTGTCTACTTGAGCCAAATGCAATATTTTTTGCACATGGATGGTTGCTGTGATCCGAACACTCAAGAATTTCCTTTCCAAAAGGCCCCATATTACATCATAATTACCTTCCGTGACTGGTATGTTGCAAACTAAGTCCCGCGCCTCGCCCTTAAGGCATCCTAACAGATAGTGAGTTTTTTGCACTTTAGTCAAGTGCAAACATTGGCCAACTACCGAGTTAAATAGTTCCGCAAATCCCTTCCACTCAGCACGGTTACCGCCGAACACCGGTAGCGGTAATGCAGGCAACATTGACACGTGGGGACTTAACATGGCTTGCGATCCCGTGTTAGGCACTGTGTCACCTGGTGCCTTAACCTCACTTTGGCTTGACGTCTGTTTATTGTATAATTTACGCAATTCCCGGAACACTACTTCATAAACCGCGAACTGTTGCTTGACTTCGCTCATATCGACCTTATCACTGGGGGGGTTAGTGCACATAGCAAAGAAATTTGCTAGTAATTCACTCCTTTTTTCTATAACTTCCTCAAATACAATTTTAAAATCCTCCAATTTGGATGCATCCTCCTCCGACGCTTCATATAAATCACGGGCTTCATCGGCTTTGCCCAATAAAAAGTTTAAAATTACGTATTGCAATTCCGGTGTTTGTGCCGCCATTGTGCTTATCTAGTAGGTAAGCGTTTCCCTTTGTTTTTGACTTATAAATTTTATAGTTATTTTTGTGTGCGTAACTTCACTAATCCCCGCGTAAGGACTCTTGTGTGCCCTTAATAACCGTAAACATAGATGCACTGCCGCATAATTTCACTCTTCTAATAATTATCAATTTCTACCTTCGCAATGTCCGTCATTAATTATAAGCCGTCGGCATTACAACCGCGCGTCACCGATAGGTCCTTATACCGTTTACCCGTGCAAAATATTTTGAAAATCGTTCCCTAGATGTTATTATAACACTTTCACCATCCGTTAATCTTGATTTGCGTTATAATCCGGCCCGGAGGACCAAAAATGTTCGAGCACATACATCAACATTCGAACCGACGCCATGATGATGCGTAACTGTCCGTTTAGTCCACAGATCGCAGCACTGTCCCAAGGTCCGTGTGGTGCAAGAAGGCACCAAGTCGCACAATTAAAAAAAGTACACAGCAACCCTCAACATACAGTTTTGAAATACGGCCGCTGCAGCGCTGCGGTCGTAATTCCGCGTGTTTATCTGTTGATAAGCCACTTACACCGTTAGGGAAACATTCGATCGTGTTTACGAGTATTTAAAATGCCTCCGCTGGCTGAGGATCCCGCTGACTGTGAATCCCTCTGACTGTGAAATACGAGCTGTGATTAGTTTTCTTAGTGCTAAAGGCGGGAAAGCGGTTTAAATTCATCGTGAGACCAGTGAATCGTATGAACTGCATAATGACCGATGGAAATGGTACGAAAATGGGTTAGAGCTTTTAAATACGGCCGCACAAATGTTGTTGAAGAGGAACAAAGTGGGCGAAGATTTGGCGCAGAAAGTTGGCGAAAAAGTGAAAGAGAACAGACTTTTACAATGAGGTTTAAACGGCCGTGCTGCAGTAGTTGTTGAATCAGGCGGCAGACTTCTATGAGGATGGGATTCAAAAGCTGGCTGTACGTTAGCATAAGTGCCATAATATTTACGGAAATTATGTAGGATGTTGCCAGTCACCTGACCTGATGAGGAAAAAGAGTTTATACTGTTAAATTTTATATTCTAAATTTTTTTGTACTTAACAGTTTAGTGTTTTTAATAATATACTTTTGTATAGTTTTTTTAATGTTATTGTAGTGTTGAAGACACTGAGTAATAATATTGAAATACAAGCGGACCTTTGTTAGACAAGAACGTTGATTTTAGCAGGTGGCGCTGTGTGCAGTGCAACGAGAAAAAAAATGCTCTGGTGAACCTTTGCGTGATCTGCGATTGCCCGAGCTAAGTGGTTTGGGAGTCAGGACATACACGATCGATTGCTGTGCTGCGGCAAGCTCTACGATGGCTCGCGCTTTCGCTTGACGAGCGCGGACAGACGCGCACTTGGAGTAGCGGTGTTGGCTTGCGTGCAAGAAGGTCTCCGGTGCCTGGCTTGTGACGTCAGGAAGCGGAGGTGGGGATAGCTGAGTGCAGAGAGAAGGTGTTCGCTGATCGGTAGAGACCAGAAAAATTCGCGAATTCATTTCGCGATAGGCTAAAATACAAATCGTTATACCTCAGTGCTGCCTCTGCTATTGGTTCACAACTCATCTGGATGCATCTGGGCCAATGAGAAACACCCAACCAAAGCTTTATCGAATCACAGGCTGCTACGCTGGAACGTCTTACAAGACAGCAGCCAATGAGTGGGTGACATTTGACCGAGTGTACGCAGAACTATGGAGTTCATCCTACGGGTTATTGAACCCGCGAATTTTTCCGGTCCCTACTGATCGGCCGCGGCGGAAATCGGAGCTGCAGTCCGCCAGTTTGTTTGTGCAAGAGGTGGAGTCCTGGCAGTACAAGGAACGTTTGGCTAGTGTGTTTTAAGTAGCTTGCTACCGACGATGACAATCCTCAACTGGCTTGCGAAAGCCTTTCGCAATGTCGACGGACTGATTTGGGAGTACCATCTGATCCAATACTACTGCTGGTAGACCGCTGGTTTTGGATTTCTACATGGACATGAACTTAGCTGCGGGATCATTTCGCAGTATAGTTTAAAGTCAAGATATTCTGTGGTTTGAAACTTTCGTCTAAACTCTCGGAAGAAGTCGTAAACAAGCAAGTTTGTTTTCTTTCGCGCAAATAATAGCAGTAAAATGTCAGTCAGCGAGACCGCCTGTCGAAAGAGTAATTTTTAGTGGGGCCCCAAAGAAAGAACTTTAGTTTTGGTATATTTAATTTTTTTAAAGCCCTCTTTTAATGCTTGTCATTTTTATCAACTATTAATATTGGCTTATGATAACCATTTTTATTGCTTTCTAGTTAGTTTGTTATGGATCCATCTTCGTATGTATAAATTATTTTAGTATCCTGGCGCCAGACGGCGATTTTTTGTAACATAGTAAAAATGTGTATTTTTATAATATTTTATAACTACATTGCCTTTTTTGGAAATTATATTGGACACATATCCAGTTCGCAGCATGGCAGTTTTGAGTACGAGAAATTATATTGTCATGATTATGGTTGCAAAATAAAAAGTATTTTGATAATGCTTTACGATGGTTTTCCCCGTACACTGGGCCCAATTCAAGTTCATAGACTTTTGTTGATATTTTCAGTTCTGCTTATTGAGCCGACCCCCGTCGGAGATATTTTGTTTGAAAAGGTCTTACATACGTAATATTTTATAAGTAATTTAATAATTTTCTAATTATTCGTGCGGATTGTACGGATTGTGTGCTCATCCTCTAAAAAGGAGAGCACACAAGGGAAGTAGATTGAGGTTCCGGCTTTCGGGCGAAAATAAAATTGTCACGGAAAGTACCTATACTTGTTGTATCTCAAAACTGCACATACAAAACAAACACGCGTCTTGCTTTAGTTATTGCGGGAATTGAGAATTTTCTCCTATCGTCTTATTTTACACCGCTAGGTGTGATTGGCTAAGGATGAAGGGCTTAATTCACTCAGTTCAGAAATTCAAGAAGCACGTACACACACACACACACACATATATATATATATAGTATGCCTGGAATTTTAACTCGCCTTCTTGTCGCTATGTAACGCCCTAGTGTCCTCGGTCACCGAACTCGTATCATCAGCCTTAAGGATTTACTTTTGAAGTAATGAGAGCTGAGAATTTACTAAAGCTGGTGATCTCTCTTAAGAAAAAACAATCGCAAACCTTTTTCCCTCTGTGGTAGAATAAAACCGGTCTCTATGACGAATTATATATATATATTCATGTCGCCGTAACTACATGTTAATTTTCCTTGTCTCTTCTGTGTTTGAATGGTATTATTTTTGCTGTTATTTTTACAGTTTAAATTGGTTTGCCTGAGGTTATTTTTACCACAATCATATTTGTTTGACACTTCTTGAATTCTCTTCTATGTTTTGAAAAGGTTTGATTTCTTGTCTTTATTTAAAGTGTGTGTAGCTGGTGTTTGTAATTTGGTGTTCTTCCATGTTATTTGTTGACTATTTGAACGCTATAATATCTGTTGAATTAAGATGTGTTTTTTTTATTCAGTTGTGTTGTTCTGTTGGTTGTGATTTTATTTGTTGGGTTGTCATATTAATTAGTTAATTGTTGTGATAATAATTGTTATATATTTTTAATATATATGTAAGTTTAGGGGCAGGTAATTGACATATATTGTTATCATAGTTAATAGTCTGTAAAATAAATTTTTATATAGATGTATGTTTCTCTGTAGTTATATTTTGGAGTAAAAATTAGTAAGAATTATTTCTTAAACCTTAAAGTAAAAAAAATTGAAGGATCGGTTTATCTTTTCAAGTCTATCTATTCTTCTTGTTAGAATAATTATTCGCACTTTTTTATTTTGGGTTGTAAGTTTGTAGGGCTTTAAAGTGTGTGCTAAAGTTTTGGTTTCACATTGTTTTTCAAGTCCGTGAGGAAGTTTACATAGGAAGCGAAGGTTTATACTGGCCATTGGGTTTTTCGATTGATGATTGATTGATGATCTGTCAACTGAGAAATGCAGAGAAATTTCAAGACGGTCGACGTCATAGCAGAGAGAGGTAGTAGAAGTTAAATAACAAAGCCTTTCCTTAATTTAATAATCTTGCTTTACTAAATCACCAAACTACTATAATGAAAATGCTGGATAGCTTTGCTGTTTTCAACAAGTTTCAAGTAATATTTAATTCATTTCAAAAGATAAATTATTATATTCGTTTGTTAAAAAAATAAAACTAGCTGCAAAATTAATTTTTGTCGAAATTGACACTGATCATAATAAAAAAAGTCATTTCCGTAAATGAACCAAAATCTTCTGAAGCATAGCACACCGTTTGTGTGCCCGGGTAGGCGGGGCCCCTAAGAGTGTTTATTATACTTCAGTGATAAACTCGGAAAAGTCTTCCAAAAAAATTACAATGTAATAGCTGTGTAATAACGAGTAAATTGTAGTCTGTGCGCTAAACGTACTAAATAACGTCTCGGTCACGCATGTTTAGGAATCCAAGGCATAATCTGAAATTAATTTAATTTTGACAAGTTATTATGAAAATTGAAAATCATGTGCGAGTTTGGGTATTGTCAATGGTTCTTTTTAAAAATCTTCATCATCCCAGCCAAAACAAAAAATATGAATAAAAATAATACATAATGATAGTTTTTACGTGAGTAAAAAAATCCATTACAGTTAAATGACGAACAGTTTTAATTTTCTAATATAATCACTGAAATTTACATATTATTTTAATAGTTAATCAAGGTTTTCTTCTTTTTCTTTTATTCAATTTTTTATTAATTAATGTCCTTAGTGCAATTTTACATTAGCCCAGCATTGATAAGCCTACACTAAAAATATGTTGCTTTTTAAATTGATAATCAATTTTAATTTTAGTAAATTAAGAATACGCTAACCTCTAAATTTAGTATTTTTTCATAATGTTCACAAAATTTATCCTTGGATTTGATGATACTTTTTCTTTTAGTATAAATAGTTAATTTATTTTCCTGTGATTAAGTACAGGAAAAGGCTGTCATCAACTTAACTTAGCCACTTGTAAAACTAATATGAGTAAATAAAAATACATCGGCCTTAGTAAAGTAATTGTGTGAAAAAAGACCACAGTATTCGGGCCTATAGAAAAAACTCTTATATTGCTCGATCTGTTATCTCCCAAGCATTTATTTCAGTTACAACTGTTTGAAAGAGGGAGAGAGAGAGAGATGGATGGTTTCTCATCAACGCGTCTGAAAGTCCCGATAACTCCCCCTCCCACATAATGAAAGGAGGCAGGCAGAAGACTATTCAGGATTAAGGCGTGAAGGTTGTGGATGGGCGGAGGTAGGAGGGAGTTGGGAGGGGTTTTGCGAGGACGGGTGGGGAGTTGCAGCGTGACTTATTGCCTTGATTAGGAAGTGACCTGCAAATCACGGCAAGGGGGGGAGGGAGGCCCCTAAGAACCACACTGCCTGTTCGACTCGATTTTTGCCAGCGCGAGACCTCACACCACAAGCTTCCAGTGAAACTGTGTACACTGAGGGGGCGGCCCTGCTTGCGTCACTACATGTACACTGCGTGAGGAACTTTTCTCGGTCCAGCTTGTGATATGCTTGAAGTTATTAATTACTGGCTGCTGCAAATAGTTTTTGTATATTTCGTTGCTGACATTCATTAAAAAGGAAAAAAAATCACTTCCACTGTTCTTTCGTGTTTAACATTAGCAAAACTGTCACTCCGTAGGATAAAAATTTTTAAAAGTAGTATGTTTCTAAGAAAACACAATAAGTTGTGAACTTCAATTTACAAAACTTATTTCATTTACAGCACTCGCTCACGCTTAAAAACAAAATCATAGCCCCTGCAGCTCTGAATGCTCTTCAGCAGGTAATTAAAATAAGATGAAAATGTAATACATTATCTACAATTAGGGCGAATAAAGATAAAATGCCAAAATATAAATTTTATTTAAAAAAGGTAACATTTTAAAACTACAGTTATGGTAAATATTAAATTCGATAAAAATAAAAACTTAAATAAACAATCATTATTTAATAATATGAACACAAGTATAAAATTAATTATTTAATTTCGTAAAATAATCGAGATAAATTTTAATGAATAATGAAAATCAATAAATATGGTGAATGTATATTCTTATTTTATTAATTTTAATTATTTATTAAATAGTAATGTAATAATTTGTAAACTATAATGCAAATAAATTATACATACGGGAACATAAAGTAACTTAAGTACATAAATAAATTTGAAAAGAGTAGTATATAATAGGGGCTCCGGAAACAGGGTCCAGGGGGTGGAGCCTGTGGGCGCGACCACCATCTTGGATTGTGACGTCACGGCGGCCATCTTGGATGGTTGTGACCTTGACCTTTGACCTTGACCTTTACCCCGACGGCCATTTTGGACCCGCCATCTTGGATCAGCGTAACGGAACACCGCGTAACGGGACACAACATAACGGGACACAAAGTAACGGGACAAGTAGATCACGGCAGCCATCTTGGATCCGCCATCTTTAAATCGAGAGCCCCACTCATGATGAAATGTTCGTCTCTTTCGCCATATTGATTTTTTTCTGTTCCACTGGAGGCCGCCATCTTGGATACCGTCGACTTTGTTTCTGTTGTTTGTTCCTAGATATCAGATTACAGATTAATAAAAAATTAAAAATAAAAACGAAAAAAATTCAAACATTCTGTTAGCTTGTGAACTTCTCTTTCGATGTGCAAAGTTAGAGTTCTAGTACAAGCCAGAATTAGTTTTTGAATTTTTTTCGTTTTTATTTTTAATTTTTTATTAATTTTTATTTTATTTTATGATATCAAAGAAAACTTGTGGCGGTTTTCTCCGTGTGCTTCCGATTATTCTTGTCAATATTATAGTGGTTTTCTCCGTGTGCTCCCGTTTATTCTTGACAATATTATGGTGGATTTTCTCCGTGTGCTCCTGATTATTCTTGTCAAAATTATGGTAGTTTTCTCTGGGTGCTTCTGATTATTCCTGACTAGACATCTGATGGTTTTCTATGAGTGCTTCCGATTATTCTTGTCAATATTATGGTGGTTTTCTCCGTGTGCTCCCGTTTATTCTTGACAATATTATGGTGGATTTTCTCCGTGTGCTCCTGATTATTCTTGTCAAAATTATGGTAGTTTTCTCTGGGTGCTTCTGATTATTCCCGACTAGACATCTGATGGTTTTCTCCGAATGCTTCTGGTTACTGAAGAGAAATTGATCTCTGCATGAAGGATTTTTTTACTTAATGAGGCATGTCATTTTTATTCAAGGTTGCATTTAATTAGTGAACTTCTGCTACTTAATCAACACTTGTAATATTTTTATCAGGTGGAAATTTAAAAAAAAAATCATTACTCAGTCGAATAATAATAATCTCTGAGAAATCTAAGAAGCACTAACAGGAAGGACGAACTTCCTTCTCCTTGGAGTCTAGCGAAGCCAATCTTCCTTTGCGATCGATAGTGAGCATTCCGCATCCCACATTAATGAAATAGATATTATTTACCTGCAAGCAACACGTGGCGACATCTGTTGATGACAGCCAGAACTACTTGCATCAATTTGCTTTGCATTAGATAACTTAACTCTCGCTGATGAAATATTTAAAAAATTATATTTAAGAAATGATTCCAATTGGAGAAAACTGACAGTTTGTATCTAACATTAGTCACAGTATCTACCATGGATCATGGTTTGTTATCTGCAGCTGAATCGGAAGGAAGCCGCTGTAGATACTGTGGCAAGGATTTTGTCATGAGAAGGAATGCTAGACGTCATGAGAAGAATGATTGTGCTAGAAACCCACTACGCAACATGTTAAGCTGTAATCGTTGTAGCAGGTTGTTAACACAAATTGACATCTTAAAAAGACATGGTAGAACATGTAAAGTCAAGACTACTTACGGCATAGAGAACACCGATGGATCCACTAGACTAAAGAAGAGTGATCTGCATTACGACAATAATTTTCCTTGTCCTGAGCGTGATGGTTATAGCTCACCCGATAGTGAGGAAGAACATAAATTGAAGGATGCTAATGGCTTCGGGAAGACTGAAACTAATGGAAGTATCAACACCGTGAAAAGTGAGAATACATTCAAGCCTATATTCAGTAGATCCTCCATTCTTTGTAAAAATGACGGACTCCTAAAAAGGAATCATGAAGACGATGAAGACACTTCGACATCATCGATAGCGAATTCATACGGTAATCTGGGTGAAGAGGATGTCTTCTACAGTGATTGTTACAGTGACTCTGAGGTTGTTGACAAAGGCATAGACTGTGATGAAGCACCTAAAGCTGACAAGATCGAAGAATGTGGCGATGTCCTGAGACCGAAACGATGGAAACGTCGTGTTATAATAAATAAATCTGATAATGCTTGTTATGATAACTGGGACGATTGTGATATTAAAAGTATTTATAATAAACAAGCAAGTAAGATGGTGGTGGAAGAGATTGATTACACATCATGGAAAGATCCAAACATATTGGTTGACCGGCTAAGACTTCTACATGGCTCGCTTTGTGCAGGAAACTATCCATGCATTAAAGAAATATCCTTCATACTCAAAGAACTGAGGAAAGCTGGCTACATACAATAATGGCTTCTTTTACTTGTATTTGTGTAATGTTGAGAAGTAATAAAATATTGAAAGTAAAAATTTAATGTTTTTATTTCTTGTATTCTGATTTCCAACTAAGCCTGTGTGTGTGTGTTTCCGCTACTGTATGTGTGTACGTTCCGTTTGCTGTGTGTACTGTGTGTACGTTCCGTTTCCTGTGTGTACTGTGTGTACGTTCCGTTTCCTGTGTGTACTGTGTGTACGTTCCGTTTCCTGTGTGTACTGTGTGTACGTTCCGTTTCCTGTGTGTACTGTGTGTACGTTCCGTTTCCTGTGTGTACGTTCAGTTTCCTGTGTGTACTGTGTGTACGTTCCGTTTCCTGTGTGTACTGTGTGTACGTTCCGTTTCCTGTGTGTACTGTGTGTATACGTTCCGTTTCCTGTGTGTACTGTGTGTACGTTCCGTTTCCTGTGTGTACTGTGTGTGCGTTCCGTTTCATGTGTGTACTGTGTGTACGTTCCGTTTTCTGTGTGTACTGTGTGTACGTTCCGTTTTCTGTGTGTACTGTGTGTACGTTCCGTTTCCTGTGTGTGTACTGTGTGTACGTTCCGTTTCCTGTGTGTATTGTGTAATCATTACATTTATTGCGTGTAAATTGCATTTATTGCGCGTACATTGCGTACATTGCGTGTTGGAGCTGAGTAGACTTGTATCCTTGTAGCTTCATAGACATGTAGTTTCGTAGCCATGCGGTCTTTTAGTCATGCAGTCTCACAGCCATGTATAACTCGGAACCAGCTAGATCCTTTTAGACTCGTAGCCTTGTAGCCTTGTAGTCTCTTAGACTCGTAGCATTGTAGCCCAATATCATTGGAGCTGTTGAAAGAAAAGGCTGTTGGAGCATTTGGAGCTGTTGGAGCTGTTGGAGCCATTTTGAGGCCGTTTGGAGCATTTGGAGCCATTTGGAGCTGTTGGAGCCATTTGGAGCATTTGGAGCTGTTGGAGCTAAGAAGTAGTCGTTGCACGTCTATGCAGGGCTAAATGTTTATAAGATTGCTGGCTTTCGCAAGTGATTCTGTAGTAGGATAGAAATTGTGTAATAAATATTATGTTTGTAAAAGACTTTGTGGTCTTTTATTTCTCGAACCTTACACTTTTCTGGTACTTTTTTAAATTTAAAGTTGTTTTGTGTCGGCCAGGGATCGAACCAAGGACCTTAGTCGATCTAATTTTTCATTATATTTATTGTCAATTTGTTTAATGAATTTTGAACTTTTTCCCGAATCTCTAGCATAAAAATTACGGATTTTCAAGATGGCGACCATAACGATAATTGCAACAGTTACATCTTAATACAAGATGGTGGTTCTGTCTTGAACAGGTGGTGCTATTATTACTTTAAATTAAAAAAAATTACAAGGCCAAATATGCATGTTATTTTTATATATACCTTATTTAATTTTCAGTCTGGTAAATGTCTCGATGGCCGAGCGGTTAAAGGCGTATGTTTTCCAACCTAGAGATCAGAGCTGCGATGGTTCGAATCACAGCGTTTCCAATATATTTTTCATAAAAAATTAAATTTATAATGTCGATAAGGTTCATAATAGCTATGGTAGGTAATGGAACATCGACCTTATGTGATGAGACAGAGCGACGCTGGCGCTCTATAGGAACAAACTACAGAAACAAAGTCGACGGTATCCAAGATGGTGGCCTGCGGCGGAACAAAAAAAATTCAAGAGCGATGCTGGCGCTATCTAGGAACAAACAACAGAAACAAAATCGACGGTATCCAAGATGGCAGTCTCCAGTGGAACAGAAAAAAATCAATATGGCGACAGAGACGAACATTTCATCATGAGTGGGGCGCTCGATTTAAAGATGGCGGATCCA
The DNA here is from genome assembly GCF_032445375.1 of Bacillus rossius redtenbacheri. Classification (NCBI taxonomy): domain Eukaryota; kingdom Metazoa; phylum Arthropoda; class Insecta; order Phasmatodea; family Bacillidae; genus Bacillus; species Bacillus rossius. The sequence goes on along the minus strand of NC_086339.1, from coordinate 31,881,988 downwards.
AGATGGCTGCCGTGATCTACTTGTTCTGTTACTTTGTGTACCGTTATGTTGTGTCCCGTTATGCTGTGTCCCGTTACGCTGATCCAAGATGGCGGGTCCAAAATGGCCGTCGGGGTCAAGGTCAAGGTCAAAGGTCAAGGTCACAACCATCCAAGATGGCCGCCGTGACGTCACAATCCAAGATGGTGGTCGCGCCCACAGGCTCCACCCCCTGGACCCTGTTTTTGGAGCCCCTATTATATACTACTGAAAAGGTTAATAAACAGAATTTTTATCACTAATATTTACAATAAATAAATGTTTTTAATTATTTGGACTAGTATTCAGTATCAATCACTTAAATATATAAATTAAAATTTGTATGTAGCCTTTTTCATCCTATCGGTTTTTGTTGCATGTTGCGCATGTAACTTAAATATTCACTATATTAATTTTTCAATAACGCGCCTACAGAAGTAAAACTTAAAAAAAAAAAAATAGAAATGAATCCTCCCCATTGTCTGAATCTTTGAAACAACGTATATTTAAAGACGTGTTTTTTTTTAACAAGCTTTCATTCTCTAATTTAACTTCTTTTCTTTTTTTTGTTATTGGTGGGACAAGTAGAGATGATCACAGCCTTCGCTCTGTATTAATTAATTATGAAGATGTGGTACGCGAGACGGAGATACTTAATTTTTTTTTCAGTTTTGGAAAATTTTAAAGTCGGGAATTTTTTTTCCCCCACATTTACGGGATTAAATTTTTTTCTTCCCTGGCGCGATCGTCTAATTCTCGGTGGTTGGACATTTCGGAATGGGGTCTCTCGGAGGAGGGGGGTTAAGGGGGAGCCGCGGCATGGAATTGGCTTCGTGGGGCGTCTGTAGCGCCTTCCAGAGCTGGAGCTGGTCCAGGTAGCATCTCCCCGCCCGACCCCGCTCTGCTACCCTATTGGCGGCCACACATCAGCGCCTTAACCGAGGCGTCGGCATCCGCGGCTTCCCTCGACTCTGGAGGAACCCATCCACGCGAGTAACTGCAGTCAAAGATCTCTAAGGTGACCCGCCCGTTCAGGGGTTTGTCTGTGTTGGTGAGACGGGTTGGTACGTGCGACGCTCGCTGGTGTCTCCACTGAACGGGCGCGCGTTCTTTTTCTCTTAGTGCATGGCCTAACTACGATATTTCATCTGTGGCCGTACGTAGCATTATATGAAGAACAAACGAATGCTTTCAAGAATTTGTTTCATGTTTAGAAATTATTCGGAAAATAAACACACGTTTTGGCCATCTTCAACCCTATAAAAATACAGTTTAATAATGAAATCCGAAAACATCCGCCCTCAGTGTATTATTAAATGCTTTTTTTTTTTTGTTAAAAGACCCCTACTGAGCAGTTTCTAAAGGCGTGGTTTCTTCTGAAGCTCTGCACACCGTGTGTGAAGGGGTGTGCAGGGGTATCGTTAGGAGTTAAGAAAACAGTTCGTATTTCAGAATTTACTAGATCTTAGGGTCAGATATTAAGAACGAACAACAAGTACATAAGTGTTTCGAATTGTATTTTTTTTCTTCAGTTTTTCCGGATTTTGTCTTTTAAGGGTGGGAAAATTGAGTAAGTTATGTTTAATCATAACAATTCCATAGCTCTATAACATATAAAGTTGGATGTAAGAAACGTAGCAAACATAACGTAAATAATAAATTATGTAGAGTTCTATCATCTTTTTTTGGATATTCGACCCTAAAGCCAGTATAATCGGGGCACGTTAGTTTTTACAGTAGTAAATCATATATCTAAGCAAATTAAGATGAAGGTAAAATTTGAGCAAGAATAAGGTAAAAATTTTGATTTAATATTAGTTTTAACCTTTACCATTTTTCTATATTCGACGTAAAATGGGTGAAAAGGTAGTTAATTTTTATATTTTTTTAAATGTCGCACCTCTGAAGCTAATCAAGCGCGATGTAAGATAAGACATTATTTACAGACATGCAATACCTACCAACTATTTCTTACAACATGCTGAAGTTCTACTTTTTAAAAGGTGAAATTTTAACAATAGTGTTTTAACATTAAAAATTTTTGTGATTAAATCAAACTTAATTTAAGAATAAGAAATGTTGATTGATAAACATAACTTAACCTACCTTCTCTTATTCAACATTTTCTGAAATATCACTTCTAAGTTGTAACAAGGGTTAATATTATTTTTAAAAATTATATGTGGAATCGTTAAAATCATTATTGGCAAAATTAATCTAGCTCAATATAAGTATAAGTTTATTATAATTGTTTTGGAGTTCACATCTGCGGTTAAAAGAAAGGAAAGGGTTAGTTTGGTTTTTGTTTTGTTATAGATATTGCCATATTTACTTAGTTTTTTTTTTTTTTTACAGTGGTGAGGGGTAACAAATTTGGGGATTTTGTTTAAGTAATATGAGTAAACTAAGATTTAACTAATATATTGTATAATAAATTTGATAGTTGTATTTTATATTTCAAATACAGATGAGATTGTATCAAATATCCTTAAATAATGGGAGGTATTTGTAATAGGATGAAATTATTTAATAATTCTAAAAATATTTCTAACCATAGTAAATGAAAGTTTCAGTGTAAACGATTGCATAAACTTTGTTAAAATAATTTAGGTGCTAGTTTAAGGTTTTTTTTATTAAATGTCTTCTACCTCATGAAATAAAAACGAGGTAAGTGTGATTTCATCAAGATAAATTTAGCTTTGAACTTTCTGAAACCGAGGTTTTATAATCAGATAGTTATTCTATACCGAAAAAAAAACTCTGTGCTTAACTAATCCATAAATATCATTCTTTAACAGTTTATAATATCTTTGAAAGATTTGTGCAATGAGAGTGCATGACTTGATGTAAGCTTTTGGATACACGCCATTGCTAAGCACATGTATGTCTGTAGAAGAAAACTACAAAAAACACAAAAGACAAAAACACAAATTAAGCAAAAAATTGCTGTTGTCAACAGGATATAAACGCCCCATAACAGTAATATGGTCAATAAACAAAGAAAAACAAAGAAAAATTGACTAATAGAACGAAAAAAAACAAACAAATGATGACAGCACAAAAATATTGAACCTAAAAAAATTCAGCACAACAGTTGAAACGAGACAAAAACACGACAAAACGAAAAGACGAAACAAACACAATAGTTTTGTAAAACAGTGTTTCTAAAACTGTTTTAGAAAACTATTGTGTTTGTTTCGTCTTTTCGTTTTGTCGTGTTTTTGTCTCGTTTCAACTGTTGTGCTGAATTTTTTTAGGTTCAATATTTTTGTGCTGTCATCATTTGTGTTTTTTTTCGTTCTGTTAGTTTTTTTTCTTTGTTTGTTGACCATATTCCTGTTATGGAATATTATGTGGCGTTTATATTCTGTTGACAACAGCAATTTTTTGCTTAATTTGTGTTTTTGTCTTTTGTGTTTTTTGTAGTTTTCTTCTACAGACATACATGTGCTTAGCAATGGTGTATGTCCAAAAGCTTACATCATGTTTAACAGTTTATGTTATGAAATAAATATTTTATGCATCTGGAGATTTATTTTGTCTATTTATTGATGAAAATGTTTGAAAATAAAAACATAACTTTTTTTAAAATAAATGATATTACCAACGCACGAACGTTGTGCGAGCGAAGCCGCGGGTTATTGGCTAGTTGAGGTACGAATCGCCAACTTCAATGGACAAAATGACTCAAAGGGGGAGAGGTCGCGTGAATCCGCCCTCGCTAGATTGTACGGGGCTTTAGCAATTTCATTACCACGCTTGTTTCCACCACTGGGTGGTCTGAGTACACTTTTCGGCGAGATCATTTCTTGGGTTTTCGCACGAAGTAATTTCGTGTAGAGGATAAGGTGGTAATATGGACCCCGATTTAGTTTTATGAAATTTACTTGTAACTTTACAGCTTCAATCAATTATTTGATGCGTGGATAACTTCATTAACTTATTATACACACATTTCTTGCATTTAATGAAATATATTTATACCTACAAATGATCTTGCATGAGTTGTTTCGCAAAGTGCGAAAATGCCTACTGACCCATACATGCTGGTAATATGGACCCCTAATAGTCGACATAATATTTAAATTGTATTAAGACAACACAGACCATTCAAATTCAATCTATGGCACAATAGGCATACCTAAATACTTAAAAACCTAAATTAAAATCTAAAGTCCACTTAAATAAAATGTTTAGCCACAAAAATCACACAAATAGGAAATGTCCTTTTCAGCCCCAGCACATTCACTGTGTGCCCATTGGTTGCACATCTCGCACCTTACCCACAATTCTCCCCTGCAGTCATCAGTAAATGCCCCTTCACAAAACATGCAGAGAGAATCTTCTGTATCTGGAGCCTTTCCTCCCACTGGGACTTCAAGGGGTGACTCTATCTTAGCATCATCTAATGCACACAATGCGTAAGAGTCACTATCAGAACTTGATCCTTCAAATGTCAGTCTCCTTTTCTTAGTTCGTTTCACAGTTCTTGGGCGCTGAAAGACAAGACCAGACGTAGTTGGTTGAGTCTGAGTCTGAGTCTGCTCAGTTGTTGTAGGTTGACAGACACCTACACATCTTCCTCGACCTGTTCTTTTTTTCGACAGCTTCGCTTCTTTTTCTTGAATTGCCACCTGTAAAGCAGTTTTATACGGGGACCCAATAATTATATTTGCGGATGATGGTTTCCTCCCACGTTTTGATTTATGTTTGAGTCGAGGTAGACGCTGAATATCCTTAGGTGAAATAAGAGACGACTTGTTGCCAACTTGAGAAGTAGGGCTAATGGCCGCAGTCGATGCAATCGGTGAAGACTGCATGGGTATGGAGATTAAGGTTGGTGGGTTGTTGGACACTGTAGAGATGCTGGAAGTTTGGCTTTGTGCATTAAGAATCTCAGCAGCTTGTTGTGCAGCGAGAAATTCTGATTCTGGAAAAATATTGCGGTTACATGGCCAGATACCAGTCACTCGGAATCCATTCACTGCAATAGATGCCCTCGTGCATTCTAAGTAGGACTTTCCGAATAGACCTGCAATGTCAAATGGTCCCAGACGTTTCTCTCAATGGAATAGCTCTTGTCGAATGAAATCACTGTAGTAAGATTTCAATGGCCCCATGAATGTTCTGTCTAGAGGTTGAAGTTTGTGCGTAGTGTGGGCTGGCAAAGATAGGATGAGAACGTGATTGTCCCGTGAAAAATTGATTACGTCCAGGTTTTTTGTGTGTGAGTAATGCCCATCCAAGATTAGGAGAACTGGGTTTTCCTTTGTGGGTTTCGTTTTGTCAACGAAATGTTGAAGCCATTCAGTGAAGAGGTTTACCTGAACCCATCCTGAAGGGTGAGCTCTTCCTATTGCACCAGGTGGAGCACCCCTCATCAGCAAATCGCTCATGTTCTTCCGAGAAAAAATGAGCATTGAGTTAAGAAATAAATTATAAATCGCAGACATAAAATAAAATAAGAAAAATTTACAGTTCCTAAATTATTTCTTGTAAGAAATAGACCCGATAAAAATGCATGTAATATGGACCCCGGGTCCATATTACAGACATTCCAGGGGGGTCCATAATACCGACAGCACCATGTTGGATTTGGAATTCAATAGTACATAGAGAAACAGAAAATATCGAACTCTGATAATATACTGTTACAGCCTCAATATTACCCTCTAAGATAAAATTAAAACATTTCTTGTTATGCAAATTAAACTTAAATTAGAATAAAATTTTACATTCTGTGCGGTAACAAGATTTCCAACACAGTAATTCTGTTTATTATTATTTATTTTTATTTAAGAGTAATGAATTATGTTATGTTTATTTTCCACATTTGTATGTTTGCAGTTACAGACTATATTTTACAAACACTAATTGTTCCAGTACGACGATATAATAACAGTTGAAGATATTTATTTTCGAACACTAACCTATAATATTGTTTGTTATTGTATTTGTTTTCAGCACACACTTTTAATACGTTTGTAATATCTTTGCGTCAAGTATGTTTTAAAATTAATTATTTTTCTTTTAAATTTAATTATATCTTACCTGGTTCTTTGCCGCGGGTTGTTGTCTGAAGGCCATATGTTTTATATGTTCTTCAGCCAATCAGCAGCCGGTTCAGGTCAGGGAGATTAATTAAATTCTAATTGTTAAGAAGAGAATGTAAAATAAGGCGTCTTCATCTTATGGTTTTTACCAATACGACACTTATTTTGGTGATTGAACATGAAAGTTTTAACTTCAGTGTTCTTATATATATTTAAAAGAATTCACCAGACGTCACATAGTTTTGTGAGTATTAATTATGACATAATTTGACAGTTCAGTCACGTATTTAGCAAATACGTTTTCGCGTCGTAAGGGACGTGGTTTGGAACATCATCCTGGACATTTATACATGTTAATTCATCCAGTCCTCACATGAATTTACAACCAAGTAGAAACATTATATGTTTTTGAGTAAATCCATTTAAATTGTATAAAACATCAACATTTTCAGTTTGGAAATTAGAATTTGAAAACCAGTGGTCCGATTTAATAGTTTCTCGAAGCTGACCCTGAGTTAATATCCGTGGTAATAATAATTAATTTTCATCGAACCCGCAAATATTATAACAACATTTATAATCTCTACAACGTACACCGTGAATGGAAGCAATAGGATTTAATAATTTTTACTAATAAACTCTTGAATTTGTTTTTCTGTGCCGACCTTAATTCCTGCAATTGATCCAGCAAATAATAAAATACATGTCACGAATTTCAAGTTAATTGTATTACTAATTTAATTAACCATTTTATGGAATGTTTACTACCTATATGTGTTATGGTAATAAATAATAGGTTATCATAGAAATTACATAAGAAGTATCCTTGCTATTCTTCCTACTTCTGTATGTGTAATTGTAAGGTTAATGATTATTTATGTTTATCAACCCATTAATTATTCTAATAGTATTATTAATATTAATAATAATACTAATAAAGACCAGTAACGTTGCAATACCTTGCAAAAGATTTCACAATATTAGAAACTTTCCTTGCCTCGCTGTTCATATAATGTGACACTACTGGTTTGCTGCGACATCTACCTGCTGTTGGCACTTCATAAAGAGATAGTTCATGCAATGACCAAAAGAGTGCAGCACGTCGCTGCTTGGAAATTGAGGGGGTCCATAAAATCAGCGGGGTCCATGTTACCACCTTCTCCTCTATGCGTCACCGACGGACGCGCGGTTCCACCCGCAAGAAAAATGCGGTTTGATAACTTTTTCAGCTTCCTGCACATCGCTGTGCGCGTGAAATTTCCATGTCCACATTTTTTTTTGAAGTGAAACTTCTAATGCGACTTCCAACAAGGTTGCGTTAAACGTTTAACGCTCCTGGGGAGGGGGAATAGAAAGAGACAGAGCGAGTGTGTGTCATTTCTCTATGTCCACGAGGTCTCGCCGCGTCAATTTTCTTCTTGGGGCGAAACCGTCCGCTTAATTAAATAAACAGCTTTTATCGTTGAGTGATTTCATGATTTATTATTTTAGTTTGATTTGATACAATATGATTTCACTAAAAATCAATTTCTACCCCTTCCTATTTTCATTTCCACATTACGAAGTTTCACTTCTTCCGCACGGAGGGACTCCACGCACTATATATTTTTTTTAAAGGCGAAGACTCGTCTGATTCCCTGTTTGCCTTCTGTTTCTTTTCGTCTCTTCGGCTGCCATGTCACAAATGAAGGGTCTCCAGGGACGGAAACTGGAGAAGGAAACGGAAGTGGCCTGTGGTACGGAATGGGATCGGTAATAATCCAAGCCGGATGTTGGTCTCATTTTATTTATTTCCGCGTGTAGTAGGTACGATTCTACCCTACCCGTTCATTTCTACCTCGTAGTTTAAAAATCTGGATTTATGACGTGACTTTTCCCCCACATCCATTTTAACTCTATATAAAAGAAAGAAAAAAACGCACGGAGCAGTGAGGGAGCCATCACGCAATTAAATCGTTACAAATTACAGTATGATTAAAATAATTTAAAATAAAATATTTTTTTCAACAGGATATTTATAATTCTATGACCTGTTTTTAAAGGCAACGATTATTTAGAGGTCAGGTAAGATTTCGGGTGAGAGCAAAACCGGAATTTTTTGAAAGATAGGAAATACGGTGGACGTTGCATGAGCCGGTTGGTTTTCTCAGGGTCTTTCCCCACCAATTTGTTCTGTCATTGAGCAAATTCCCACATAGACGACCTACGTTGGGCAAATCATTTCCTTGGACGTTATCTGAATCCAAAAGCCAAGAAGTAGTTTACGGACGATGCCACACACAGGGAAAAAAATCTGTGATTTTATAAAATATTACATTGGAAACCAGTAGCTAAGAAATAGTTTGTAATACTACAAGTAAGATATTGTAACGTTACACAACAAATGGCTAAAGTAATGTTTGCATATATGAAATACGTTTTTCGAGATAATACTTAGTTTTTCTTACAAAAATTGGTGCGTAATTTTTTATGGTAATTAATGTTTCGTCCAAGCATCATTCTAAAAAATGAAAAGATAATCTAATATTGATTAATTGAACGTTATTTTGGATTATGCTTATAAATGTGCGCAGTTAATACTGGGAAGCTACTCAGGAAACGGTTCACCAGCAACTTTAACCTGTTGGAGGAACTATGACAACACATAACATAAATGCCTGGGTAAGAATCCGAACCCAGTATTACTGTAAAATGTGCAATCATCTTGAAATTTTATATATGAATATTTCTGTTCCATTTACAAAAAATAAAAAATTACAGTGTAGTGTTTCAATTCACAACTAATCTGCGAGTTGTTTTTCGCGAATAAATAAATGCCTCTGGGTATCATTTGTGAGTTCAATTTCTCGGCTCACGCGAACAGCTAAAGTGACCGCGGGAACAACGGGCGAGAGAGAGAAAGAGATAGAGAATGAGAGAGAGAAAGAGAGAGAAAGAGATAGAGAATGAGAGAGAGAAAGAGAGAGAAAGAGTGAGAGAAAGAAGGAGAAAGAGAGAGAAAGAGAGAGAGAAAGAAGGAGAAAGAGAGAGAAAGAGAGAGAAAGAAGGAGAAAGAGAGAGAGAGAAAGAGAGATAGAAAGAGAGAGATAGAGAGAGGGAAAGATGGAGAGAGAGAGAGAAAGAGAGAGCGAGAGATGGTAGCTTCGGTTGTCTTGTCGGCGCGCGGATTGTCGAGCGTCTGCTTCACGAAGGCCCTAGCTGGTTGGAGGGGAGAATGGAGGTAACAGGAGGGAGAAAGGAGGTGGGTTGGGCTAATTTTCCAGTCGGCTGGAGACCTCTCGACGAAGGATCGAATGGGGGCCGTTGGCACACGGTGAGATAAGCCCTGTGCCAAGATGGCACCGTCCGTCGCCCTCGTGAATTGCGCCCTTTTAATGACCCGTCCTCCAAGAACAGATGCGATAAACGTAGAGACCGGAAAAATTCGCTAATTAATTTCGCGATAGGCTAAAATACAAATAGATATACCTCAGTGCTGCCTCTGCTATTGGCTCACAACTCACCTGGATGACTCTGGGGCCAGTGAGAAACACCCAACCAAAGCTTTATCGAATCACAGGCGGCTACGTTGGGACGTCTCACAAGACAGCAGCCAATGAGTGGGTGGCATTTGACCGAGTGTACGTAGAACTATGGAGTTCATCCTAGAAGTCATTGAACCCGCGAATTTTTCCGGTCCCTAGATATACGGCAAAAAATTTCACCTTTTTAAAGTAAAATATTTGAAAACACCAAAGATAACAAAGTTGTCTAATCAACACTGAGTTATGAAGTCAGGGAGTATGTGTTTCCAATTTTTGCCATGTTAACAATTGAAGTAAAAAAAAATACTCCGCAGTCCGTGTTTCCTATTTGAGTTATATACGTGTGTATATATGAATATATCTTTTAATTATGTTTAACGCCTTTTTTTTTTTTTTTTTTTTTGCTGTGTTGTTAACATCTCTGTTCGGCATGATTCTTCCAAGCGAGTTTGTTTCAAAATACAAAAATAAAACCTTCTAGTATCAGCCTCTATACAGCTAAGGTTTATTGTGCGAACTAAATGATAACCGGGGTTACTTTAGCTTTAGAGTAGACACCCACTTCTTAGACTAATGCACGTAACTAGTTTATCTTTCAACCAGGAAAATAACTTATTTTTTCAAATCAACCAAACAAAAACCTAACGCGAAAACACCTTATATCGTCACCACACTATCCAAATAATTTTTATTCCACTTAGTTTTTAAATAAATTTATTTATATAATTTTCAATTTAATATATAACAAACTGGATAGTACACGAAAAATAGCAATTTTGAAACATTTGACGATATTCGTGTATCTGTGTGTATCTTAAGTAGGTACCTACAATTAATTCAGTTCGTCTGCCCTCCAACTAATTTTTTTTTGTGTGTTCTAACACTAAGATATTCAAGTAAATGTCTATAGTAAAAAAAAATTTGTTGTCTGTAAAGTTGGTTTACGGACGATAGTTTAACGTGACGTCATAACAAAACATTGATGAAATGATTGCATACTTTTATGAATAAAATTGAACAATTTTTATTTAATTATCACTATTTTGTATGGATACAAAGAAGGAGTGAAATGAAATCTACAATTTAATTGATAAATTGACTTTTATTTGCACTCATTAATTAAAATATGTTTATTACTTTAACGAAGAGATTATTTTAACTATAACTTTTATACATGTTTGCTATTTAACTTCTTCCAATGTGTGTTATTCTGTTAAGGATAGGACGATGATAGGAAAATTAGGAAACGAATGGGAGTGTTTCAAGTTTAATGTGCCTCGAAAAAGTCAAATCGATGGTTGTTCCAATCGAGTGGAAGAGTGATAGATGCGGCGCAAGCGTACAATGAGCGTAACGGGACACAGCGTAACGGGACAATGTGTGTAACGGGACACTTTTTTCGTGCGTGCAGCCGGCGTTCATCGATTTATTAGACGTTGTCACGTCAAAAATACTCTTTTCAGTTTAGCACACACACCCCTCCCCAATGTACCTCTTGGGGCAGAAGCGCCGTCTGCCCCCCCCCCCTCTTCTAGTTACGTCCTTGAATACATACCACCATTGCAACTACGACCTTCCAGTTGGTCTTTTTTTTACCTTATTTTTATGAGAACGAGGATGAGGAAAATGAGGATGGAGCATTGACGGAATTTATAAATTACAAGGAACAGGGTAGGTACTCCCGAGAAAATCCCGAGCCTCACAGAAACGTCCGCTAAGTTTCCTACTCGCGGAAAATCCGGTTTCAGTGCGAATGCAGGTTGGAATGCGAATGCGCTGATCACTCAACCTCTTCGAGAGTGTTGATATAGGAGGAGCAGTAAGCTGAGTTGGAGGTGCCGCATCACTGTTCTGGCTTCAGGTGCATTACTAATTACAGATTAATTAATAATTTTGCTTGTACTTAAGATCCCACCATTACATGAAAATTTTCAGAAATGGTTTTTATCCTTTCTCCGCTAATTTTTATAGTGAACGCTGTCTCCAAACAACTTTTTTTTAACGTTGCAATACAACAAAATAATAAAAATTCTAATACTGCTTGGGGAAAAAACATACAACAGTTTTTTTTCCTGGCCTTCTGTAAAATAAGATATTTTTTTTAAAAATATTAATGTTAAGGAAAACAAAGAACCTTCATGTTAGCTTAATAAAATGTATTTTAAAACCAGTGAAACAGTTATACATAAAGACTCATACCGGTGCTCTAATTCTCTTACCTCTTTTTAAGTATTTAATTATTTGTAATTACCAGGAAATTTTAACACAAATAAACTTATCAAAATAATTTTTAATTTAAAAAATATAAAAAATAACATAAAAATTGCTTGGCGTTTCAAATTCTCGGGTATTTACAGTAATTTCTTGTGATTACTACAAATGTGATTCTCGTATTTATACTGTTAATATTATTTAACAAAAGAGAATAGTGAAGAAAAAAAACCTTGAGCATTGTATTTTGGAAGCATATGACAACCTTTAAGTGGAAATTTAAGTTAATACAACAAATATAACCAATTTTTGGAAGGTATGGCTGCTCAGAGCTGTAATGTTTAAAATAAGGTGACTAAAAATAAACTTTAAGTGAGAACTACCAATTTTTTCTGACACCTTTGATCATTTATTGATCCTTCAACTATCATATAATTTCTGTACTGTTTTATAAATTTCGTAGTAAGCGTAAGGAGTGGCAAATCCCCCCCTCACACACACAAACACACACACACACACACACTTATTTCACAAATTCACTGTGAGCACTGGTCATGTTCATGCGTTACTCTGCGAAGAGAAACCGAATACTACATGATTAATTAGAACTCAAGTTCGGAAGTTTAATCTGATTGTTATTTTTTAAATTGTCCTCGTTTGGCAAGCAAAAACGAAAGGAAAGCAAAAAAAAAATTAATGCATTCAAACTGTGACCGGACTATAAAAATCGAATATATATATATATATATATATATATATATATATATATATATATATATATATACACACACACACACATATATACACATACATACACACACAACAGTGGTGAACCTTTCGGTAGGTTACTTGCATTATATCACATATAATTTTACCAAAATCTAGAGCTACATCTATAATAATTGTTCTTCATGTGTATCTATTGCTTTTATACTAATAACGTGTTTATAGTATGGTAAGTAGTGTGTTATAATGGCTCTTTTAAAAGTAGAATATTTGTACTCAACATTGACTCAAACATGTGAAATTGCAAAGCATGCATAATTTCCAGTTGATTTACACATTTTGTTTTGCGTAGGGGTGCATACATTGGAAAGTTAACACAAACATATAGTTAGTTACCTTCTTTTGAAGCAATGAAAACCAATTTTAAAAATAAATAAAACTGTTAATATTTCAGCACAATAATCCCGGAAGCAGTCGGGCTTTTGTTTACTCCAGAATTTTTTTTTCGCTATTCACGTGTGCATGAGAACGCGTTCTGGAACACGTGAGAGGTGCAATATGCGGCATTCCGGCACAGCTCTGGCACCAAGTAGTGGGGTAGCGGTGATTCGGGTGCACCCCTCCCCTGCACACAGAACATTTTTCGGTACTCACCAATTCTTAGTAGTGTGTGAGAACGCGTTCTGTAACACGTGAGAGGTGCGATATGCGGCATTCCGGCACAGCTGTGGCACCAAGTAGTGGGGTAGTGGTGATTCTGGTGCACCCCTCCCCTGCACTCAGAACATTTTTCGGTACTCACCAATTCTTAGTAGTGTTTAAGAACGCGTTCTGGAACACGTGAGAGGTGCGATATGCGGCATTCCGGCACAGCTCTGGCACCAAGTAGTGGGCAAGCGGTGATATTGAGACACCCCTCCCCTGCACACAGAACATTTTTTCGCTATTCACCAGTTCTAAGTAGTGTGTAAGAACGCGTTCTGGAACACGTGAGAGGTGCGATGTGCGGCATTCCGGCACAGCTCCGCCACCAAGTAGTGGGGTAGCGGTGATTCTGGTGCACCCCTCCCCTGCACACAGAACATTTTTTCGCTATTCACCAGTTCTTAGAAGTGTGTGAGAACGCGTTCTGGAACACGTGAGAGGTGCGATATGCGGAATTCCGTCACAGCTCCGAAAACAAGTAGTGGGGTAGCGGTGATTCGGGTGCACCCCTCCCCTGCACTCAGAACATTTTTTCGCTATTCACTAGTTCTAAGTAGTGTGTGAGAACGCGTTCTGGAACACGTGAGAGGTGCGATGTGTGGCATTCCGGCACAGCTCTGACACCAAGTAGTGGGGAAGCGGTGATACTGGTGCACCCCTCCCCTGCACCCAGAACATTTTTTCGCTATTCACCAATTCTAAGTAGTGTGTGAGAACGCGTTCTGGAACACGTGAGAGGTGCGATGTGCGGAATCCCGGCACATCTCTGGCACCAAGTAGTGGGGTAGCGGTGATTCGGGTGCACCCCTCCCCGGCAGTGCAGCGGCTGCTCTCTGTTGCAGGGGTCGGGGTGTACATCTCGCGGGTGGAGGAGGGCAGCATCGCGGAGCGGGTGGGTCTGCGTCCCGGGGACACCATCTTGGAGGTGAACGGCACCCCTTTCTCCGGCATCTCGCACGAAGAGGCTCTCAAGGTCAGTCCACAGCCGTGTTTCCCCCGCCTCCCAGTCCTGCTTGCATGTTTGTTCAGCACGATCCGCATGTGGACAGTTTAGTTAATAGCGTGTGAGAATGTTTGCTGTGGAAATCCCTTCTTTAGTTTACACTGGATTCACGAAGTAAGGAATTGTCAGGAGACGGCCTGGTGCGGCAAGGTTGAAGTCACTTTTCAACCTCGCCATCTTGTTCCGCCCAAAACATTGATGACATCTGATAATGTTCAGTAAGTATGAATTAGAATCTCCGTCGTTTAACACGTCCGTCGTTTAAAACTGTTTCCACATTCCAAACTCTTTACTCAAGCCAATGTTTTGGATGGCTAGCCAAAATGGCGCGACAATCAGTTGAACAAAAATTAACGGCTATACCCAGTTACTATGTAATCACGAAGACGTTTCCCACAGCCTGACAGGATTAGCTTTACTGTGTACACGAAGAATGACAAATATTGTTAGTTTTTAGTACAGGAAATAAACATAACGGTAAGTTTTTTTTTCTTAATATGATAACTAGTTACATGTTGATTTCGTGATATGTTGTTCCGTTGCTTGGTAATATAGTAATGAATATTTATTTTGTAGGCTTGTGTAATGCATTAATATTTACTAAGTAAGCTTATCTCAGGCACAGCAGCCATACATTTGACGGTAGGAACAGGAAACAAAAATCACAGTATTGGTTTCAACTTGTTTTTGTCATTAAACTTAAAAACATATCTGTATTCTTGTCATCATTTTGGGAAAGGCTGTTAAAATTTAAATATAAAGATTGTTTAAAATTTTTATGATCAATTAATTTATTTGGTTTTTGTTGTAAAAATTAAAATTATATTTGTGACCTTATAATTTCTGGGAATGCTTTAATTTGTTAAATATTTTTCGTGTGAACTTTTTCACATTTATGTCCGTGTATTGTGTTGTCATGTGTATTTTCATTGTATGTATATTTTAAATTGTAAGTTTGTATTAACAGTGTTTTTATGTAATTGAGTGTTTATTAGGATACTGTATTTTTTATATGTTTAATATTTCTGTAATTCATTTAATGGCCTTTAGCTATTGGCTGGTACATCAAACCAAACCAAACTAATAAATAGCTTTTATGCTATAATTATTATTTATTGTATAATATTGATAGTTTGTAGTGGTTGAGGAAGAGAGCTCACATCAAGGAGTTTTTTGAGACTATAAAATCGTGATAATTGTCTTTATTATTAAAGTTTCAGTCATTTTTAATACTTACATTTTCAAATTCAATTTTCAATATGAAACTCCAACGATTTCTTAAGGAAAACGTTTTAAAGCAGCCACGTAATATAAACTGAATCCGCTCTATATAATAATGTGCTATGGTTTAACAAGGACAAATTTCAAATACTAAAGGTTAGAAAATTGTGGTGGATCAAATACTGTTGAATCTATGTCATCTTCAGTTCCTATCTGTATCCATTAAAACCACAAACATGTTTAACTCGAAATTTTACTAATTTAAAAACATGTAACATTTTCTTTTTTTGAATCTTTTAATTCGTGGTTCTTCTCTGAAACAAAAATTCTTGGTTGTGTATCTGTCTGGGGGAACACAAAAAAGTTATTTACTATTAGAAAATAGTTGACGAAAACACCTTTTGTAATACTTCAAGTATAACCGAGCACGCTTTACATTGTATCGCCGTAAGATATATAACATGAAATCTTTATCGGGATAGGCAAGTACCTACCCTGGTCTTAAAACATGGAGGGAAAACATAAATTTTGCATGTTTAACAGTAACACGTTGGGAAAAAAAATGTACAGACATTATAATTCTTTTGTTTAAAAGAATATTTTGGTAAATATTTTCTAAATGACATTTTTTTTGAATAAAGTTATAAACGATTTTTTTCGCCAGACAGAATAAAGTAGATAAGAGATGTCAAATGTAACGTGTTATGCCGAGTGTGTGGTATAGCCTCCAAAGTACTGTGCTTCGTGATGTCGGAAGGGAATATCGTGTATCACTGGTGCGGCCTGGAACGCTAAAGACTTCCTTGCGGTCGCAAACCGCGGGCAATCGATATGCCGTGACAGCAGAGCCGCGGCTCGGTCGCGTGACGTGACACAGGGAACCGCACATGCGCATGTTCCTGACACGTTGTTGTTACAACCGCGGGGTTCGAGCAGGACGTTGGATAAGGAGAAGGAGGGGGGGGGGGGAGTGGGTCGAAGAACCTACTGTTCATCGTTGCCAAGGTTCCGCAAGGGAAAGCTTTTAGTCGGCAGTAGCCCAGATTATAGTTGGGGCTCGGAATTGACTAGGCATCAAAATCGAAGACCATAAACTCGCTGAGCATTGATAATGGTCAGAGAGTTATGATTTATCGTGGGAACATTTGACTGATTGATAGGGTTCAACACGCTTTGTGTGCTTTAACAATGTGTTTTACTGTGTGCTTTAAATCACACGTATTTTGATTTTATAAACACACAACACATTTACTTTATTATAGTGTGTAGGTGCCAAATTATGAGTGAAAACACATGTGTCTATGTAAATAAGTGCCAACTTTTGGCGGTACTGTAATATCTATACAGACCATATGCATCTAGATTTGCATAAACATTAGTTAATTCACTATGCGTCAGTAATAGACGTAACAAGTGAGTAAAATAAATAATTATTGAGGATTTCAAAATAAATGATAACAACGGTGTGTTGAAACAAATGGTAGTGTAATTTTTTTTATCTTGTTGGTAAAAGCAATGACAACCAGTTATGTGTTTATCAAAAATAATCACGAGCATGAGAACATACACAACAACTAGTATTCAATAAGCAGACATACATGAAAACTTTATTACAATATCCGTTAACCTTGTAACGACAATTAACATAGTTACTCTAGACTGCACCAGTCTGTATCTTGCTAATTTGATGGATGTCACGTTTCATTTACAAGAGTTTTTAAAATGTACTTGAATAAAACAAGTATGATAGATTTCACTCAGTTTTAATTAGTTACGGGTTTTATGTAATGCATAAATATTTAGCACACGATTTAGTTTATTTATTTAGTACGTTTGAATTGGCTAGTTAGTTGGTCAGAGAACAGGAGGGCTTAATCAACAAAACCTCTGAGGTCAAGAGTGATTTGACTTATTATGTGTTCAGTTTTAACTAAATAATCCACTCTGAATATCACCAATGATTGTTTGAAAACGCAAACAAATTTAAATTTCAGAAGTACTCAAATAAAGTTTAAATTACAATATGATATCATTTCCTTGTCTTCACTTAAGTTCTCAACAATAGGATGTGCATTGTAGGAGTCTGTTAAAATTTATTGTGTACTTTTATCACTATAGTACTCGTAAGTACAATTCCGTAAGGAATTGCCATGTTTCTTCGGTTTCTCATACTTAGTAGTTTCAATAAACCATCATTAATGCGATGGAGGGTTAAGATAACTAGCTAACACCAATTATTTATCTTGACAAGACTTTGTTACATCTTTCTAGTATGGCGTATAATCACAGAAGAACGTCTAAAGTTAAAAAAATTTAATTTGCCATAAAATGCTATGGCTGGCTGCTACACTAAAAAAAAAGTCTCCAGGCGTAGCAGACCCAGAAAACAAACATAAATATTAATATACAAAAGTATAACCAAAAATATTTGCCAATATTATTATCTCTTACAAATAGTTCATTAATGGAATCATAACACATTTCATTGATTTTTAGAGGGGTCTGTACAATTAGCTTGTAACAGAAGATTTTTAGCCATAGAGTCTGCAGATCCTTAGGCGTGTTTACTCTCTTATGCAAAACAAATCTGTAGGAAATATAGATGATTGTGAAAATATTTAATCTGTATATACAAAAATTAATCTTTGTTTGTCTGTCCCTTATGCGTTCCTAAAACATCATTCCAATTACAACGAAACTTTGCACACTTGACCTTTGAAACACGAGGAAGATTACTGTCTAGGTGATATAACATACAATAGGTGGTGCGCGAGTCGTATCGGATAATTAACAATTAAATATTTTATGACAGTTCCTTTTTTCTATGGTCCGAATAACAAGGGTGGCGCGCGGGTCGTATCCATGGAGTTATTAGTCTACGGAGTGGGTGTCTATTGAAGCCAACTGGTTAACAATTGGATAGAAAAACAAATCGTAGCTGTATAAAGGTGTATATATGCATACAATACATAATATATATAACTCAAAGGTGACTGACTGACTGACATAGTGATCTATCAACGCACAGCCCAAACCACTGGACGGATCGGACTGAAAATTGGCATGCAGGTAGATGTTATGACGTAGGCATCCGCTAAGAAAGGATTTTGATTAATTATACCCCAAAGAGATATATATATATATAAGCGAAATACCACTCACTGACTCACTCATCACGAGATCTCTAAAACTATACACCCGATTGACTTGAAATTTAGCATAGTTACTCATTTTGTGATGTAGACGCTCACTAAGAACGGATTCTGCGGAAATACGTTCCCAAGGGGAGTTTCGGGGGCGTAATATATTAAAAATTTCCAGTTTTTGGAAGGAAATCACCATGGCAACGGCTGCGGCTTTGTTGATGCTTCATTCGTCTCTATGGCAACGACTATTTCATTGTTTGTGCAGTACTCATCACCGTTGAAATATTGCGGGTACTTTAAATATCAAAAATTGCCCTTTTTTTCAATTATATATATTTTACAGACTTGAAACTTCACAGTAATGTTCCTTATATTACGCAGGATGACATTTTCCGAAAATTAGATCCCATGGGTGGTAAAACCAGGCAACAGTGGGTACTTTGTCTGCATGAGAACAGGATTTTGCATTGTTCATGCCTTCTGCGTCTCCATGGCAACGGGCATCGCGCGGCAGTGGCGTACCCACAAGGAGGGGCATGTATAATGAACGGCGCAAGAGTGATCTGCCTGTAGACTGCCGTAGCGAAGTATGGGTACATCAGTTATACGTTGCGTGCACGAGTCGGGAAACCATCGGTGCTATTCATTTTCTCTCCGGTACATTATACAGCATTGTAATAAATTTTCACTGAATTTTTTTTTACCATTACTGTAAATGGGAGATGTGGCTTAATTTTTTTCCATTAGTATAGCCGTGCGAAGCCGGGTCGGGCAGCTAGTACAAATATATATATATATGTGCGTGTGTGTGTGTGGATGTTTGTTTGTTTGTTCCGTATGAGTTCCTGTACCATTCATACGATTGCGATGAAACTTTGGTGAGTTGTTACGCGCATGTGAACGAAGGTTACTGAGTTAGTGCAAGCAACCATTTTACAATAGGTGGAGAACAAATCGTTTCAACAAATGTGTGTATTTCAAAAAGTTTAACGGCAGTTCGTGTGCTTTCGTTGTATGAATGCGCACGGTTGACATAATTGTATTAAATAAAATATAAATGAGAGATAGAGAGATATAGCGATAGAGTGATATATATGTATATATATGGAGTGATACAGACCTAGAGTGATAGAAAATATATAGTGATACAGAGATATAAATATAGATATAGACATAGAGAAGTATTTGAATAGGTAGATATATAGAGTAAGATAGGGACAGAGAGGGGGAAAGAAAGCGAGGTAAAGAGGATGAGATAGAGAAAAAAAGAGCTTTATAGATATACATATATATATAAAGACATATATAGAGATATAATTATTGAGAGAAGATAGAGATAGTGGGCGATATAGAGATATAGAGTTAGAGGTATATATACCTATACAGATGTAGATAGAAATATAAATATTTAGAGAGAGGGATAGAGAAATACTTGTATATGTGTATATACTTCAAAAAAATTACAAAAAAAAATTTAATGAGGCATTGCAACCCATGCCGGACATTAGTTAATATTGAAATAAACAAAGCAGATTGAATGCTTCAACTGTTTCGGCATAACAATTTTTCGACTTTTTTTTGGTTCAAATCTGTGAAAGAAGCTAGTTCGCTTTACTCAACCGACGAGAAAACACATACTGTAACACATATAGTCCGGGGTTCACCCTAAAATAATGGTGGATTGTTAACTATCTTGGAACAAAAGATTTCCTCTGTAGGCCTAAATTATCACATCCAATTATATCAATAGCCTGGACTTAAAAAAAAAGCGTGTATGTTTCTTTTTACTCTTGTGATAGGGCACATGGAATTTTCGCACATAAATATAACAGGTGAATAGGGGGTTACAGGTCGCATTGTTACACATATTTCTGCTGAAGGTAACAATACCTCAGGCAGTTAGCCAGGGAGGAGGTGCCTGAGTCGCGACCCATCCCTTCCATAATCTAAAAGAAAGAAAAAAATTGTTTGTCTGTAAAGTCGGTTTACGGACGATAGTTTAACGTGAAAACGTCATAACAAAACATTAATGAAATGATTACATACTTTTATGAATAAAATTGAATCATTTTTATTGAATTATCACTATTTTGTATGGATACAAAGAAGGGGTGAAATAAAATCTACAATTTAATTGATAAATTTACTTTTATTAGCACTCATTATTTCAAATATGTTTATTACTTTAACGAAGATATTATTTTAACTATAACTTTTATACATGTTTGCTATTTAACTTCTTCCAGTCTGTGTTATTCTGTTAAGGATAGGACGATGATAGGAAAAGTAGGAAACGAATGGGAGTGTTTCACGTTTAATGTGCCTCGAAAAAGTCAAATCGATGGTTGTTCCAATCGAGTGGAAGATAGATAGATGCTGCGCAAGCGTACAATGAGCGTAACGGGACACAGTGTAACGGGACACTTTTTCGTGCGTGCAGTAGGCGTTCATCGATTTATTAGACGTTGTCACGTCAAAAACATTACCTATTTATGACTTGTTTTAACAAAACCATGAAACAGTTTACTCAAGAACAAAGTATTAAAAAGAATTTAATAAAAAACTAAAATACGAAATGTTCAGTTTTCTTTTCTAACGAAACATCGCCATCTAAATATCTATATGCGCAAACGGCGATTTCCCTGAAATTTTAGTGTTACAAACAATTTTCTTTTAACATTTGATTCTTCAAAATTTTTACATAATATTACATAGTGATTGTGTTGGAGTCGCTACTTCACAGAATCCTTGCTGCGGCCCTGGATACCGCCAAGGTATTATAGAAAGTATATAAATCACGTAGATACCGACCAGATGGTCGTAGATTAAAATTAATCTGACGCAACGGACGCGACGTGAAGCTCTATATTTTAATAACCGATTGGAATTAGTTAAGCACAGTCTACAATTTAATGGAATGCCTGAAGTTGCTAGTGACTGGCCTCTGCGTAGTTTTCCCTGTTAATTTATTGGCGTTTAGTATGGATTTCTGAACTGCAGTCAGTTTATCATTGCAGACTTTGCTAACGAAGGCGAATTTCTACTGTTGAAATATTGAAAAATTGTAATGGCCTAAAAAAAAAAAAACCTGTTGAAATGAATATGGCGTATTTTGGTTCCTATCTTTTCCCTTTTATTTTATTATGTGATAATAAAACCTTGACGTTTATCGCAAAGTAGTAAACCGGCCGTAAAAAAAACTGCTACAATACGCTGTGCTTGAAGAGCGTTCGTCGGGTTGGACGAACAGGCGTCTGTCAGTCGCCGGACGGCAAGCAGAGCAGACGGCGCGAATATAGGCCGCCATCACGTCTCTTGGGGGACCATAACACTCGCTCTTGGAGCGCTGATTGGCTCTGCAGTAATCGTTATCTCCCGGTTCTCCGGCGCCGGGGGCCCAGACACAGTGTGCTCGCGCCCGTCCGACATGTCTTCTGCGGGGCACGTCGGGTCGTCGGACCTGCCGAAATCATATTATTAGAAGACCGGCAAAGTTCGCGGATTCAATGACCTCTAGGATAGCCTCAATTATCCTCTGCATTTCTCAAGTCAACACGCGTGTTCATTGGGTGCTAACTTGTAAAGGCGTCTCCACTGGGTAGCTTGTGATTGGACGATTCTTTGGTCGATGGTCCCTCATTGCCCCCAGAGAGCTCCAGTTTAAACTGCGAGCCAATAGCAGAACCAGCATAATTGCACACATGTTTGAATTTCAGCCTATCACGAAATGAATCCGCGAATTTTGCCGGTCTCTGCATATCGATGGTGTTATGCAGTAAGGGCCTTATCAACCAAATTTTCGGTTTTGACATTTTGTTATCATTTTTCAGGATTTTCCAAGCTGAATAGATTGACAGTAAGGGCGTTATCATAGCCTCAATAACGTAAGAGATATGGAAAATTTAAAGGGCACTATCAACACAGTTTTATTTTGTCTATCGTGCAGTAAAGGCCTTATCACCTTTGTTGAGGGCACTGTCAAAGTTTGTTTAGGAGGTATATTCCGTTTTATAAATAAAGATTCATTATTTATATTAGTTCTGTAGAAGTTGTTTAACACAGCCCATTTCTTTATCTTATTCTATGACTTTGAATGGCTTGTATACATAAATTGTTTGCTGTCATTTGCTGTAAATGAAATTGTGTTGTTGCAGAAATGTCCGACTTTAGTAGAGGTCGCTTAATAGTTAATCTTGTGTTAAATCAAGAAGATGAAAATAATTCGATAAGTAACACAGGTAATATTGTACAGTCAGTGTGTGATGATACCTCCAAGCCTGGTTTAGAGGTTAAGAAAGTCTTGCAAATGTGCCAATTAGCAATCGTGTTTTTGAAGGTGAGGGTTCTGTTTTAAATAGAGACAACCGAAATGTTGACGTTAATGTGGTACAATATTCAGTGGTACTTACCAGCAACGATATAGATAATGCCGAGATAATATTTGATGGGTTTGTGACAGTAACGGACAGAAAAGATGAATACCATGATACTAATGTTTATAGTGTGTCCGAAAATACAAATGCCACAGCCGAAAATTATTTTGCAAGTAACATGCCAAGTGACAATATCACTGGAAAAGTATGTAATAGTGAATTGGTATTGAACGAACGTGTCGATGAAATGTGTACGTTTGGTAGTGAGCGTGGTGACACTGTGGTTGCAAATGAGAATGGAACATTAGATAACGAAGGCAACATCAGTGATTCTATAGGCGCACAAAATGGAGACAATGCATCAGATTCTGATGGAAATGCTAGTAATCACAATGACATGGAAAGTGAAATAGCTATTGGCAGAAAAAGGCAAAGTAAAGAAGAAAGGGGACGTGAGAGACGAAAAAGGCAACGAAACAGTGGTGAGCCCTATGCGAATGACAAAGGATTGTTTGTGAGTGGAAAAAACATGCAACCCAATCCCTGTTATAAAGGAAAATGTCCCAATAAATGTTCAGAAAGCTTTACCGAAGATGAGAGACAACAGTTATTTCAACAGTATTGGAGTCTTCGCGACAGGAGTAAGCAAAGGGATTGGATACTGTCTTGTGCAGCTCAGGTACAAAATAAAAGGAGATGGACTTCTGACAAATCAAAGCAAAGGGAAACAAGGTGTTATTCTTTCCCATCTAAGGGAAAACGAATAAATATTTGTTTGAAATTTTTCGTGAAAATATTGAACATCTCTGCAAAAACTGTGCGCTATACATGGGAAAACAAGACTGGCATAAGCAGAGCTAAACCAAATGAACGGGGCAAGAAATAACCTGCAAACAAAACACCTACTACTATTACAAAAGTCATACACACATTCATCCAGAAATTGCCAGCAGTGCCATCACACTACTGTCGTAGTTCTTCCACAAAAACCTACATACCAATTGAGTACAAGAGCCTAGAAAATGTGTATAGGCTTTATAAGAAAGACTGTCAGGAAAAAATGATCCATTTTGCTAAAGCTGGGGTGTTCAAGAATGTTTGGAAGGAATTCTACAACATTGGAATACACATTCCGAAAACGGACAAATGTGTTGTATGTTTGGCAGAAGAACAAGGACGTTTGGAACACGGTTGTATTTCTACTGAAAAGTTTGAAGACCACATTAAAGAAAAAGAGGCAACAAAAGTGCATTTTACGAACGATCAGAAATTAAGTGGCACTAAAGGATTTTTATGTGCTAGTTTTGACTTGCAAAAGGTGTTAAACACACCACATGGTGACAACATGTTTCTATATTACAGTAGAAAGTATTCTGTATACAACTTTACTGTGTATGAAAACTATACCAGAAAGGTTTATTGCTATGTGTGGGGGGAAAGCGATGGCAACCGAGGTTGCAATGAAATAGCATATATGCTCCACATGTACATAAACAAAGTCGACTTGGAAAAAAGTGTGAACACACTGTCACTCTACTGTGACAGTTGTCCGGGGCAAAACAAGAATCATGTTATATTGAGTATGATAGCTTATACTTTGCAAAATGCACCTACACTCACAAGCATAACAATAAATTACCTTCTCCCAGGACACACATATATACCTGTAGATTCAGTTCACGGTGTAATAGAACGCAGCCTAAAACACAAAGTGTTATGGGCTCCATCCGAATGGCCTACATGGATAGAAAATGCTAGAACATCACATGGACCATACACTGTGTATGTCATGAAGTACTCAGACTTCAAAGATTGGAAACCAATTGAAAAGAAGTTTTTCCCCACACAAAGGAAAGAACATACATCAGGAGACAAGATAAAGTTTCAGGAGATACGTCAAGTGAAATTTATGAAGTTTGAAACAGTTGACATCAAATATTCATTCAAAGAAGGCAGCGAATCTCAAACTGTGACCATTGGCCCCCATAAAGGAAGAGGAAGACGACGACAAGAAGAATACTGTGAGCTAAAGCAACTTCACAAGGCCAGACGTCCAATTTCAGCTGAGAAATATAAGGATTTGTGGCAATTGTGTGAACGCAACATTATACCGCAGCGGTGCTGGGATGAGTACCAGAAGATACCCTGGAAAGATTCTGTAAGAGACTGTCTACCAGAGACCGATGAGGAAGATTCTGATGAGTAATTGTAATTAATTTTTTTTTGTATTGTAAGATGTTAAGTCAATGTATACTTATGTGTATTAGCCTGAAATTTGTTTCAGTTGAAATGTTCATAATAATTGTATGTTTCTTGAGTGATTCAATATTGTAAAACAGATGATAGTTTAATTATGCAAATGTGAATGTTTTTAATCTATTTAATTAAAAGAACATTGTTTCATTGATAAAGGAATGTTGATGTAAATTTAAGTGCCTGTTCTTAAAATTTCCAATATTCTAAATGTTATTGTTCTTAATTTTTTAGAAAATACAGTGGGGTAATTCATAAAATTTTAACAAAGTTAAAAAAACCTTTCGTGCAGAAAGAGCCATGTAAAAAAATATTTGGGTCACTATCAACTATTCAAGGTAATCTTGCAAGCAGTAAGGGCTTTATCGACATTATATAGTTTGTTTCTATTATTTTTTTGACATTAGTAATTGTGTGTGGAATATGTCATGTCTTATAAAAATACAATAAAATTAAATTTCATAATGAAATATTTTGAGATTTTTATCATGAAATTATGATTTTTGAGGAAGTTTTTCTGTTCTCCTGAATAAATTACATTTTGTTGATAGGGCCCTTACTGCATAACACCATCGAATGTAAATAACGAAGACTTAAAAACATGATTGGCCCACGGCTGCAGCCAATCGATCAACACTCAGCTCTCGGGCGAGAATATGATAAGGGCAAGATATCTTGCAATAACCTCAGTAGGTAAGTGCTCCCTGATGATGGCGACTGCAGCGTCGCCCGAAACATCGGCGACATGTTCGCCTTGGACGCGGCTACGACCCAGAAGACAAGCAACTCCCACACACGAAACAAGCCAAAATCAACAGATGTCAAATGTTAAATGTAAAAAAAAGCTCAGAGTTATGTTGAAGGAATTAATGAAAACAATATCACTAATGTGTTTAAACGATTGATGCAAGAAAATTACGCCCGGAAAAATTGTGCTTTCGTACAAAAAGTGGGAAAATTTTCGTTGAGAAAATTGCGCTTTCTGATGTCGTTACCTTCCTCCACCCCTAAATTTTAATACACTCCATGTGACAGTTTAATTTTGTTATCCTAATTACCAAGAGTGCTGCTTAGGTGGACGGACATATATTTTGTGATGGAGCAACTGACTATAAACGAGACGGAGAAAGGCAAGCAATGTGCTTTATTCAAAGGATTTCAATCTAGAATCAAGAAGATTACAATGAAGAAACGACTTTGCTTTGTAGTCAAGAGAAGAGAAAAAAAAGCGTAGAGGACAGTTAATGAAAAAAGGGGACGAAATTACTACTGAAACATATCATAATTGCAAACCAGACGTCGCCAGAACGTAAGATCGAATTCAAAGAGGGGTAGCTAAGATATAAGAGTAAGAGAAGGAAAAGAGCCCATCATGAGCTATGCCAGGGAGGAATGGGTTCTCTTAAATAAAGTGTTCAATCTCGTGACAAAAGTTATTGGTTACCCCAGATTCAAACGCAGCATGAACTATGTTAGACGGTAAGCACAATGAGATAAAGGCGACTCGGAATCCGTAGAGAAAATTTTTTTGTCTGAAGATAAAATGAAATGTTTACTTTAAGCAGATGAAGGAGATAACAGAAAATACTCGTTTTTTTTCTAGCTCTAGAGGCAGAGACATGCTACAGTGTCACAAGTAGTACTACATGGATGGACTTATCAAATTGTTTTAACGTTTGTATGCAAATTTTGTCGTTAAACTCTTGATTTTTAGAATAACATACACTAATCAATCAAATATATCTTTACAGAAACACTAGAAACTTGACATTTTCATCTTGGGGAAAAAAAATTATTTGTTTATGTATGAATGAAATTCACAAAATAATATTTAACGACAAAGGCTACAGACAAACGATAAATTCAAAATTAATTAATTCATGACTTCATGCTCTCAATAATTCACTTTAGGATTGAAACTTAAATTGATTTAAAAATGTTTTAAAAATTATTAAAACACATTTTTAAGAGATACAATTATTTATTAACTTATAACGATACTTATGTTATTGATTAAGTTAAAATCACTGGCAAAATACAAAATTATAGAAGGAAAATAATAAAGAAAAGACATCCATAAATAAAGAATTATTACTTCTTTGAAACATACGCATAGTTAAGAGATATAACAATCTCAGTAAGGTGACAAACCCACTACATCGACATAAATTTTGTCAGCTAATATATAACATTTACTTCTAAGCTATTTTGTTCATATAGTTCAAGGATTAACTATTAATATTTGTTTTCTTTCCCAAGGAAAATTTATTTAAAATAGCGTGTGTGGACCTATTAACTATGCTTTCGCTAAAAATATTTCCTTAATACAGGTTTACTTTCAAACGTTCTCTATTATCTTGCATTAGTTTTCAGTTATTTGGTTAGCACTGGTTCACAAACACGAGCACACTAGCTCTGGCCCTAAAATTAATTTTTCTTCTTTTCGATTTTCTGAAAGAACAGCTGATAACTTTTAAAGAGTAATGTCCATCTGAACTATACATCCTTATTTTGATAACATATTGTATTAAAAGTTTCCAAAAATTTTCCCAATTTTAAAGAGTAAGCAATTCGTGAAATTTCTTTCTTCATTATAAATATGCGATAAGGATAACATAGTGAGTAATTTCATTATTAAAATTTGGTTACATTGGGCATGTTATTGCCGTAGAAGAGGTACCATTTTGACTTCAACCTACTTCTTAGTTACATGTGCACTACTTAACGTGACTCAAACTTTTGCAGACTTGTCAAGCAAAGCTTTCAGCTAGACCAAACTGGATTTCTTCCATCCGTGACATGTAACAAAATATTCAAAGTACATTCATCAATTTACTGATATATGCTTTACATCGCATGACTAATGGAAAAATCTGCTGTGACGTTTATCACGTACCCAGACTTCTTCAGACTATCTAAATTATTTAGTTATTTAGAAAAAAGGGCTTCTATAATTTTATTCAATGAGTAGATGTGCATGTACATATTATCTGTCGCGAATAAAATATTTTTCGTCATTCATATTTTAGTCTGACATATTTACTATCGTGTCAGCTTGAAACTAGATTAATTTTTTTTAGCGAGTAAGTTTCCTTCTATTTTTTTTCCGCCTGCTCTGCGAAATTTGTTTTTTTTTCTCGCCCTGAAATAACGACACACTTTTAAATGTATTTTATCATTACAAATGTACATAATCCAGGAATTGTATAAAAACAACACTTTTAAAGCAAATGATGTAATTTTATATTTTCCAAAAGGTATTGTTAATTGTACGTCGGATACAAATAAAAAAATTATTTTCGTTTGTTAATTTGCTTTGTTATTTTTTATTGTATGTTATTAAAAACGAACTGTAAAATAATTTCCCAATTAATTCAGTCCTGTTATAATTTTTTAAAATTATTTTTCGAAATAATGAATAGCAAATAAGGTTAACTGCAAATTATTTCCGACCCAGTTCTGTTTAATTTTTTGCCCCCTTGTTCGCTCTGGATTCCGCACAAACACGAAGGTTGCTCAAGCAGGCCGTATACGGTCCGCCCTTGAGCTCGTGAATAACAGTAAAAAAAATCCAATATTGAAATTTAAATAATTGCTCGTTATAAATCATTCCCGGATTGGTAGAACCAGCACAGGCCGAGTTTTCAATCGTTTTAACAAATGTTTGCCGCAAGTGATTCTTCGGTTGTTGAGTTTGGCTGAGCTCGTAGCAAGAGTTTTCGTGCAAGTTTTTTCTTGTGAAACAAAAACAAAAAAACTTCAATACATATTTGAAATCTACTATCGGAAGTTCTTTTAAAGTGATAATAAATGTTTTTTTGACGTGACAACGTCTAATAAATAGATGAACGCCGGCTGCACGCACGAAAAAGTGTCCCGTTACGCACATTGTTCCGTTACGCTGTGTCCCGTTACGCACATTTTCCCGTTACGCTTTATTTATTCTTTTATTATTAAAAAAGTAGCATATGTGGGCGAGTGCAGTAATAATAGGTTGTTAGATATTTGATTATAGTCTATTTATATGAAAACTTGTTCATAATTACATTTAAATGAAAAGTTAATGTGGTTTTCATTGCTAATTACAACAACAATTTCGGCAATAAAGATTAATTATTCTTGCATTTTAAAAATCTGATTACTAGTATAATTTCAAGTATTTATTCTTTTATTATTAAAATAAAAATGATTCAATTTTATTCATAAAAGTATGCAATCATTTCAGCAATGTTTTGTTATGACGTTGTCACGTTAAACTATCGTCCGTAAACAGACTTTACAGACAACCAATATATATATATATATATATTTGTTGTTGTGCCCAGCTGCACTTGTGACCCAGGTTTCCTCGAAGGAGGACCGTCGTGTGGTTCGAGTACCGAGCGAAATACCGTTAGCCGAATTTAAGGGGAAATGATGTGGTCCAAAGAAGGAACTCCAGCAGCAGGTTTGCAGGCTACTCGTTCACTATTACCTTTCGTCCTCCTTACTACTCAGGCCTTCACCAGCCTTACAAGCGACAGCATGCACGATGCTTCTACACCCTGCGACAGCCTGGGGTCAGGTCCCCTCGGCTTGGCTTCGCTGGCCGATGTCACCAGCAGACCGCACGCCCAATTCGACGTTCAGCAAGTTGCATGCCCGGGTCACGGGGCTCCTCGACTTCCAGAAGCTTCCACAGCTCCAGATTCCTCCGCTGGTCTGTACAGCACATTGTACTGGACAAACTAATTCATGTACACGGTTGTTGATACACACAAGCAGTCATCTGCAATTTAATACACTTATTTGGACATACGCCATTGCAGTTTTGCACTGTTTGTCATCGAAAAAATGTATGAATTCAAAGTAAGATATAAAAACTGTAAAAAAAAAATTGGTTGTCTGTAAAGTCGGTTTACGGACGATAGTTTAACGTGACAACGTCATAACAAAACATTGATGAAATAATTGCATACTTTTATGAATAAAATTGAATCATTTTTATTGAATTATCACTATTTTGTATGGATACAAAGAAGGAGTGAAATGAAATCTACAATTTAATTGATAAATTTACTTTTATTTGCACTCATTAATTAAAATATGTTTATTACTTTAACGAAGAGATTATTTTAACTGTAACTTTTATGCATGTTTGCTATTTAACTTCTTCCAATCTGTGTTATTCTGTTAAGGATAGGACGATGATATGAAAAGAAGGAAACGAATGGGAGTGTTTCAAGTTTAATGTGCCTCGAAGAAGTCAAATCGATGGTTGTTCCAATCGAGTGGAAAAGAGATAGATACGGCGCAAGCGTACAATGAGCGTAAGGGGACCAAGCGTAACGGGACAATGTGCGTAACTGGACAATGAGTCATCCTTTTTCGTTCGTGCAGCCGGCGTTCATCGATTTATTAGATGTCACGTCAATAAACCCTAAGAAAAAACCTAAATCAGCTGAAGACAAAAAAGATAGTTAGACCCAACGATGAACCAGAACAGATGTCATAGAAACACAACGACGACCACGCCGGCGAACACACTAGGTTTGTCCACAATGACCGCACAAACATTTTCTACGCATCAGCAAGCCAACTGAGTAAATGCCATTCCAAATGGATAAGAACTGCAAAAAATACTCCTCACAATTAAGTGTTAACAGACTTATCAGTTAATGTTAATAAAATTACAAAAGCCTTATGCAATTTATGTCATGTCTACCATTATATATACCATCTACTCGTACCTGGATTCTATTGTTGCGTACTGGACATAATATTTTTTTATAAGTACATACTTTTATCAATTTGTGACAGGGGTATTACTAACTGCTTCATTTATGACAAGTGAAACGGTGTCAAAATAACATTACAGCTGTTTTTATTATCGCACGAACATATACAGAATGGCTCACGAGGTGTGTCCACCACTCACAGGGCTTATACATTACGTACATTGGAGCAAAATAGGTCACGTAAATGTTTGTTCCTCTTGCCGAAATTGACGGAGAAAATTCGACGGATTGGAAATGCCTTGCATTGCAATATCTTACTGCGAATGGAGATGGGTGAAGGATGTGTAGTTCATCAAACGCCTGCACCAACACGTATCACTCAGGCCTCTACAGTAATCAGAGAGAGCCACGTGCATCCACGTAGAGCAATACTTGCGATACTTGAGCAACGTCACCGCCAAGTGTGTTCGAGTGGACGTAGACAATTTATGTCTCTAGCGAGCTTGCCACGTGCAATTGTGATTATTATCTGTACACAACATGGTTTTATGATGCATTGCTGTATTTACATTACAAAAAGAGTTTTTTTACGAACACTTAAAAGGAAAGAAAACAAAATTCTGATAGCAATATTTCGATTTTTAATTGTTCATAGTTTCCGTGAAGCTTGACTCTGCCAACTGAAGGGATGAGAGCCACACCCGAACAGTTCCGAAGTTCTTCGAAGTTTCCCGATCGCTCGTGATCTACGGTCGTAGAATATTTTAACCTAGCCAACCATTTATTTTCGTAACGATTACCTAACCTAACCGAACCTACCCGCCAGGAAAAAAAAATAAAGAACTATTATTTATTACACTAACCGGACGTAACCTAAACTTTTACTTCGTTAAATTTCTGAACTGTTCGGGTTGTGGTTGTAGCTTTCATCCCAGTGAACTTTAGGCTATTCCCGACTGAAGGGCGGGGCCTAAAGCAGGATTGCGCCGAGCTCCGCCCACGTGCTGTTGCCATGGCGACAGGTATGACATCCCTCATGGCACCGCGTTGAGCCTGCAAATGTACGCTTATTTGCTACTGTGTTTCAAGGCAAACAGACTGCAGTCCATCCAAGCCTGCTTGAACTCTGTTGAAATTAAATATCATGGATTTAGAGGTTGAGTCTAATTCAAGTGGAACAGTATACCGACGTTTCGCTCTGCATATCAACGGACTTCTTTAGGGTCATCAGTTGATTTCCAAACACTGAAGATGCCTGCTGCAATGCAGAGTGCAAGGACATTGCCGCCTTAAAATAATAATAAATAAATAAATTGTAAATTGAACGGAAATAATCTTGTGCCACTACATATATTTGTAAATTTGTATATTTGCATGAAATCAAATGTATGGCTTAAAGAAAATGTTCGCAGTAATACTTGGTTCGGATTCTTACCTGGGCTTTTATGCTTTGTGTTGTCCCAGTACCTACATGAGTTAAACTTATTTTCTAACCGTTCCCTTAATAGCATTACAGTATTTACTGGAAACATCAATAAGCACAATACTACATACATGTCTAATTGTTTAATATTCTAGATTATTTTTTACGGTTTATAAATGTATTGTTGTATAATAAATAATCAAAAATTAAAATTATGCGCCAATTTTCCTAAGCGCGACAAGAAATGTTCAAAATAATTTCCATAGCAATAGCAGTGTGTTGTACAGTTTTTTTTTGTAGTATTACAAACTATTTCTTGGCAACTGTATTCAGAATGAATCTTTTTTTAGGAGTACAAAAATAATTCTGTGTACAGTCCACCACTGCGACGTGACACAACCTCTAAAGCCAATATAGTTTATTAGACGGTAGCTGCGAAAGCCTGCAATCTTATTTTGAAATCAGCCTTTGAAAGGTAAGGGAATTAGAGCCCGTTTCTGCATATAAACAGTGACAGGAAAAATTCATGAATTTAATGACCTCTGGGATGCACTTTGTAAGTCCTCAGCTAATGCTCATTGATCACTGACTTGTGAAAAGTCTCAACAAGGTGACTTGAGATTCGGTACTTTTTTGGTTGAGGGTCTTTCGTTGGTCTGGAAACTTCCAGTAAGCTGCGAGTCAATAGCAGGAGCAAGGAAAATGTATAGGTATATGAATTATAGCTTATCGCGTAATGAATCCACGTACCTATTTATCCCAGTCAGTCCATGCAGTTCAAAGCTGTTTTGTCAAAGGTCGTTTTTTGTCCTTATCGACTGTCCTTTTTGTTACTGTCTCTTCTTTGCTAACCCACTGTGTCCCTCTGTGCTGTAATATTTTTTTTGACCAATTCCTTCCATGAAATTTTCTGTGCTATGTTTTAATTTTTTTTTACATCGGCAGATTTTAGCCTTTTTTAATGATTGTTTACATGTTAAATTTTTTTTGTATTCGTATTTTTTTCCTTTGTTGAAGGTTCTTTATGACAAAAAATGTAACCAGCAATGTCGCATGTCAAAAATAACATCTTGAATAAATATTCCCCAAACCAAGAACCATTCGAAGAACGCACAGTGAAATATTTCATAGAAGCGTTCCACAATCAGTTTTAACAAATGTTAACATTGCTCGGCGATGTAGATACTTGTTAAATCATCTTCGTGGTGACATCTACGTGTGTACTTACGATAAATCTCTAACGGTGTGGTGTCTGTACACTGAATGACAGCGATGTCATTAGACGCGTAAAAAAAAAGCTGTAACAAAAGTTGGGGATGTTGGGAAAGAAGTTCGGAAAACGCGGAACATCTAAATAAGGCTGTCCAAACTGGTATTCAAACCCCAGATCCTCCCTAATGTCGGTAGAGTGCTATCACTGCGCTTCTTCACCTCGTGAATGCATCGTGTTTATCCTGCCTTCTCGCGAGGCAATAAAATGGAATTATTTACAAAAAAAAACACCAAAACCACTATCATTGTAAAAATATTTGGAATATAATGATGATAGATCTGTTCACCTTAAAAAAATGTACAAGAAAGTTTTAATTTCAATATTTTATAGCTTAATGTTTGATTTTAAACTCAATTTTATCGCAAATAATCTCTCGGTGTAATCATAATAGCTCGAAGGTCACGGTGCGCATTATTCGGAACAAGCTGTTTCTATCCGCGCAAGAAATAAAAATAAATAGTTTCGTACAAAATAATTTTACTTGTCACCACAAACACACCAATATTTCTATGTACTTAACAAGATTTTTGTTATCTTTATGTCTGAGAGAAATATATCTTTTAATTCAACATTAATTTTAATACAAATAAAATCACTGTGCGTGAACTCATTCCAAAGATTTCACAGATAAATTATTATTATTGTAAAAAAACCCTTGACGAATATACGAAGTCTAACCAACATTTAAAAAATTTATATTTTTGGAAATTATATCGTGCCTGCAAATTTTGGCATAAAAATTATATATATATATATATATATATATATTCTGTACTTTTACAAACTATTCCTTTGGAAACCAGTTGCCAAGAAATAGTTTGTAATACTACAAGAAAGATATTGTAATTTTTTTACATTGTGTAAATTTATTCAAAGATATGGTTATTTTTGCAAATATGAAATACGATTTTCAGGATAACACTAAGTTTTTTTTTACGAAAGTTGGCGCATAATTTTATATATTTTTTTAAAACCACGGAAAAGATAATCGAATATTTAACAATTTATCTTTATTCTGTTCTATCATTCTTATGTTTGCAGTTAATACTGTAAGGCTATTCAGGGTACGGTTTACAAATAACTTCAACTATTCGAAGTACTGGGAAAACACACAGCATAAATTCCCGGGTAATAATTTAAACCCAGTGTTACTTCGAACACTATTTTCTAGTGATACATTTTTTCTTGTTAATATGCAAATTAAAAAAAATATCTTTAATTTTAAATTAATATTTCTGTTACGTTAATAAAACAAAAAAAAATATTGTACTGACGTCACGCGTATCGAACGTGATTGACTAAGAGATTATTTTATTCGCTTCACTCTATTTTTATCCCTGCTTCATTTTTTTTCAAGACCAATTGGTAGGGGCATGCATATTTTGCGAAAAAATTCCGAGTCTAGCTGAAAGTTAAAACCCTATAGCATCATCTGTGTTTCGTGATTGGGTAAGTTTCATTCAGGTACACGTAAAGTTTTACAAGACCAATCAAAATAATTCAGTGCGGAAGGAAAATCATTCTGAGTGGCCTGGTCGAATAAGGCAATGGCTTCTATCGCAGGCAGCCGCCAATCACAAGGAAGAAACCGCTGGGCGTGCGTATACCTTGTTGCAGTCTAATAGACGTTCAGAATTTTTCGCGAAAAATGCCTACCCCTACCAATTGGGTCGTCACTATCCACACGAGGAATTTATCTCCAATCCTGTCCATCGAATTTCCTCCGCTTGGAACGCGAAGATCGAAGACTGCTGCATGACGTCGGCAGCAAACCACGAAGCCACAGTACGAGGACCGGGACGAGTCGATTTGAATCCCTTCGAAGACGTCTTTTCCTCTTCTTCCTCCGGGTATTTTTAGGTTCCTTTTATTGTCCGTATTCCACGGAACGTAACTCTGTTCGGGTAACTGTGCATGCATTTCTGTCTGGAAGTCACCCCCCCCCCCCCCCCCCACACACAGGGTTCAGTTCAAGGACGGAGTTATATATAAATTTGTATTATGATCTGTATTGTTGCGTATAAGACCTCTACATGTATTTACTATTGACATTGAGCACCTGTGTTTTCGTACCATGTGCGTCTCTGCCTGAGGACGGGAGCAGATAGCAGTTCCCGAAACGTCGCTTGTTTCTGTTTTGGAAAACTATTGTATTTGTTTCGTCTTTTCATTTTGTCGTGTTTTTGTCTCGTTTCAACTGTTGTGCTGAATTTTTTTTTGGGTTCAATATTTTTGTGCTGTCAACATTTGTGATTTTTTTTGTTCTGTTTGTCCATTTTTCTTTGTTTTTCTTTGTTTGTTGACCATATTCCTGTTATGGAATATTATGTGGTGTTTATATCATGTTGACAACAGCAATTTTTTGCTTAATTTGTGTTTTGTCTTTTGGGTTTTTTGTAGTTTAGTTATGTCTACAGACATACATGTGCTTAGCAAAGGCTTATGTCCAAAAGCTTACATCAAGTCATGCACTTTCATTGCACAAATCTTTCAAAGATAATATTGAGCATTTATAATAACGCTCCAATGGCACTTATGTTTTTTAAGGTTAAGTTATTTTAAAGGCCTAATTTAATCTACCATCCAAATTACAAATAAATAATCAACATATAGGCCTATCTTAGAAATGGTAGGTAAACAATATCGGCACGGCAACTTTGAAAAATAAACTGTTGCAAAATATTTATAAAACTACCAATCACGTGAGGCTATAATAATTTATGAACGTTAATTAACAATTGCAATTTATTCTACAATATTATGAAGATACTATGTGAGTATGAAGTGTGTGTGCATTTGTGTGTGTGTATAAATTATATAAATACAAATATAAATTATGACGAAAACTACGGAACGTATTTCAAAACGTTTTTTCGCCGTCATAAAGTAACACTTCCAGATGGACATAGTCTACTTTTTTTTTTTTTAATTGCGTGATGCTGTAAGTCAAGAAGATAGTCGCGGGACTATCGCGGCGGAACGAGGCTCCTTCCGGCTAGTATAGCCGTCAGCACCGACTGGCCTGAGGACCAGTGGGGTTTAGCGAGGATTCGCTAATCCAACGGAGACGACGAGCCGATACGTGAGTGACTTCCCTTGTGATTCCCCTTGTGCAACGGGGTTATGCTGCAAGAGATCGGTGGCAGAAATAATTACGTCAAGCCTGAGAGTGTTATTTTACGTCGGAGGTCTGTTTTTCCCCAGCTACATTTAACAACTTTATGATATGGACACGTGAAGTAAATAATTGAAACTTATGATGAAATTCAAATGGTAGAGACTCGCGTTGAACGTTTTAAGGGTACCCGTCCCCCGAACACTTGAGCACGTCGCGTAACAAGGAAGGTGTTAACTAGCTTGAACTTGGTTTATCAGAGATTTTAAATCACTATAAGGTGTCTATTGTAACTGATGTTAAGTTTAGGGTATTTTTATATTTCCTTATCATGTGCTGGGTATGAATATATATATATATATAGTTTATAGCATCGGGCCCGATTTAGTTAATATGTACCGGCGAATGCTTATATTCTTTTAATGCTTGTAATAGTTTGATTTCAGAGGTTCAGATTAATAAATAATGTTTTGTCGTACTTGCCGCAAAAGTTGTGCTTTCTCAAGCAAATTTCTTTCTTTCGCTGTTTAATTTAAGCCCTGTTTTTTTTATACCCGTGTTGATTGCCGAGAGGTTTGGTGAACTGTGTGCCGTAACCTATTTTTCTGATATGTCGGATGGCGATACACTATACCAGGTAATTCCCGGCAGTTGTTCGCGGTTTGCGACGCTCCCTTGGGGCTTACGGGGGCGTCAAATGCGCAACTCTGCTACTGGGATTTGCTTGTGGCTAAGCATAGCGGTTGTGGTTGGTATTGGCGTAATTTCAATAATGCCTGTTAGCTGGATCTATAAGCTGACTAAGCCCGAGTTATTAAGCAATGTTCAAGCTGCGGGTTTAGCCGTAAACGCCGAGGTGGGTATCGACGAGTTACGAAAAACGTTTTCCGAATTCTTGAAGGAAAGAGAGGTAGGAGTCATTTCCGCGGAAGGGATATCGAGGACTACAGCTGGGATTCACGGGAAAATAGACCTGTTAGGTCAAATAGAAAAAAAGGTGATTTTGGACAGCATTAAAGGTTTGCCAGTGTTACATGAGGGGGACCCCAGTAAGTTAATACCCTTTTGTAGTGAGGTTGATAAAATGGTTGACGTCGAACTTTTTGAAGACCAAAGCTATTTGATAAAATGCCTAGCAGGGAGGTGTTCGGAAGTGGCCCGAAATGTTTTGAGTCAGTGTGCAGTGGAAAATAGCAGTTGGGAAAGAACGAAGGAATTATTGTGGGAAAATATGTGCCCCCAACGAGTTAAACTGCGTCTTGAAAAACAGCATGGGTACCGGTTCCAAAAAGCTCACGAGAGCATGGTAGAATTTGTGCAGAATGTGAGTAGCATGAGTAAAGTTTTTGGTCTCGGGTTGAGCGAGGGAGATATGGTGCAAACAGTAGTAGAAAACATGCGCCCCGAGGTGAGAAGGGAGTGTGCTTTTGTAGGAAAACCAAAGGGCACTGGGAAATTATTTACGTGGGCAGTTGAAATTGATAATTTATGGTGTGCTAAGACAGATTTTGAACGCATGGGTGGTAGTAGGCTTCCAAACCAATATGTTAAGGGCTTGGAGGAAGGGGGGCAGAAAGGGCCTAGGAGCTGTTTTAGGTGTGGAAAACCAGGTCACTTTAAAGCAGAATGCCCGGAAAAGGGAAGGGGGTTAGTATGCGATTACTGTGGGAGGAGAGGTCATGGAAAAAGGTTTTGTTTCAAAGCCCGTGATGAAGAAGAAAAAAAGGGGCAGGAATGTAAGGCGTAAGGTACATACCGTACGTTTTTGCCATTAACAAGTTGTTATCTAAGTTATTAGGGTCTAGTCTTGTTGGTAATTACGTTTTAGAGATTGTAAAGAGTGCTCATATAGTGGTATGGTTGTATGGTATACGCCGTACGTTTTTGTTATTTATAAGTTTTTGGTAATTTTTTTTTTTACTGCATTAATTTTGGGGTAGGTTTAGTTTAGCTTTGGGAGTGAGGTACCACTCTATTCAGTGTGTGTTCTATCATGTCTCTTGACTCGTGTTTTTGAGAAATTTTCCGCAATCTGTTTGTGATTCTAAGGCTGTGATTTATTTCCTTCTATAAGTGTTTAAATGTTTTATTATATGTTTTTATTGGTACCTGCCCAAAGAAATTGTTTTTTACCTTAGTTTTATTTTTAAATTTTTTTTTTTTGGGGGGATATTGTACCCCTTTCTCGGGGTACCGTTTTACAAGGAAATTAAAAGGAAGTTTATATTATAGTTTTCCTTTAGTATAGTTTATTTGAGTATTGGTGTTATCCGTACGGCGGTATTTTTGAAATATTGGTAACGTTTTTCAGCGCTAGTGTCGCCCGGGAGCACCTGGTATCATTAAATAATTGTGTTTATTAGTTATATTTATAATGTAGTTATATATTTGCATTTGTATAAAACTATTTTAATTATTAATGCGACATAGCAAAGTTGGACAAGTGGTGATCGGGGTAAAATGAAACAAATCACGAGCACAGCGCGCATGCGCGCGAGGGAAACAGACTTTTTCCCCTCCCTTTTTTGAAGGAGGGGAGGAGAAGCAGGCGATCAGCTGTTCTGGACGACGGGCCGGCGTGTGAGGTGGTCCGCGCAAGCGGCCTCGCAAAAAAATGACTTTTGCGAGTGTGGGGCCGGCTTGGGCAGCAAAATAACTCGTTGGTATCTGTGTGCAAGAGTAGCTGTAAAGCTCGTCAAGAAGATAGTCGCGGTACTATCGCGGCGGAACGAGGCTCCTTCCGGCTAGTATAGCCGTCAGCACCGACTGGCCTGAGGACCAGTGGGGTTTAGCGAGGATTCGCTAATCCAACGGAGACGACGAGCCGATACGTGAGTGACTTCCCTTGTGATTCCCCTTGTGCAACGGGGTTATGTTGCAAGAGATTGGTGGCAGAAATAATTACGTCATGGCTGAGAGTGTTATTTTACGTCGGAGGTCTGTTTTTCCCCAGCTACATTTAACAACTTTATGATATGGACACGTGAAGTAAATAATTGAAACTTATGATGAAATTCAAATGGTAGAGACTCGCGTTGAACGTTTTAAGGGTACCCGTCCCCCGAACACTTGAGCACGTCGCGTAACAAGGAAGGTGTTAACTAGCTTGAACTTGGTTTATCAGAGATTTTAAATCACTATAAGGTGTCTATTGTAACGGATGTTAAGTTTAGGGTATTTTTATATTTCCTTATCATGTGCTGGGTATGAATATATATATATATATATAGTTTATAGCATCGGGCCCGATTTAGTTAATATGTACCGGCGAATGCTTATATTCTTTTAATGCTTGTAATAGTTTGATTTCAGAGGTTCAGATTAATAAATAATGTTTTGTCGTACTTGCCGCAAAAGTTGTACTTTCTCAAGCAAATTCCTTTCTTTCGCTGTTTAATTTAAGCCCTGATTTTTTTATACCCGTGTTGAATGCCGAGAGGTTTGGTGAACTGTGTGCCGTAACCTATTTTTCTGATATGTCGGATGGCGATACTCTATACCAGGTAATTCCCGGCAGTTGTTCGCGGTTTGCGACGCTCCCTTGGGGCTTACGGGGGCGTCAGCACTTTGTTTCAAAGAAATTTCTTCGGTGAAAAGTTTGTAGTTGATACGGGGTAAAGAGACCTCGTGTTTCTTCACTGAAGCGTTGAAGAACCCTCGCCAGTTTGTGGGACCAAGCTTATCTATGCTCGAAGAGCAATTTCGACGGCTGAAACGCATCCTTTGTGGCGCCGTTTTCGAATTACGGCCCCGTAACGAGTGCGCGCGTAACATATTAATGGCCCGGTTCCGTGGTACGTTACCCATGCAGCCCCCAGAGCGAGCTGCCTGACTGATGGGGTCGTCTGGAACACCCCATTCGTTATTCAGTTACGCCCTGGCTGACGCCGCATATTTATAGCCGAAACCCCGTTGTGTTTATATGCATGTACTTCATCATTCAAGTAAGAAGTGGGTTTGATTCTCATCATACGAGTTTACGTTGGTGTTTCAAGCTGTATACAGCTTTGAAACAAATACCTCTTGAGAAATTTATATTGTGATAACATATTTATTTGTTTTAATAACTTTGCCTTAACATATGTTATTACATCATATGTTATTAAAGAACAGTGAATCACATAAATTATATTTAAATAGAGTTTTTAAATAATACAAAACCATTTCTGTGTACCTGTGAACTTCTCCTTTGTTCAGCAAGGATCGAGTTCTAGCACAAGCCAGAATTTGTAATTTTTTTTAAATATAATTTTTGTGATTCACTGATCTTGATTTAGCAAAACGTGCGTTGGTTTTCTCCGTGTGCTCCTGATTATTCTTGCCGATATATTGTTGGTTTTCTTCGTGTGCTCCTAATTATTCCTACCAATATTTTGTTGGTTTTCTCAGAGTGTTTCTGGTTATTTCTGAGAAAACATTCCCTGCGTGTATTTTTTTTTCGTAATGAGACAAGCAATTTTATTCAGAGTTTCGCTTACGTAGATGATTCCGTTTAACTAATCAGCACTTACAATATTAATTTCATCAGGTGAACTTCAGACAAAAAATATTCATTACTCAGACAATTACTTAGTCATAAAACAACTGAGAAACGCTATCATTTAAGACGAATTTCCTTCTACTTGACTACTAATTTTGGTTATGCAATCATGAATAACCCAACCCAAATAAATACTTTGCACGACTTATGCGGCAGATAACTTTGATCGGTTAATTTTGACTAATCATACCGTAAAAAAAGTTACTATGCTAACTGAGCAGTTATTAGAAAATTATCACATTAAAAAAACTTTCTAAGTTAGCATATTAAAATATTTTCCTGTATAAATGTTTGAAATACACGATTTAAAATTTTTCCGGTAAAGTATTGCAAAGTAAAATCCCCTAAAGTAACCCATGTTTGATATTATTTTGAATTGCTATCAATAGAAGGGTGACTTGATATTGCGTAACAAAAATTTGTAGCCACAGTATCTAACAAATTTGATGC
Source organism: Bacillus rossius redtenbacheri (assembly GCF_032445375.1). Taxonomy (NCBI): domain Eukaryota; kingdom Metazoa; phylum Arthropoda; class Insecta; order Phasmatodea; family Bacillidae; genus Bacillus; species Bacillus rossius. The sequence goes on along the minus strand of NC_086339.1, from coordinate 31,840,237 downwards.
AGTTGGGTATTTCAAAATTTTGAAAAACGATTTCTATAACTCGTGAGAAGGTACTATACAATTACACAAGTATTCAAGTGCGCAAGTATACAAGTGTGCTCGTATACAATTGAGCGAGTACGCAAGTGTGCTATCATGCAAACTGCAGCTGCCATCTGGGTTTCCGACAAGTAACCTTTTAACTAAAATACGATACCGAAATTCACGTTGCAATTTATCGTTGCACTTTGCACGTTAAACTTTTCATTTCACTTTGATGACGTCATCGCCTTGAACCACGCTACCTGCTTGAAAAAAACTAATTAAAATGTTTAAGTGGAAACAGTTTTAAGAGATCGCCAAAAACAGTAGATAGCTGAAGCAGGAATAGGCTACTTCAATTTATGCTTTTATTAAATATATATAAGTGATATTAATTTTAATGAACAATAATAACGAAAGTCTAGAATATCACAAGCTCTATTTGGTTGCAGTTTTGAAGTCGTTTAGTGAAGCCAAAAATACTCTAAATATTTGCTTTACCAGTAACTTCAGCTTTTGTATTAACGCGGCACCCATAAAATAATGGCTTTAACAGTCGTAAAGAAATGATTAATTTAATATTAATAATTAAAAGCTATTGCAGACTGACCAAAAAGAGAAACAAACAAAGAAAACGAATTAGAAATTGGCATTCTATTTCGTAATGTGTTTTGCACCTTGCAATATTTGGCGTGATTCCCATTTTTGGGATCATTCATATTCCACATAGAGTATAAAAGAGAAATATTTATCTATCTATAAACATATACTTTTTGACCCGAATTAATTTTCTTACACGCATTCTTTTGGTGATTTTTAACTTTGAGAATATTTTTATAACACTGGAAAATTACATTCAAGTTAGTGGATATCAAAGGCGTGCACATAAATCGGCTGATATTGATTAGTGTAGACGTTAAGTGTCTTTTGACTTTGGGACAGAGTTTTTTTCATGGACGCTGCGGTAATAATATATTTTTTTTCTGGATCGTTAAAATTTTTCATACTGCTAATGTAGCAACTAGAAGCGCATACAAAACGATATTTACCGACTATGAAACACTCTTTCAAAACCCCGCTCCCCATATCAGGCGAATGAAATACCGTACCAGCGAAGCAATGTTCGCTGGCCACGCAAAAGAAGATAAAAATGTTCGCAATATCACAGGAGTACCATAACTTTTGTCTTTATCAAACTTTTTTAATTTAAGAAGAGAGGGAAACTCCCATTCGAGTAACTGACACTAGAATAACATATTGCTATCTACAGGAAATATAAGATTTTATCGTTGCAGCAAAGGCTATTCCTCGTTTCTGTTGCATTGAGAACATTCACCACATTTACTAAAATTGCAAAAAATTTGAATATGGTTCTTGTAGAAGGTTCGCCGCTAAATGGCGATTCTAGAAATTTTCCATACGAGCTAGAAGAATGTAGAAAATGTTGATCCTGCAATGAAACAAAATAGAACCATTACATTTCAGTAATATTAGAACTTAAATAATAGGGCATATCTACAACTGGTTTGTCAATAAATAAATTGCTGAATATTTCATTTATAAATTTTATGTACTCTGTTTCGGGGACGAAGATTGTTAAACCAAATTGTTTGTAATATTAATTAGCTTGCTGTGAGGCCACTTCGTTCACTTGAAATTAAGAGTGCGTTGTTGGTTCGTACATGTTTCTCAAGTATACTTGGCTCAACTTTATGATGATCCTGGAGATGTTTGTGGTGCTGGTTGTGGTTCTGGTTGTGGTTATGGATGTGGAGGTTGTTTGAAGTTGGTTGTGGTACTGGTTGTGGTTATGGATGTGATGTTGGTTGTGTTGGTGGTTGTGGTTATGGTTGTGGTACTGGTTGTGGAGGTTGTTTGAAGTTGGTTGTGGTACTGGTTGTGGTTATGGATGTTATGTTGGTTGTGTTGGGGGTTGTGGTTATGGTTGTGGTACTGGTTGTGGTTATGGATGTGGCGTTGGTTGTTTGGTTGAGGTGGTTATGGAGCTGGTTGTGGTGTTGGTTGTGATGCTGGTTGTGTAGTGTTTGTTGTGGTGGGGTTTATTGTGGTGGTGTTTATTGTGGTGGTGTTTATTATGGTGGTGTTTGTGGTGGTGATTTTGGTGGATATTTGTGTTGGTTGTGGTGATGGTGGTTGTTGTGCTGTTGGTTATGATGATGGTTGTGGTTTTGGTTGTGGTGCTTGGAATGGTGCTGGTTCTTGTGCTGGTCATGGTGTTTTTTGTGGTGGTAAATGTCACTCAGCTTACGGAATTCGATTTTTTTGTGCATAATTTTATCGTATCCCAGGAACCATTGCGATATCGCAATAAAATAATCATTAAATTAACCTGTATACTCTTGTCCTGTAATGACCCTCCTTCCCGAAACGAAAGACTCTCGCAACACCTTTGCTGCTCCTCGTCACTACCTTCGTGTTGTATGTAGAGGGGACAGCACGTAACTATAATTACTTTGAGTTTACCAACTGTTCAACGAAGAGTGCACCTCATCATTCTGCAGATAACTGGACCTTCGTAGAAATTACGCCATGTTTCTGACTTGCAAAGTTCTGTGTTCTGTTGTTAAAATGGTAAAGATGCGTGTGAAAATGGAAGCACAGTGTTTTTATTGTTGACTTAATTAGTTTTGTGAAGGTTCTGTTAACACTCCAGCAAGATTATTGTGAGTTTCTATACAGAGTAAGCAACCTCATTGCCTGTAAATTTACGAGGATGTACGTAAATCTACTAAGATCCACGAGTAATTTGTAATCAGAGTTCTTTGTAGATTCGAGGTGAAATTTTAAGCAGTGCATTACTATGAACGTACGCCACGAGGGGGAGAGAGAGAGAGAGAGAGAGAGGGAGAGAGAGAGAGAGCACTAAAGAAAAAGTAAAAAAGAGGGAAAGAAGAGTGAGGGTCAGAGGTCTAAAGGCTGCAAAACCGCGATAGTATACACTTCCGACATCTGGCCGAAAAATATTGGACTCGCGGCAGAAAGAGGAACAATATTTTTTTTTTTCATTTACCAAGCGACCTAAAAAGCAGGAGAGGAACCTATTATAATTCCAAGTTCATCAGCGTGTCTTCTCTAGACGTCAGGATCAATTTAAAAATTATTAAATCTTCTCTCTCTATACTTTCTTTTCTCCCCCACACTGAACACGCACTTTCAATTCGAGACCGAGTTTCATTACGACTCATTACTTTTAATTACAGAGATCCCCTTAAACCAGAACGTGAGATAACATCTTTGAAACTAACGCGCGCATCGATAGCTCACTTTTAAAACTTATGTGCTCGTTAAATGAGTAATTTATTCCTCTTTTTGGATTTTTTTCACCATATATTATTAATTAATTTTTTTTTACCTGAAATTACAATTTTTGCATTCAGCAATGATCATACCAAAGACTGAAATCAATATAATCAATAAATATATTTATAAGCTAATTTGTCGATGATTTTTAGAATTTTCTCCGAATTTCTAGCCAAATAATTACAGATTTTTCAAAAATTGTGGATTTCAAGATGGCGGCTGTGGCGTCATCCAAGATGGCTGCCGAGGTCTTGATCATAAGTAACAAGAGGCGAACACACCCTAACATGGCCGATTCTTGGCGATTGGCGAGCCACAACTGACTAAGCCACCAAGCCACAGTACCAGAAGAAATACATTGCGTCAGAAGTCTCCAAATCATACTACTCACCGGTAATAAACCCGGGTTCTGTCGTTGGGAGGCGAGTGATATGACAGCCCGTCCATCAGTCAAAAGAAAAGGTACAGTTAAAATGAAGGGTACAAAAAATGTGAGCGTGTATTTCATACTCGCCAGTGATGTGTAACATTTAACCTCGGTTAACGAGCAAATTCATGTGTTCTCATGTTGCAAATTCACTTTTAATACTAAACTCGGACACGAAATGTAACGTATAATTCTTCAAAATGATGCCGAGCGTGAAAAAGAATACACAAACTATGTTTTCTACTACATACGTTTATGGACGCGAATCACACGTAATTTCCGTATTCGCCGCTAGAATTCTCTGGCGGAACTGCTAATCATGCGATCTGCAGAGCGAAATTCTAAACTACATATATAAAATAAAAATGGCTCCGTTAAAGCGAAAAAGACAAAAAAAAAACTAAATTTCGGCTTAATAACTGATTTCCTACAAATAATTTTATTAAAATAATGCTCATTTTTTAAAATTCGTTAAAATTTTAATTCAAAGTTTAAAATAAAGTTTCCTTGTTCCATGGGACTCCCGTTACATTCACGAAATTACCCTTACCAAATGCCGTATACCGAGAGCTAAGTTGTTACACATTAATAAAAAAAGTTTGGGTTCATACACAGAAAGCATTAAAAAAAGGTAATAAATACGTTTCAGTAAAATAGTGCCGAAAATAAAGAAACTAATTACTGCCTCAAATGGACTATTATAGCAAATTAAACCTTTAAAAATGAAATATTTTTATGCTGTGTTTATTTGTGATATTTACTGATCTATACTTTAGCGAGGGTAGTAGTAAGGACCATATTATGCTGACAACAAATACTATTTTGGGTCTAAATTAACAATTTTATTTTATACATTGTTGTAAATTTTGTTAAATATTTTCAAGTAAAAGTGCCATGAAAAATTCGCAAATTAGTAGCTTGGGTGTTGAGATCTGTTTTTATTGATTTTGGTATATTCGTAAAACGCACGGAATTGTATTATTCTTGTTTTCAGTTATGAAGAAAGAAGACACATTTAAATATGAATTTTCTGTTTAAGGAACAAAATCTCCTTACACAGTTGACTTGAAAATTCCGGTAATAGTGTTTGGTTTTCTCTCACTAAAAATTTAATTGGATCACCTCTTGTTTTTTTTTCTTTTGCTTTTGCTTTTGAAACACGTAATGACTTCTTTATAATTACCGGAATGTGCGACAGCTTAAAATCCGGGGTTCATTTATTCTGTGTCAAGCCAATATGAACACTGAGCTAATGGTCAGACTTCTGTTACGGCTGTAATTAAAAGACTTTTCACTTAGGCATAAATATCCCTCCAGTAAACCAGACCTTCCCAGGAGATGAATATATTATCTACCGTTCCGCTATCAGAATTTCTATTAAAGGACCGTAATGCATTATTCATGTGGAAAGAAAATTTCCTCTCTAATACAACCAGACCTTAACTTTAATTTGTAAAACATAAAAAAAATAACGTTATTAATTATTTTTATCTAAAATAAATTTTTCATTGCACAATACACCTTGATGCAAAATTTTAAATCATGCCTTAAAATTCTTGCCGTCGCAATAGAATTTTAACGAGATAGGCTTAGTGCCTAAAGAATTTTATAAAATTACATTTATTCTTGTAATTTGTAAATGTAGACGCTCAAATCCTTAACATCATTAATCTACATTGTATCATTATTATCATTAACTTTCGAACATATTTTGATATTTCCCATCAGTTTCATTGAATACGTTAAAAGTAGTATAGGATAGTATTTTCTGCGCCTGGCTTCTGGCTGTGGATTGATGATTGTCGGTCCGCCATCTTGGATTGTGACGTCACGGTGGCCATGTTTGACTCAAAATTCCTCAAAATTCCTCAAAATTGACTCAAAATGACTCAAAATTTCCCGTTTTCGAGGGAAAAATTCCCGTTTCGAGGAAAAATTAGGATTTCGAAAAACCACAAATGTCTTTTGCCTTAGAAAGAACACAAATTCCTGATATAGGCTTAAGCATCCTTAACTACAGCCTCCGATAAGCCTCTTTTAGGATTATGACGTCACCGTTGCAATTTTCGTTACACCCGCCATCTTGAAAATCCGCAATTTTTATGTTAGAAAATCGGGAAAAATTTTAAAAATCATTAAAAAAATTATTTGATCGAATTAAATAATAATCTTAAAAACCACTGTTGCAGTTATCGTTACGGTCGTCATCTTGGATTATATAAATTTTACATATTTCGTTACACCCGCCATCTTGGTTGAGTACCATGTCATTCTTACACTTTATGTTACGACCACCATATTGGTTCCTATTAATGTTGGAATTATCGTTATGGTCGCCATCTTAAAATTTAGACGCCATCTTGAAAATCCGTAATTTTAATGCTAGAGATTCGCGAAAAAATTTAAAAATCATTAAAAATTAATCAACCGAATTAAATAATAAAAAATCTTTAAAACCACCGTTGCACTTTTTCGTGACGGCCGCCATCTTGAAATCACCCACTGGAGATCACCATCTTGTTTTCGTCCGCTAGAGTATGCTGATACCATGTTAGTCTAATTATCTGGTCACCATACCTTTGTCCACAACTGTTGACCTTGAACTTTGACCTTGACCTTGAACTTTGACCTTGACCTTTAAATTTAACCTTGACCTTGAAATTTGACCTTGACCTTGAAATTTTACCTTGACCTTAAACTTTGACCTTGACCTTGAAATTTGACCTTGACCTTGAACTTTGACCTTGACCTTGAAATTTGCCCTTGACCTTGAAATTTGACTTTTGACCTTGATGGACATCATGGATCCGTCATTGTATGTTCAGTACATGCTACCAGGAGCTACCACATGCTAGCGGTCATTGACAACATCATGTTTTCGTCTGCTGGAGGACACCATCTTGTGTGTACTCGTCTTACCATTATGCTAGTTTTATTATAACCTGCTACAGTGCAGTAATCATTTATTACTGAGGTGCCCGACATCTTGAAATTTGGCCGCCATCTTGAAATCATGTAATTATTTAGCTAGAAATGCGGGGGAAATTCCAAAAGTCACCGAAAAAATCAATTATTAATTTTCAAATTGAATCGATGGATTCCTGTCCACGGTTCGATTCCTGACCAGTGACAGTTGTAACTAAATATTAAATAAATTTTAGATTCTGTTTTCCATTACCTTTCGCGGAGTTAATTAATCATTTGCTCTACGAAAATCAACTCAAGTCAATATTCCTTACCAACGAATTAATACAGTACCGCTATGCATTACATGAATGTCTAATTTTTCAATAATCTGAATAACCTATAAGCTGTTCATGTACAAAGCCACACATATAGATCAATTGTCTTCAGTCCATGAGACCGAGTCATATCATTATCAGACGTATAGGCTAGACATTTCAAGACCGCATGACCTTCGCCGTTATCTAATAATATTCAATTAATCCATCTTGACATTTTTTATACATACTAAAGGACCAAGTGACCTTAAAATATATTTTAGTAACACCAAGAGGTTTTAAACTAGTAAATATTCAATCACTACATTTTGTACTACGCGCAATCAACAAAAGGAAAGCACCGACAACGAAAAGGCAGCACCGCCAACGAACAGACACCACATTTGGAAGCACCGACAAAGAAAAGGCAGCACCGCCAACAAAAAGGCAGCACATTTGGAAGCACCGTCAACAAAAATGCAGCACCGCCAACGAAAAGGCAGCTCAATTGGAAGCACCGACAACGTAAAGGCAGCACCAACAACGAAAAGGCAGCACCGCCAACAAAAAGGCAGCTCATTTGGAAGCACCGACAACTAAAAGGCAGCACCGCCATCGAAAAGGCAACTCAATTGGAAGCACCGACAACGAAAAGGCAGCTCATTTATCATTGGCTCCAATATTCATTGGCTTCAATATTCATTGGCACCAATATTCATTGGCTCCAATATTCATTGGCTCCAATATTCATTGACTCCAATATTCATTGGCTCCAATATTCATTGCCTCTAATAGTCATCGTCTACAATATTCATTGTCTCCATAGGTTATGGTCAACATCAGTCTTTTGGTTCCAAAAGTCTTTTCAAAAGGCTCCATCAGTCTTTTGGCTCCAACTGCCTGTTGGTTCCTATAGTCATTGGCTCCAAAAGTCATTGGCTCCAAAAGTCATTTGCTCCAATATTCATTGGCTACAATATTAATTGGCTACAATATTAATTGGCTACAATATTCATTGGCTTCATTATTAATGGGCTCCAATTGCTCCAAATGCTCCAAAAAGGCTCCAAAAGGCTCCAAAGTCTTGTACATGAACAGCTTATAGGTTATTCAGATTATTGAAAAATTAGACTTTCATGTAATGCATAGCGGTACTGTATTAATTCGTTGGTAAGGAATATTGACTTGAGTTGATTTTCGTAGAGCAAATGATTAATTAACTCCGCGAAAGGTAATGGAAAACAGAATCTAAAATTTATTTAATATTTAGTTACAACTGTCACTGGTCAGGAATCGAACCGTGGACAGGAATCCATCGATTCAATTTGAAAATTAATAATTGATTTTTTCGGTGACTTTTGGAATTTCCCCCGCATTTCTAGCTAAATAATTACATGATTTCAAGATGGCGGCCAAATTTCAAGATGTCGGGCACCTCAGTAATAAATGATTACTGCACTGTAGCAGGTTATAATAAAACTAGCATAATGGTAAGACGAGTACACACAAGATGGTGTCCTCCAGCAGACGAAAACATGATGTTGTCAATGACCGCTAGCATGTGGTAGCTCCTGGTAGCATGTACTGAACATACAATGACGGATCCATGATGTCCATCAAGGTCAAAAGTCAAATTTCAAGGTCAAGGGCAAATTTCAAGGTCAAGGTCAAAGTTCAAGGTCAAGGTCAAATTTCAAGGTCAAGGTCAAAGTTTAAGGTCAAGGTAAAATTTCAAGGTCAAGGTCAAATTTCAAGGTCAAGGTTAAATTTAAAGGTCAAGGTCAAAGTTCAAGGTCAAGGTCAAAGTTCAAGGTCAACAGTTGTGGACAAAGGTATGGTGACCAGATAATTAGACTAACATGGTATCAGCATACTCTAGCGGACGAAAACAAGATGGTGATCTCCAGTGGGTGATTTCAAGATGGCGGCCGTCACGAAAAAGTGCAACGGTGGTTTTAAAGATTTTTTATTATTTAATTCGGTTGATTAATTTTTAATGATTTTTAAATTTTTTCGCGAATCTCTAGCATTAAAATTACGGATTTTCAAGATGGCGTCTAAATTTTAAGATGGCGACCATAACGATAATTCCAACATTAATAGGAACCAATATGGTGGTCGTAACATAAAGTGTAAGAATGACATGGTACTCAACCAAGATGGCGGGTGTAACGAAATATGTAAAATTTATATAATCCAAGATGACGACCGTAACGATAACTGCAACAGTGGTTTTTAAGATTATTATTTAATTCGATCAAATAATTTTTTTAATGATTTTTAAAATTTTTCCCGATTTTCTAACATAAAAATTGCGGATTTTCAAGATGGCGGGTGTAACGAAAATTGCAACGGTGACGTCATAATCCTAAAAGAGGCTTATCGGAGGCTGTAGTTAAGGATGCTTAAGCCTATATCAGGAATTTGTGTTCTTTCTAAGGCAAAAGACATTTGTGGTTTTTCGAAATCCTAATTTTTCCTCGAAACGGGAATTTTTCCCTCGAAAACGGGAAATTTTGAGTCATTTTGAGTCAATTTTGAGGAATTTTGAGGAATTTTGAGTCAAACATGGCCGCCGTGACGTCACAATCCAAGATGGCGGACCGACAATCATCAATCCACAGCCAGAAGCCAGGCGCAGAAAATACTATCCTATACTACTGTTAAAATATGTGTTCGAAGTAAATAATAAGTCATTAAGTAAGGGAAGATATTTGGCTAGATGGTAACAAAATGTTACCAGCGAAACTGTGTCGGATTACGAATTCTGAGTTCTGTGTTACCTTGCAAACAAGGTAAACACACAGGTGGAAGGAGAAGGGTTGTGGTTTATCCTAAAGTTAACAATTTGCTCTTGCGAGTGAATTTTAAAAGAAAGTCGACTGCATCAGTAACTTTACGAATATATCCGTAAATGTTCGAAGATTCATGACCTTCGTAGCCTCAGCGAAGAAATGTTTTTAGGTGACCGCGGGGGTACATGAGCAATAAGACGTGTGTTTTGATTGAGTACTAACCTAGAGGGAGCTTTGTATCGCTAGAGCCACCAAAGGCGCTTACTCCCAGACTACCGTTTTTCCTTCAAGGAGGAGAGATATGAACAGAAAACCCCCATCTTGGTTTCAACAATATTTAAAATTTGTTTTTGTTAAAAAAAACATATATAATTTAATGTAATGCCTGAATTCAATAGTGACTGGCTGCCTCAAATAGTTTTTTTTTCCTGTGATGTCATTGGCGTACACTAGTAAATATATTATTGGGAGTGACTACAACTGCAGCAGTACTGTCTAGAGACACTCTGTAATGGTCGTTAAAAATCTTTTGTTTTATGATATCTGCCTTAATGGTGGCAAAATTACAATATTATATGATAATAAAATAGTTGCTGAAACAGCATGACGTCATTCCAGATCCTATTTTTCCTCCTTGAAAGGTGGGAAGCACGTTTTACACCTATTATGCGATGGTAATGGCAGTAAATGTGGGGCTAGTGTGTTCGTAAAGACATCCTCTTTGTCGTATAACAACACTAGCCTTCCGCCTCCCCTTCTCCCCTTTTTTTCCCTTCCCGTTGGAGGCATTGTTTAGGTATGTTACGCCGCGGGCGTCAAAAGACTGACGGGCAGGCGATAAATTACTCCCGCTGCCACAAAGACAGCGGTGAGCGAACGGTTGTTCTTCCACGGCGGGAATTTCACGGTAACTGCTCCGGCCGTCGGCGTGGAAAAGCTTTTATTTTGATTGCCCGCCCCACTCCCGCGCTCCTGGCGAGCGACCGGGGAAGCTGAATTTTCGAACACAGGTGTCCGTTTCAACATGGCACAGATTATCAGCTGGACCAAAAAAAACGACCTCATACAGTGCCTCTGCATGGCCAAACCCCAGTTACCAACCGCCCACCAAATGTCTATCCCTGTATTAAGGGTCCACGTGTGGTGTGGGTATCGGGATTTTGGTTCCTGCAAACATAAATTTTCTCAGAGGCAACACCACGGAAGCTTTTGGGGCTTATCAGAGACTCTCCGCAGACTGGTGATTACAGCACTTCGGCTGGACATATGGCGCTCCGATACTTCCTGTCATTCGAGGGTTTGGGAGTGGAGGGGGTGAAAGAAGATGCAATTAAATCAAGCGCGCTTGTTCGCGGCAGAGAGAAAACAAAACAATAAAAACAGAGTTTATTTTTATGCGGCAGGCCTCTAGTGTGGAAAAACAAGAATTAGGTCACGTGGTGAAAGAAATTTTTTAAAATTAAATTATACTTTCAGTTATGCTAACAAACGAAAATTCCGAACTTTGGAAGTAAGATTCATTGAAGTGGAGGTTCGTGGCATTAAAAAAAGAACAACTGAGGAGTCTCTGGTAGAAATGTGATAATTAAAAATTGGTTGTCTGTAAAGTCGGTTTACGGAAGATAGTTTAACGTGACGTCATAACAAAACATTGATGAAATGATTGCATACTTTTATGAATAAAATTGAATCATTTTTATTGAATTATCACTATTTTGTATGGATACAAAAAAGGAGTGAATTGAAATCTACAATTTAATTGATAAATTTACTTTTATTTGAACTCATTAATTCAAATATGTTTATTACTTTAACGAAGAGATTATTTTAACTATAACTTTTATACATGTTTGCTATTTAACTTCTTCCAATCTGTGTTATTCTGTTAAGGACAGGACGATGATAGGAAAAGTATGAAACGAATGGGAGTGTTTCAAGTTTAATGTGCCTCGAAAAAGTCAAATCGATGGTTGTTCCAATCGAGTGTAAGAGAGATAGATGCGGCGCAAGCGTACAATGAGTGTAACGGGACAAAGCGTAACGGGAAAATGTGCGTAACGGGACAATGAGTCATCCTTTTTCGTTCGTGCAGCCAGCGTTCATCGTTTTATTAGACGTTGGCACGTCAAAACTTTAAAAAAAAAAAACTGTGAAAACGAAAGGTGTAATAAAATGCACATGAAAGGCAACCATTATATTGAATGGTACAATATTTAAGGACCATAATGTGAGTTATGATTGCTCCATCATTTATATTAGATGAACTTATATAAAAATTAACCTTTTAAACATTTTAAATAGGACCTTTTGAAGGACACTGGTAAATTTTAAATCTTAAATGTCGGCGAAATCAGCGAGAAAGCAAATCAGTCAGCTTGTTGTGTTAAAGAAAATCAGAAGGTACGGTTTAAACAAAACAAAAATGAAAATAGTAGTTCACTTTAAACATTAAGTGTTTTGGCATAATATTATACATAAATATATTTATGTAACCTTTAGGTGAAGTAAATGAAATTTAATTTCTTTATAAAGAGAAAAATACATAAAATAAACGGATAACAGTCAATAATCTCACTGATGTACATAAACATGCTGTATATTTCAGTGCCCCAAATTTAAGGCAAAATTAACCATTAACTTGAAGGGTGTAAAAAATAGGGGTTAAAGGATAACCCATCAAATCCGTTCAATTATTTTTTAACGTATAAATATCTTTAAAAACGTTTGTCTGACAGTATTTTAATTTTTACCTACATTACTGCAAAAGGTAACATTAGGTTATTTTTTTTTCAACGTATATAAATTTAAATCTACCTGCGCCTGTAGGCTAGCGGAAAATAATTTCTTTAAATATCAATTTCCAGTTCACGCACCTGCATTAAGAAAGATCCCAGGTATTTTTTTTGTACTGATAGGAAGGTTCCGACATTTTCAGAGGGGTCACGTTTTGGTTATTTTTTTGGGGGGGGGGGGGGGGGAGTTAAAGAACATTCCATGACGTAATGTGTGATTTATTAAAAAAAATGAACCCTGTGGCACATTATTTTACAGTTAAGTTAAATGTATAATTATCTAATTTGCCACGCAAATAGTAATTTTGTGAGAATGATGGCAGTTGCTGTAGTATATTTTTAAAAGTACTGCACTTTGTTCATTGCCGGCTGTAGACTATCATGGCAATCCCTACCTACACCTGCCTCACGAACAAGAATATTATGTGGCAAATAATACCGACTCTGTATGAAAAGAAAAGCCATATTCGCTCATACTTCTACAAAAATTCACATGATCTCTAAAGACTGGCCAGAAATTTGTTTTTCAAACGAACTCTGCTGTCAAAGTTTTCCACCTAACACAATTTCTCATATATGACTACCTTCGACAAAATACCTCTGGCACCTTTTCATCACTCTTTTAAGACTTCCTTTTGTTTTATTAAAGATGCTGAAGCATTGCAATTTGGATCACGAAAACTGTGTTCGAGTAAATATTGAATATTATTATTTTTTTAGTTACAGATATAATGTAAAAAATATTTCGAAAATATTTCCATGAAAACCAAGCCCTATGCGTTACCCAACCGTGAAAATACAGGAACTTGCTCTTAGAGCAATTTGTCAAGCAAATAATCTTATCAGCTGTGCGTCCCTTAATTTTGACAATCACTAGATAACGTGTTGCTTGTATTTTGAGAAAATCTTCCAAAGAAAGTACGTACGCAAAATGCAAGGTTTGTGAGGTAAGGTTACCGTAAATTTAATTTGAGTAATAATTTGCAGTGGATGTGTATCAAAATTTTTCCTTTCATTAAAATGTTGTTAAAAATGACTTGAGTGATTGAGAATGCATTGTTACGAAACAAAAATTTCACACGTCGACAAGTACCACAGCTTTTGAATGGTAAATTTTTTGACAAGAATTGCATTGTGTAGAAATGGCTTGCTTAATTTTTTATTGTTGTATATTTATTTTTCGTCTAACACCCAGAAAGCCAATTTGGGGAGGGAAGACAAGTGGGGACTACTTCCAAAGGCGACCGAAACAATTTCCATCAAGTCCGACTCTCTTTCGCGTCGCCTAGCCGTGAAATTGCCCTGAAAATCTTCGTCGTCTCCTCAACTTAACTTCTTTTCACGTTTCACCCCTATTCTGTCACGATCTCAAAACTCCTTGCGGGAGGGCGCCTTTAAGACACAATCGCCTTCCATTCTGTTCCCACCTTCCTTCACTCTTAACGACAACCCTAAGCTTTCTCCTTTTTTTGTGTGTGTTTCATCGCCACCCTCCATGTCTCTCCGCCTCTCTTGGACCGTGATCGATGCCATCTACATGCAAATTATCCTCCCCCCCCCCCTCTTCCCCCCCCCCCACCCCGCGCCAAAGAGTCGTCCGGTCAAACGACACCACTCGCGGGTCGCGAGACTTAATTTGCTGCCGTCGCGGCAAGTCGTGAATAAATTTCCTTTCGCAATCAGCAGCCGCACGAAAATAAGGGAGGATAATGAAATGGACGTGTATTTTTGTTTCCCTCTGTTTTATTGTGTGGAGAGTATAAAAAAAAACAATTAAGCGTCGTGTGGCTTTGTAAATTAATATCCTTGCGTAAGGTTTTAAATGGTCTAGGAAAATTATTGTTTGCCTGCTAAAATATAATATATATAAAATGTGTGAGTAATTTATTTTACATGTTTGATGAAAAAAAATTCTAGCTTAGTATCAGTATAGTTACCTTATTCTTACATGTTTATACAATTCTTGATTTAATTTTAAAAAATTTCTTCCAGGTTTTATCTGAAACTTGTCAGATTTTTTTTGCATTTTGTATTCATTGAATTTATCTTTTCTCACTATTATTATAACATAAAAATCATAAATAAACATTATAAAATATTTTAGTTTCGTGGTATCAGACTCTAACGTTATCTTATTGTGCTGAGAATGCAAAAGTTAAAGTTGTAACTTAATGTTCACTTTTAGGAAGGTTATACAGGTTAACTTACAGAAACATAAAAATAAAATACAAATTTGGTGTAACACTAGCGTGATGGGTCGACCCTTTTTCTGGAGACCATACGTTCATCATTTTGAATACATCGTGTAAATATAATTGTTTTTAAACTTGGTTGCTTAAAGTATTTCTAAATTCTAGTATAACATATTTAATTTCAATATCTGGAAATTTTTTATTGTACACTATTTTATATAAAGATTTTCTTTTGCTTATAATAAGATAGGTAAGTCTTTACCACCTTAAAAATTAAAATATTTCCAAACAATGTTTGTAGTAAGTGATTTGAATTATATTCTTAGTGTTTGACAGGGAATTTAACTTGTATTGAACATATACGGAGTTGATTTTGTTTGGCCAAATGTTACTTTTATCTGCCTCATAAGTCCATTATGACTTATCTGTTCACTAAAATCAAACTTTGAAATTGTCGATGGCCATATCTGTGTACAACGACAGGAATAACATACTAAGTTGGCAGCAAATAAAATATGTTGTTCTACAACTTAACGTATTATTGAAAGTGCTGCAGTTACGGTAACAGATTTATGTTTGCGACATACTGACAGTAACAAGTTATCGAAGAATGCATTATCGCCACTAGGGACATGTCAATGTTTGGTTTGCCGTTTAGTGGAGGTATATTGATTGAACATACCAGTCAAACTCATATTGTTATTCATTCAATCTTGTATTCAAACGTGAATTTTGCAGGTTATATTAGTAACTTCTAGCCTGCTTGGGAAAAATGGTTATTATTGCATAATTTTCTTCAATTTATTGAGCAGCCAGGTGCATACTCGTTCATCTACTCGTACCGTAGGCGTGTGTAACTGAAAAGTCTCTTTTCTCCGTGCTGTGTAACTTCCCTCAAATTTGACTGTATTTTTTTGTAAATGGAACAGAAATATTCACGTAAACTTAAATATATTTGTAAATATTTTACATTCACACGAGAATAACTGAACCTCTATAAAAAAAAATATTCTCAGTAATGCTGGGTTCGGTTTTCGTCCAAAGAACTTATGATTTGTGATGTCACCCACCTCCAATAGTTAAAGTTATTTGTAAACCGTTCCCTGAGTAGCTTTCCAGTATTAACTGCGCACACAATGAGCAAAATAAAACAAAATAAAGTCCAATTATGGAAATTTAGACTATCTTTTCCGTTATTTAAAAAGAAATTATGCTTGAATTAAACATTTTACTATATGTAGTAGAAAAATATGTGCCAATTTTTGTAAGAAATACCCGGTATGATCTTGAAAAAAGTATTTTATATATGGAAAAATAGCAATATATTTCTTGTGGTTTTCAAAGGAATCTTTCATAAAAGTACTAAAAAAGATTTTTTTTTCTGTGCACTGTTCTGTCAACAACTCTTCACGCGATTGTCGGTGTCCGTAAACATACTTACATCACTTGATGCTTTGCGAGTACCTGTTGGGGTGAAATGGGTTGACCACTGCTATGGGAACTGCTTTCGATAGAACCGTCGCGAAATTCGAGACGAGTCACGTGGCAAGGACTCTACCAAAGGAATACGAGAGATAACGGCGCGAGCAATTTCCATCTCGTCTCTCTCTCTCTCTCTCTCTCTCTCTCTCTCTCTCTCTCTCTCTCTCTCCCCTCCCCATGAAGAGCGTCGGTCGTCTCCCATAGTTAATTAACCCGGTGCGGCGGGCAGGATCCTAGGAATGTCCGATAAGCGACACCGGGTGCGGTGGGAGGGTGGGGGTGACGTCACGTGGGATTCACGAAGCTCCGCCTACTTCGTTAACTGCCCTCCGCGGGCTGCGGGGAGACCGACCCCCCCCCTGTCGTGGATTTTTTTCCCCGCAATTGGCTATCATTCAAACGGCAATATAACTTCACTCTGAAAACAAATTTGGTAAGTGTCCTTAAGCATGTCGTGATAGTTATTAACTGATACAAATTTAGGGGAACATTGCCATGCATATATAATATTTCTCTTACATTTATTTAGGAAGATAATAAAATGAATAGGAATATTACAATTGTGATTTGGCGAATTTCACATACAACAAATAAATTACAGTACATGTTTGTGGCTGAAAACATTTTGACGTTATAGGTTAATAAAGATAAATGAGAATAGCAATGTAAATACTAAAACGTACTCCAAACGAAATCAGAGAATATAGATAAAAACTGGGAATGTTTTGGGCATCGCTCTTCAAAAATAGCCAAAACCAAGACGAGCACAAACATCATAGTAATCATTAATTGGTCAACAGCTTTAGCTAAACACGCAAGCTCGTATATGATTGATCATACCTTACACCCAGGGCCGGATTTAGGGGAGGGCAACCGGGGCGAAAGCCCCGGGGCCTCCACAAACGGAGGGCCCCCACAATAGAGACTTCGAAAAAAAAAAAATCTTTCAAATTCCGACAAGTAAACACTAGTAAACATATTTTCCTTTGATATTCTTTTTTCGCTGTTTTACCTTTACCTACAGTACTCTGTACATACATGATTATATTATTGTTAAAAAATATTAACAGAAATATTCATTAACACTAAATTTTAATTTCATATAATTCTTGTCTCCGATTATATTTACGTATGTTTTTTTTAAATACTAAGAGAATCTACTTGATTTCACAATAAATTATTTATTGGAAAACTCGACTCAATAAAATTGTTCATTTTATTTGTAAAATAATTTGGGGCCAGGGGGCCTCCGCTCCTCTGCTGCCCCTAGGCCTCCAGACCTCTAACTCCGGCCCTGGATACACCCAATCATGAGAGAGACGTCTGACTGTCCAACAGCTCCAGCCAAGCACACCAGTTCGTCCCTGCTTATCTATTCACTCAGCCAATCAGGTTGAAGACCACAAACACCGCATTCCGAGAGCTAAAATGTTACACATCAAAAAAGTCAAAAGTGAAACAAAAATAAACTGCGACGTTGCAAAGAAAGGGATTTGCGGCATTACATGCAAGGGAATCGATTTTATTTGTTTTCAAGGTGACGGGATATCCAGTATTAAGATGAGTTCCGAACCACTTGGCCAAGTGTCAGTGCTCAAAAATTCTTGTCCTGACGGAACATTGGACCTTATCCAAAACCCTACGAGATGTGCCTGTCACACCCAGTATTCACGGTCACCATCAAAAGATTTTTGGGTCGTTGGTAACTTATTCACCAACGAGCCAACCACATCTTCTTTGTGTCATTTTATTGACATTCATTTAATTAATTTTTATAAAAGTTATATTGTGTTTTTAAATGTTAGACAATAAGAATTTACATTCATGTCTTTTTTGGAGGTCGAAACTCAAAGCCCCTCAAAACCAAAATCCGACTTACATCTAACTGCGCTACGGAGGTCAGCCATCAAGGATCATTCAACATTCCAATAAAATCACTAAAGATGCCAGTTCACAGTCCTTAAATCCCCCCCTCCCCCCGTCATTACCTCTCAAACACAATTTCATTCATGTAAACCGCGTCCAGTCCACGAACATATCCGAAGCGCGACACCAATTTTCAAATATTTCATGATGACTTTAACGTTAGTTTTAATGTTAAAAATTTTAATAATCATATGTTCAATTTACTTTTATTTACTTTTTTTAATTAAAAATTTTATTAGTTTTTTAAGATATTCTTAATCCAAACAAACAAACGTTCCATTTTAGTTATAATCACCTCGACGTGCGAAAAACTGCACTGCAGATAAAAAAAAATTAAGAACGAATATTTGCAAGAATGTTTATACTAAAACAACATTTTATTTAAGTAACCGACCCAAAATAACGCAAATTTTATTTGAGTTACGATCATCCAAATGTGTGTAAACCTTACCTATGTAAAAATAATGATATAAGAAAAGATTTATTACGAGAATTTTATTCATACAACACTTTTAAACTAGCTTACTCTTTACTTTTAAAACATAAAATTAAAATTAAAAAAAAAATCATTAATGTTCATGGACGCGAATTATTCGGGGTTCTGACTCGGGATCGGTGAATAGTAGGTTTCCTGTTTACGCGTCACACACACATAGCCCTAAGCTCAGTGTGTAAAAGTTAGTTTTGTGTGTGTGTGTGTGTGTGGTGGGGGGGGGGGGGTCATTGAAAGGGTGGGGGGGGGAGGCATACAGATGAGATATTAGCTCATCGGGCACTCGCCTGGAATGCTGAGTCCTGTTTGCAGCGGCCAGTTATCGGAGAGAGCCTGTGCATGGAGGTGTGTTTGACCACGTGTTTGCTTGGACAAGAGGAGGGGGGGAGGCTATTCTACCCCCTACGACGAGATGTGCAACATCCACCCTCTGTGGATCGTCTCCATGCGCGGAATTTCAGCTGTCGCCGCGGAATTAGCGCAATTTCCACATTCCCCCCTCTTCACCCGTCCGCCCCCTGAAGGGTAAACATTCCCAACCTACGCTCCTCGCCTCCGTCGAGAAAGCACTCACTGTTCCTGGCCGAGCGAGAAAAAAAAAACTAATTAATTTTTCGTCTTTGAGTATGAAAAAAATTTCCACTCTGTTCGAGTAGGCGTTTTTTTTTTTTTTTTTTTTAATCAGCCGCGTTTGTGTCAAGGATTATACAAATCGGTCTCCCACATAAACGATTCAGGTTCGATTACCGGTGAATCTTTACCTGGATTTGTGCATCGTTAGAATATTTTTTAACATTTTATTTATTAAAGAGCAAGTTAAAACATAAATTTATGAAATTACTGCGCATTTTAACTATATGTTTGATATGTTCTTATAAATTATTAAAAATAAAATAAAACCATGCAAGAATAATCATCATTAATAATATCTTTAAAAATTCCAATAATCAAATTAAACAATGCTAAATTTTTTTTTTTCAAAACTGAATCATTTTACCTTTACAACTCATGAGAAATTAAGAAATATATTTTTTTTGTAATTTATATATTAAACATTTTACGGTATAATTTTTAATGTTGTAGTTAATTTCATAATAAGAAAATATTATATTAGTGTTTTTAAAATTATTCATTTCTTTTGTTTTGACTAATTCTACAGCTTGTTAATGATTATGTACAATAACTTCAGCTGCAGGTTTATCACGAAAAATGTTTGAAACATTATACAGTTTTTTTTATAAATTTTACTGTCAACATTTATTAAAACTTTTTTTATAAATTTAAAGCTTTTCCCGATTGTATAGTTCGAATAATACGGATTTTCAATATGGTGGACGAATTTCAAAATGGTGAAATGATGTTTTATTAAAATTTTATATTTTTTCACGATTTTCTAACTTAAAAATTATGGAATTTCAAGATGGCGGCCGTAACGAATAGTATGACGTTCTAGAATACAAGAAGGTCGAATGTTCTAGAAATCAAGATGGCGGCCGAAGTCAAGCTCAAGTTCAAAGTCATCTAAAATTGCTGCCGTGATGTCAGAGCAAGGGTTGACGACATCATCCAAGATGGCGGATCAAGCTCACTGGCACCGGACCCTGGATCCTTGTAGCAAGGAGAACCGTTATCGTGTACTACTCTGACTCACTTCGTGGATATTCGAAATATCGTATTTGCGTAGTTATATATATATTTTTTTAATCTGCACGTATCAATTCGCGTGGATCGTGAGCGGAGAGAGCGCCGCGGGTTGATTTTGTTACGTAGTCTTTTGTTCTCCAGCTGCGTCTTGCCCCCACCACCCTCCCTGGGGGGTTTGGGGGGTGGGGGAATACAGAGCGCGGCGCGGCGGCGGAGCCGTGCGTCCCGATTACCCAGAGTTCCCGCGGGGACTTGCAATCGACGGCCGTGTTCATCTTAGCTTCCGCCGCGAAACTGCTGCACAGGAAAAAGTCGGTTTACGGACGATAATTTTACGTGATAACGTCATAAGAAAACATTGATGAAAAATTGCATACTTTTTTTAATTTTCAAATATTATTTACAAATTTGCAAATTTAAATAATTTGTTTAAATATAATCACGAACAATTAGTTAAAAAGCCCGCCTTAACCTGTTTGATATTATAGAATATTTTCTCGCACAGTGGTTGGCCGGTTCTTGCACGCTCGGCTCAGGCGGAACGTGAAAATGAGTCATGCTTTTTCGTGCGTGCAGCCAGCGTTCATCGATTTATAAGACGTTATCACGTCAAAAAAAACATTATTTTGTCTACTTTTACAAGAGATTCCTTTGGAAACCAGTTGCCAAGAAATAATTTTGTACTACTACGAGATATATATTATAACTTTGTACAACACATGGATAATTTTTTTTGTGTATACGAAATTCGTTTTTTTGTTCTTCGAAATAATGAGAATTTTTTTTTTATGAAAATGACGCATTATTGTATATTTTAGTCAATGTTTATTTCAAGCATATATATATTTTTTCGAACCATTGAAAATATAATCGAACTTAAAAAAATTTTCACTTCTTTGTTTTACTATGATTATTAATATGCGCTGTTAAAATTGCAAAGTTATTTAGGAAACGGTTTTCAAATATCTGCAACTATTGTAGGTACTGGGACAACACACAGCATAAATGCCCAGGCAAGAATAAGAACCCAGTATTAATGCGAACACTATCTTGTAGTGAAACAGTAATTTTTTTCATGTAAATGTACAAATTTACAAATAACTTTAATTTACATAAATATTTCGGTTCCAAGTACAAAAAATTACAATGTAGCGTTATATGCAGTGCGCGCAGTGCTTAGAACACATGAAAGGTGGAACAGCAAAGTTAATACAACACAATTTAAAAACAAACTGTGAGAGTACAAATTTTTGTAAAGTTACAAAGGAATTTGTTTTGCTTAACCGCGTTTTGTGTGAAATTACAAGCAAAATAACAGTAGAATTAAAATTAAAAAAAAATATTTGCATTAATGCAGAACTTCCGTGAGCGCCTATACCGATGGTCAAGGGAAGTTGCGTCTACTGCCGATAGATGGCACTTAATGTTAAATACGTTCAAGACTCTTGTATTGTTATTTGTTGCGCTATTCGCCAGCCAAACCCAGCTCCCTGGACTTAGAAGGGGAAGTTACCAAGTGGTGTAACATTCTCCAGTTCATGTAATTAAAAAATTTTTATAATGTGTTAATGTAGCCTACCGAAAAAAAATTGGTAAGTTTTGTGGCACATATTTGCATGGAAACTTAGACGAACGAATTGACAGGGTCGCAATCTTATGTAGAAACTCCACGCAGAGATTCACGTGAACATTGTGTCGCAGTCGTAAGCTCTCGGCCGAGCGTATGAGGATACGGCGGTGGCAAAATAAATGCAGTACGAGAAAGGCACCTAATTCTATTCGAATTACATCGAGGGAGGGGTCTCCCAGGAGAGAGGGGGTGACCCTCCTTGACTTGTGACTTTACAAAACATTGCCTGCAGATCTCACATACTAGCGGTGGGCTAAATAGTTAATTTCGAATATCGTGTTCTTTTGTTCCAGTTACTGAAACCGTACAATCACATTAGTAGAAATATTTGTTTATTCCCCGATACCATGATGTATTATTTACAGAATTTTTCTTGTACTTTTAACTAAAAACATTCTTGGCAAACTTAGTTTTCAAAAAAGGTTTTTTGTATCTCTACAAAAAAAAGGCGTAATTCTAGTTTCTAGCCAATGCCTTCTGTTTAAAATAAAGATCTTGAATTTAAACCGTAAAATTAGGTTTCCAGAACCAACTAATTCGTGGTCTTTGGGAACGTCTAATGGTGTGCTCGACGTTTCGAAATTCCTTGTAGCAGGGACGATAGATCTCGTCCAATATTCCAAGAAGTAGTTACGATCCAGGTCTAGGTGTTCGTGTATTGAAACATTTGCGGCCGATCGCTCTGAAGAGGGCTGCAACAAGGAGTGCCGAAACGCCGGGCACTCCGTCGTTTATACAGGCGTGGCCCCAACCCATAATCCAAGAATAAATTAAAATATGATATGTTTCCAAATACGTTATTAAAGGACCGTTTACCCTGGAGGATCTTTGATGAGTGCCTCTTGAAAGTTTTCAGCCATTTCTCTTGACTTTCAAAATAGTTTTAATTATCCTTAAAGAATCGCCGACGCAGCCTTTAATGAAAGGGATGAGTCGCTTGCATTATGACGTGCATTGTGTCTTTAAACGCTTCCTGTAATTTATTTATTTCTTTTTTATATGTTGACTACCATTCACTAAATTAATCAGTAAAATTATCACTCACATAAGCAAGCTTATGTGTGAGTGCATCTAGTTACTTTAATCTAAGTGCGGTGTTTTGACTTATGTAATTTTTTTAAAAATGGAAACAATTGAAAATAATTAACATAACTTAAGAAACGTTACATTAGTTTTTATAAAGTTTAAAGTGAAAATATCATTTAATTTAAATAAAAGTTTAAGTAACACATTGTTTCAGAAAAATATATATATATAAAAGTCAAAAATATAAATCTAAATGAAAAAGTACAAGTATATAAGTTACAACAGTATATAAAACCTTACTTAAATGTTAAAGAAATCTGTTCATCAGTATAATTATTTAACCAGAGATTGAAAAAAAAATTATTTGAAAATAATTTTTTGTTTTTAATTTTTCAAGAAAAATGACTACAATTTTTGGAAGCAAAAATTTTAAAGATCTCTGTGAAATTTTTTTATGAAATAGAGGAATAGTTAACTATATAGTTATAAACTATAGACGGTAGTTGAACCAGCCAACTGGTGTCCGCGGGTTTTCTGTTTTTCTGTTTTTTTTTATGAATGGTAATTGATCAAATTGGCACAAGTACAAAACAAAAATTTTCTTATTAATAGTTTGCGTAGAATCTGTAAACACAAACAAATAACCACCGAATATGTATTTTTTTATATACACCAATTTGTGTTAGCGTTGGAACAATTCGGACGGCCTTCCACGAATTAGTTTATTCTTATTAATTGAAGCCCTTACATTTAAGAATCCTTTTAAATTCTCTTCATGGAGTATGTGAAAAACAATAACTCATCAATTATAATAATAACATTATGCAAAAAAAACAAATGTTTTCAAACTTTTATTTTCGAAATATTTAAAACGATGTATTAGAAACAAAATTTACGTTGAAAGTTGCCACCTGAAAAGAAACTAGTAAACTACAGAATCTATTATGTATGTTTTTTAAAAAAAAAACATATGTAGGCATATTCTGTGAAAGCCAGCTCATTTTAATTACATAATAATATGACGTTAGTATAAAATTGGTTATATAACTGTTAACGTGAACTTAGCATTTGTTTGCTGTTATCATAAAATGGTAAAATGATAGTGTTTTTAAATAAACTTTGGTTACAATATTGCAATTGGTAAGAAGGTCCCAGTTCGTACCTTGTGGATTAATTTTCGTCTGCCTTACAGTACAATAAGACTCTCTATGAACTGAAGTGTTAAGAAATAATTTGATTAACAAAGTAAAAATCCATCATTAAGTGATAAAATATTAGTTTTATATTGTTTAAGGGTTTTTTAAAATTAAGATTGTCTTTCAAACCATTGGTTTCAGTCATACGTGTTGTATTTTATTTTCTGAAAACAGCAATTGGAGTGGTTTATCACGTCTTTTCATATCTATTTGCGTCACGTGGTAGTTCAGTCTCTTTGTTCCATGTAAATTATATCCTATTCATCACCAATTAGTGTAATTTGATTTTCATGTCCGTAAAATCCTTACAGTCTTTTATATTTATATTGTAAACGAGTTACTGAAGGATGGTGTTTTGATATTCTTATATAGTGATGGTAATGTTGAACTGATATTGTGATATTTCAGCATAAGTTGCGTGATAGTATTTTGTGGTTTTGCTGTAGTTTGTTTAACAAAGCATCTGTGTTACTTCACTGTTGTAGTAGTTGCACGCTGTGTGTTTGCTGGTTTGTGATGTGGTCCTCACGCACGATGGTCATACTTTTTAGGCCTGTAAAGTCCGTGGCAAGTTACTTGTCTCTGATTCATTATTTTTCAAAAAAATATTACTGTCGATACTAATCTTTAAAATGACACCGTTTAAAGCAAAACAGTTCCTCTTTAATTGATTCTCAGATCTAAGTGTCTACAAAAAGTTCACAAGTATCAATTTTGTAATATTATTTTTTTCTTAATGAATACATTTTTTGTAGTTATGAATTCCAATTATTCTACTTTTTTTATTTGTATTGTTTAATAAAGTGCAATATATTTTCTAGACATACATTAAAATATTTAAATGATGTAGAATGTATAAACTGAAAGATTTTTGTGAATCAGTGCTCAGAGTTATAAATTTATATCAAATGAATTTTCAAAACGGATGTTTTGCCTCTAGACCATAAATTATAATTTTTTTTTAGGCATACACATGTGTAGGCATGATGTTTGTTTAAGAACGCCAGCGGTTTCAGAGACAAAGCGACGTGGCACGGACTGTAGCCAGTGTTTGTGTGTTGGTTTGCGAGTTTCCAGTTGTCGTGCTCACACGAGACGTCCCTGCGTTGTGTGCCCGGCAGATGCGGGCCATATGTCCCGCCCGGGACAAGTACCTAAAGCTGTGCTCACGCGCCGCGGACCCGCTCGTGTGCCAGCAGATGCTGAAGTCGTGCCGGCAGCTCAGCATGACGGTGAAGAGCCCCAACCTGCCGCCGCCGCCGCCGCCTCCGCCGCCCCCCATGGAGCGGCCGCAGCCCGCCAGCCCCTGGCTCGTGCGCCAGGCGTACTCGTGGATCGACCGCCAGGGGCGGCCCGTGTCGCCGCCCCCGGAGTACGCGCGCGCCTCGCCGCCCCCGCCGCCGCCGCCCAACCCCCGCTACTACTGCCGCCCCGGCAAGGACAAGGGCGTGCGAAAGGTACGTGCCGACTACCTAGGCCTACCTAGTGCTGCCACAGCTTCGGTACAGATGTCTCATTTCACAAGATTTTAATAGTACATATACCCAGGGGCGCAACAACTAAATTTCCAAAGGGGGTAGAGGGGCAATATACCTTTTTATAAAGAATCATCGATCCCCCCTATTGAAGCGGGGGGTCCGGGGGTCCTCCCCCGGGGAAAATTTGTATTTCAAGGTGGAAAATGGTGCTATTTTAGCAGTTTTATTATCTAAAAATTAATTACACAGCACTTTCTTTGCCCCTGTTTGCCCCCACTTCAAGGTTTCATAGGGGGGGGGGGGCAAAATACCCTTGCCCCTCCCCCCTGTTGTTGCGCCCCGGCATCATATACCTACATAGAGACCTGTAAAATTCGCGGATTTATTTCGCGATAGGATAGAGTCCAAATACTTTTTGACATTATTTTTTTGCTTCAGTGATCGGGCCACAGTTTATCTGGAGGACTCTGGGCCAATGAAAAATCTTTTAACAGAAGAATTAGCGAATCATGATCATTTACAGTCGACAGGTGTTACGAGTCGGTAACCAATCGGCAGATGTAATTTGCACGAGTGCATAGAGGATCGCGGAGTCTATCCTTTAAGGATTTGAAATCGCGAATTTTACAGGTCTCTGCATATACCGTTTATTTTGACTGTTGAGACCAATATATATCAAACCTTCAAATAAGGTCCATAAAAATGTATAAAAAACTTTTCTATATGCACGACTACGCTACAACCAAACAAATATTTTAAAACCAATTACAAAATAATTTAACAATTTTTTTTCTTTTCAAATGTTCTGTTTTTTTAAATTCAAAATTAACTTTTTGAATTTACTCTGTTGGTTTTCAAATTTCAATAATGATATTTTCTTAGTTCCTAAATGAATGTTAACACATCTGCACATATGAACTACCTCAAAGACCGCACTGATAACAAATTTTTTTTGGTACTTTTACAAGGTGAAAATCCTTGGAAACTCATTTGACAAAGATATGACTTGTAAAACTGCAAGGCAGATCTTTGCACCAAATTAAACTGGTACAAAGTTCTACCTTGCAGTCTTACAACTGATGTCGTTGACAACTGAGTTCCCAAGGATTTTCCTTGTATAAGTACAAAAATATTATTTTTAATTTGGGTTTGTTATAAGCTACGCAAGAAACATAACAACGCAACACGCGAACAAAGCAAGCAAATCACAGTCGTTCATAAATCACGCTATTTGAAAGACGTCACCAACCCAATAACCCAAAATTTATAAATATTAGGAAACAAAATGTTGACCACGGGCTTCTTTTGATAACTAATATATAACACGAAAACAAATTAATTGTCAAGAATTTGATTTAAAAGCTTTTTTTTTTACTATGTAAAAGTTTAATAACCGTAAAAGTTATGTGTATGATAAAAAGAACATCATGGCCGTCTGTGCACTTAACGACTGTGTCTTCAAAAGTTTTCAGGACACTTCACTTCTAATATGACCGTCGGAAATGCAAGCGTTGCGTGTTTGCGTGTTCGCGTTTTTTTCGTTGTTTATAAAAGAGTATTTGAAAACATACTTGTAATTTTGCGTCCTGCGTTATTGAGTATCCTGCGTAGTTTGTAAACCCGGCCTAAATATTTACAGTCTTGTTGGCGACGGTGGCTTGTCAATTACGGATATCTCGCAATCACCAGTGAAACAATGTAGTTTTGGCCATGTGCATGTATTAGATATTGGTAGAGCCATGCATATTTCGCGAAAAGAAACCAAGGCTAGCTGAAAGTTAAACCACTGTAGCATCGTATGTGTTCCGTGATTGGGTGAGTTTCTTTTAGGTACGTGTAGATTGTTAAAACATCAATCACAGTAAGTCAGTGCGGAAGCAAACGCATACTGAGTGGCTCGATAAAATAAGGCATCAATAGGGGCCGGAAAAATTCGCGGATTCAATAACCTCTAGGATAGCCTCCATTATCCTCTGCATTTCTCAAGAAAACACGCGTGTTCATTGGGTGCTAAATTGTGAGGCGTCTCCACTGGGTAGCTTGTGATTCGACGCTTCTTTGGTCGATAGTCTCTCATTGGCCCATAGAGTTCCAGTTAAACTGCGAGCCAATAGCAGAACCAGCAGAAATGTACACAAGTTTGAATTTCAGCCTATCACGAAATGAATACGCGAATTTTTCTGGTCTCTAGGCATCAACGTATTTCGCTGACGGTCGCCAATCACAATAAATAAACTGTTGGTGCGGTTGTATCTTGTTGTAGTCTAATAGGCGTTCGGATTTATTCGCGAAAAATGTCTGCCCCTAATTATTCGTGATAAAATTTGAACACTGGATGAACCCTCAACACTGTAGCATCGTCTTTGTTTCGTGATTGGCCGATTTTCTTCCAGGTGCACGTCTACTGTCAGCAAACCATTCACAACAATTATTCAACGCGGAAGCAAACGCGTCCTGAATGGCTCGTTCAAATAATTAAATGTGCTTCTTAAGCTGACGGCCGCGAATCACAAGGAAGAAAACAGCTGGCACGGGAAAACCATGATGCATTCTAATGGACGTTCAGATATTTTTTTTTTCTTGAATAAACCCTGTCACTAGCCATCGCTTAGAAGTTGTTTACCTGGGTAGGTCACGCGAAGCACTGTTTAACAGGAGTTGCGGGGGGAGGGGGAATTTCAAATAATGTGTGCCAGGCGGTTATCTATGACCTCCAAGGAGGCACTACAAAGACGGTCACAATAAAACCAAATTATCCAAAAAAGGCACTTTATTCTAGGTCCGACCAGTTGACTCTAGGCAAGTGAGCCGTGGACATCAGGGTCGATCACTAGAGCCACGGAATTTTCGCGCATTCATTTAGTCGCAAGCTAGAATGCAAACCTCCACACTGTCGCACTGTGTTCATGATTGGACCGCAGTTATCTGGACACGCCCCTCTACGACCGTGAGCCAACGATGTCCAGCTAGGAGAGAAGTAAGCGAATCAGGTAGTGCCAAATAACAAGGATAAAATTGTTCTCTATAAGAAATCAACCAATGGGAAAGTAAACATGGGTCGAGCACACCTATAACTTTGAATTCTATCCTGAGGCAAGAGGAATCCGCGAAATTTCCGAGACTCTATCGATCACCGATCGGGCTGGAGATTCGACACTCGTGTAGCATTTCCTTCCCCGCTTCAGGACTCGGATGTTGCATTGTCCCCTTCTGGTCCATCGAGAGGAGCAAAGGACCTGGTAGCAAATAATTTAGTCGGGCTCCCTTCGCCTTTACTTAACGTATAATTTACAACGTACAATTACAACCATTACAATATTACTAATTATAATTGCGGCAACCCAAAATTTACAACGTACAACATACGATCAACGTACAATTTTTTATTTATACATACAAATTGGAATTAACGTACAAATTACAACTGATGTACGATTACAAATTACAATTACAACAACGTACAAAAATCTACAATTTAAAACGCATAACTTCAATCAATGTACAATTTTTTTATTTAAACGTACTAATTAGAATTAAAGTTCAATTACTTATTACAAATTCAACAATTTTTTTTATGTTTCAAAATTTAACGATATATATCTTAATATGTAATGCTATCGAGTCCATGTCTGTAAACGTGATCTGTTACACAAGAGCATAACTTATAATTAATTTATAATTAATTTTATTAGCAATAGACTTGTAATTTTTGTACAACTATAAAGGTAGACAAGAACATAGAACAATATATATGGAACTCAACTGGGCCTTCCTGGTGCTTAGAACATGGGGATCTTGCCCCCTCCCCCCTCTCTCTGGACGGAACTGGTCTCCTTCCATTCCACACAAACGGAAGGCAGCGGGAAACCGTTGCAGCACCACCTCGCCTTGCAATCCTTTACCACGACAAGGGCCGTCTCCACGTGGCGATGACTGGCGATCCAAACCAATCTTCATGCTGATCTCCCTACTATCACCACCTGTCCAGGAACTTTTAAAAGAAAAAAAAAATTAAACAATGCGTACCGCATAGATATTCGTGTTTCTAAGTAACTAGCAAAACAATTTTTTTTTAATGTGACCCATTGTAAGTGGTTCCACGCATTTATTCATTCCTGGTACTTTTGTGAGTTTTTGTTTGACGATGCCTAGCGTCACCTGTAGAGATATGAAGTTATGGTGCGAGTGTGAGCAATTTTTGCAGTGTTGATAATTGAAGTCAAAATGATACCGAACACCAACTTCCCGATCCCATCTGTATTATATGTAATTAAGTTTAATGGTAATTTGTTTCTCATGAGTTGTTAACATCTTTGTTTAACAGACGCTTGTTTTATGGTGGCACTGGCTCAAGTGTCTGGTGCTGACCGGGCTCTGAACATCAGGTCAAGTCTGTAGGATTTCCCATCGGCAACTTCTCAGCAAACATCCGACTTTCCTCCAGTGTTATAGTTTTTGGGTAACCTGCTCCGACCATACCCTATTCGAAGTTAATACTTCAATACTTTTTTGCATTATAAATGTCTCTTAATCTCTTTCTTCCACGTCATTTTCTATGCGTGTTTCGTACTTTTATTTTCAGGTCTCTCGGTGTCATTTCCCTTTCGACAAATCAATCCTTACATCAGTCAAAACGCATTTATTTATTAAGTACTTACTTTCGTAAGTTCTTCACAAGCCAAAATACCAAAATTCAGTTTCTATTCAATACAACGCCATCTATTGAAGATGTTATAAACTAAACGGTTATCGGTGCCGTTATTTCGCAAGTCACCAAGAGCTTCTTCTAAGCAGACGGATCTCTCCAAGGAGGATAGGAAGTTTCAAGACCTTACTCTATGACCGTGTGGCGGACACAGAGAAATGACACACACTCACTGTTTGTATGTCTATGGCGTACCTACTTCTTAATGATATTCTATTACAGAACTGATTTTTAACCCTTTTCCATTCCCTTAGGGATGTAATTTCATAATACAACTGATACAACTGACTTTTATGTATGAACAGAAACCTAAACACCAATTTCCATATTTCTAACTTCAAAAATTACAAACTGCCATACAGACTTCCATACACTATTTTAACCCCTTAGGGGATTAATTTTCAAAGATCCTTTCTTAATGTTCACCTACGTTATACAAAGATCTTCTGTACAAAATTTCCTGCTTCTAATTCCCACCGTTTTTGGCTGTGCGTTTTCTGTCAGTCAGAATTTTAGTAAGAACATTTAATAATTCCTCCCAGCGAGTTCCTACTAGAAATAACTTTTAGCATTGGCCTTTATACAACTAGGGTCATTTAATTTAAAATATATATATATTGGACATACGCCCTTGATGCTTCACATTGCGAGTCATAGAGAACCCCAAGAATGGACAAAAAAAAGATGAACGCACAAACACAAAGGAAATAGACAAACTCCGCCGATATTTAAAAAAAATTAAATGCATAGACATCACAGGGAATAACGAGAAAGGAACTTTACAGAGGAAAATATCACAACACAGTCGAACACAATGGGCTGACAGCGACGAGACAGCGTGGTTCTGTAGGACATACAGTGTGAACCAGCAATGGAAAAGATCATCAAATATTCAACAACTGGATCATTTTTATCACGTTTATTATTATGTGTAGTTAAAACTCGAAAGCTATTCAGGAAACCGTTTTGCAAATAACTTTAACTATTGCACTAAGACCACACACCAAGAATAGCTACCTGGGCAATAATCCGAACCCAATATTACTGCGAGAAAGTTTTGTTGATATACAGGTGCTTTCATGTAAGTGTACATATTTTCAAATATCTGTCACTTTTTGAATGATCACTAATTACCATTGAAAAAAATTACTGTGTATTAATTAGCATGAAACTAACAATTTATGAGGTCCGTATACCTGGGCAAACATACGGTGTGCAGAGCTTCGGACGACACCATCACGTGATGTGAAAACCACTCAAGATATCCGAGTAGCGTGTGTTTAAGAAACACATATAAGTATACGCTGAGGTCTAATGGGTAGTTCAGGTTCCGTATTTATTTTTTGAAACTTTATTTTTAGGAAAGTTAAAAGGGCTAAAACGCGAGTTTCTGAGTTATCTTCAGAACGTGAAACGCCGGTGAAGATTCTTGAAAGCACGCAAGGGTTTTGCATTACACCTTTATCTTCATTTCTTCGCCACAATGTTATAGTTAACCACTCAAATATCATAGATTCCGTATGCACGAGAAGACTGCGCGCCAGTTCAGGGCCTTGCGCTTAGAGGCGATACCGCGCTAGAAAAACCAGCGACCGTCGTACTTACCATCCCGCGTCACTAACAGAGATACACCCCTGACTAGGCGGCCCCTTAATAATTTAATCGTTCGTGTTTCTATTCTATTGGGGCCGGAACTGACGTTGGTATCGATCAGTAATATCGTAAAATGTCGAGAAGCTTTCGTGTATTGCGTGCAAGTTAACAACAGCAATTCCTCTATGTCTTTCCTTCTTTTCTTTCTCAGAATTTCTCAGAAAACTTACGAACCCACTTATTATTTGAACTAACTTCCCGATGAGCTAGAGATTTTAATCTGTAAACATAGCTCACAATGAGCTATAGATAGCTCAGAACTGAATGACATTCGAGAAGTTAGTTTAAATCGATTGCAAAGTTTGTACCGAACAAACAAATAGACAGACAAGAAAACAAGTTAATACCTGTATTGCGTTGTCATCCAGTTCTGAGCTATGTTCTGAGCTATCTCCAGCTCAGAGCATAGCTCATAACTGGATGACAAGCAAGCAAACATACCAAAAAAACATATATAAATAGCAGTTTATAATATATAATATATATAAATAACGGCTCACAACGAATTGAATGGATTTATTCGTTGCCTTGGTCCTCCAACTTGGTTTATTACTTTGAGCTGTAATGATGTGAATTTGCCAAATATCTTTGTAATAATTTTATCTATATGTTTAAAATGATTGCAAAATTTCACTCAGAGAAAACTAAAAAAACAGAAAATAATTATTTAAATAAATTGTATATACCACGTTTTTTAAACGGACTTAAAAGTATACAGATTTATAACCCCATACAGGTTCCTAACCTCATACAGATGGTCCTGTAAATTTGTGATTGTAAATTTTTAATACCTATGAAAATCATTGTAAGATTTAAAAAAAATTATATGTGGGACGCATGCAATAGATGATTTGCAAAAATTAAAGTGTATCTGTCGTTGAGAAAACTCACACATCAGTTCATGATTTGTAGTGCAATAAAATTGGTACTGACTTAGGTGAACTATTCATGTATCAGTTATACAGTGGTCAAAAGATAGATTATAAACTGCAAGAAATATATTGTAAATTTGTTCAATACAATGCTACGGTTATATTTGCATAAGTGAAATATGTATTTCGAGAAAATACTGAATATTTCTTACAAAAATTGGTGCATAATTTTATATTTCAATGGACGTTTTAATTAAGTATATTTTATAACATGGAGAAAGTTAATCGAGTTAACAAAAATTTGACTTTATTTTGTTTTCTATGCTTATTAATATGCGCAATTAATACTGGAAATCTATTCAGGGAACGGTTTACAAATATCTTTAACTTTTGGAGGTACCTACTGGGACAACACGAAGTATGAATACTCGGATGAGAATCCGAACCCAGTATTACTGCGAACACCTTTTTTTTGTAGTGATACAATTTTTTTTCATGTAAATGTACAAATTAAAAAATATATGTCATCTCCCATGAATATTTCTGTCCCATTTGCATATGAAAAATTTCCTGGCATAGTGCAAGCACTAAATTTCACGTAGATTTTTTTTGGTGTCCCTTAAACATGTTGACTGAATCGCTGATTTGCGTCGAAAGCGCCACGCAGTAGCCTTATTGCAAAAACTCCTTGTTGCAACAGAAGCTCACAATTCACCAGTTGGTGTCATGAATGAACTTTGACGCCTACACGTGCAGAATGATTGCCCATTATTTTCATTCCCGGTTGAAGAGTGTTTGAAAGTGTGTGTTTGGAGTATTCGCGCGACAGAAGTGAAACTTATAGCTTGTTAGGTCTAGATGTAGATGAATTATTTACATTTTCAATCACACTATTCACATAAAAATGAATGATACTTATAAAGTTAATTGCAGAAATAAATAACTCTTTTCCACACGAATAAATATATTGCTTACATGCTTTAAATAAAACAAAATAAATATGGTAGCGTTAATCGTTAGCCGTACGAAAACTGGGAGTATAAACACAAGCAGCGTTACGAGAATTCCGTAGCTATACTGCTGCGTTATTTCTACCTCTCCCCTGCCGTCTCCCCTTCCGGCCGTTACAACTAGCATATAGCATGCTAGCTACGTAGTACCTATCCCCCACCACCCCTTTTTGACGTCTTCCCATTGGACCGCTAGCGCATGCGTTGGAGTGGCGTCGCCGCTGACGCTCTCTCCTCTTCTGCCGGTTCCCCCACCACGTACCTGACTATTCCCCTCATGCGATCGGAATTTTCGTAACGCTCGTCAATTGTTACCCCCTCAGCAAAGAAGTTTCACTTCAAAACATTTTTTTTTTTTTTTTTTTTTTTTTTAAAGATTGATGTTGTAAACCACAGGTTGGCAGTGAAAATGTCTCTCGGTAGCAGAGATCGCTATATGAAGGCCACGACACGGCCGAACACGCAAAGTTCTTTGTTTTCTTTGTTCGAATCGCTGAACAATGAACTTAGCCGTTAATAAAATGTTTTGTATCCCCGGCAAGCAAGTTAGATGCCGTGTCTGTACTTAGCCTTTTCGTGCATGACTGCGTTACGAGAAATACAGGAATTTTTTTAACCGCGGAACTCTCAGAGAAAACATCACTTCACGTCACGTGATTAAACCAACGCTGTGCGTGCCGTATCTATAGTTCCTTCCAGCTTATACGAACACTTTTAAATAGTTGGTTGGTATTTCATTTTGGTCACGAAATATGAAACTACTTGTCGCGATTTGTTTTATGTTGGAACAAGTGTAAAAAAAAAGGCTATAAATTTCAGTTGAATTTTGTGTGGTTGTCGACAGTTATGACTACCAAAAGCCGATTACAGAAAGTTCTGATGAGCTAGAACACACTATAAATATATAATTTTTCAGTCGAATAAAATTTTGGCGGCCACATTTCAATCCATACGTGTTATCCAAACGGAGAGAATATTTACTTTTTATTAGCTACGCAAAGTTTATTTCCAATTTTTTTTTAACTTTGTTTTTTAAAGTAAACCTTGATGGTATGGTTGAAACATGCATTTATGTTTAAAACAAATTGGCACTTTTAAATAAGAAACTAACATTCTATATATGTTCCATGAATGTATACAATTCTTTACACGAGTACATAAGTTTAACTTAAAGTTCTTGCCTTATAATTTTAATCTTTATAGCTTAGTTCTAAATTGTTTTAGGAGGCAATTTATAAATAGATACTTTAACGATAGCCAAGTTTTGAATTAATTTGCATGCGGTGGGGCGATCGCCCAGGGCCCCGCGCTGACGCCATTAATTTCAATCTTCCTTGTTTGCCCAGTGTTCTGCCAAATATATACGGTCGTTAAAGGGGTAAAGCACGATTAAAATCGTTATTACCGTGTGGTTTAAAAGTTCTGGCCAATAACTTGTTTCGATTCACGATTTCGTATTGGAGAAACGCTCAAAGATGAGATTTCACAGGAATTCGATCGTAAGAATTTATGATATTACCCCACAACGTAAAATTTTTTTTAGGGTGTATCGGCAGAACCATCGTTGACATTTAAGGGCTCCGCCTACCCGGTGCGCACACATACGGTGCGCAGAGCTTCAGGAAAAACAACGCGATTTCAAAACTACTCAAGATATCCGAGTGGGGTCCGCTTACGAAAATCATTTAAGAGTTCGCTGAGGGCCGAAAAGTACTTTTGATTTTAGGTAAAGTTTTTAAACAGTATTTTTAGAAGAGTCAAAATGGCTAAAACGCATGTTTTCAGAGTAAATTTCAGGCGTAAAACAACTGGTACAGATTCTTGAAAGCAGTTAAGGGACTTGCATTACACCTGTATCTTCACTTATCCGCCATATAATTTTACGGTCACCGCTCAAATTTCACAGTTATCCTGTGACGACGAGAGAAGACTGCCGCGCCAGTCCAGAGCCTTGCGCTTAGAGGCGACACAGCTCTAGAAGCACCGGCGAGCGTCGCTCTTATCATCCCGCCTCGATAACACACATACACCCCTGACGAGGCGGGCCCCTTAAGTTCCACGTTTGGCTTTAGATTAAAAAAAAAATTCTGTTCGAAAGAGTTGGATTTTCGAAAAATTTTCTTGTGCGGGTTGTAGGGGCTGTTCCATGCGCTGCATCCCTTCCCGTAGGACCCCGCCAGTGGTGGGGTCGCTGGGGCGTCGACCCAGCGTCGTGTCCTTGCGAAGGACGCCTGGCGTCGCGCGTGATGAGGGGGGAGAGGGGGGGGAGAGTCGTCGTCCCGGACCGAGCGACTACAAGCAAACCCCATTACGACCCCCGCTCGTGGCCGCCCTCCCCCTCCCGCGCTCTCCCCAGAGAGAGGGGGGGGAGGGGTCATGTTATCCCGTCCCACTTTTATGATCCGCGGGAGCGACGCAGGGAGTCTGCGTCGGCGCGCGTCATGTCCGTTTTTTTTTTATCATCAGTAGTTGGGCGTCCGGAAGGGGACTTCGACGAACTATTCGCCGGCCACTCGCTCTCTCTGGAACGACTGATTCTCTCGTTGATCGACGGCGCAGCCCGGCGAGCAGTTTCCATCTCCGTAACGCGCACGAAGAATGAATGGCATGTCGTTCGATGTGGTGCCAGAAGCAAAACTGAGCGACTGGCTGCCGCCGAATAGTTCTCTTTTTTTTTTTTTTTTTTTGACGTGACAACGTCTAATAAATCGATGAACTACCGGCTGCACGCACGAAAAAAGTGTCCCGCTACGCTGTGTCCCGTTACGCTCATTGTACGCTTGCGCCGCATCTCTATCTCTCTTCCACTCGATTGGAACAACCGTCGATTTGACTTTTCCGAGGCACGTTAAACTTGAAACACTCCCATTTCGTTTCCTACTTTTCCTATCATCGTCTTATCCTCAACAGAATAACACAGATTGGAAGAAGTTAAATAGCAAAACATGTATAAAGTTATAGTTAACATAATCTCTTCGTTAAAGTAATAAACATATTTGAATTAATGAGTGCAAATAAAAGTAAATTTATCAATTAAATTGTAGATTTCATTGCACTCCTTCTTTGTTTCCATACAAAATAGTGATAATTCAATAAAAATGATTCAATTTTATTCATTAAAGTATGCAATCATTTCATCAAACTTTTGCTATGACGTCACGTTAAACTATCGTCCGTAAACCGACTTTACAGACAACCAATTTTTTTTTGCATTGGCGTCGGTGTTGCATTCATCTCCGGGGATGACTTCAACTGTTAAAATACTGTTGACGGAAAATAATTATGGTCTTTGAAAATCAATTAATTACTAACCAATAAAAAAGGTAATGGTGTAAAAAACCGTTGAAAATAAAAACGCTTACGCATCACCAAAACGGAAATGAAAAAAAAAACACCAGAACTCCTTGACGCGACTTGAATTTTAATGTTAAACTCGCATAATGTCAAGTAGCAAATACGTAATTTAATGATCTATGCATAATGCCGCATCTAAACTTTCGTGTTATTATACAGATGGTTGTAGAAATTAACAGCTAGATAATTTTTTTAAATTGAATTTTTTTCTTCGCAGAATCGTCATGAAGTTTCTCGGTTCCGACCCCTTTCCGGCCTAAGGGCGCCTCCAGCGCTTTTGCCGCGCTGCTTCTGACTATGAGGCTGTAAGGTTTAGCGGTGACCCAATCAATTCACTACACGTAAAATGTTACAACAGCACTGTTGTACGTACGTAACTTCAAATAGTTTTACGTTTCTTTGGTATAAATTTTCTCACCTAATAATACATTTTATAATACCGGTTTTAGATATATTAACAATCACGTAAATACATTTTAGCGAGTGTTATAGTATCTGAGACATATATTAAATTGTATGAAATATTATTTGATGTCAGAAACCGAAATTTTGAGTACATGGTTTATAATTATGACATATGTATTTGTGAAGCTCTGCACACCCCATAATAAAACAGGCAG
The DNA here is from genome assembly GCF_032445375.1 of Bacillus rossius redtenbacheri. Classification (NCBI taxonomy): domain Eukaryota; kingdom Metazoa; phylum Arthropoda; class Insecta; order Phasmatodea; family Bacillidae; genus Bacillus; species Bacillus rossius. The sequence continues at coordinate 31,802,379 of NC_086339.1, read as the reverse complement.
ACGGCTTCATTGCACTGAATCATCATAGATCAAAGACTAGAGAAGCTCCACATTTTTACTGTGACTCAGGCCTAAAGAATGACTTAGATATCTTAAGTGAACGTCAAAAACTGTTCGTTCTTTGAGGGAAATTATGAGATATTCAAGGTCAGAGATGCATGGAGAAACAATGATGAAGAAGGAACACAGAATTCTGAAGAAGACAACAATAAGTTAATGGATGAAAGGAGGGGTGTAAATCAGTAAGTTATCTGAATTAAAGATGGCTGTATAAGTGCAGGAGGAAAATAGATAAAGGCACGTACATAAGGAAAAGAATATTAGGACAGAGTGCTTTTGATGGAGAATATGCGCCAGATGACCTACAATAGCAGAAAGTTGGAACATTTTGATAACCTCTAACCTATGATTTCATGTATTACTTAATAAATCTCTATTATTGACTGACACCACACAGATTAAACGTATGGACCTAAAGATTTGAAATTTGGAGTAATTATTAATTGAGTACTCTATAGGGGTGTACTAAGGAGGGGTGAAAAGCGGTGGTAACATTTGTATGAAGAGAAATACCACTCATTGACCCATTCATAACGAATTCTCTTTCACTACAAGACCTACAGACTTTAAATTAGGCAGGTGCATTCCTTTTGCTACAAAGACATCCGCTAAGAAATTATTAGACGTATATCAGCTCCCAAGGATAGTTGCGGGGGCGTTAGTGATCACAGTTTCCATATTTTTTAAAACTCTACTGGGGTTTTCTTCGTCTCCATGGCAACGGCTATTGAATTGTTGATGCCTTCTGCATCTACTGGAGACAGCTGTTACATTTAAATCGTCTACTCACTTTCAGATCTTTGTCGGCTTCCAAGGTTGATTGTGGGGGCATTAAAAATAAAAATTTCCCGTTTTTCACTTATGTGTCTTACAGACTTGACCTTATGTGTAATGATGTGTAACTCCCGGGCAGCGCCGGGTACACATGAACGAATATAAATATAAAACAGTGAGCATTAATGTGGTAACAACGGTTGTCAAAAACAATAGATAGTTGATATGCGTTTTTTAAAAATTTCATTCTAGCCTGTAATGCAGCACTTCAATTTACAAGAAATTTGGAAATTTTCTTTGCGATTTTTTTTTGTAAGTCACAAATTATGTTACATAATACAGTAGAGTCCCGATTAAGCTTAGATAAACCAAGTTACCGTATTATCCTAGCTGACCTGAAGCGCCATTACCATTAAATTTTCTTGATGACATAGAAAGTGATCTAACTTTTGTCGAAAGCCTAAAGTAAATTAACCTCAAATATTATATTTACCGGTTGGGCGAATCATGGAGTAACCTGAAAGATACTACACAGAAGAGAAGCTGGAAAAACTTCACCTTAAAAATAAAATAAAATATGGGCTAACTGAAAACCAAGACGATTGTCTCATTATATTCGTGTTATCATAGATTTTGCTTATCCGAGGTTGCTGCGGTTCACGTTAACTTGGTTAATCGAGACTCACCTGTATTAATTGACTTCAATAGAATATTCGTAAATTAATAAATCCATTGTTTTACACTTATATAAAATATTGTCTGTACAAACATAAACCATAACATATTTGTGTGTAGTGATTAATAATGTTTTAAATAATGTGTGTGTCTTTCAGTACTTGGCAATGATGTGTAAAGCATCTAACGTCAGAAACGAGGAAATTATATGTTTTCATATTGCGATTACACTTGTAATACAAAAACCGGACACGAAATTGAACGTGCCGAGCATGAAAAATATACTGAAATTGTGTTTGCAACTACATTTATAAACGCGAATCACACGTAGTTTCTACACCTGCCGCTAGAATTCGCTGCCGGAGCAGCTACGTCGGCTATTGAATCATTTGCAGACCAAAATTTTTAAACTATAAAATGAAAATGCTCCGGTAAAAGCGAAAAAGGCTTAATAATACTAAACCCCAAGTTTTGGACCTTATTTTTGGCAAGAAATATCATTAAAATATTGCGCATCTTGTAAAAATTCTTTAAAAAGTTAATACTAAAACGTTTCCATTTTGTTTCGATGAACTTTCGTTGACGCCATCCGCCACAGATGGGAACACCGTGGTTACATATTTCCGTTCCATGCAACTTCCGTTCCACTCGCGAAAAGGTTAAACGAACATGCTGGTTTTAAAAGACCCTAATTATTGGGGTCTTTTGAATCTAGCATGTTCATCTTTCTCAAATACTTCATCTAAGTAGTTGATACTTTTCTTGTATCTGAACTATAAGCGGCCGTCATAAATCTTCTGGCGTGTATTTACGTCCACACCCTGGAGTGTTCGCATCGGCTCGTGTTCGCTGGGCCTCACGACCAGCCGCTACTGGCTTGAAATATATAGCCATGTAAGCTGAGTGTGCGCCGCGCTCGCCCCTTATTACTCCGCAGCCCGCCCGACACTTGAGCTACGCGGGTGGTCGTCCTCCCGGGAGCAGCGCATCTTTCACGCTGATGCTGTGACATACGGAGAAAGGCGCGAGAGAAGGGAAATCCAGTGAAAGTTCTGGCAACGTGTGCTTCATATAGCACTTGCTTGTTTCAGCCTTACAGTTAAGGGGAATGCATTGTTTATTTCACGAGTTTTATGCAATAAGCCACAACCGTATGCAGGTATGTACGGAGCGTGAACAAAAAGAAAATCATTACATGTTTTAAAACTTTTATTTAGCATGCGGGCACGTAGGTTACATGAATATTTTATGATGTGCTAACATCTCAGCTCTCGGTATACGGCATTTGGTAAGAGCAATTTCATGAATGGAACGAAGTCGCACGGGACGGAAATGTGTAACACAGTGCTGCCATCTGCGACAGATGGCGCAAACCAAAGTTCACAAAGCCAAATTAAACCTTACAGTATCAACTGTTTAAAATTAATTTTAACAAGTTGGACAGTTTTTTTAATAAAATTCCTTGGCAATTTGGTCGAAAGCCAGGGTTTTGTATGTTTTTGAGATTTTTAATTTTTTTTCGGTATCGTTTCATTATGTGGTTTAAAGTTTTGCTCTGCAAATTGAATGATTCGATAATATACTTAGCTGCTCCGGCAACGAATTCTATTGGCGAGTGCTGAAACTCCGTGTGATTCGCGTCAAGATGTGTAGTTGGGGGAAAAAAACCAGTTTGAGTATATTTATCACTCTCAGCATTAGTTGAAAGAATTTTACGTTGAATTTCGTGTTCTAGTTTTGTATTATAAATGTATTTGCAACATGAGAGCACATAAATTGACTCGTTACTGAGGTTAGATGTTAGTACTGGCGAGTACCGAAAGACTCGCTCTCGTGATTTTTTTTATCGTCTTTAAAATTTGACTGTCAAGTGTGTTAGTAATACTGAGTAAGTGAATAAGTTTTGAGCGAAGACGTTAACTACGAAAATTCAAACCCACAATTCTTCGCAATATTAATTAAAATGAATTAAACAAGCCGTCAAAAAATAAGCGATGAATTTCTTGTCAACTTTGACTTCCACGAGTTTGCATAATTTTGTTTGTGTGAAATTTCTTACACCTTTAAATCTAATAGGTAAATTTTTTGTGCGTGTTTAAATGGTTTTATGTATTTTTTTAGACCCTAACGTATTAAATTAATGGTTGGAAGATGTCAGTTATTTTTTGATACTGTTAGTACGTAGTTATTTTAAACTCTAATGTTAGTCATCGTAGCAGTAGAGTCTGTATTACAACATATATGAGCTTTTATGTCTAAAATAATTAATTATATCTCTAGGCACTTGAACTTCCTGGAGAAAGTGTGTTTCGGGAGTCTTTAACCGAATCTGGCCATGCCACACCAAAGTACAATATTTGTGTTTGAGCAACTTTGTCGTCAAACCACAATTGGCTATTCGCCTCGACCGTAAATCTACAGCATTTATGCTCTAGTGAAGTCAAATCATTTTCGTTGAATTCAGTCACGCGATGCCTCCACGGAGTTTCTCACTGTGAATCGATTCCACTTTCCGTGACGTTTTACTGCTCCCTAAGATTAACGTTCGCCAGTAAAATCTGAAAGGGAAATTAGGGTGACAAATCGCAAACGAGGAATTGTAATTTTTTATCTCGGAATCACCACAGTCTCGTTGCAGTGTTAAGATCCTGTTTACTGAGTGTGCTAAGCCTTAACGGTCACGTAACAAGAACAGGATTCTGTTTCACACAGACGTAAATTATTTTATTCACAATTATAAAAATAGTTACTGTAACCACAAGTTGTTCCGAACAGTTGTTTCGTATGCATTTTTAATAAAGTTGTCACAAACAAGTAAATATTTCAATTGTGACGCGTATAGTTGGTACTCATGCAAATAACAAGTTCGGAAAAATAACTACACTTGTTTTAACTTACAAATTTTTTTTACATAACCTCATTTATTGACTGTACTAGTAAAAGTTTGCATCTGTTATTTTCATTCGTTAGAAAAAAAATCGAACCACGACATTTTGATAGGAATATTATAAGTAAATTTGTAAATGAAACCTACCTACAATGTGAGCTGGGTAAACAATTAGTTTAAAATTAGTATAAAATTAGCATAGCTGCCAGCAAGTTTGTAAGCTACAATTTTCCATCGCCTAAAGTTTTTGGTAGTTAACAGATAAATCACTAGCAAACTTGTAACAATTTAACTTGTAAACTATTACTTGTTAGTTGCAAACTTTTACCTTTGTGAAATTTGCCCAGAAGTGTGATTTTCTATGGATGATCTTCATATAAAAAGAACTAAAGCTACCTTTGTATGAAACAGAGAAAAAATGTTGTAAAGCTATGGACATTATATTTAATCCAGTTAGATGGTGGTTGGTAATGTACATTGCAGATGCTAGCACCTAGTAGAAGGAGCTTCTTTCTATGTATATAGCCAAATTTTAGGTTTCTTTTACACCTGGCGTAAGTAACTAAAAAAAATGACGCTTTGTTCCTTTTATACAAAAGCCATCAATTATGCCATCGAAGATTACGTTTCAGGATTTGTTTTATGGATCTTCTCATCAGTGCTTCGACATCATGGAGAATTTAAGCAGCAATGTAATAATTGTGGCTGCGTCTGCGGCTCAGACGAAAATGTTAAGGGTGTGCGTAACATTTCAGCTTGTAATTTAATATTTACGTGACACGCCGTTCAACATGTCTTTTCTAGTGACTTAAATTCTTTAAAATAGTACAATTTTATATTTTAATAATAAGTTTTCTATATGGCATTTAAACGTTCTTGGGGAGTAAAAATAAGGAGAGAAAAATATATTTTAGAGAATTGGAATATTTCAGTTTTAAGTCGAAGCTATCGGCTTCTTCGTTATATCGTTGTAAATGTGTTTTTTTTTGTTAGTAATCAACACATAAATAAGTAGACACCTAACTGACGTCAAGCAAAATGCTAGGGGAAAATTTTCAACTAGTATATTATATAGTACCCAGTACTATTTCTTTAAAACCTGTTGGAAAAATTAGTTTGTTACATTACATTTTCCTCTTATTTATGCTTCAAAAATATTAAGAAATATGTGGCCGAAATAGCTGATGATACAAAAAGTGAACGACAATGTTTTCGAAGTTGAAATTTTTTTGCAGCTAGATGGCTAATTCAAGGTGATGACTCAAAACAGCTTAACGAAAAACAAAATATTAAACATTCCGGAGTGGGGCTGTAAGCCTCCAGTGCGGAACACCATTCCTTTTTTTTATTGAAGTCGAATTCATAAATATATTATAGGTAATACTAGTAATGCCCGGCATTCGTTTCAATGCCTCAGTATATATATATATATATATATATATATATATATATATATAGTAATTTGTTTGACGTAGGTAAACATATACAAGCGTCTATCTCTCTTGCCTTAATTTTCTATCACTCTATGTATGTTTCTATGAGACTCAATATATCTACATAAATCTACATCTATAGCTCTCTATCTATTTCCTCTATATACATATATCTATATAGGCTATATCTCCATATCGCTATGTATGTCACTCTATAGAAATGAAAATATTAAAAATCTTTGTTTTTATCAATATTTATTTTTGTCTATCTTTTTGCCTGTCACAGTGCGTGATATAGGTATATAAAAACACGCGCGTATTCTAATGAAACGTGTCGAAATTCCAAAGCAATCGATGAAGAACTTTCGGAGACTGAAGATTTTGAATCAACAAACTTTACATTTTATTTACGTAGATTAGCTATCAAATTACTAGCTGAAAACACAGATCGCAGCAGCAGCAGCGCTCGATGACATGTTTTGCAATATTGGACACTTGCATACTTGAATACGTGCGCACTTTCATACTTGCCTACTTGCGCAATAGTATACTTGCTCACTCGCATACTCCAGCACCCAGATACCTGCATACATTCATACACTCTCACATTCCTGTATACTAGCCTGTTAGCATGTATGCTTCATTTTTACACTTGTTTGAAATATTGTTAACCCTACAAATTTTATATCCCAATTTTTGTGAAGTTTCACTTCAAACGCACGTAAAGTAGGCTACACGCACCCATTTTTATTACAAGGAGGTTAAACATGATTTGAACCGTGTGCCTCGTTGGTTAAAAAAATAAGTGCATGGTAGGCACGCGCGTTGGAGGTGAAACTTCACAGATAAGAGGGATAGGAAATGTTTAAGGTACACGATTATTTGAAACACGCGCAGCTATGCGTTGAAAATACACCTTTATTTACTAGTGCGTGGTTTTATGACAGCTAAAATAATATACACAACGCCATTGGAAACGTCAGTACAAATTCTCACACTTATATTCCTAAAACCGGATCCAAGCTGAGAGTTGAGAGTTTATAGAGTTTGAGAATTATATTTGCAAAAGTATGCGAACGTTTTCAAATGTATTCAAACGTATGAAAACCGGCTGTAAAAATTTTTCAGTTCGAAAATTGATTTGTAAAACACTGAGTAATCGAACAATATCCGTTACATACGCTACACACCTTAAGGGCTCCTCCTACCCGGACACACATACGGTGTGCAGAGCTTCAGGAAAAACAACGCGATTTGAAAACTACTCAAGATATCCGAGGGGTCTGCTTACGAAAAGCATTTTAGAGTTAGCTGAGCGCCGAAAAGTACTTTTGATTTCGGATTAAGTTTTTAAACTGTAGTGTTAGAAGAGTTAAAATGGCTAAAACGCATGTTTTCAGAGTGATTTTTAGGCGTAAAACAACCAGTACAGATTCTTGAAAGCACTTAAGAAACTTGCATTACGCCTTTATAATCATTTTTCAGCCATATAATGTTACGGTCACCGCTCAAATTTTTCAGTTATCCTGTGACGACGAGACAACTGCGCGGCATTTCAGAGCCTTGCGCTTAGAGGCGATACCGCGCTAGAAGCACCAAAGTTCGTCGCGCTTATCATCCCGCCTCACCAACACACTTACACCCCTGACGAGGCGGGCCCCTTAACTCCATTGCCTACTTACTTCTGTTATCCCGTGATTCTGATGTTACTCTACCGGCTGCAAAATATATCTGATAGTGAGACGCACAGCCTTAAACGCGGTGGGTGAGCGGGAGAGGGGAGGCGTGTGTCCCCTGACGACGGCGGTAAAGAAGGGCGTTGACGACACACGAGCACAGAGAGGGCGTGTCTCCGAGTGATAACGCTAATGGCCTGCGCGCGCGCCAGGCTGAACACCGCTAGCCCCGCGCGCGGCACCGCCCCTGGGCGGCTAGGCAGCGCTGCAGCGCGCGGCTGCCAGGCGTGTTGCCTAGTACCGTTGCCCCTGCGAGCCGCGCGAGACGATGAGCAAGGTGGGCCGGGAACAAGGCGCCGTCTCGCTCGAGCTGTTGGCGGGCCTGCTGTGGTCCGCGTACTCCGTGCTGTGGTCGTGGCAGCACTGGAGGCTGCCCTGCCTCGGCTCCCCTGCCTGCCGCGGCGCGCACACGGTACGTACACTGCTGTGAGCGCTAGCGCCACCACGACCCAGATACTTTCGCCGCCCACCAGTAGTGCTTACTACATCCATGCAGCTCGATTGCGAGATCACTCAATAGCTCCTTGTAGGTACGTCACGATCACGTATCTCCTATCTTGTGACTTGCGGGCGCTCTTAAAGTCACGGTGAAAAAGACTACGTAAAAAAAATTAAAATGTATGTCCCACTTATGACATATAACTATTATAATATTGTTTTAGTAAAAAAATTCGAAAATTAAATAATCCATTTTTTAATCAGGCCAAGTTTCAGAAAGTTAGGAACCTATGACTGTATATTCTAACCATAATTTTTTTTTACTAAAATGTCAACTATGATTGCATTATACAAATCGTATACCAGCCTTGTAGCATATATATCACGCCAGTTTTATATAATATTTCAGGAGATCAAGCATGAATATAGTAACACCACCGTAATGCATCACTTGGTTAGGAGACATTTTCATATTGCATTTTCAGGCATCTTAAATATTTGTGCTCAGGATAGTGCTACGTAAATTCTTAAATACAAATTATCGTTGTTTAGCTACTGGTATTTTATTTCAGCCACAGCTTATTGTTATTGAAATAAATAACTGGACATAATTTTGCAAAACAATGCAATTCGTATCGCGTATCGTCAGAAAGCTGTATATATATATATATATATATATATATATATATATATATATATATATATATATATATTAGGGTGGTCCTTATTCTTCAAAGTCTTGAGTTCAAGCGCCCACCACACAGTTTTTTCCCCCTTTTGTTAAAAGATAAAAAACGAGCCCTCACTCATTAGGATCAAAGGTCGAGAACCCGTGCCGCATCGAGCCTGAAGTTGGGACGACGAAGCGCTTCCCGGCGCAGGCGTGTCCGTGCAAGCCTCGACATGTCCGTGCAAGCCTCGACATGTCCGTGCAAGCCTCGACATGTCCGTGCAAGCCTCGACATGTCCGTGCAAGCCTCGACATGTCCGTGCAAGCCTCGACATGTCCGTGCAAGCCTCGACATGTCCGTGCAAGCCTCGACATGTCCGTGCAAGCCTCGACATGTCCGAGCCTAGGTCCTCCCGCACTTCTCAGATCTACTTCTCAGTTTGTCTCGAGCTGTTGTGCGTATGTTACAAGTCCCCGCTATGAAGCAAGCATGTGTTCCAATTTGAGAAGTGCAGATAAAAACGTTTCCATAGTGGGTTCAGTGTCTCACCAAATTCGTGGTTGCGAGCTACCCTCAAACAAGCAAGTACTTCCAGTTTTATTTTATAATTTACGGGAAGTGAAGTTGTCTCTTGCCGAAAGTGCTAATTTAGTGATAAGGGAGTGTTTAATTTTTTTGGGAGAAGATCACTGCAACAGTGCCAGGAAAAACTTATTAAATTACATTCTCATTGGCGTAACATACAAAGGAGTTCTCATAGGTCATCGGAAACGCAGCGTGAGCGTGAGAATGAATTCATATTGGATTTAAATAATTTATTATATCACGCATGCAAATGATTTGGAGTTAATTAAAATAGAAGATAAAATATTTTTGCAGCTCCAAAGAGAACCTGGACGGAAAGGGTTTCTTTCCGGGATTGACAAGAAGACTACAAAACGGTCAATCGAGAGAGCCATTAAATTTGATGAAAGGAGGGCCAAAGAACAGGCACATCATGAGGGTAATATTAAATTTCACTTTGACGCAGAAAGTAGTTCTGAAGAGTCTGATTCATCCGACATACCTTCATCTAGTTTGTCCCTACCTTGTCCCACCCAAATAACAGGACCCGCCGAAGAAAATTCCGATGAACCGGATAAAGTAATGCGCGGTCGGAAATGCATTTTCACACCGAAGTTAATGGCAGCCTTGGATCGTTGCCAAATAAGTCAACGGGCTGCAGTATTCATTTTAGAAGCAGCAGTTGAAGCACTAGGCCTTAACATAACAGATATAGCTCTCAATAGGACTTCTCTACAAAGATATAGAGAAAGGTTTAGGAAAAATAACTATCTGAAAATTAAACAACTATTTCAAGAGGATGTGCCTAAGTTTATAACTGTGCATTGGGACGGTAAGCTACTTCCAGCATTGAATGTGCGAGATCCAAAGCAAGAAAGGCTGTCAGTTATAGTTTTCTATGATGGTAACGAAGAAAAATTGTTGGGGGTACCAAAATTAGAAAATGGTTCAGGAAGAGAGGAGGCCTCAGCTGTTTGGACTGTTCGACTGGGTATTGCAAGAAAAAGTTCAAATTTTGTGCTCCGACACTACTGCGTCTAATACAGGACGTTTCAGCGGCGCTGTAACGTATTTAGGGCAATATGCCGAAAGAGAGCTAATATACTTCCCCTGTAGACATCACATGTACGAAATAATTTTGCGGAGTGTCTTCGAACAGGAGTTTTCAAAGGCTTCGTGCAGTCCATATATAGTTTATTTTAAAAAAAATTAGAGAACAATGGAATACATTGGATCACGAAAATTATATCACGGGGCAAACTTCCCTAAAAGAAATATTGGATGAACAAGAACATGCGAACAACACAAATTATCTGTATGATGCGATACAAAACCAAAATTTAAAACATGATTACCGTGAACTGACTGAATTGTGCATAGTTTTTATTGGAAAGGATCCGGAACAGAACTACAGAATTAAACCTCCAGCAGCTCTCCATCATGCCCGATGGATGGCGAAAGCTTTGTATTCCTTAAAAAAATTTTTTTTTTCAGTCGTCAGTTAGCCTTAAATGTGTCTGAAGTTAACAGTTTAAGAAATGTATGTGTGTTCTTAGTGAAACTTTATGTAAAAGCCTGGCTGGAGTGTTCGTTAGCTGTACAGGCGCCATTGAATGACTTAATATTTATAAAACAATTGAAAAAATATGAAACCATAAACAAAGGTATTTCGTCTGCTGCACTGAAGAAATTTTGCAGTCACTTATGGTATTTATCAGAAGATTTGGCTATTTTAGCACTAATTGATAAAAATGTTGCTGTTTCATCAAAAATTAAAAAATTTGGAAACTTAAAACGGGAAATTCTCAACACGGAAAGAAAGTATTCCATTTCTCCAAGCGATACTTTTCACCTTACAGGTAAGATCATTTCTTTATTTATTTTGGCTTATGACATTTATGAAAATACTGTAAACATAACGGAAAACTGTCATTATTAACCATGCTTGGCTCAAAAACCATTTTTATATGGCATATGCATGAAGTATTATTATTATAGAGTATAATAAAAAAATTGTTAGGGATTTTTTTTCTTTTTGTTTCAGATAAAAATATTGAAGACTTAATTTCTTAAAAAGTTTTAAATTTCCTGAAAAATTAGAAATCAACACTAACTTTTTGAATCATAGCCCAGACTTGGGACGCAGTCGATGACTATTTAGAGAGTCAAAAAAAAAGTAATTTAAGAGAAGTAAATGACACGGCAAAGAGGGGCGTGAAATTAATAAAAGATTTTAACGGACTGTCCACAGCTAATGAAGATTATAGGAAGAAATTCCTGGAATGCAAGAAAAAAATCATTAAGACTTGAATTTGTTTAAGTTCAATTAAGACGTTTTTTTATAAACATTCCAAATCTGTATTTCATTTACTAAAAAAAATTATCATTGAAAAATAATAAAAAATACAACAGTATTTTTAATTTATTAACGAGCTTTAATTTTTAACCCTACATTGCCATATTCAATGGTGATGCAGCACGGGTTAACGTTGAAATTAACAAAAGATCATTTGTATATCGTCATTTTGAAGGAAAAGGAAAAAAGATGAAGGGTGTGAAACCCGGAATTACGATTTTTTTTCACCCCTATCTATAATGTCCACCCTAATATATACATATATAGATATATATATATATATATATATATATATATATATATGACAGCATCACTGTTTTGGCAAACTTTTAAGATAAATATTTTCATCTCAAGTTATTAAAAAATATTTTTTTTGGATGGGGCAAATATAAAATTGTATTAATATGAAAGAGGTTGAATTAATGAAATTAAAAATATTTATTTTATATATTCCTTCTTAGGAATATAAATGATAGGTTTTCATCAAAAAAATTGTATTTAATTTTTTTAGTCGGAAAATAATTTTGATGAATATTTCTGCATGAAATTATCTGTCTTATTCTCATAGCTTTAGTACGATCATGAAAATTTTCATAAGTTCGTTGCATATTGGTATTTTCAGAAACGTTTTTTTATCTGCAGGTTGCGTTAAATTTAGCAAATCGATCCCTCCACGCAAATAGCCTCTCTGTAGAAATGACATCAATAATTTGCGGGTTTTCCCGGTGATATCGAAAATCGATTAACACTGGCCTCTAAAACGCCCTCAACCTAATCATTTGTTTATTCATGACGGCTTAGTTTACCTTACCGGTTAAATAACTGGGCGTTATGATGATTAAACTTGTGCGAGTATGATTTCTGACAAACATATGCGTTCCGATTGACTGTTAGTTACTTATTTATCAAGAAGCGATGTGCTTGTAAGTAAACAAGAGTTAAGTTACATTTAAGTGAATTCGTAAGTATATCTAAGGAATTTTGTATAACATTCCAAAAGCATTAACTAATTTAATTTTGGCTTATTTTGTCGAATTCGATTGCAAGATATATTTTTGACTATTTTACTTTATTAAAACAGATTTTTTCCATCAATAAATTGACACGTATCCTAACCCCAAATTAAGCCAGTAATTGCCAGCTCTCTGTGGTTTTACACGACCTGTAGTGACCGCTCGACTGTGTCCCGTTATTGCTTTGTGATCAACTAGTGCCATGTACCACTTTCGACTATTCCCCTACACTATTGTTAGTCTACACATGGCTTTGTGCATTGTGTGCGCATAACTTTTACATCCATTTGACCATTCATTCAATTCTCGGTAAATTTTTTTTATCCATGTCGGGCCAGAAGCGCCGTTATATCAAGCAAGATTTTATTTCTTTAACTCGTCGCACTATTGTGTTTTGAGCACAAAACGTAGATTCTATTAATTCAAATTGGTGGTTCATAACTATTATTTGGATATGGGATAGTGTGAGCAGACATGTCTCAAAGGCTAGAATGAATATAGAATTTATGTACGTTGTTAATCGTTCGTAAAAATACGTGCAAAATCGTTTTATAAAATTTCTGATTGTACATAGACAAGCATGATAAATACTGCTTTTGCTAACGTCACAATCACCTCCCATGTGTTAAATGTTCATAATGCTATTTGTTTCTGGTAAAATACTTAAAAAAAGTTTATCTTGTAAAAAATATATAATTTTTCTTGGTTTCCAAAATATAATTTTATAGTGCTACAATAATATTCACTGACATATTTCTTCTGTGGGAATTACAGATTGTTTTGTAACCCTATGCTTATGGTGATTTCGGAGACTAAAACAACGATGTACAATAATTAGTTTTTGTACACTCAAAAAAAATACATTTCAAAACTTACACTGTTGTATTTGTAGATTTACAGTAACATTTTTTGACAATTAGTTTCAAAATAAATATTCTTGCAACATTGCACATTTATTTTACAGCGACCATACTAAGATAAAAATGTCATCGAACATTGCAGCTGCAGGCAAAGCAGTAGAGAATGAAGAGGGGGGTAGGGGTATGGACTAATTATGGATGTATACCGTGCTTGTAAGCCCATCACTTAATAGCTTGTTTGTCAGTAGATCAGCAAACAAAAGTGTCACGGTGAAATGGACTTCGTGAGTTTTTGTAGTTTAAGAAAAAAAAATTATTTATTGTGTTACTTAGATATGTTTAAGTCTGAATGAAGTACATCACCTTCTGGGATTACAGCGATTTCAAATTGGTGATTTTTCTGGATTATAGAACGTCAATACAGTTAAACACGATTCAAGAATATAATAAACAGTTATAAATTTCTCTATAAAAATAAAAATTGTATTATGAGCGTTGGTTCTTACAAAAATGATTACTTGCTATAGTAAACACTGTAATTAACTGAAATAAAAACAGACAGTAACAATAAACTCTGAGAGAACTAAAAAAAAGGCAAGGACAACAGCTGAAATCCACCTGAGCAAACGGCTCAAATGTTGCCGGATATTATCGTGTGACGAACCATAGAGGGCCGGATCAAACACATTGCTCTGTTGTAGTACATATAAATATGTTCTCTGACAAATTAATATTTTTGAATTAAAAAATATTTTTAATAACTATGTGTGTGTTAACATTCAATAACGTTCTTTGAATTACTATTGAAACGGAGAAGATTGAGTTAATTTTTTATATATATTTTCACCATTGGTTGTTTTCAATGTATATCCTAGAGAAAATGCGAATAACGAACAAAAAAAGATTATTATGTAAACACACAGTAAAAACTAGCCAAAATTAGGCGATGGCAAAAAATCAAAACATGGACAGAAACATAAAATTTCCTGGAAGGAATTAGTCAAAACATTATTACAGCACAGACGGACACAGCGGGTTAACAATGACGAAACATTTCAACAGTAAATAAATACAAATAAATTACCTTGGACAAAACAGCGACAAACGTAAGATCCCAACGATGTCATGCGAAACACAACAACACACAGAGACACAAAGGCGAAACAGATATTATGGACAACACAAACGACAACAGCACAGATGAATCGTACGGCGGGTTACCTAGGACAAACAGTTGCGGCGTTTCGGAAACTTGAGATGCGGGAGGAACAATCAGACTGAACGGACCGTCTCACAGTGGTTAGCTGGTCAGCTGAGTGAGGTGCGGTTCTGAGGCGGTCAGTGGCGGATCCAGGATTTTGGTTTGGGAGGGGCTTGACCCAGCTGAGGCTAGGCTTTATCAAGGCAAACACTAAAACAATAGTGGACCCAGATGCTTTTGGAGGGGGCTTCCCCTCTGGATCCGCTACTGGAGGCGGTGACTATGCTGGGTTGGTGGCCCCAACCGCTGGTCATTGCCGAAGCTCAAATACCTTCCCGATCAAACAAGAGGGAGCAATCCCTAACAGTTCTGTTTAAATTATGCTCTGGAATGTAAACAAATCGAACTGGAAGTTTCCTCCCACTCCACCCTAATAGGGCGCGTATGTGGTAGGGGAACGTTGGTCGGAACAATTAGAGACCTGCAAAATTCGCGGATTCATTTCGTTATATACTACAATTCAAATAATTATACCTTAGCGCTGCTTCTACCACTGGTTCACTGTTAATCTGGAGTAATGAGGGCCAGTTAGAGACCCTCGCTCAAAGAAGTGTCGAATCACAGACACTCAGTCGAGACGACTCGCAAGTCAGCAGCCAATGAACAGTTGGCATTTGCCCGAGTGTGTAGAGTGTAGTAGAGTCTATCCTGAAGATCATTGAACCCGCGAATTTTTCCGGTCTCTAGGAATGATCATGTCCCACCGTGGTGAGATGCAAGCGCAGGCGACTGACGTGCGGTGTGCGGTGTGCGTGTGTCCAGGTGGAGCTGAACATCGAGCCCGGGCAGTCCCTGGGCCTGATGATCCGCGGCGGAGTGGAGTACAACCTGGGCATCTTCATCACGGGCGTGGACAAGGACTCCGTGGCCGACCGCGCCGGACTCATGGTGAGCATCAGTCTTCGTCCTCCCGACTGCTCCCCAGGACTGCACGCGCTCTAAGACTCCTTTGGAGACCAGTCGCCGAGAAACTGTTTGTGAAATAGGATGTTGGTATGTGTGACGTCAACAAACTCCGACACATGTACATTAGGTTCACACCTCATAAGATTCATCAATACTCCCCCAGGCATATGATCCCGTTAGGGTGTGATCCTGGTTAGGAGAAAGATGGGTCTTTCACATGCCTGACACTGTTACCAGTGCCCAACAACATGGGTTCCATGAACCAGAAATAGATTCGCCATTTCCAATCGCGGCAGGTTACTGGCGAGCGCACGGCTAGGTTGAGAGGTTGAGGAGACCCATCCCAACTTCGGCCCCACCGACCCGCCCCCCAGTTTGACCGATCGCCACGTAAGTTGGCACATAAAAGTGTTTTTTTTTTTTTTTCGTGGAGAAATTTTTTTATGTTATTTTTTGTAACTCGCCACTTCCAAACCGTTTAAACTATCGCCATGGAAATTGGTATATGTATATGTGTGTATATATATATATATATATATATATATATATATATATATTTGAACAAAGAGAATATTTTAGCGATATCCATCTTCATTTTAACTCGCGGACAATATATAACCCTGAGTTCAGCCCGTGAAACGCCGGATACTGCAGCTAGACTTGTCTATTTGTACAACACATGGCATTTTTTTTTTTTTTTGCATATACAAAACACTTTTTTTGGAAACAACACTTAATGTTGACGTATCATTTTAAATTCCGATTAATATTTTTTTTACAACCACAAATTTAAAAAAAACATGGAAATAATATAATATAAAACAATTAGCTTTTATAATTTTTACTGTGATTGTTAATTTGTGCAGTTAATACCGGGAAGTTATTCAAAGAACAGTTTACAAAAAAAACTCAAACTAATGTTAGTGCTGAAACAACAAAAAGCATAAATTCTCAGGCAAGAATCCGAACTCAGCATTACTGCGAACATTTTTTTTTGTAGCTTTAGAGTTGCTTTCATGTAAGTACACGTAGAAATGAACAAATATCTGTAATTTAACATGATTATTTCAGTGCCATATACAAAAATAAAATTAATTTATGATTCACTATTCTCCGATCGGTCTCCGAACACGTTCGAAATTCGAGATTTCTCAGCTTGTGGGTTACATCCGCGTCACAGACGTTTAGGTTAACATTGCAGCCACAATCATCGAGGTAACTGTCTCCTTCTGAGATACTTATTTTCCTTAACCTAACTAAAACTAAATGTATTTTGTAGAAGGGGTCTGGTTCAGGGAGGGACCTAGGTGTGACTCAGGCCGAAGCCTATAAGCCTAGTCATGCCGGGACTTGGCCATGCAAGGAGAGGGTAGCATGCATCGTGTGCTCTGTGCGGGGATTGGCCAGTCGTGGCAGTGATTGATGCCAACACTAACTCCCCGATCTTAGATCTAGAATAAATATCTTGAGTTGTGCCCAGTTAGAACCCGCACAGACGCAGGGGAAAACCAAATACATGCGGGATGCAGTTTGCGTGAATTAATAGCGTAGGTGAAAACCCAGTATTCGCATGATGGTCTGGACATGAGACTTGGCAGTTCTCAAGCCTTTTATTTCTTTCGTCCTGAGAGGTGACTGTTTCCTGATTGGCTGCGGCTGCAGGCCCTTCAGATTAATTTATGGTTTTGTCGAGTCGGACGTGAGCTTTTGTGATTGGTTGCTGCTGGCCAATCAGTTACCGCTTCTCTTCTGGATGGCTGGGATTATTTGGCCAGCCAGATGACAAGAAAATTCAGACTATGACTTCGAAAACCTGAGACACTTATATACGAAGTTCTACACTGGCTCATGCAATTTTTTCTCCAAATTATCATAAATTTATATTATTAAATGGTATTTTTAATGACATTGACATAACAATCTTTCATTTAATTTACGATCACCTAGACTGGCGAAAACCTACCCTCCCAGAAATAAAACAAAGAAATATCTTTTGCTAGGATTTAATTTATTGAACAGACGTAATCTAACAAAACTTTCACCTTTACTACGGCAAAATATAAGTATATCCGAAGATGTACGAACGTGGATTATTCGGTTGTTGATCTCGAGGTGGACGAAAATCAGCGAGGAAACAGCTTCGAATAGCGAGGAGGGTAAATGTTTTTTTTTTTGGTGGAAGTATTATTTAACTCCCAGGTAAAGGGGAGTACGTATTTTTGAAATATAATGCCCCTTAAAAAACTACATTATATTTTTGACGTCTTGAACATTCAGTATCAAAACTACGATTTTATCGAATTTTTTTAAAATAACATAATTTATCAAATTTACACTTGTACAGTATCATAAAAATTTATAAAATACATTTTTTTTACCAAAAGTATTGAATTGACATCACAGGTTGGATGTCGTTTGGGGTAGTTTAGTTTTTGTTATACCTTCAGCTCTTTTCGACTCTGAGAATTATGGTTTATGGAGGTGTTAGAGAGATGGATTCATTGGAATCTGATCTCGTTCCTGTCATCTACGGTTTAGTGGCTCGTGTAGAGCATCGGTTTAATTGAAATGAAGCAAATTGTCACAACTGCCTCGTCACCTTTCACAATCATTCTAGTCGCTTTAATGAATTGTTTGTGTCGATAACAAGTCTTAATCAACGCGCTTTCCTATAAGTGAGTGATTTGTTTAAGTAAAAAGGCTTTTAATGTACCTAAGGTTTATCAAAGGAAAATGATCTCAAAGTTTGACGATTTTTTTATTCTTGTCGCGAACAAAAAAAATGACAAAAACTTACAAAGAGTGAGAAATAACAAAACATACAAAATTATTTTAATGTTTGCTAGTCACATTTTCGGAATACAGTCAAATTGTCATTATATTTGTTACTTCATCGTTAAGAAACTTTGTTAATTGTTAATTCAAACGGTTACTTAAAGAGGTTGATATTCGTATACTAAAATTAAAACTGGTAGAAAAGATTATTTTTAAGAATAAGAATGTTTGCAAAAATGGTCTGATCTATTTAATACCTTTCCTAAATCATATTGATGGTAAATGAGTAAAATAACCAAACTAAATTGTGTAACTGTAGGCATTGTAGACTATTAGCGAGCTAAGTAGTGTAATATATGTTTTTTTTGACACAACACGTTTATTTGGCCGTACCATCTCAAATAGTTTTACTTGCACGCACCTATTTATTTGATCCCGCGAGGAATGATACATAAGCTATCTGTTGACTCTCCGAGAGTCAAAGAGAGAATAGATCCGTATTAATAATACTTAATTGTTAATTTTAATCCAAATAATAATAATAATATTAACATCTGACGAGTTTTATATTAGTATGCCCATATGTGAAAAAAAACATATGTTATAAATTGATGCTTAAATAATTGAAAAAAAAAAGTTATTTAGATTATAATGAACATGGATGACAATAAGTAAATAGAACAGGCTGGTTTCAAAACAATCAAGATTGCGTTGTTTTTTTTGTTGCTTTGTAACTGATACCTGATTGTCGGCTGTGATGCCAGGTGGTGGCAGTGACACCAGTGGTGAAGCCAGGATTTGTGTATGGGGGGTGTTAAGAAGCATGCCCCCCCCCCCCCCCGTATTAAAGCGGGGGGTCCGGGGTTCCTTCCCCCGGAAAAAATTAGGATTTTCAGGTGTAAAATAGTGCTATTTTAGCAGTTTTCGGTAGTTAAATTTAAATATTGTAATGGTAAAATTTTTATTAATATTTAATATGAAATTTTTTTGAGTGATGAATAAGAAATTTAAATAAAGATTTGGTGCTAAGGGGGCGGGAGGGGGGGGGTTGAACCCCTAAACACCCCCCCCCCCACTCTGGCTACGCCCCTGAGTGACACATGACTCGTGCAGACCTGGAGATGGAGGGAGTGGACGCACGAGTGTGCATGTTTCGCGGACGCAAGTAACACTTGCGGGGGCCGGGGCTAATGATGCCCTCTCGCGGGCTGCGGTACGACCGGTGGCTATGAAATACGAGCGACAGAACGCCGGAGGCCAATAGTCTCCCCCTCTACCCTCCTCCTCATTTAACACCCAACGACACCCCCCCCCCCCTACTTCCCATTCCGTATGTTTTGGCCAAAATCTGCTGGCCGGCAGCCAACGGTCGACACTTTCTCTCTCTCTTTTCGGACGTGCAACACGTGGTGCCTCGCGTCGTCGCCGGCTGACGCTGCGGATCACTCGCCTCCGACACCGGGACGACTTTTTTCGGAAAGTTGGAAACCGTGGCGAACGTTGCTCGCGAGCACGAGGGTAACCCCTCGGAGTAATCTGCCGTTTTCTTTTCCACACACATTATTGTTCCGTCTATGCCTCCATTCCCCATGCCTCCGCATTATTTCACAAACGTCTCTTCCTCTAAATCGACTCTACGGTTCTCCCCTCGCATCAGTTGAGGAGACAGCACCGAGCTGAGGACGGCCAGTACAGCCATCGCCTGTTAACTTACGCGCACTGACGTGTTCAATCTTGCACGTGCGCACACGTGCCGAGTTGCGGACAGTTGACGGACGTGATGTGTACCCCTCACTGCTCACGCAATCTCCCCACCAGCTCTCGAGCATCTTACCCTCTCTGGATGCACGTGTGAGTTTTTTTTTCCCTTCATCTCGATGGCATTCTATCTATGCGTTTAGATCATAACCCACCTCCCCCCGCCCCTGGAACCTGGTCCTCTGAGGGTACGTGGCCAGTTCGGATTTTCCATGATTCTACTGTCCAAGTCGAACGTTGCTTGCCTGAGGGGCATAGCCAGTGAGTTTCTGTTGGTTGCTGAATGGGTTGATGTGGTTGGGTGTTGTCGATGCTCGGCCGCTCGACATAGCCTTTCCCCCAAAAACCTCTTACCCGCTTTGAAGTGGCGTATCAAGCTTCTTTCGCCACGTGGGGCCACACCAAAAACTAGTTCTGCCCCTCGTTTGGGCGTACATGGCAACCATTCGCGTGGTTTGTAACTTGCGTGTAAAATAAGTACCGCGCAATGAAAATTGTGATTAAATTGTCCGAGGCGAACGTACTGGTCTTCGGAACGGCGCGGATCACCGTAGCTGACACTCGTGATGGCTAGGGTGTACGCAGGCAAACATAACAGCAAATATTGAAGTTCTCCTCGGAAGTCTCCTGACGTATGACGAGGACAAACGCTTTCAGGAGAGTGTAGCTGGAGGAGTTGAACACAACGGGTGGAAAAAGATTACATCACAGAGAAAAAGTTGTGTTTGAATGAAACAAATATTTGTTTATATATGGCGAAATAAATATTTACATGATGGAACAAAATATTTTGTTAGTTCAACCAAACTCGGTAAGTAACAAAAAATAATTTATCACACCTAACCAAATGTACATTTGAGTTGTCAAAATCATTTTGTTGGGTCAACAGTATCTTTCCTACTACAAAATATTTGTTTGAATTAACAAAATACGTTTATTTCGCCATATATAAACAAATATTTTGTTGAGGAAAACAAACCTTTTTCTCAGTGCACTCTTTACGATCGCGGTGATGGGTGTGTAATCCATCAACCTACCCACAGAGTACACTATGGACGCCGCTGACACCTCGGTGCACGGTGGTGTTCCTGTCGATCGCACCGCCGCGCACTCGCGCTGGTCCGATCAACCTCCGGAGACTACCTCGGGCGCGAGGCTTCAGTGACGCGCGCACCGTCGAGGCCAACCAATGGCAGAGCCAGGGCTTCTCTTTCTGACGCCCGAGGCACGGGCGAGTATGCCGCACCCGCATTTCGACTCCGCCTTTCCGAAAGACATCGCGCGACCTCACGTCTCAGCAGTACCGCCTGCTGGAGATATCTACCGAACACGGTCGGCCGCTGTTTGTGTGGAGACCGAGGACCCGCGAGGTGTGACCTTGCACGTGGTTACTTAGTCTGCACACTTGGCCCCTAGCGTACCAGGTAAACAGCGCCGCCATCTTTCACCACGTGAGACATGGCAGACTGTAAATCCCTTCATGCTCGTGCTTCGTTAGGAATCCACACCGAGCTCATCGATTCCGTAGTCCCTGAGAGCTGTTCAGTTTTGATTTGAGTATTAGATACTATTTTTTTATAAATAAACATAAATGGCCAAATTTGTATCGCATTTTAACTTTTTTAATTTTAAAAATCTTTGAGCTGATGCTTGCCAATTTTCAAAAATTGAATTTGAACAGTGAAACCAAGATGTTATGACAAAAAAATCTAACCCCCTTTTTGAATGGTGAATGGAATTTGTTTAAGCCTCGATAGTTATTTTATTTTATTATTAGCTTGTTTATACGTTATATTGTTACAGAAAAGTTGGGAAAAAAGAGATATTTTTTAATAAAGAATAATTTTAACAATTACAAGGTTTTTTATATTGTTTTTAAACTGTAAAATTTATTCTTACAGTTGAATGAATAACAACCAAGAGGTTCTTGATAGACAATGTCTAGAGACATGCAAAATTCGCGGTTTCGATGGCCTTCAGGATAGACTGCACATACCCCTGTACACTCGGGCAAATAACGCAAGTTCATTGGCTGCCGACTTGTAAGTCGTCTCAGCTGGTTTGACTGTGATTCGATCCTTCTTTGGTTGAGGGTTTATAACTGGTTGAGATTCGTCCAGATGAACAGTATAAGCCAATAGCCAAATCATCTAAGAGGTATATGTGCTTGAATTCTAGCCCTATCACCAAATGAATCCGCGAATTTTGCAGGTCTCTAACAATGTCACATAACTTGTCTGAAATTTAAAAGTGTTCCAAAATACGTACACCAGTGTCCAACTGTCACCTGCAATGCATCACGGGAAGTTTCATGCACGAACATTGCCGATCGCGTGCAGTTGCGGCCAGGCGACAGAAGACCAGGAGAGGTATTCCCGTCCCAAGAAGCTCACGTCGAAGTGGGCACTCACTCCTCTGAAGAGACGCTGTGGACGCACAGGTGTGGTGGTCGGGCGGCAGTAAGTCCTAGCCACCCCTCGTGGCTCCACACCCCCCCCCCCCAGGCCGACCCACAGAGCACACTCCATGACGCCCTTTACGGCGGCGTCTCTCCCCCCCCCCCCCTTGCCCCGCTGAGCGCTAGGTCAAGGTTAGGGCAGGAGTGGGCGCCGTCTCTCTTCGTGAACGGCTCATCGATGGTACTGATCGATAAACTGCTGAGAAATTTTTCAACTTAAATTAACGAACAACGCTGGTTGCATATTCTATTGTTTTCTAAAAAAAAAATTGGTTGTCTGTAAAGTCGGTTTACGGACGATAGTTTAAACGTGACAACGTCATAACAAAACATTGATGAAATGATTGCATACTTTTATGAATAAAATTGAATCATTTTTATTGAATTATCACTATTTTGTATGGATACAAAGAAGGAGTGAAATGAAATCTACAATTTAATTGATAAATTTACTTTTATTTGCACTCATTAATTCAAATATGTTTATTACTTTAACGAAGAGATTATTTTAACTATAATTTTTTTACATGTTTGCTATTTAACTTCTTCCAATCTGTGTTATTCTGTTGAGGATAGGACGATGATAGGAAAAGTAGGAAACGAATGGGAGTGTTTCAAGTTTAATGTGCCTCGAAAAAGTCAAATCGATGGTTGTTCCAATCGAGTGGAACAGAGATAGATGCGGCGCAAGCGTACAATGAGCGTAACGGGACACGGCGTAACGGGAAAATGTGCGTAACGGGACACTTTTTCGTGCGTGCAGCCGGCGTTCATCGATTTATTAGACGTCACGTCAAAAAAATTACTGGTTCCAGAGCTACGGCCAAACAGGGCGTTGTGCTCGCTTACGTTCGCGATGTTTGTTACACGAGTGAAATATAGCCAAATGCATCTCAAGGTGCCACTGGTCACACATAGCTGAATTTCGATGTGTTGGCCAAGTCAACGGTGTTTTTTTTTTTGTTTATTTCTCGGCTATTTTTTCTAAAAATGTCGCTGAGTCCGCGTATGCGCAGATAAACAAAAACCATCTGTTTTCGCGCGGAATTGTGATGTTTTTTTGTGTTTGCTTTAAATAAGTAGCATGTAGACGGAAAATTTTATTGAAGAAGTACGAAAATATTCATTTTTATGTAATGAATAATGTAAGAATATAGAATGCAAGATATGCAGGACAATGCGTGGGATTTTTAATTCGAGGGAATGCTATCATACCGAGTTGTGCTTAATTATTCTGAAACAGTCCATAAAGTTGGCTTTGTCCTCACGCAACTGCTTCATCAAATGACGAATATTTTCAAATTGATCTTTCAGATTAACTTCATGGACTCATTTATTTTTACGTTTACATATTGGAGAGCCAACAATATTATCATCGTCGGAATCATCACGCCATGCGTCTCTCCGACATCGCGAGCTAGACCATCCTGTCTGGCCACCTGGCGCAGCGAACATAGCGAACATAGCGTAGCTTTCCGCGTGGCCTTGGCTTAAATTATACCTTGGAAGCACACGACACTGTGTGACAAAAACCATTTTTTCCTTACAGCATTTTAAAGAATTTTAAATAATGTATTTATATATAGAACTTATGTTTATTTATATAAAATAGTATATTTTAAATAAATCGATTTGCTGTCCAAAATAAAGTTAAAAACGATGACATGAAATTAAATGGCAATAACAAAGTGCGATGGCTCTGAAATGCTATTCTTAACCAGACACACTTAACAAATCTCAGAACAGTTGGCAAATTGCGTGTTTTAACGCGGAGCTTTGGTGTTCGTGTCAGTACTGCAACATTGAACTAAACAGAACTCATTACTAGCAGATCTATCACTGAACACTTCCCAACCACGCGGCCATCCCGGCCACACGGCGTTCCCCTGACGTCAATCAGACGCAACCCGCCTCGCGAGCAGGCGGGCGTGTCTCCCGTCGACCCATCGATCACGAGACGTCGCCGGCGTCAGGGTTCACATACCCCCGTTTAGGGACGGATCGTTACTACAACACCGAAATACCATAACTCCGAATGTCAACATTGACCACAACGCCGACAGATAAAGAACTGCTGTGTACCACAACGCCGAAATAACAACTGAATGAATTTGTGTGTGTTTCTTAAATGTACCTTAACGCCGAAATACCACAATCAAACATAACCTAACCTTACCTAACCTAACCTAGCGTAATATAACCTAACCTAACTTAACCTAGCCTATCCTATCTTAGCCTAACCTAGCCTAACCTAACCTAGTCTAACCTAACCTAGTCTAACCTAACCTAACCTAACCTTTGTGGCAGTCCTGCAATTACATTTTTCGGCGTTAGTGTATTTCGGCGTTGTGGTATTTCGGCGTTGTGGTGCGTTCCCGTCCCCCGGACACATCCGAACGGGAAGCCTCCTTTTCACACACGAGAGAGCCAAACGCCCGATCGTGCATCTTCGGTTTTTTTTGTTCATTGTAAATAAATATGGCGGTGTTGATAAAAGGATTCTAATGGTCAATTAGGTTTGGTTAGCTACATTATAAATACTTTAAAACGGTTGATTTGGTTAGGATAGCTACACTAAAGATACGGGAAAAAACATGAATTTCGGGGAACTTCGGCTTTTGGCTCTCTCGTCTGTGAAAAGAAGGCTTCCCCATCCGAACAACACTGCCTCTCTCGCTTGCTTGACCCCGCGGTGGGGAACAGAACTATATATATATATATATATATATATATATATATATGCGAGCGAGTATTTCAGTGCTCTTCAGAGATGTGTAACATCTGACCTCGGTCAACGAGCAAATTAATGTGTTCTCACGTAGCAAATGCACTTATAATGCGAAACTCCCCACAGGAAAATTTGACGTAGAATTCGTTAAAATAACACTGAGCGTGATAGATTGTGTTTTCAACTGCATTTCTTGACGCGATTCACACGTAGTCTCCGGGCGTGCGTTAAGCCGTTCCTTGCATAGCTTCCCAGTGTTAACTGCGCACATCAATGAGCATATTGGAACAAAATAAAATTTATAATTATTGAATATACGATTGAAGAATATGCTTGAATGAAATATATTTTAACATATAAAATTATGCGCTAATTTCCGTAAGAACGACTCAGTATTATCTCGAGAAATGTGTTTTATAAAAGCAAAAATAACAATAGCCATTTAATTCGCAAACTTACAAAAACCTTTATTTTAGTATTACGAAATATAACTTGGCAACTGGTTTTCCAAAGGAATATTTGAAAATTCAGAAATATTTTTCTGTATGTTTATCCAAGACTGCCTGGTATAAAAATGTGGCAGGTTTACGTTACTAAAAAAATGTGTTGTATGCTGGAAAGCGTACTGCATCGTTATTTGTGGCCGTGTTACAACGTAAGTATGATAATATTACGGGAGGTTTTTTTTCTTCATTGTTATATATTCAACTGCCACAACATTTTGATCAGGACCTCTCAATAACACGCAATAAACACTATTGTCTATACTTACGTGTGGTACAATAATACACATTTCCATTAAATATGTAGGATGCAACTGCTGTGATAATATTGTTTTATTCATTTTCTAGTATTTTTTCTAATATTTGGAATTACCGCTATAAAGAATATTTAACCATATCTTTACATTATGCTGGTTTTGTTTCAGCGGAGAAAACAAAATCGTCGTGGTACCTACAATAATACTGTCGAAATAACTACAGGGATAGACAACATTGGTCTTTTGACTTGTGAAATGGGACTTGAAACATTCGCCTTCAATGGCGAAGGGCAGCATGTCTGTCCGTCCCGGCGCGCCGTTGTAACCCCTCAGCCGTCAGGGCAGGTCACGTCCAGCGTGACCTTCCAGGAAGTGACCGTTAACTACCCCCCCCCCCCCTGACCGAGAGGTAGGCGTATCGACAGTCGCGAGGGTAATCAGTCGGGCGTAACGACCGCGACCGGGTGAAGACCACGGGGGACGCACCACAACGCCGAACTTACAATAAAACCGAAAACCATAACGCCGAATGCCAAATTGACTACAACGCCGACAGCTAGAAAACTGCTGTGTACCACAACGCCGAAATACATTAACCCCGAAAAATGTCATTGCAGAGACTGCCACAAATGTTAGGTTAGGTAAGGTTAGCAAACAAATTCATTCAGTTGTTTTTCATTTTGCTCCTGTGCCCCACCGCCCCCCCCCCCCCCCCCCCCACACACAGCAACATTTTTCGGCGTTGTGGTACACAGCAGTTTTCTAGCTGTCGGCGTTGCGGTCAATTTGGCATTCGGCGTTATGGTATTCGGCGTTATTGTACGTTCGACGTTGTGGTATTTCGGCGTTGTGGTAACGACCCGTCCAACGCGTGTCCCGGGCGAGAGACTGGACGATCGGAACCCCGCACGTGTAAGCTCCGCTGCGTGCGTCGGCCAGGAACACCCGTCACCGAAGCCATGTGCGTATGCTGCAGTCCCCTGCACTTTTACACGAGATTCCTTTGGGAACCAGTTGCCAAGAAATAGTTCCTAACACTGCAAGAAAGATATTGTAACTTAGTACACCACATAGCTGTGGTTATTTTTGCACATACGCGCGCGCACACACACACACACACACACACACACACACACACACAATACCTTTTTTAGAGTTAATACTGAGTATTTCTTCCGAAATATTGGCGCATAAATTTATATTTTATGTTTTCTACAAATATAATTTTTTAAACCGTGGAAATGAAAATCGAATATTAAAAAATTTGACAATGTTGTTGTATCGTGCTCATTAATGTGCGCATTTAAAACTGTAAACCTATTCCGGGAACGGTTTGCAAATAACTTTTAACTACTGAAAGTACATTCTGGGACAAGACAAAGCATAAAAGCCCGGGTAAGAATACGAGCCCAGTATTACTGCGAACACTATTTTGTAGCGATACAGTTGTTTTTTTATATTGTATTACAACCTTACAAATATTTGTAATCCCAATTGAATGTTTCTGTTCCTTTTACAAAAAAATATTTATAGTATAAGTTTCTGGATCGACAAGCTTAAATTTAAATTATTGAATGATAATTCCCGGGTTAGGAACTGAAAGATGCCGTATTAGTTTAAGTTGTTTTTTTTGCCATAACATTTTTTTATCGTTAAATGTATGCAAATTTCCTTTGTTAAGGCAGAGATCACTCATTAAAGAATCTTCTAACACAACATAGTGTATACTGACAGTATTATTACAGTCGAAGTGTACTTCCTTGCCCAATCAGGACCAAGACGGTACAATCTGGACACCTGCCGAAGAGCAAAAATATATATACCTTGATATATACAAATCCAGTGTCCTGATGTTTGTTTCCAGTGAACTCTTCACCAAGTTAACCAATTTCGATGAAAATTGGCATTTATGTGTAATTGTTTCCAACTTGAGAGAAAGGATAGTTTTTATTTCGATTAATGGTCTTAATAATTTATAATTAATAATAAATAATAAATAACCGATCGCCATGGGTAAACAAAAAATCATAGGTCATAATCATACAAACAGTAATTGTGTGACATTTCTCTATGTCCAACACACTGTCATATAGCGCTATCCAGTTTGCTTTAACTCGCAGACAATAAAGCTCCATGTGTTTAGCCCGGGCAACGCCGTGTACTGCAGCTAGTATATATATATATATATATATATATATATATATATATATATATATATATATATATATATATTCACTTTATGAAAATACAATAAAGTATTCCCTAAAGCAGATGCTCTCAACGTCAACAGCAGAGGATTATTTACTAAATTGTTTTACGAGGTAACCATGTTGGAGACGCGACCGCACAAAACTTAACGTTAGAAAAATTTTAGTGCTGATAAGATTTTGTTGAATTTGTTTTCCGTTAAGTCGCTTTGAAATGAAAAATGAAGAACACGAAAATGTATAAAAAAAAAATATCAACGTGGTGTAGACATGAAAATAATGGGTTTTACTCAAATATAAGTATATTAAACTCTTACTTAAATTTAAAATATGTATATATGAAATTCAGTTAATAAGTATTTCCATTAATTATATTTTGCTAAAAGCTCTCAAGCTAAGCCAAATTAAATATACAGGTTAATTATAAAGTCCGTGAAACATTTCAAAATATCCGTACAGTGAAATGGCTAAGAATTATGTAACAAATTATATACCACGTGAAAGAAAAACTCTCAAAGTTTTTTTTGCCCACTAGTTATAAATGTTCTGTGTGTCCACCTTGCGTCACACTACACACATCCCCGACCCAGAATATCAGGTGTGATGGTAAGAGCAGCTGCTACGATGCAGTGTCTCAATTCGTCGAGGTTCACTGGTAGAGGTGGAACATAAACACTATCCTTGATGTATCCCCACAAGAAAAAATCGCAAGGTGTCAAGTCCGGTGATCGTGGTGGCCACGGGAGTAGCACTTGGTCAGCAACCGCCCTACGGCCCATTCAGCGATGTGGCAACGTCTCATTCAGATAATCTCGTACCATATTGTGGTAATGAGGTGGAGCACCATCTTGTTGGAAGATGAAGTCCCTGCTATCAGCTTCAATTTGTGGCATAAGCCACAACTGCAGCATGTCGAGGTAGGTGATACCAGTGACAGTTCTCTCAGCGAAGAAGAAGGGGCCATAAACTGTCTTGTTTGACATGGCACAGAACACATTAACTTTTGGCGAATCTCGAACGTGTTTGAGAGTTGCATGTGGATTCTCTGTCCCCCATATGTGTGTGTTGTGTTGGTTGACTCTTCCTGAGAGATGAAAAGTGGCTTCGTCACTGAAGATTAATTTGCTTGCAAAGTCATCGTCTTCAAGACGGTTCTGCATGGCAATGCAGAACTGCAGTCGGAGCAATTTGTCATCGTGGCTGATGGCTTGCAGAATCTGCAATTTGTACGGCTCCACTCTTAATCGCTTACGAAGAATTTTCCACACTGTTGGCTGAGGGATGTTCAATTCTGCACTAGCCCGATAAGTTGACTTCTTGGGACTCCGCACCATCACGTCCCGTACACAATCCACTGTCTATTGTGACACGCCTGGCCGACCCAACCGTTTTGCGTCGCACAAACAGCCGTCTTCCTCGAATTTCTTGTACCACTTCATTATGCTATTGTAAACTGGTGGTGTTTTGTTAAACTTGCCACGGAAAGCTCTTTGGACACTCACTACCGATTCGCTACGGGCGTATTCAAGCACACAAAAGGCCTTCTCTGCCTGGTTCGCAGCCATTTTCAGCAACTACATGCACTAGCGCCAATTCAAAGGTTGACGGATCGAAACCCCGCCGCTGCTATACCTTCATTTTTGTACTTGTGAAAATAAATACGGCGCGCAAACTACAAAAGTAATAAACATATTTGAATTAATCAGTGCAAATAAAAGTAAATTTATCAATAAAATTGTAGATTTCATTTCACTCCTTTGTATCCATACAAAATAGTGATGATTCAATAAAAACGATTCAATTTTATTAATAAAAGTATGCAGAGGTAGATTTTATCATACAAAAGATAGAAAAATTAAAAAAAAATTACTTCCTCAAAGAATAACATATTTGTAATGCCTAAATGGTTTGGTTG
This sequence comes from Bacillus rossius redtenbacheri, assembly GCF_032445375.1. Classification (NCBI taxonomy): domain Eukaryota; kingdom Metazoa; phylum Arthropoda; class Insecta; order Phasmatodea; family Bacillidae; genus Bacillus; species Bacillus rossius. Next base: position 31,772,144 of record NC_086339.1, on the reverse strand, counting down.
CAAAAACCTATTACGGCTCAGTCTCAGGCCGAATTGGGTATTTCATTTTCTTCTGGATCAATCATTTCATCAATGTTTTGTTATGACGTTGTCACGTTAAACTATCGTCCGTAAACCGACTTTACAGACAACCAATTTTTTAAAAATAGCTTTTTGGTGCTACATTCAAAAAAACTTTGAGAGTTGTTCTTTCACGCGGTACACAATTTGTTACGTTATTCTTTTCCATTTCGCTGTGCCGATTTTATGAAATGTTTCATGAACTTTATAATTACCCTGTAATTAACAATATACCGTGCTGTCCTCTGTGCATTATCATGGTAACCAGATGCATCGGAATAGTGATCGTTGCACGCTGCAAGAGAACCCGTATCAGACAGCGCGGTCGGACAGATCAGACAGAAGTGAATGCACGAATGTGGCAGGGCCTTAATGCGGTGGCACAGCAAACACTTTATTCAAAAATCTTCGTTTCTCTTGGTAATGTAAATAAAGTCTAATTATGTAGCTTTAAATGTGTATATTTTCGACATTATACATCCCTGAAGTAGCATCCGGGGGGGGGGGGAAGGTTAAATGTCATCTGACTGGTGCCTCGTTCTGTTTCCATGAATTTGTTTGCGAGACATATTCGCAAATAATTTTTTTAGTGTTATTCCTGCGACTCCATTAGTCATTCTAGCAGTGCCAGACGTCATAGTTAAACATTTTTTTTAAAAATAGTTTCAAGCAGAACTTCATGTTCATATCTCTATAATATAACTAAACGTTTTTGATATACGTTTATAATATAACTTAGAGTTTTTGTATTCCAGTTATCAGTTTTACACAAATTGAAAAATTGTTACCAAAAATTTTAAAATGCAACTGCAACCGTCCAGATATTGTTTACTCGTCCATTTTGGTTTACTATTGATATTTAACATAACCAGAATCATTTACATGCCAAATATTTAAATCAGTGACTGCGTGGGGAATTTATATTAGAATGTACGTTTTGTTAGGTGTTTCATTAACGAGTCAGCGAGGGCGGAAATATTAAATACGCTAATTAACGTTGGCCCAGAACCAAGAAAGTTACGTCATTAGAACCTTCCTTTGTTCGAAAAGAAGGTAGAATAAATTACATTTGTTTCGCCGCTGAAAAGACTCGTGCGCGTTGAGTACAACTAATTCGCCGGTCGTTATAACCGTCTAGCGATATTCTCTCTTACATTAAAAATATCTTTCTACATAACCTTTGTAAGAAGCGACCACAGACCAGCAAAAACAATACCACGTAAAAATTTTCGAAGAAGAATAAGATGAACATTGATACATTCACATTTTTCCTGGCTTCTTCCTTGATAGCATATTAACAACTACTTCAAGCATACATATTGATTCAAGCTAGATATGTACAAGAGTTCTAAGTCTCCACGCATTTATCTTGCTGCAAGACTGCGACGACAAGCTTTAATTATGGTTACCTTGGCGAGTTAACTTGCCCGATCCTCATTCAAGCTTATTGCGTGCTTGCGAGAGAAAGTCTGTATGTAAATCATCAAAGTTAATGCTTGAAACATGCTTGTATCAAGAACAATGTATATGGCAAGCTTGCACAGCAAGTCTGAAAATGCTGCGTAAGTTTTATATATCTCTGTCACGAATTCAATGTGTTAACATATTTTTTTCTTTTAAATTAACCTATGACAAACAAAATTGCAAAAAATAAAATCCAAGATCGACAGGATGAGAAGTGAGCAGCTTTTTGTCCAGCTTATGGTCCGCGCCATCTTTACGGAACACCCTACACATTGAGTGACGTGTAGGTGCTTGCAAAGTGTAAGCCGTTATGAAGGATACAATTTAATGGACGTGACGAAAGTTCTAATTCGTGCTTATTAGCCATCAGGTGCCGCGAAGCGCCATTTCCGATGCGATTTTTGGTAGGGCCAAAACTTGTGGGTTCGCGTCACCGACATGCTAGTGACGTGTTGCGCCAGACTGGCGACGCACAGCGGCCTGTGTGCATGTATACGCATATATACACTAATACATTGTATATACTCGACTGTATCATGTGCGTGTTGAGACTCTTTTTCGGATGGGTAAAATCTTGTGAGTTCGCATCACCGACATGCTGCAGTAGCAGCAAGTGAAGTTGCATTGACCACGTGAAAAGTTTAAATTGTGTGTACTGTGCATTTCCCAGTGAACACATGACCTAGGTCTGACATCACTGGTAAGTCATAGCTAGGTGATGAATTCTTACGTAATTTTTACATACCAGTGACATCTGTTGTGACTTAAAAAAATGATATTAGGATGAACGATATCAAACTGATATAGGTAAAACCGAAATCATTTTCTTACGTTCATTTGACGTAGAAATGATGTCATATTACGAATTTAAAAAAAGAAAATTTTAAGTTTTCATTTTTGTCAACAGTCCCCATGACTAACTACCTTTTCGTTTTATATATATATATATATATATATATATATATATATATAATGTTACGATCGCGCTTGGCTGCAGTGCTTGGCATCGCCGCGCTCGTTCGGCCTGTCTGCGCCCCCCTTCCACCCGCATCCTCTCCCTGGTATCTCGTGTCATACTATCTCGCTACATCCTGACCGTCGCAGCGCGCACCTGCCTCAGATCGAGTTACTTAAAAGAGGCCGCACTGCGGAATAAAAGGACTTAAGACATGTTTATCGGCGCGTTTTGTGGGAACCCGATGCTTGTTGCGTTTATCGGCGTTCTTTGAGCAGCCGCCGCGTCCTTCGAGGACTCACGACGCGTTTCTGGGCATTTCGACGGCGAAGGTCGCGCGATATCTCGGAGACATGCCCGATTGTTCTGGACGGGAACCCAAGGGCTATATAAGGAGGTTGGGCCGACCTTCGAGAGGATTTCAGTGGGGAGTTCTCCCGCGGCGGAGTTTCCGGGCGATAGTGCCGCGGGTGCGGCAGAGTGGCGAAGTCCCTGGACGAAGGTTCCAGGGCAGGGAGTGAGTGAGTTCAGTGGAGTCGGGAGGTTCCGGGCGATAGAGTCGTGGGCGCGGCGGAGTCCCGAGTGAAGTGGCGAGCGAGTCGTCGTGTGGGATCTCGGCGAAGGGTGTGACGGCGGCGGCGGAGTGCGGCGACGGAGTCCCGCGGCGGAGACCCACGAGGGGTGCTGCGGCGAGAGTTGCGCCGGAAGTGCGGCCCAGCAAGGTGTGTGAAACGAGTGACTGGGGAATTGACCTTTTTTTACGTGTAATTAATTATCTGCCAATTTAGAAGATTATTTGTAAGTGACAAGTAGTGGTAATAAATTAAACTGTGTGTGTGAAATAAAATCTATTAATTGGGCTATCCTTTACGAACCCGCAGGGAAATCGTAACAATATGTTGATTTCTGGTTTGGGCCAGGAGGGAGGGGGGGGGGTGTTGAAAGTGACATCAACCACTTCACAGCATCCCGTCTCCTTACAGTATACCAAACTCTATTTGCTGTGTCGAGTGTTGACTGTCGAAAACACGGGACCAACGCGGGGTCTGGCCGTCCAAGCCCCAATTAGGCGCGATGCGACCTCTCGAACGCAATCGATCCTTCCCGTATCGACCGTCGGGGGTTGTCGAAATGATGACGAACCGCTGGGTTCGTGTGGCCGATGACCGAAACCCCGGGGGTTTGGGTCACCGGGTCATTCGCTGGCCGCCGACAGAGCGCCTTCCCCCCCCCCTTCCCCCCCTCTTGTACTCTGGCGTCGCTTCCCCCCCCCCTCTCCGCCCGGGCTTGGTGAAAAGGCCACGCACGTGCGTGCCGGGGAGATCGATAACCAGGGCGAGGGTGGAGGGGGGTGACCGGTCGGAGGGGGGATGACCCGCCAACGCGGGCTGCTGGGACGCAGGCCAAGGTCAGGTCGAAATGGGCCGGTGGAACTTTGCGAGAGGGGTGGGGGGGGAAGGGGCGATGCTGGATGAATGGGAGGGAAATCACCCTCCTCTCTGTCCGCCGTGGTCGCGCCTCGCACAGAAAATAGTTCGTATTACCACAAGAGAGATGTTGCAACTTTGTACAACACTTGGCTATGGTTATTTTTTTCATACATGAGTAACTCTGAGTATTTCTTTCGAAAGTATTGTCATCAGTAAGAAAGGTACAAACATCTCTTGGCACCAAAGAGTCGTTTTATAATAAAAGTATTTCAACATTCCACGGAATACTGAATTCGCCAGGTTGAATCAATTTTCAATGCGGCCTGAACGCACCGAGAACAGTCGTAGGCCACGTTTTCACGTTGAGTCGATGTCCAGTTTCTTGCTGCAGATCCGTTTTACATAATTATATATTTTAACGAATGTTTCATTCGAGCATATATTTTTTTTAAAAAAAAACCCCATGGAAATGATAATCGAATACTCTAATTATTGACTATGTTTTCCCCTTTTTTATTATTGTGAGCAGTTAATTCTGGAAAGCTATTCAGGGAACGGTTTACAAATAACTCTAACTATTGGAGGTACATACTGGGACAGCAAAACGAGTAAGAATACGAACCCAGTATCACTGCAAACACTATTTTGTATTGATACAGTTGTTTCCATGTAAATGTACAATTTTTTTTTAATCTATGATTTTACATGAACATGTCTGTTCCAATTACAAAAAAGTGGTTGTCTGTAAAGTCGGTTTACGGACGAAGGTTTAACGTGACGTCATAACAAAACATTGATGAAATTATTGCATACTTTTATGAATAAAATTGAATCATTTTTATTGAATTATCACTATTTTGTATGGATAAAAAGAAGGAGTGAAATGAAACCTACCATTTAATTGATAAATTTACTTTTATTTGCACTCATTAATTCAAATATGGTTATTACTTTAACGAACAGATTATTTTAACAATAAATTTTATACATGTTTGCTATTTAACTGTTTCCAATCTGTGTTATTCTGTTAAGGATAGGACGATGATAGGAAATGTAGGAAACGAATGGGAGTGTTTCAAGTTTAATGTTCCTCGAAAAATTCAAATCGATGGTTGTTCCAATCGAGTGGAAGAGAGATAGATGCGGCGCAAGCGTACAATGAGCGTAACGGGACAGTGTGCGTAACGGGACAATGTGCGTAACGGTACAGTGTGCGTAACGGGACAATGAGTCATCCTTTTTCGTGTGTGCAGCCGGCGTTCATCGATTTATTAGACATTGTCACGTCAAAAAATTACAGTGCGCTAACTCCTGCCAAATCTGGTTGGCGCGGCGCATGGACAAAACATACGATGCTGACCTAGTCCTGCATTTTGCGCACATTGGCTCTCGACTGACCGTCAGAGATGTCAAGTGGAGCTGATCTAGACAAAGCTGCACCTGCGGCGGATACGTCGAACGTAAAGTAGTACCTTGTAATAAATAAAATACCAAACAATTTTTGTATTGGAACTCGTTAGTACATGATGAGGCAAAGTGTGTGTATAGGTTTTGAAGGGCTGTTAAAAAAGCGGAGCAACTTAAAGAAATAAGTTTTAATTTATTAGAATCAGTATACATTCCCCATTTTTGTCAAGTTCTGAAGATCACACCAGGAAGATGTTGGCCATCAGCAGAGATGCGTTGACGAGGGCGATTTCGTAATTGTTTGCACATTTCGAAGGGTAGAGCTATGATTTCCTCCCGAATTCTCATCTTCAGCTCTTCCAAGTTGTGAGGACGATGTTTTAATTTTTTTTTTTTTTCCTTCGAGGTGACCCTGCAGGAAGAAGTCACATAGCTCCAGTCCGGTGGGCTCGCGGAGACAGACACACGAGGCGAGCAGGGAACACCTAAGTGCGGCCGTTGAAACCCGAGCCATGTAGGCTGTAGCGCCGTCCTGTTGGAACCGGGTGTCTCCCAGATCTATTTCCTCACTCAAGGAGCCGAAAAGCGGTCCAAGAGCTCCGAAATAACCTTCATCAATGCATTACTGCTGATCATCATATTGGTTGGACGCAAAAAAAAAAAAACATTGGCTCAACTGTAACGCCTGTATTTTAAATTTCAAATTACCTTTTTTTTTTTTTTCCTTCAAAATCGAAGTGACTGTTTAATGGCAGAGATTCTAATTCTTGCTTACTAATCATCACCAGCCGTAGTCAAGCCCGTTCCCGCAATGTTCGGGACGGAACGATATGGCGATGGCGAAGTAAAAAAAGTTGACTTAAACTATAGCCAGTCTCATCCTTTGATTGCAGTGCGCATTTTAATGGGCATTTACTTTCTCTTTCCAATTCAGGATAACTGCTATTAACACTGTCCTCGTTTTGGTGTGCTTTGTTGCCAGATACACCCAACATGCACAGAAGTTTTAGACACAACGTTATAATGTATGGAGAAAGCTTAAGAATTTATTTGAAATATTGTGCATATTTTCTGAAGAAAATTTTGTAATTAATTTTGGGGTACATTTTATTACGTGCATACTTTTAAGGAAACGTAACTAAAATACATCTTATTTTCACGCAATTTTATCATCAAAAATCGTTAAATAATTTAATATAATTTTTTTTTTGCTCAGTTCGACCATAAGACATATTTTAATGAATGCCTGGTTATTAATAGTGAGCGAATGGTACAAATATATTTTTTTTCTGTGAAATAATAATTGGTGTTTATAATTGAAATTTTCGTCTTTCAAAATGGATGGTCTATGAAAAATCAACAAAAATCAAACTTAAAGAAAATATATATTAAAGTTTATAATAATAATAATAATAATCGATGGTATAAAAATGAATTAAGATGTTATCAAGCCGGCTAGTAACAATTTTACGACAGCGGGCGACATTTGCTCTGCTAACTGTTAGAAATCACTGTAAATTTACGAATTGTTCAACGGAGTGTTTTAACTTAAAAAAGTTAAGGAAGAGTTAAAACTAAATCCTTGCAGATAATTCGCCGTATTTAGACTTCCAATTTGTAATGTTTGGTTCTGAACAAAGGCAAACACGCACGTGGACAAAATAAGATGTTCTCACCCTAGACTTGAAGTTTTTGAATTTTTGACGTGACAACGTCTATTAAATCGATGACCGCCGGCTGCACGCACGAAAAAATGTCCCGTAACGCTGTGTTCCGTTACGTTCATTGTACGCTTGCGCCGCATCTATCTCTAATCCACTCGATTGGAACAACCATCGATTTGTCGTTTCGAGGCACATTAAACTTGAAACACTCCCATTCGTTTCCTAATTTTCGTATCGTCGTCCTATCCTTAACAGAATAACACAGATTGGAAGAAGTTAAAATAGCAAACATGTATAAAAGTTATAGTTAAAATTGTCTCTTCGTAAAATTAATAAACATATTTGAATTAAATGAGTGCAAATAAAAGTAAATTTATCAATATTAAATTGTAGATTTCATTTCACTCCATCTTTGTATCCATACGAAAATAGAGATAATTGAATAAAAATGATTCAATCTTATTCATAAAACTATGCGATCATTTCATCAATGTTTTTGTTATGACGTTGTCACGTTAAACTATCGTCCGTGAACCGACATTACAGACAACCAAAATTTTTTTCCCTCAATACAACCATGAAAATTTGCGTGGATTCGTGTTCAGAGTTTAGCGAACTCGGTGCACCGCAAACTGACGGAGACTCCCCGGGTGGTTTCGCGAGCAGGGTTGTTGGTAACTTATCACTATCACCTTCCTCGCAGTACTGATCGTCACATTCACCCCAGCGATCGTCATCGTGGCCATGGACATCACTGTCATGACAATTTGTATATTATCGCGACGTTTCCCCCCATTTTCGGTCTCTAGAGCCTCGTCCACTGTATTCTGTATTCTCGCACAGGGGCGAGCCACAAGAGGGGCGTGCCTAAGGGGGGGGGGGACGAGCGGGACCGGACCCCCACCCCCCAGGGCTAAAAATATTTTAATATTAAATTCATAAAATGAAAAAAATAAATATTTAGTATGATATTAAAATAAATTCAATGACACAAGCATAAATGTTTAATTAAACTTAGTTCACTTTCCATTTTTAGCGTAACTAAACTACTGTAAACGGATATATACGAAGCATCCCCTCCCGACAAGCTCATAAATAATGGACTCACCCGAACTTTCCATCACAGGTAGTGCGCCCTCCCCCGCCCTCGCCGTGAAATGGACTCGTCCAAAAGTGCCAGCGCCGTAGTGAGTTGTGACTGTCGCGAGCTTTGTTCTCTGATCTCGGTTCTCGCCAGTCAGTCGTCTAGTGCAGTGCGTGTGTGTGTGCAGAGCTCAGCTGAGCTAGTGTCGGAGTAAACTGACTTCATAAAACTGACTTTTATGAAGTTACGGCCAGTATTTTTAGATAGCCTAAATCAGCGATATTGAACACGTATTTTTTCAAAACATTTCCCGGGGGGAGGACCCCCGGACCCCCCCACCTAGCTGCCTGAACCCGCCCCCCCCCCCCCAGATCAAAATCCTGGGCACGCCACTGACACAACAGAGTGTTGGTGCGGAGGGGTATGAAGGGTTGCGACGGGTGTCCGCAGATCGGGGACCAGATCCTGGAGGTGAACGGCCAGTCGTTCCTGGAGGTGACGCACGACGAGGCGGTGAACCAGCTCAAGTTCCACAAGCGGATGGCGCTGCTGGTGCGCGACGTGGGCAAGGTGCCGCACTCGTGCACGGCGTACGACGACCTGCCGTGGGAGGCGCATAGCCCCGGGTGAGTCTCTCCCACTCTCTCATCCCCCCCGGGAGACCATGGCGGCCTCGGGAGGGGCTATCGCACAAAGGAAAGGTCGTAGTTGCAAAAAAAATGAAAGTGGTCTACAGGGGCGCAACAACAGGGAAACGTGGGGCAAGGGTATTTCCCCCGCCCCTTCTGAAACCTTGAAGTGGGGCCAAACGGGGGCAAAGAAAGTGCCGTGTACCTAAATTTTTGGATATTAAAACTGCTTAAATAGACACCATTTTCCACCTTGAAATACAAATTTCACCCGGGGACCCCCCCACGCTTCAATTAGGGGGAAGGGGGTGGATCGATGATTCTTTATAAAAAAGGTATATTGCATGCCACCCCCCCCCCCCTTCCTTGTGGAAAATTTAGTTGTTGCGCCCCTGAGTGGTCAGATATTGGCCCTTGGAATGTCATTTACAAATTACAGGTTTTCAAAATACAGAACCTTAGTAGCTCCGTGCAACTTTCGGTGAGATAAAAAGTTTAACATGTGAAATTAAATATTTAAGTAAACATAAATATACACTAATCAATTAAATTGGTCTCGGGAGGGGCTATCGCCCCCACCGCCCCCCCTTCTGGAGCCGCGCTTGCGGCCAGAGATGATCCCTTTCCCGCACAGCTACCCACCTGAGTTGTATCCAACCGAGTGGTCCGCAACTTCTACCCGAGGACATCTTCGAAAGCTATAGTTCATCAAAATACACCTTTTAATGCCAATCTAACACGAAAAAAATATATAGTGCGCTAATGGCAGTTTAGTCTAGAACTTCGAAGTTGGATGGTGTTGCCTTTAGAAATTTTAAATAACGCGCTATCGTTTGTTGCGTCCATCACGTCTTGCCTAGGGGGTTGCCTGCCTTCTCACAAAATGAAGATGATTGGCTTTTCCCGTTTTTTGCTGGAATGCGTAGCCCTTGATGCACCGAAATTGTGCAATCAATGGGACTTTTAAATTAAAAAAAAATCCCATTTTTCTTCAAGTGCGTGTCGGGGAAGCCTTCATTTCACAGACGAGAGAGCCACACCCGAAGTTCCCCGAAGTTTACATGATTTCATAGTATTTTTAAATGTAGCTATCCTAACCAAATCAACCGTCCACAATGTTTTAAAGTATTTATAATGTAGCTAACCTAACCTAATTGACCATTAGTAGAGACCTACACAAAATTCGCGGGTTCAATGACCTCCAGGATAGACTCTACTACACTCTACACACTCGGGCAAATGCCAACTGTTCATTGGCTGCTGACTTGCGAGTCGTCTCGACCGAGTGTCTGTGATTCGACACTTCTATGAGTGAGGGTCTCTAATTGGCCCTCATTAATACAGATTAACAGTGAACCAGTGGTAGAAGCAGCGCTGAGGTATGATTATTTGAATTGCAGCATATCACGAAATGAATCTGCGAATTTCGCAGGTCTCTCCAACCATTAGTATCCTTTTATCAACACCGCCATATTTATTTACAATGAACAAGGAAAAAAACAAACCCCGAAGATGCACGATCGGGCGCGTTTGGCTCTCTCGTCTTGTGGAAAGAAGGCTTCCCTCGGCGTGTCGTGCACAGTGTTGAAACTCGGCAGCGGGAGTTGCTCGCACCGCGATTGTGTGGAGCTGGTTCAGGATGTTTGCGGGCTGACCGCAGGGCCGCAACTAGCCGGGGTGGGGGGGAAACAAGCGGGGCATACGCCCTGGGCGCCTAGCTGTGTGGGGGGCCGCCGAAATCGCCGGCTTGCGTTGTAATTCTCACTACAACAACTGGTAACTGGTAAAATGTTTTTTGCATGGAAGTTACAGTAGCACAGAAACTGTTACATGTAGGTATGGAAAATGCTTTTTTCCGTGTGAGGGCCCCCGGACACCCGCTTTTATTGGTGTGGTATGTGCAAAAATAGGCGCACGAATCCATTGATGCCCCGGTATGCCGGAGACCCTAGTTGCGGCCCTGGGCTGACGGGCAGGCGCGCGTGTGTGTGTGTGACCCCCGGCAGGAGGGGCGCGCGGCAGCAACGCTCGCCGGCGCTGCAGATGGTGGAGGAGAAGGCGCGCGTCGTGCTGTCCAAGGTGGAGTTCGCCACGCTGGCCTACTACCAGGAGGAGTACGCGACGGGCCAGATGACCGTCGAGGCCTTCCTCGCGGTTCTGCTGGAGCTGCTGCACACTCCGGAGAAGGTCAGTCGGTTGCTTCCGCGGCACTGAAACTATGTGCGCAGGCAGGGCCGCAACAACAGGGGGGAAGGCAAGGGTATTTTGCCAACACCCCCCCCCCCCTCCCCTTAAAATAGTGTACGGAAGTCTGTATGGCAGTTCGTAATTTTTGAAGTTAGAAATATGGAAATTGGTGTTTAGCTTTCTGTTCACACATAAAAGTCAGTTGTATCAGTTCTATTATGAAATTACATCCCTAAGGGAATGGAAAAAGGGTTAAAATCAGTTCTGTAATAGCATATCATAAGAAGTAGGTACGCCATAGACATGCAAACAGTGAGTGTGTGCCATTTCTCTATGTCCGCCACACTGTCACAGGCAGGGGCGCAACAACAAGGGGGGGGGGTGCAAGGGTATTTTGCCCCCCCCCCTCTGAAACCTTGAAGTGGGGGCAAACGGGGGCAGAGAAAGTGCTGTGTAATCAATTTTTAGATAATAAAACTGCTTAAATAGCACCATTTTCCACCTTGAAATACAAATTTTCCCCGGGGGAGGACCCCCGGACCCCCCGCTTCAATAGGGGGATTGATGATTCTTTATTAAAAAAAATATATATATTGCCCCCCCCCCCCTCTTTTGGAAATTTAGTTGTTGCGCCCTTGTGCCCAGGCTTTCACGGCCATCGTCTCGAGTAGCTTGGCTTCTGTTTGATACAGTTGTCATTGCCCATTTAGTACTACATTAGCACTAGAGAACTACAACACGACTACGGACATTAATTAATTAATTAAAATAAAGAGGTTCACCTCGTATGGGGCACTCTAGGATTTCAGAGTAGCCAGAGGAAAAAAATTGTCTGAAATTACTAAATTTGTATTCACTCTACTCACACTACACATAACATCCAACCACCAGATTTTATGATTCTACAAGAAATTTATTAATTATATTAATATATATTTTTTGTTTTGTTTCATAAACAATCATTTTTGTCGGCAATATTAATGTAGCAGACAACTGGTTTTTCGGGGGGGGGGGGGGCACTTGCCCCTGGTGGCCTCCCCCCCCCCCCTTGGATCCACCACTGGTCAGTCACAACCCTGACCAGTTTCTTCCGGAGCGCTGCAACTAACTCTGAGTTGATAATGTGCCCAGGCTTTCACGGCCATCGTCTCAAGTAGCTTGGCTTCTGTTTGATACAGTTGTCATTGCCCATTTAGTACTATATTGTTCACCACAGCACATTAGCACTAGAGAACTACAACACAACTACAGACATTAATTAATTAATTAAAATTAAGAGGTTCACCTCGTATGTGGCACTCTAGGATTTCAGAGTAGCCAGAGAAAAAAAATGTCTTAAATACACATGACATCCAACCACCAGATTTTATGATTATACAATAAATTCATTAATTATATTTTTTTTGTTTCAGAAACAATCTTTTTGTCGGCAATATTAATGTAGCAGACAAATGGTTTTTTTTTGGGGGGGGGGCACTTGCCCCTGGTGGCCCCCCCCCAACCCCCTTGGATCCGCCACTGGTTCAGTCACAACCCTGACCAGTTTCTTCCGGAGCGCTGCAACTAACTCTGAGTTGATAACGTGCGCAGGCTTTCGCGGCCATCGTCTCGAGTAGCTTGGCTTCTGTTTGATACAGTTGTCATTACTAGGGACCGGAAAAATTCGGTGGGTTCAATGACCTCCAGGATGAAATCCATGGTTCTGCGTACACTCGGTCAAATGTCACCCACTCATTGGCTGCTGTCTTGTGAGACGTCCCAACGTAAGCAGCCTGTGATTCGATAAAGCTTTGGTTGGGCGTTTCACATTGGCCCAGAGTCATCCAGGTGAATTGTGAGCCAATGGCAGAGGCAGCACTGGGGTATAACTATTTTGTATTTTAGCCTATCGCGAAATGAATTCGCGAATTTTTCCGGTCTCTAGTCATTACCCATTTAGTACTACATTGTTCACCACAGAACATTAGCACTAGAGAACTACAACCCAACTACAGACATTAATAAATTAATTAAAATTAATAGTACCACATAGAGTAGGTATAAAACCCCAAAGAATATTAAAAACCCAATAAAAAAAAATTTAAAAACACGAATGTGGGACTACATTGCTGGAACATCGTTAATTTGTCGTTAATTCACAGTTAACTTGGCTTCTGGGTTGTAGCCGTGTCCTTGGCGAATTATTCGCCGACGTTTCGACATTGCAGTCGACCATCATCAGGGAGCAGTAACCTACTGAGGTTCTTATACCAGTTATCCTGCTTTTGTATACTCTCGCCTGATGATGGTCGACTAAAATGTCGACCGAAACGTCGGTGAATTATTCGCCAAGGACACGGCTACGACCCAGAAACCATGCTAACTGTGAATTAACGACAACTTAATGATGTTCGAGTATTGTGGTCCCGCATTCGTGTTTTTTAAATTTTTTTATTGGGTTTCAGTATTGTTTGGGGTCATAGGCGTGCCTACAGGGGGTGCAGGTGGGCCATGGCCTCCCCCTAATGTAATCACTCAGATCGGCATTTTCTCTAATGCGTTCGTTAATATTCGTATATTCCTGGCACTGTGACACTCAAACTGTTGTTCAGTGTTGCAGTGTGCTAATTAACAATATTATTAAAAATTTTATCGTTCTGAAAATACAGCCGCGTTAGTTTATTTAAAACACGAGGTCCCTTAAAATGGCCAAGCAAAAAAAAAAAAATATTTTAAGAGGTTTGTTAAAGTTCTGTTGTCTGAATTGCTGTGTTTGCATTCACTAAAAAGAAGTTCATTTCAAGGTAGATCTGGACCAAGCTATTGGAAAATTCGAGGGGGGGGAAATGTTTAAGTACCCTTTAAACATTGTCTATGGAAAAAAACATATTTTTAAGATTGTTAAAATTATACGGATGTAAATATTAACTAGTAAACATATCTCGTTGATACTGCACAAAAATATAAACACGGCAATGGGTGAATGTATTTAAGTTATTTAACATTCTAAATTCAGCTTCTGATTTAAAAATTTAGCAGGGGCCCCCCCTAATTGAAATGTCTGGGCACGCCTATGTTTGGGGTTTTCTACCTACTGTAGTGGTCTGTGGGCCCCAAAACCTGGCTTAGTTCCCCGCAGCCCCACACGGATTCAGCCCACTATCACACGCGTGTTCAGCTAGCCCACGCCAGTTATAGCCTGCTGCTCACAGCCATAGAGCCCGGTGGCATGGCCATATCGTCATGCCTTGGTCTACAGTGAACCGTGTCTCTTGCACGTGGCACGCTCGGGTTCCTCACCGTGTGCTCACGGCGCAGCACTGACAGTAGCACCGGGAAGTGTCGTGGCAGCCTCGCTCCCTTGTCGGGTAGCATTCCTGACTACCCCCCTCAACTACTGGGCAACACCGCAGGACAACCCACTCGTAGCCCTCCGCAAGCTACTTCTTACGAAACCCGGCGGAAAGCTTTAGAAAATACATAGAACATTATTAGTAAACAAATTGGTGAATTTTTTTCGCACGAACACCCTGGTTTTGGAATTGAAGATTATTCCAGTAGATATCTGGCAATATGCACACGTTTGCAAACATGGCGTATACATTAAATTTGCTTTTTTTTTTCAACCTTTCTATTTTTGACTGCCATCGATGAAAACCGTAGTCGTGAAACAACATTGTGGCGTTTTCCGCAGTCGTATTCCATCCCACGGCCATTCCTCAGTCTGGAGAATGTTGGACTTTTGTGAGATGGAAGAGCAGCAGGAGGAGGGTTAACTGATAAAATGAGTGAGTTTGGTGGTAGCGTTGCGCTCCGTTGTCTCTCGCCGGCGCATCTCGCAGATTGTCCTGGGACCGCTAGGGCACTCACAGCACATCTCCCCCTTTCTCTTCTCTCTCTCTCTCTCTCTATCACATCGTCTCCCCAGGGCTGCGCTTCCCGCCGTCAGACATCGCCTGCTGTGTACCTCCTACCGGGACTCGCTCCCATCTTGATTTCAAGCACGAGACGTGACAAACAAAATCATTTAAGTTCTTTAAATGGTTCATGAAATTGGGGAATTTTGATTTAATAACAATTTCGTGGGCATACGCTATTGCAGCTTTGCACTGTTTGTCGTGGGGGGGGGGGGTGAAATTCATTAATTCAAAATAATAAATACAATTTTTTTAAAAACATAAACCCATAGAAAACAAAGCCTTAAATCAGGCTGATGACCGGATCACGAGTAATCTGGGTAGCTGAGGAGGTCCCAGGTTGAGAGTAACAGAGATTTGGATAGACGCCAGTCGTTGTCTGGAGGAGGGGATTCATCATAGCTCTATAGCTGCTATAGCAGTTAGCTGAATGGGTAGGTTGGCTCGAAGGGAAAGGGGGGTGGGGTACTGAAGCTGGAATGGGTTGCCTCGAGCCCTCAGTATAGCCTCATCCTCCACCGCCTCCAAATCGCGATGAAATGACCAGGGGTGGCAAGTCTTGCATGCAGAAGCAGAACACCGTAGGCGACTTCCTGTTCCTTTAACCGGCGAGTTGTCACCCACCTTCGGTTGCCCCACACGATTCGGGCAGTCATGTTGGACACGCCCTCTTTCTCGACACGCGACCTCTTATTCTCGGACCAGTCGATTCTTCTCTTGTTTTCGATCGCTGCATTACAGCATTGTCATTCTCCCTTAGATCTCCTACCACGATTCAGACACTCGCGCCGGATGTGTCCCAGTTATTTGCAGACGAAGCACCACTGTCGTCCCCTTGTTCTCCGAAACTGCGATCCATTCCAACAGCTCCTCAGTGTTCCGATTATAATCTCTTAGTATTTGAGCGGCAATTCTCTTGATGATAAGGTTTTATCACAGCCTGTCTCACTCTGACACTCGTGTTTCTTGGGGCAATGCAGGCGCCTTCAACTTCCAGGGCGTGAACAAGAGCATCGCGGATAATTTTGTGGCGGGCCAAATGAAGAGTTTGTTGAACCTCCGCATTTCGGAACCCGTCTATGAAAGCATTGGTGGCTAGCTGCTGGCGTAACTTTGTTAATGCTTCTGGGTAGGCGAGGTGCACGAGTCGCTCGATGTCGGCTTAGAACTCTTGGAGTGTTTCTGAAGATCTCTGTTGACGACGTCTTCAGGGCTGTTCTGTGCATCTCGCCCATGTGTCGGTCACCATACTTCTACTGAAGGGCCTCTACTAATAATCCATAGTCTTTCTGGTTTGCAACTGTTATGGTCTGCAGCAGCCTTAGTGGAGATCCTCTCAGAGCCAAGACGAGTGTCGTAGCCTTTTCTTCCTCGTCCCGACCATTCACTTCAGCAGCTGCCTCAAACTGTCGCCTGTAGACAGCCCACGACGATTGGCTCTAAAGGTGGGTGGCTTGAATTTTGGGTGACCAGTTACATCTTCCACCTTCACGTCTCCGGAGTAACTACTCCGTTTATTGGAAGAAGATGTAGCTTCCTTGAGCATTTGACGGTACTCTTCAGTTACCGCTGCTGCTACTCGCTGTCCGGTGATATGCTCGAGTTGAGATAGTTGTTGCGCCGTCACTTCTCCATGTTCTGCTAGGTGTTGCTCCAAACACTGCACTTTCCCTTCCAACTGAATACTGGTTTCATCCGTTTTCTTCTTTAATTCTTCTCGAGCAGCCAAGAGTTCATTACGCATATCTTGCTGAACCCTCTTCATCTCCTCTTGGTTTTTTGACGTGACAACGTCTAATAAATCTATGAACGCCGGCTGCACGCACGAAAAAGTGTCCCGTTACGCACATTGTTCCGTTACGCTGTGTCCCGTTACGCTCATTGTACGCTTGCGCCGCATCTATCTCTCTTCCACTCGACTGTTTATAAAGTGAAGTGAAAAGTTAATGTGGTTTTCATTGCTTATTACAACAACAATTTCGGCAATAAAGGTTAATTATTCTTGCATTTTAAAAATCTGATCACTAGTATAATTTCAAATATTTATTTTTTATTATTAAAATTAAAATGATTCAATTTTATTCATAAAGTATGCGATCATCATTTCATCAGTGTTTTGTTATGACGTTTTCACGTTAAACTATCGTCCGTAAACCGACTTTAGCAGACAACCAAATTTTTTTTTTTTTTTTTTTTTCGTGTCTTCGATCTCGGTATTCATGGCATTCTTCCATCTCTTCTTGGAAATTCTTCATTTCGCTCTTCAACTATTTTAGGCTTCTATCAATTTCATTCTTAATATCTTCTTCTAAAGCTTTCGGAACACTTCACTTCGTGTACGGGAGGCGCGGACGTGAGTTGATGGAAGCGTTGCGTTCCCGTGCCTCGAATGATGTACGAGCGGGCGCGAGTCTATGCGCCTTGCGTACCCTCGCGTCCCATTGCGTGCCCGGCTGGGAACGGGAGGCGGTGGACCAGCCAGTGCACTCTCGCCGCGAGGAACGTGGTCGCCGTGGAGACAATGGACCCCCACGGCCCGCCGAGCAGTAATGGGGTTTCGCGCCGCCGCCGCTACGTGCCTGCTGCACTGTTCATGCGGTCTTCATCGCGTTAACAGCGCGGCGGTCGATACCGCGTGCAGTCGCGGCCGGGGTTGTTACCGCCAGGGGCGTAGCCAGGGGGTGTTTTAGGGGTTCAAACCCCCCCCCCTCTTAGCACCAAATCTTTAATTAATTTCTTATTCATCACTCAAACAAATTTCATATTAAAATTAATAAAAATTTTACCATTACAACATTTAAATTTAAGTACCGAAAACTGCTAAAATAGCACTATTTTACACCTTAAAATCCAAATTTTTCCCGGGGGAGGACCCCCGGACCCCCCGCTTTAATAGGGGGGGGGGCGCATGCTTCTTAACACCCCCCCATACACAAATCCTGGCTACGCCATTGGTTACCGTCATCGTACCTCAGCCGTTATTATGGCGTCTTTACCATTGTTACGGTAAAAAATTACTATCATACATGTACCAACATCCGGTCTTTTACTCTATTATTTGCAACCCGTCGGAGAGTAAGGAATTATTGACCGTAAATGGCATGCTGTCACGTAGTTGAAGTCACTTTCTTCCTACAATCGCCCAATTTCAAACTCTCGAAATACAGCGGAAATGATGCTCGACCACGCAAGTTAAAACAGTCACTACTATAAAATATATATATATATATGTTGACGATACTTTCGGTACTCGCCAAATGATGTGTTCTCATGTTGTTCGTGTTGCAAATAAAATTATCGTACGAAACTCGGACACGAAGTTTGACTTAGAATTCTTTGAGATAATGCCGAGCGTGATAAATTAACTGATAAATAAATTAGTCGCTTTTTAATCACCAAACTTTCTTGGTGCGCATCTTAAGCATAATTTCTGCGGCTGCCCGCTATAATTCGCTGTCCGAATAGTAAACGTAGCTTGCAGATAGCAGTTAGCAGCACGAAACAACAGGACATTTTAAAACTATTAGAAACGGTTCCGATAAAACCCCGGTTTTGGACCTGATTTGTGACCGGGAGTTTTATTAAAATACTGTCCATCTTTTCAAATTCACCCAACAGTTAATAAAGTAAAGTTTCCGCACACGTTAAAAGTTATACGTCAATATTGCAATACTTAAACCAAAACCTCAAACATTTTAAAACACATGTTATAACACTAAATATATCTTTGTTTATTTGTTTCAGACTAAAAACTGAAATGAGTCTGTAAATACTACCTTCAAACAAACCTTAACATTATTTAGCTGATTCAACATATAATATTATTAAAAAGAGTTTTAAAAAAATTGGTTGTCTGTAAAGTCGGTTTACGGACAATAGTTTAACATGACAACGTCTTAACAAAACATTGATGAAATGATTGCATACTTTTATGAATAAAATTGAATAATTTTTTTTAATAATAAAAGAATAAATACTTAAAATTATACTAGTAATCAGATAATTAAAATGCAAGAATAATGAACCTTTATTGCCGAAATTTTTGTTGTAATAAGCAATGAAAACCACATTAACTTTTCACTTCACTTTATAAACAGTCGACGAAACAGTTCACGTGTAGATGTAAGTTGTGTGCTGCCGCTGTCTTTCTTCTCCTCGGACGCATAGGCCAATCGAGTGGAAGAGAGATAGATGCGGCGCAAGCGTACAATGAGCGTAACGGGACACAGCGTAACGGGACAATGAGCGTAACGGGACACAGCGTAACGGGACAATGAGCGTAATGGGACACTTTTTCGTGCGTGCAGCCGGCGTTCATCGATTTATTAGACGTTGTCGCGTCAAAAATGTTCCATTGACAAGATTGTAAACAAACCCCTTGAGATTACCAAGCTACTGTGCTACTAAGCCACATGGGAATTTTTAAGAAGTACTTGTATTATAATTTTTGTAATGCCAGTTTTATTAGGTATTTTAAAACTTGTGATCACTTTTTATATGACTATTTTAGTTTCCCAAATATATCCCCGGGTAGTTTCACTATCACAAAAGTTTCATTTGGCACACCCATACGTTTTGTACCGTGCCCTATTGTGACTATATATACTATGTGACTATGTGACTATATACTTGTTTATTTTGTTACACGTGTGTCCGCCATCTTTCTGACACATTTCCGTTTCCCTATTTCCTTTCCATTTTCACGAAATTACTCACACAAAATGCCGTTCACCGAGAGCTAGGATGCATACAAATCAAAAACAGTCCTTTAAAACGGTTTCCACAGTACGCACACTACACTTTGTATAAATGTTTTTGGGAGTCCTTCAAAAATGGTGCATATCATCAGCTGGAAATAAAGCGGCTTCGCACAGAATCCGTGTGGTTATGTAGGAATGACCATCTAAAACGGTAATTTTTTTTAAAATAGGCCTATTGTCTTTATTTCAAGTTTGTTCATGCTGTTGTTAGAAGCGGTTTTCGATGGTATAGCTTTATTATGGGTTTACTGCTTTATTACATGAAAATTTTATTTTATACAAGTGAGTAAACTGTTTAAAGATTTTTTTAACAACGTAGCGTCCCTGATTGTACAAACCTCGCTGTGTCTTCATCTGTAGCGACCAGAAGTGAAAAATTTCGAACCGGTCGGGAATAAAACACAGGTCCTATAACTCAGCATCCAGTAGCTCAAACTGTTTTTGTTCGACTTTTTATTAACAGTTCCACAGTTTGGACGTGAATTATATGTACGTGTGATATTTCGTACGGGGAGGGGGGGGGGGTTTATGACAGAATTTTGGCGACACGAAAATAGGATACTTTGATACGCCCTCTAACTACGCTACGGAGGTCGGAATACTGATACAACAGGCAGTGCGTATTGTCTCCTAATGAGACAATTTATATTGAAATCATCAGTGTAGTTGAAAAAAATATATATTCAACTGTTAAGCAACTAAGTTTGCTGCCAGAAGTGATTAAAATAAATTCATGACTAATTTTATATGGTTTTAATCTTCAGTTGTAAATTTAATTAGTGTTTTTTTTCTAGCAACAAAACAATGGCAATAAAAATTTAACACTTAAAATTTATTTTTGTATCTGTTTAAATTATATATTTTTATTACTGCGTGTATCATGCAACTTTCCAGATTACTTAGTTTAATTTGCGCATTGACAAGTTCATAATTTTTGTTATCACGAGCCATTTAATTTTTTTATAAAATAGTTAAAAAGGAGAAGTATCCAAAATTATTTTGTTGCAGTGATTTTAAAGGAATTAAATATTAATATAACTTTGTAATACCTAGCTTATTTTTTTGTAAATGTTTTTACAAGACTGAGAAGTGTTTATTTGGTGAATTGATATTTAAATTCGGACATGAACAAAGAGTATAGAGTCATCTGGTATACTGTTTTGACATGACAACGTCTAATAAATCGATGGACGCTGGCTGCACGCACGAAAAAGTGTCCCGTTACGCACTTTGTCCCGTTACGCGGTGTCCCGTTACGTTGTGTCCCGTTACGCTCATTCTACGCTTGCGCCGCATCTATCTCTCTTCCACTCGATTGCAACAACCATCGATTTGACTTTTTTGAGGCACATTAAACTTGAAACACTCCCTTCCGTCAATGTTTGTTATGACGTTGTCACGTTAAACTATCGTCCGTAAACCGACTTTACAGACAACCAATTTTTTTTTATATAGCCCTTCGGAGATTTAAAAAAAAACAGCCCTCGTATTATTGATTCAATTAAAATTAATAGCAAGAAAAAAAATAATTACGAATACAAAATAATTTAGGTAAATATTCTCGTAGATGTTCGTGCGTCGTAGGAGCCCACTTGCCTACTGGCGGAAGGTAAGTCGATCACACAGTCGTCTTATCGATTGTATTTCTCGGCGACTCCAGGAATCCGACCCCATTATTTTAGTATAGGTCCTGGAATACACTTCCCGGAAGTTGCGGCTATCGCCTTTCCTTTTCTTTTCTATTATTTCTGACCTCATTCCAGCGGAGTCGTTTGTCACGCGGTATTGGAGGGCCCGTTGCCTTTTCTGAACACACATTACGTTGAGGAGAATTATGTGTAATATAACCCTCTAGTGGCTCTTACCTCACGTACGACGCAGAACTTTCGATGTATTTAATTCATACAATGAAATTTTTTTGTTTGAGTAACCAAAAGTTATGTCTGTGATTTTTGTATGCATTTATTTTAAAGATCACGAAATGAGTATGGGTAAACTCGTTGAGATCATGGAAAAGACAATCTAAAATTACATTTCAAATAAACCAACCCAAAATAAATTTTTTTGTTGAAACACAAAAAACGATAATTTTTGCACCTTTTTAAAATGTATTTAAAGAGTTTAAAATTTAGTACATACGAAAATTGTGAATTCAACATGTAATAGTAATTTTTTCCTTCGATTTTAACTGGGAACAGTTCCAGTTTTGGAGTCTCATATTAGTCGGAATACTTTATAAATGTGGACTGATTAACAGTTTGTTCCACCGATTGCAATTAAAGAATGGTGGTGTGTTCATAAATTTTAAACTTTGATTTCGCGAAGTTTTGTTGGGGCCTGCGGTAGTTGAATCAGCTGGACCACCGTGGAGTAGTTGGATGCGTGCCGGATGTTTTTGAGAAGGGCTTTTAATGAGACTCGAAACCTTGTTACGGCCAGTAAAAACTGTCAAAATGAAATGTAACCATGTTAAATCGTACTATGAATGTGAACAAGTGAGAAATCATTGTACGCTCTATATGCCCAAGGCAGAAATTATGGTACGCCAACCTGGTTGCTCACACCGGAATCCAGTTTCATCTGCTGTCGACGGCCATGTTTTATGACGTTTTGTACGCCTTTTTGATTACAATATCCGCTGACAGACACCGCTAGCATCGACTGCAGTTGTCGGTGTTGATGGATGACTTCACTGATGATTACAGGTTCCGCTGCATTAAAAGTAACCAATAATTTTATGAATTTTAAAAAAAAGGGGAGAAAGTTAGACCACATGCTTCCCATCAAAGCGATCAGAGTTAGATTCCTGACGGGGATGAAATCCGGACTTTTTCACAATCGGGAAATGTGGTGAACGATTCTGTGACCCTGTGTGCTAAATATTAATTTGTGCATTCTAAATGTATCTAGTCAAAAGTTGGTGAGTGGTATGAATGTGACTAAATGACTAGACATGTAATAATTTTTATACATAAATTTCCGGTAGTCTAGTGTTTAGCGTCTTTACTACTTAACCCAAGGTTCTTCCTATTTTTTTTTACTTTAAAATAAATTATACCGATAAGGGCGATTCTATCAAAAGCATTAAATGGAACATTTGACCTAATGTTCAACACTAGTGCCTCTTGGATGCCTGCAACAGTAATTTGATCTAGCTCATAATGCATAAATTAAATATAATGCATAAAATAAGTTTAATAATAAATGTTTAAAACATAAACTATATAGTCCAAGATGGCTAATAAATCGGTTATAGCATGAAAAAATTCTAAATATGAAACTACAGGTCTCGTTACTTGTGGTGAAATACAATATGGTAGCATAGTAATGGAATGATAGAGCATGAGAAAAAATAGAATCCAAGATTGCGGCAAAAGTAATGTGACAATCCTTAATCCGAAGCCAAAAGCCACATGGCTCATCAGTAATAATGTAATCCAAGATGACAGTCGGAAATAACATAATCCAAGATGGTGACCAGAAATGATGTTATCTAAGATGGCGGTCGGAAATGACAATACAAAATGGCTACAAAATAAGTGGAATGATAGAGCATGAGGAAATTGAATCCAAGATTGCGACAGTGATGTGAAAATTCTAAATCCGAAGCCTAAAGCCATACGGCTCATTATTAATGATGTAATCCGAGGTGGCGGTCGCAAACCAAAAACTCGTGATGGCATCCGGAAATGAATTTAATCCAGGATGGCGGCTGGAAATGACCTCAGCGGTTTAGGGTGGCTTGCTGTTAGGATTGTTAGGTCGCTTTTAGGAATTTTCAAGCCGATAACATTTTTGGGGACTAAAACGGGATATTTTATCTCAAAACGAGCTATTTATCTCAAAATAGGATAGAGGGGAATTTTTTTGTTTCAACCGAGACAAAAAATGGTGACAGTTAAAAACCAGTCTTAAAAGTTGCCTAGCTCAGGGTTCATACACGTCCTGGAAAACCTGGAATACCTGGAATTTCAAAAAACTGTTTCCAGTACTGGAAATGTCCTGGAATTCGCAAATAACTGTAAATTGTCCTGGAAATTTTATCGGTATCCTTGAAATTACTTGATTAAATAACTTAAGTTTCCTTTAACTGAAGTAAATTCTCCGTCCGTGCAGCATGTATTGTAAACAAACATAAATTCATAGATAACATGTCGTGATGTATACGTTCATCTATAAATTAAAAAGGCGTAATACACGAACTTGCACTTTTAAGTTGTTTTTTTTTTTCATTTTGGTGTTTTCACCAATGTTATTTTTTTTTTTTTGTGGATTCCCAAAGTTAATGATCAAACTTAATATGAACATTATATATTAATACAGAGATACTAGTAAAAACATTTTAAAGCCATTAAAATGAGGAAATTATTATTTACTTATAGTCAAATATGTACATAATTCTAACTTTTATATTAATTTGTCAGTAATACTCTTAGCAAAATAATCACTGTTTCCTTCTTGTCACAAATCATAAAAATATATTTACAGCTGCAAAGCTTTCAAGTTGATATTTTCCTTTGGGTGGAGGATGTTGTTGTTTCAGAACGGGCTATTGGTATTTGGCCACAAGTTACAGCATTTGTCGATTCTTACAAAGGTAAACCCAAATCTTCTCTGTGTACCAAGTCTTCTCAGACTGTTCAGAAGGCTACTAAAGATCCACTGATGGTTGCCAAATTGTCTTTCTTTTCCTTTATTGGAAGTCAGATACAACCATACCTCAAGTGCTACCAGAGTGATTCTCCCATGGTTCCTTTCCAAGCTTCCGACACAATAGAATTGTTGTATGGACTAATGTCATTATTCATAAAGAAGGAAATTTTGGATAAGGCAAACAATGGTGTAGATTTGTTGCACTTGATCCTAATAGCCAGGATAACACAGTGTTTACGAAGAGTATCGAAACTGGTTTTGCAACAAGAAAACAACTGATTATGTGTGTTACACAAAAGAAAGTCACAGACAATGATGTTTTTGTGTTCAAATCTGAATGTCTACAGTTATTGAAAGTATTGGTTAAAAGAATTCAAGATAAAAATCCATTGAAATATCCTGTAGTGAGATTTTCCAGGTGTCTTGACCCTAGAAATCTACTATGCAATGAAACTGAAACCACTGAAACAATTAAAAAGTTGCTTCAGCAGATTAAAAATAGAAAACTGATCAGTACAGGTGTGTGTGATGCAACTTTACTACAGATCAAGTTGTTCCTCACAGTTTACAAACTTTGATAGAAATACTCAAAGGTTAGATTCTTTTTTTTTTGTAAATATTTCATGGACAACAAACAGTATGCAGATTTGTAGAAAGTATTTAAACTTATTTTGACTCGGTCTCATGGCCAAGCATCTGTAGAATGTGGTTTCTCTGTCAACAGAGAAATGCTTGTTGAAAATTTAACACAAAAAACTCTAGTAGCAATGAGGATTGTGAACGATGAATTTAAAGATAAAAAAGTAAGTGATGTTATTTTCAGTAAAGAACTGTTGGCAAATGCTAGATCATCAAGAATGCGCTATGAGCACTTCTTGGATAAACAGAAGAAACAGACATCTAGGGAAGAAAATAGTAGAAAGAGGTCACACATGTTAGAAACTGTCCAAGAACTGAATAAGAAGAAGCTGCAGATTGAGAAATCAATTGATTCAATGAATAAAGAAGCTGATTCAATGGCATTACTTGCTGAGAAAAGAAATGATTTCACTCTTCTTTCAAAACATACAGGAAAAAATCACGTGAATCGGCAGCCGAAGTCGCAAAGTTAAGTGAAGAGATTGAAAAACTGTCTAAAAACTGTTAAAAAAAAAGGTAATAATTGTTTTGTTGTAGTTTAGAATCCTGTAAAAATATTGAAAAACAGCATTTTTATTATTATTAGTGTTTATATTTAAATTAAGTGCTTTCGTTTTTATCGATTACAACATAGTATCAAATAACAATTGTTATGTTTGAAAATCTGTGAAATGTCCTGTGAATGTCCTGGAATTGTACTTGAATTTTTTTTTTCAATTTGTGTATGAACCCTGTAGCTACAACCAGCCTATAAAGTGTTACCTATTACGGGCGTAGCGTCCCCGCACTCCAAGACCTGTATATTTAGCGGGATTTTTTTTGTCACAGGTTAGATTGCAAACAAATATAGGTACGTTAGCATTACGTTGAGCATAGATTCAAACGTTTTGCGCCACTCCCCTTCTACGACTGTGGGGCCAGTCAACTATCAGCTAGCAGTAGAGAGAGGAAAGATACTGGACTAGGAAAGCAAATGTTGCTAAGAGCATCCACCAAATGAAATCATCGTAATATCCGGAAGAGGATGCTACAAAGAAAAAGAAAAATAATTTGTACTTTTACAAAAGATATCTTTGGAAACCAATTTCTAAGAAATAGTTTGTTTTACTAAAAGAATATATGGAATAGGTATTTGGAAATAACACTGAGTATTTCTAACGATAATTAGAGCATATTATTTAATATTTAATGGATGTTTCATAAAAACAAAACTTTTTAAAAACATGTATAAGGTAAATGTATATTCAATAGTGGGACTTTATTTAGATTGTTAGGGTACGCAGTTGGTACTGGGAAGGTATTCAGGGAACGGTGCTGCAAGTGTGCGAGTGCAGAGTTTGCGAGTGCAGAGTGATGCTGTGCTGCAGTATACGCTGCTGACGGAGATCCGCGAGCTGGTGGCGCCCGAGGACCGAGCGCGCTTCGACGAGCTGGTGTACCGGCGCGAGGCCGAGGGCCAGCGCTGCCGGGAGCTGCGAGACCTTCTGGGGCAGCGCGAGCAGGAGCGTCACCAGCACCCGGCGCCCCGGGTACAGCACCCTCCCTGCCTACCTGCCGCCCTGCCTCCCTGCCTCCCTCACTCCCTGCCCCCCTGCCCCCTGCCACCCTGCCACCCTGCATCCCTGCCGCCCTGCCTCCCTGCCTCCCTGCCAACCTGCCTCCCTGCCTCCCTGCCTCCCTGCCTCCCTGCCTCCCTCACTCCCTGCCTACCTGCCGCCCTGCCTCCCTGCCTCCCTCACTCCCTGCCCCCCTGCCACCCTGCCTCCCTGCCGCCCTGCCTCCCTGCCTCCCTGCCTCTCTGCCTCCCTGTCACCCTGCCTCCCTGCCTCCCTGCCTCCCTCACTCCCTGCCTACCTGCCGCCCTGCCTCCCTGCCTCCCTCACTCCCTGCCCCCCTGCCACCCTGCCTCTCTGCCTCCCTGCCGCCCTGCCTCCCTGCCTCCCTGCCTCCCTGCCTCCCTGCCACCCTGCCTCCCTGCCGCCCTGCCACCCTGCCTCCCTGCCGCCCTGCCTCCCTGCCTCCCTGCCTCTCTGCCTCCCTGCCACCCTGCCTCCCTGCCACCCTGCCTCCCTGCCACCCTGCCTCTCTGCCTCCCTGCCGCCCTGCCTCCCTGCCTCCCTGCCGCCCTGCCTCCCTGCCTCCCTGCCGCCCTGCCTCCCTGCCTCCCTGCCTCCCTGCCTCCCTGCCTCTCTGCCTCCCTGCCGCCCTGCCTCCCTGCCTCCCTGCCTCCCTGCCTTTCTGCCTCCCTGTCGCCCTGCCTCCCTGCCGCCCTGCCTCCCTGCCGCCCTGCCTCCCTGCCTCCCTGCCTCCCTGCCTCCCTGCCTCCCTGCCGCCCTGCCTCCCTGCCTCCCTGCCGCCCTGCCTCCCTGCCTCCCTGCCGCCCTGCCTCCCTGCCTCCCTGCCTCCCTGCCTCTCTGCCTCCCTGCCACCCTGCCTCCCTGCCTCCCTCACTCCCTGCCCCCCTGCCCCCTGCCTCCCTGCCACCCTGCCTCCCTGCCGCCCTGCCTCCCTGCCTCCCTGCCTCTCTGCCTCCCTGCCACCCTGCCTCCCTGCCTCTCTGCCTCCCTGCCTACCTGCCGCCCTGCCTCCCTGTCTCCCTCACTCCCTGCCCCCCTGCCCCCTGCCTCCCTGCCACCCTGCCTCCCTGCCGCCCTGCCTCCCTGCCTCCCTGCCGCCCTGCCTCCCTGCCTCCCTGCCTCCCTCCCTGCCTCCCTTCCTCCCTGCCTCTCTGCCTCCCTGCCACCCTGCCTCCCTGCCTCCCTGCCTCCCTGCCTCTCTGCCTCCCTGCCACCCTGCCTCCCTGCCTCCCTGCCTCCCTGCCTCCCTGCCTCCCTGCCTCCCTGCCTCCCTGCATTCCTGCCTCCCTGCCTCCCTGCCTCCCTGCCTCCCTTCCTCCCTACCTCTCTGCCTCCCTGCCACCCTGCCTCCCTGCCTCCCTGCCTCCCTGCCTCCCTGCCTCCCTGCCTCCCTGCCTCCCTGCCTCCCTGCCTCTCTGCCTCCCTGCCACCCTGCCTCCCTGCCTCCCTGCCTCCCTGCCTCCCTGCCTCCCTGCCTTTCTGCCTCCCTGCCACCCTGCCTCCCTGCCTCCCTGCCTCCCTGCATTCCTGCCTCCCTGCCTCCCTTCCTCCCTGCCTCCCTGCCTCCCTGCCTCCCTGCCTCTCTGCCTCCCTGCCTCTCTGCCTCTCTGCCTCCCTGCCTCCCTGTTTCCTGCCTCCCTGCCTCCCTGTTTCCCTGTTTCCCTGCCTCCCTGCCTCCCTGCCTCCCTGCCTCCCTTTGCCGCCGCTTTATTTTGAATATTTTTTTAATATGTAGAAATTTTGTTCAAAATTGTATTTCTGTTTTTCTGCTCATATATAATCACGACTCTTGAGATCTAGTCGCAAATTCGTTGCACTATTTAAAGAATCTAATGCGAGTGCTAGCAGGCTTTCACGGCCATTGTCTGTAGTAGCTTGGATTCTGGGTTGTAGCCGTGTCCTCGGCCGATAATTCACCGACGTTTCGGTCGAAATTGCAGTCGCCATCATCAAGGAGCAGTTACCTACTGAGATTCTTACCAGTTATCCTGCCTTTATATACTCTCGTCTGAAGCACCTTCCCCTCAGGCGAGAGTATATAAAGACAGGAGAACTGGTATGTACCTCAGTAGGTAACTGCTCCCTGATGATGGCGACTAAAATGTCGACCGAAACGTCGGTGAATTATCGGCCAAGGACACGGCTACAACCCAGAAGCCAACTAACTTTAATATAATACGAGATTTGAAATGAAAAAAATAAGTTAATTCACCCACCACTAATAAAAATCTTTTCTTGAAGAAACAATTATAAAAATTAAATATTTTGGGTGTTATTTATTTATTAACATATCGATAGTTAGATACACTATTTAACCTTATGCCGTTAGTTAGAAGGTGATTTAACGTGAATGTTAACTTTTTTTTCCATGACCAGAGGAAAGGAGGCATACAGGGTCCGGAGAGTAACCACGCTCTCCTCATGTCCAATCTCCACGACCTCCCCGGGCCGGTAAGTACCCTCTCCATCTTGCCGACTAATCATAGGCATTTCTCTCTATCTTTCTCTCTTTCTCTTTTTTCTCTTTTCTTTCTCTCTCTCTCTTTTTCTCTCAATCTCTCTTCGCGCCTCACCGAACACACAGCTGGCACTTGATCACTGCACACCGTCTTGCCACCGAGCTTTCGATGTTGCCCGCTGCTCACTCTGCGCGCTGCGATCGCCGGTAGGCGCGGGTAACGTCACGTGAGTGTACGTCGTCGGACTGGTAACTACACCTCCCCCCCCCCCCCCCCCCCACTGAAACAACCCGACCAACCAACGACTTAGGTCCTCTTAGCAATGTAGCACGTAGTTTTGCACTAGACGTTAAGTGTGAGTGTGGTAGTGTTTAGAGCCTGCGAGGATAATCTGTGCGGACATCAGCCGCTTGCTTGCTTGGCTTCGATGTACTGTACGCGTGTAATTCATGAATACAGCTACG
Source organism: Bacillus rossius redtenbacheri (assembly GCF_032445375.1). NCBI lineage: Eukaryota > Metazoa > Arthropoda > Insecta > Phasmatodea > Bacillidae > Bacillus > Bacillus rossius. Next base: position 31,742,816 of record NC_086339.1, on the reverse strand, counting down.
AAATATCTGAAGGTTCGTTTGTAAACACTTGAGTTTTCACTCCCCTCCACAGATTGTTCTCGCAGATCACTAATTAGCTCTATGTAAGCTATCTAACTCCATAACATCAACATAAACAATTCATATTTACGATAAATAAACAATTTCTATTTAATCCATAAACTCTGGAGAAGAGAATTGATTTAAAGATGAATATGGCCTTTCTTATTTCAAATTCAAGCTTAAAATATATTTACATAAATAATGAGCAATAAATTGATGTTTTAATACTTTTAACGTAATAGCCGATGGCTAATTATAAACATTCACGATAATATTTGTGAATAATAGAATGATTTTTTTAAAACTGTGACCATCTCACCCCTCAGATTATAATCAAACAAATAAATCTAATTCTTAGCATAGATTGGCAAATTTGTTTGTTCGCCACTGCAGGAAATGTTTGAAAAATTATTTCAAATCGATAGTGTTTGTATGCTTGTCCATGCATTATCATAGGCCCTTGAGGCCGTAGGCCCTTTGAGCTGGGTGATATCACGGACGACTTTGTCTAAAATATTTCTCAATATCATCAAAAATTTTAAATTTTAATTTTATTTAAAGCGTCTGCATTACTTTATTTAGTGTTTTTTTTTCCTTCGGGAATCAATCTAAGGAATGTGCAATAATTGGTAAAAAAAAATTTTGAACATCGAACAATTGCAGTTTACCCACAAGTGTCAAATGATTTGATTACTACGTAAGTACCATATTTTTGATTAACTAAATATTTTATGTTTGAATTCTGTGAACATAAATCCTTCAAACTGAAGATTGACTTAAAAATAATCGGTTTTACCTAATATTAATCGGACTCTTTTCGAAAGTATCAAAGAAGTACACAACTGTTTTGATTTTCATACACATGACGTATTTTTTGGACTGTAAAATCGAAGCATGATGTTATCTCGGTTCAGCGTGAGAACCATACAAAAAGGAGCTGTGATATTATTTACAGATCTTCCAGATCACTTTACGGTGAATCTGCAGTGACGGACTCAAAAGATGAAACTGGTGTACGACGATCTGTCGTCGTGGGAAGCTCAATGGGGGAAAGAGTGACAACTGCTAACTGTCTACTAACTGTCTTGGATTCAATGCTCTTAACTAACATGATACTGACAGCCTTGGGGCTCGGCCCAGGCCTAGACTTGGCGGGGCCCTGGGCCATTTTCTTTTGTGGGACCCTGATATCCTGGAGAGGGGCCCTACCGAGGAAGAGTCCGAAGAGGGAAAAACCCAGAAAATTTGAGGGGGAGGGGGGGGGGAAATAAATTCTTTGGAAAAAAATTTTAAGCCAACCAATTTTGGCAATGCTTTTGCTTATTTATCTTAGATTTTGATATCCTTTCCTGACTAAACTATTCTCGGGTTATTTTACAAAAATATTTTAAGATAAAACTCTGATGAAATCGCATCACACGAGGCAACACAATCTTCGAAGGTTTCTCTGACACGAAATCATGAAAACTCATTTGAAATCGAAAAGCATTGACCAGCGCTTTAAATTGCATGCTGGTGAGAATTTTAATTATTTCCCATTACTGCCCATGTGCTTTTTTTTTTACAGAAAACTAGACAGACAAGGCAAATAAAACTGAACAGTGTCTGCGGGAGACCACGGAAGGGGCGGGGCCCTGGGTGGCTGAATGACTTTGGCCCAGCTCTGTGTGGCTCAGCATCATTCACACCGTTTGTGGTTCACTCGCAAGAGCTGCTTCCTAATAGCAATTATGTGTCCTTGAGGGATGCAGCCTTAACCAAAGCTTTGAATATATATACTGTATAGAAGTCGCCAGCCCAGGTTAAATTTCTAATACGGTTTTGAGGTAGTTGGTTAATTCACCGCCGCAATCGCCACACATCTCTAGGGCATCGACTTGTGGTGGTCCCTAGCGGACAAGTGTCAAACTCTTCAAACATCCCTTCCCCCTCTTGTTGAACGACATTGAGCTGCAGTGAATGATGGATGAGGGGTGCGGGGAATGAAAGCGGGCGACAATGCTGCTCTCTAACGTGTAAATAACAACTAAGACGATACAGGGCGTTACGGCAGCGCACTGCAGCGGTGAAGTTCCCAAGCTGCTCATCATAAGCTTCTGAAAAACGTAGAGTAAATCCTATCCACTCGCGACTTCTATACAGTATATATATTCAAAGACCAAAGGATACTCTGGATTTCAAGGTTACCCTCAGTGAGAAACTAGCCTGAATGGATATCCCAATTATTTTGACTCTTACACAAATTTATCTATCAACAAGGAAATACCTTTTTTTTCGGCAGTCGTTTGATTACATCAAAAAATTATTCATACTATATTTTCAGGCAATTCTGGAATGTCACACATTCCGGTTATTCATTTTACAGTAATAGATGAACATTAAATGGCGTGGATAGCTGTTGGCTGGCTAAGCAACCCACTATCGTTACATTTCTACTGAACGATAGCGTCACAAACCCTTCAAAGGTCACAAAGGTGTATGAAAGGACGTGAGCGACTTTTCCCCTCATCGGCGATTCCGCGAGGATCCTTGCAGATATTCGGAAGGACAACAGAAATGGGCTGACATCCTTTAAAGTGCGCTTTTCAAGGATCCTTCGAGCCAAGGAGACAATGAGAAAACAGCTTGTGATTTGCTGAAGAACCCGTGCTTTAAGTCGCTTCAGGCATTTCTGATTTACACAACTGAAACGATGCCTGTTTGAGACATCCCTTTCGCGGATAGTCTTTCAGTACTCACTAGAAATGTGTAACCTCTAACCTTGGTAACGAGCAAATATAAGTGTTCCCATGTTGCAAATAAACTTATAATACGAAACTCGGACACGAAATTTAACGTACAATTTCTTAAAATAATGCCCAGCGTGATATATATATATATATATATAATTTTATCTATATATACGCAAATTGTGTTTTCTACTACATTTCGTGACGCGAATCACACGTAATTTCCGCACCGACCGCTAAAATTCGCTGCCAGGACAGCTACGTTGACTATTGAATCATTCGATTTGCAGAGCGAAATTTTAAACTGTATAATGAAATGACTGCAATGAATGTGAAAAAAAACTTTAAAAAAATACTCATCCCCGGCTTTGGGCCTGATTTTCAACAAGTAATTTTATTTAAATACTGTCCATATTCTTAAAATTTACTAAAAAATATTTACTATAAAGTTTGCCTTTGGCTTTGTGAACTTTGGTTCGCGCCGTGCGCCGCAGATGGCAACGCCGTGATTACACTCTTTCGTTGCATGCAACTTCCGTTCCATTCACGAACGTACCCCTACCAAATGCCGTCTAAGATGTTACACAACAAAAATATCGTCGCGTAAAATCTATAGTCTTCGCGCGTCGACCACAGAGGCGGAAAAGCGGTTTTGTGAAGCGTGTTGGTCGACTTTCACAGTCATCCTTGACGGTGCAAGATCAAGCGCAACCCCTACTGACCCTTAAGTTGGATGGAGGTTGGATCATGAGGCCAACATCCTCGTCGCTTCGAAGTAGCCTGCTTGATGTGTGGAAGAGAATAATGGCTTGTACAAGAGGACAAGAGGTCAAGCGAGTTAACAGCTGCGTCATCTGTAGAAAGTCGTTATACACTCCTACCCAATGAAAGAGGTTCGATTCCGAAAATACCTACCCCCCCCCCCCCCCCCCGCTTTTTTTTCTTTCTATATACGACCTTATAAGATGAGACTAACCCTCCATGTATTGTTCGATCCTACTTTAACACTCTAAAATCGTGTATCTATGTGTATGCAAAAAATATTTAAGTTTTTGGTATGGTATTTTTCGTATTATACTTGTTAGATATTTTATCTATTTCAAGATATTGTTTAATAATTAATAGAGAACTGCGTGTTATCTTCTTACTTTTTGAGCATTATTTTACGACAACTTTGTGTAAGTAGTTTTTGCAATAGTTTTTTAGACTATTTTATGAAACATCTCCGTACCAACCGAAGGAATTCAATTAAGACCTATCCGTGTTCTAAAGTCTTTGTAAATAACGAGAGTTGTTACAGCAAACTAAAGTTTGATTAAAATCTTTTCTAAGAAATTTCTTCACAAATTTTTTCATAGTCAAGTATTTAGTGGACTATATAAAGCAAACATTAATTTTTAATCCATAGTTTTAATATTGTACGCTACCATTTGATGAGTATCTTATTGCAGAAAATTATGGTTTAGCTAAAAAGTTTCGTACTAATGTAAATATGTGAATTTCATATATTCAATTTTTTTTTGTTTTAAATTAATTTGTCTAATGGAAGCTGATCTTATTTTAAATGATTATTTTATCCACTTAGATTTTGCTAAAATTTTAACTGTGAATAGCGCAGGTAAATTTTATGCTATAATACTTAATTGTGCCGTTGAACTTATCGTGTTGCAAGTATTCATATTTGTAAAAAATTTGCAAGTTAACTGTAGGTTCATACTTTTCAAATATTTTTAACGCATTCATTGTGGTGCAAATATTCAAATTTGATATAAATTCCAAGAAAATTGTATTTTTGTTATGGTTAAATCTTTTAAAGTCATAAGCCAAAGTAACTTATTCTTTATCTTTTGATAATTTCATAATATTATGCTTTTTAAAAATTGTTTTTGAATTTTATTTTGAATAATATTTACAAAATAAAAATATATTTTACTACATATGAAAATGATCTTTACCTACACATACAGGTACATACACATGGGTAGAGATGGATGGGATGCATTCCCCCTTTTCTCCAAAATCCTAAAAAAAAAATCTATCATTCCCTCCAACAAAAGGAAAGAATTTGAAAGCAAACAGCGGGTAGAGTGGTTCTATCCCTCACCCTCCCCTCTGCCCATTCGCTCCCTCTATACCCGAAATGAATTTATGTGAGCGCTCCTGTACAAATACGATAGAAGACACAATATAAATTGAAAAACTGACGCAAAAAAAAAAAATCTTATAACTGTAGCAATTAAAATACCAATTATTTTAGATGTTTGGTCTCACACGAAATTTTGGTTATTTTATTTCCTTGTTATTAATATTAATTCAGAGCTTTGTTTTTAAATTAATCTTGCGCTTTATGTTTTGTTGGTCTTCTCATCAGATATTTTAATATTATCTACTAGCGACTAAATATCCATAATAAATTATACATGAACTTTTACAGCTCAAAATAAAGGTTTAGTAAATATCTGCCGAGGAGTTTATTTTTAACCAACAAAAATGGAAGATAACTGTTGGATTTAAATTAAATAATAAAGAGTTAATAGTAGATAATGACAGGAAACTAAAATAACCAACTTCGCTTGTTACACCGAGTATTGAAGCATTAAAACTGCTACGTACCTGCCTTTTTTTTAATATTCCGAATTTATAGTGCATCTGCTGAATCTCAAACAGGAGTGAGCATAATTAATCACGGTGACACGTTTTTCCTTATTCACCAAAAATACTCTTCTTCACGTATATTTATGTTTTGCAAATAACTTTTGGAACAACGTCTCCACTCGAAGATAACATACGAGTATTTTAATTATTTAATTGGGCTTACTAACGCTTAGATATTTATGCGGTAAGTTTAGTCGGAGAGTAGGCCACCAATTAAACTTGACACATATTTAAAAACACCACACGCACTAGTCCATTCCTTACCCGGAGTTATATACCGTGACCCCTCACGCCGAGTTGTGAAGTAGAAGTTAATCTGGTTAGCGATTGGTTAGAAAAACAACCCGTAACTGTATAAAGGATGAAGCTAGAAACTTTTAAAATAGCTTCAAAAGAAATCCCCACAGTGAATCGTAAAAATGCCACTAAAAAGTGAGGATTGGTGGGAAAAAAAATTGTGTTGTGAACGCATCATCAAGGAATTGGTGTTTACTTCACTGTAAACGAAAAAAAGATACGAGCGAGTATTTTAGTACTCGACAGATATGTGCTACGTAAATAGCAAAGTCATGTGTTCTCATGTTGCAAATACACTTATAATGCGAAATTCGTGCACTAAGTTTAACGCATAACACGTGATAAATATACGCACATTGTGTTTTCAACTACATTTCTTAACGCGTATCACACGTAGTTTCCGCACCCGCCGCTAGAATTCGCTTCCGGAGAAACTACGTTGACTATAGAATTATTCGATTTTCGCAGCGAAAGGTTAAACTTTATATTGAAACGGATCTGATACGAGCGAAAATGACCAGAAAAAAAATACTAAACCCCGGATTTTGCCCTGATTTTCGACAAGGAATGCCATTAAAATACTGTCAATCTGGTTCAAATTTATTAAATAGTTATTACTTCAAAGCTTCCTTTTGTCTATATGAACTTTGGCTCGTGCAATACGCCACAGATGGCAGCACCGTGGTTACACATTTTTGTTTCATGAGAATTCCGTCCCATTCACGAAATTACTCCTACGAAATGCCGTGTACGAAGGCTAAGATATTTAAACACGAAAAAAGAAAATTCTAACTGGAAGAAAAAGAGGTGGAGAAGGGAGAGGGGTATGCTGCATTCGTTCTTATTTTGACTTCAATTATTAACATGGTAAAGATTGCACACACCATCTCTCTAAAGTTTTACCTCCTTGAAGTGCACTTAGGAGTTTGGCACGGTAAACGACGAAACAGTACTAGAGCGTACAAGCGAATACTGCACAAGTTCGAGTTGAGCTCTGATAAAAAGAATAGATACTATTAAGGGGCCCGCCTCGTCATAGGTATGTCTGTGTTAGTGAGGCGGGATGATAAGCGCGACGCTCGCTACTGATTGATTATATTAATTCATTTCCTTGGTTCGATACTTAATCGATGCGAAAATATATCGTTTGAAAAAATTAATTTTTTTAAGTGTGGTGGAGAGTCCTAAAGAGGCTTAAATTCCTCTAGTAACAACCATGACGTCTAGCATTATTGGTTTTAGTCAACGAATTGCCACAGTACTGACACATGTATGCTGACGATGACCAAGGAAGGAATCAAGTAATGAAAAGAATTGAATCATTCATTACATTAGTAGGTAAAATTTTTTAGAATTTTTTTCCATTTTTTTAGATTTATTATTACAAATTTCCAAGATAGCGGCCAATATGTCATCATCGGCTTACTGGAGAATGGTAGATGAGAAATGTAAGCCACTTTTATGATTTTCACCATGTTTTATTAAGTAGGTTTTTTTTTTTTTTACCTAGAATAACGTTATTTTTGGATCGACGAAGAATCGAACCAAGGACACGAATCGTTCGAATCAATCACTAAATCAATGAGTGATTTTTTGACGGATTTTGGAATTTTTTTCCGAATTTATAGCTTAATAATTACAGTTTACAAGATGGCGATCAATATGTGATTATTGGCTTAATATACATTGTTACTAGAGGAATTTAAATTTATTCAAATTAATATCTGTTTTTTTTACATTAAATAAAATATTTTGCATCCATCAAGTCTCTAACCAATAACATGAAGAGATCAAATTAATCAGTACATTAATGAGAGATTTTTGATGAATTTTGGAATTTTTCCCGGATATAGTTTTAAAATTACGAATTTCCAAGATGGTGGCCAAGACGACCGACAAGATGGCACCTAGTATATATAATCTAAGATTTCGGTATCCAGCAGACGTAAACATTATTGCGGCGTGATGTGATAAGCCAAGATGGCGGCCTCCAGCAGACGAGTACAATGTGGTGGTTCCAAGATGGTGGACGTGACGTCATACTGGCTGGCGTAATATCTGCTTTGGCATTTGTGTTGGGAGATCAGTCTGCCTGTGGTTTCCATAGAGGAAGAATCATTTGCCTTTTTTTTTGCCCTCACCGAGATCGAACCGAAGACTCTGAGCTCAACACTGTAATTTGGTTTTCTTAATTAAAATTTTATTAAAATTGTATTAATTTTTTTCCCGATTTTCTAGCATTGTAATTACAGATATTTAAAAGATGGACGTGATGACATAATCTAAGATGGCGGAAGGTTTTTACTAATATTTTATTATATACTTTTTTGTAATTTTTAAAATTTTACCCAATTATCTGGAATATAATTATGAATTTTCAAGATGGCAACCGTAACGATAATTTCAACGATTACGGCATAATTCAAAATGGCTGCTATGAAATCCTATTGGTCGAAGTCATGACTTCGGGGCTTAGGGCGGCTAGTCGACGGGAAGTTTTGGCGCTTTGAGGAATTTCCGTTCTTTTAAATGCAACAATATATCGAGGCATTTCAAATTTTGAATTAAAGAATTTTTTACAGGTTTTTTTTCCCCCTTCTAAAATGGAATTTTTGAATTTTCAAGCTTTCAAAAGAATTTTGTGGGATTTTTTTTTTCCACCTAAAAACTGGAAAGTTTGGGGAATTTTTGGCTAATTGTCGCAATTATTGAGTCATTTGTAGTAATTTTTGCCAAATTTTGGAATGTCAAGGCTGTAGTCATTCAAGATGGCCGGCGTGACGTCACAATCCAAGATGGCAGACCGTCTTCTCGCTCCTCACACCAATTCCAGTAGCAGTAAATACATATAATTATGTACTACTAACGGGCCTTTGAATTGTTGATGTCTGCGTCTCCATGGCAAACGGCTTTTGCAACGGCAGTAGCGTACACACGAGGGAGGGCATGTATAATGAGCAGTGCGAGAGTGTTCCGGGTGTAGACCGCCGTATCAAAGCACTGGTACCAACACAAGGGGGGAAAAAATTCAAAGTAAAACAGCGGGCAAAGTGTTTATGAATATTGTCCCCTCCCTCCTACACGAAATGAAATTCTGCGTTCGCTCCGGACAGCATGTCGTCTCCTGACGATTTCCTACTCCATGGGTAAAACTATGGGGATGTATAAAAAAAACTGGATGCGCGAAGCAGATCACAGCAGGTCCGTGATCTGATGGTAATTAATGATGTCCATTGCTCATCTGGGATTCACATCTGTAGCATGATGGCCCAAAGAGTGGCTTCCCAGTGACCTCAATCACGGAGGTCTTTAAGTGCATTCCACTTAATCTTGAAACTTTTGAACTGTTGGTATAGACCTACGTGTTTTCTCCTGGCCAATGAAGCAACATGAAATGCGATTCACTGTCTTTATTCTAGGTCTCACACGCCATGTTGATTTTGGTCATAATTTTTGGTTTTTTTTTAAATTTTATTTAAGGGATGTTTTTAAAATCTTAGTTCGAAACATCACTTTCATTTGTTGTTATGTGAGAAGTATTTTCAACAGATATTCACTTAGTGCAATATCATTAGTGTAAAAAGGCGCGCGAGTGATAATAATTACGAAGACTTACGTCACCTTTTAAATCCACTATATTAAAACTTACGGAATATATGTTAGAAAATATTTGTGACGGAACAAAAAATGCAAGGTATGTAGCAAGTTGAAGTTAAAAAAATTAAATATTAAATATTTGGAGGGAAAAAAATCAACAATGCATGTGAGACTAAGCCTTAATATGACGTAGATTTAAAAAAAAAAATAATGTTTATAATAAGCTAAGTTTTAATTTAATTATGTTGATTGTTGGCTGAGATATCTATCAGAAGTATATTTTGAAAGAAATGTTAAGTCTGGCTGGAGTGGACACAGTACGGAATTGTGTTGTGTTTCGCCTGAAGGACTGGTGGTCATTTGCTAAGACCTCTTTGTTTGGCCGAAGCGTGAGATGAGGAGCTCGATCGTGGCCACTTTATCGCCACTCGAGCCAAGAGCGTGAAAAGTCGTTGAAGGAGTTCTTGTGGAATGGAGGGGGGGAAAGTCTGCGAAGGGGCTGAGGGGGGAAGCGTGAGCGGAGATAAAGCGCGTTGCGCTAATGGCCGGCTAAGTGAGCCGTCGCTGGTGTAATCTAGTAGCCACTTTGCCTCAGTATTGATTGTGGTAATAATAGGCACGGCGAAATCAGTTAGTGGTTCCGGCGCACGTGAGAGGGGTTGGAGAGTGATGGTGGCGAGGGGTGTGGAAGTGACGCGGGTTGAAACACCTGCCGCCTGCAACAGCCTCGACCCCCGGGAAGCAGGGCCCAACCATGATGTAAAGAAGAGGAGGTGAAACCGTGCGCAGGTTTTCCCCCTCCACGCGCTCCCTCGCTACGTCACCTTGGTTGTAGGCAGCGCTCTTCTTCCAAGCGCTTCCCATCCATTTCATCTGCGTCTCGTGCGAACAGGCGCGTAGGAACCGGTGGGGGGGGGGGGGGGGGGGGGGGGGCGGGGGCGATCCAGGCGACTGCCCGGCCATAACATTTCATGGCCGGGCAAAGTGATGGTTTTGCCCGGCCATTGCATCAGATGAACAAGAGGCATTGTCTTCATTGCAATGCTAAGTGGTTTTGTGGGATTTTCTTGTCTGTGCGCTACTTTATTCTTAAAATAAATTAAGACTTTTCGATAAGTGTACAAGCACAATAAATACGGCAACTGTTCTTGTTTTCTTCTAAATATTCACGTTTCACAGTGCTAATAGCGGAAATATTATTGTGGGATATAAGACCAGTAAATGTTGCCGCTCGTTGCAGTAGCTTACGCTCCGTTTTTGTCCACCCTTGTCTACCTGACCTTCAGACCCTTGCATTCACCCCGCCTCGTTTCTACCTAACGCTAACGATCTGACGTGCAGAGCGCTTTCCACATGTCATCATTCAACAGCTGTACGTCTTGCTTTTAAGTCCAAGAAACTTTGTGAGCCATACTACAGAACTGTTTAAAATAAACTTATTTATCTGTAGTATCGTGAGTGAGTAGTGTGGAATGGCAGTGATGAAAAACATTTAGGGTTTAAGGAAAAAATTTATAACAGTATTTTAATTTTTGCAGCGTACAATGACTCAGAAAAGCATCAAATTTTTCTTCAACAACCGTTCTGCACAGTCCTGCAGTTCATCACAACCACCGCCTAAAAAGCAGTGCGCATTAGGCTGTAATGCCTGTGAACACAAAGATCCTAAAGTAGAGTTGGATTCATTTAACTCAGGTATTACTTTTGAACAGTTTAGACTGAGACGAATTTTTTACATGATCCCGAAAACCATATCTAATATACCTATTTAATATTAAAGTTTAGTACGTCGGTACATTATTTTTTTCCGCTCGTCGCTCGTGATTATTCCATCGGTCATAAAAAAATTTCTTTGAATCTACAAGTCATTGAACAAGAATTTATCAAGCAGATTTGCAGTTATTTTTTAGCATCTTCACTCGCCTATTCTGTGGGGTTCGCATTTTAAACTTATTCTTAAGGGGAGTCTGACAGTAAAACAATTAAAATATTGACTTTTTTAATTTTTAATACCAAAGTAAAATTTCGACTTTCCTAAATAAAATGATATGAGTGTTATTGCGAAAAGCTTTTTTCCATCTTTAATTTCAATCTTTGCCTTTTCTACAGCTCTAGATAACTTGATGATATCTAAAAATAAATTTGAAGGTGCTTGTAATTTATGTACTCTGTGCAGTGGGAAAATTCAACAAATTGCCTTTAAAATGAATTCTACGAGGCGAAAACTGAAACGTGAACACTGTTTTGTGATGATGAGCCTTAAGTAAATATGTTATAAAAAAAAGTTAAAATTTCTGCTAGTAGTACATTCTATTTTTATGTACGAAAGATGCTTAAATAGCACTATTTTGATCCTTAGAATAAAATTTTTTTTCTACCGGGGGGAGAGCCCCCGGACACCCCCTTAGGCCCTATAATGAAAATTTTCAAAGTACCTATATTAATTCCAATTACCATCACCATTCTGTGTTTACAAGACCCAATCAACATTTTGAAGTGATGAAACAGCAGAAAAATATTGCTTCGTTGATTTTATTATTAATATAAACCCCGTGTTTGGATGCTAATACATTTATTTAAACTGTATGTTCTAAATGCATGTTATACAATGTACATAGCAAAGTATTTTTACGCTTCGTGGTAACTCACTATTCAAACGATTGTAAATGAACTGTCTGTGCGTCGTATTCCCGTAAGCGCGCTGCGTGTAGACCGGGCGGTGCGACCTAGGTGACGTAGTGCGCAGTGGAGGACGCGTTTGGGCGGCCGGACGGTTTCACCTCCTCTTCTTTACATCATGGGCACAACAGCAGCGAGGGGCGCAGTAGGGGTGGTCACGTGTGGAGGGCCCCCTCCATTCCCAACAACTGTAGGCCCTGTGTTTCACGTCGCACCAACTGAATACATGTTGCATTGGCGTAGCTGTGTTCATAAAGTTGGGGGGGGGGGGGGCAAATAATGATTTTGATGTCATGTAAACCCATTCCCCTCTTACTAAGACGGAGGGTCCGGGGGTCCTCCACCGGAAAAATTTTGATTTTAAAAGTGCAAAATTAGCGCGTTTTTAAGCAGTTTTTGTATCCAACCATTGGATACATCGATGTTAAAATTATTATTGTTTCCTTAAGATAAAATTTGATGAGTGAAGAAATTACAAATAAAGTTGGCCAGAATAATATTATAAAATAAACATATCACGGTCTAGAAAGTTGGGGGGGGGGGCAGTCCCCTCCACCCAAAAATTTCAGGGGGACACGTCCCCCCTGTCCCCCCCGGTTCCTACGCTCCTGATTGTTGGAGATATTTGTGACTGAACAACGAATACAAGGGATGTAACACAGTTCTAAACAAGAGTAATGACGGAAAAAAAAATCAAGATAGTGTGTAATACAAAACTTTAATATGACGTCAATTTAAAAAAATATATAATAGGCTATGTGTGAATTGAATTTTGTAAAATTTTTGGCTAAAATGACTGTCAGAAGTAGATTTTTTTTAAAAAAAAAGTTCAGTTTAGCTGAAGTGGACATACTACGAAATGTTTGTGTGTTTCGCCTAAAGACTAGTGGTAATTTGTCAATACCTCTTTTAAATATATGAGATATGCGTTTAAGTACCCTTTTAACGATGCAGTTATTTTTTTTCAGCATTTTAGACTTGCCATTGAATGGGGGGAGGTATCTCGTATTACCCGAAAAAAATATCCGATGTTTCCCCTTCCCAAGATTCGAAGATAGGTCACCCACCCTGTTGCACAATATTTATTCATTTTTTCTTCATTCCTATGCCCTGCATAATGAAAGGTATTCCATTCATTGTCTCCCATTCTCATATGCACGTGAGGACAGTGGTCGGGAGTCACGTCGTACTGAAAAGAAGAATAAAAAAAAAGTCCACGTGTTTCTGGAAGGTTCTCGTCGCTGCACCGCCCATTTCCGCAGCAGCGCGTCTGAGGACTTCCGCTTCTTCGATGGCCTCAGGCGACAGTAGTTCAGCGAGCTGTAGGCCAGACTCAACAAATCACTTCGGAAAACCTATCGTAACACGTTAGATGTGATAGCACAGTTTCATTTACTGAATCAAACACAAGTTGCGGCGAAAATATTGGATCCTAAATGTTGTTCCCTCGCTTTCCCCCTTAAGAGGATGGTATCCTAAATTATTTTCCTTCTATTATTTCTGTTTTCGTACATGATTTTACATAAATTTATACTATAACCAGATTAAAATATTTATTACAATTTTGTTTATAGTAAAAAAAAATTACTTATTTCAAGTTTTTTTCAATGACCTTAAGGGGTCTGCCTCGTGTATCTGTGTTAGTGAGGCGGGATGACAAGAGCGACGCTCGCTGGTATTTCTAGCGCGGTATCGCCTCTAAGCGCAAGGCTCTGAACTGGCGCGCAGTCTTCTCGTCGTGCATAGGATAACTATAAAACTTGAGCGGTGACCGTAACATTATATGGCGGGAAAATGAAGAAAAAGGTGTTAATGCAAGTCGCTTAAGTGCTTTTAAGAACCTACACCTGTTGTCTTGTGCCTAAAATTTACTCTGGAAACACGCCTTTTAGCCGTTATAGCTCTTCTAAAAATACAGTTTACAAACTTAATCCGGAAACCAAACTATTTATCTGCCCTTAGTAAGTTCTTAAATGTTATTCGTGAATAGACACCCACTTGGATATGTTGAGTAGTTTTCAAATCACGTTGTTTTTCCTGAAGCCCTGAGCACCCTTAAAGGCAAATATTTATGTCAGTCCTCGTATGTACTAAAACAATGAAGTCATTTTTTTTTACAGTTTTGGATTAACCGTTAGTATATCATATTTGTCTTAAAACTCTTTATTTTTAGTCAATTATTTTTTGAATCATTAAAAATGAGGTTTTCAGCCCGATCGAACCTCTGCAGCACTGCTCGAGGAAATACGTCATCCTGAATTCTGGTTGCGCTCGTGGCCCAAGCTTTATTGAATTCCTGGGAATTTTTTTGATTTTTGCCTGCCCGCCGTTTCTGCAAACAAACCACTACTAACCGTAGCGAAAACATTACCTGGCGGACGTAGGCTAAAACCTTCCCCGTCTAACTGATTGAAGAAACAAAACCAAAATCTGAAGAGCAATATTCAGTCTAAGAGTTGCGTGCAAATAAATTTAAAACAGGCAACAATCATGTTATATAAACTTTCAAATATGTATTAATAAATATTATTGTCGACATTTGAAGAAGACACATAGAAGCAATTTTTACTTATTCTGTAACAACTGGACGGCGTGAGGTAAAGAAATGGTACGTTGATGGAGTCGCATTTCAAAGGATATGGGCGTGAAATCCCACACATAATTCTATATAACCGATTTTCAATGTACATCAGAAATAATACAGTCAAACAAGATTAAAAACAAAACAATAATACGGCGACATTACGTTCGTCCCACCGCGAGCCACAAACCTGAAGATTTCGATTTCTCTCTCCTTCTCTCTTTCTCTCTTTATTTATCCACCCTCTCTCCCCCAAAGAATTTAAATGCAAGCCATGCCACAGCGCTCGTTTCATACCTACTACGTGCTGTAGTCTGCCGCGTAGCAATGCATTATCTTTAAGAATGGGTTTTAATGCATATTACGTAAAGAAATATTTTCTTGTTCCGGGATGAAAATTACCTTTTGTGTTAATGCAGTACGTGGAATAGCCCTGTTACATATTCAACCCAAATATGCAGGGCTTCCTAATTCATTTTGGAGACATTATCTTTTATTTTAAATCCCAAGATTTTACTTTTAAAAAATCGGTGGAATTTTTATAAAGTTAAAAGATACGCATTTTAATTTCGAGAAAAAAAGGGCAAACAATTTTTTTCAGTGTATTTGATATTGATAAGAGATTTCTTACACTGAAAGTGATTTGATTCGGAGATAGGATTTTTATTATTTGAAACAGACTTAATTCTCTTTCAACCTCCTCAGGTGTGAAATTTTAGAATGTGGTAAAAATGATTTTGTATTTGTATGTCTATTATTAATGCACATCATCTTATGCCCCGATATTAATTCTTAGTATACAATCAAAATTACATCCTATCCACCTTCTTTTTGATAGCATTTCTAAAAAATTGGGAATACACGGGATGTAACTAACTCTTAAGAGTGAAATTCATGCTGAGTTTATTACCTTCCAGTTATTACATTTGATGATGAAAAAATTTCTTTATAAAACCCTTTCTAATTCTGTATGTGTCTGTAGGTTGTGCGGAAATAGATCAGTTTTCTTTAAAGTTTTTGATGACTCTGCAATTTTTTCGTAGTTGTAAACATTTACCTTTTTTCAGTCTATTAAAAAAACTGTGGTTTAATATATTATTCCATTTACTGGAATAAATTTGGAAGCACTGCTGTTTGTACGGTGTCCTCTATGATAATAATAGGATATTTGTTTACATTAAAAATAGTAAAAAATTGCCTATTAATTTTTTGAAAGTTTTAAAAAGCCGTTAACCGGGTCCTATGAATCGGTTACATGCGTGTTTTCACAAATCTGCCAATGTGACAATCAGATCCGATCTAGATGTATGCTTTTTCTATAAGACAAACATATGCTAATTGGTTTTTAGTTAAAACAAACATTAATGATGCCGTAGACGCAGGGTCTAATTTTTATATCAAATTACTATAAAAAAAATTCTGGAAAAAAATATATAATTTTATAATGTTATCTAGAAACATCTTTATATAAATTAAATTATTTTTTATAATTAAACAAAACTGAAACATTTGTTTGTATTTGGCATTTATGAATTAAATTGGTACTCTAAACCAAAACCAAAACATGTACTTGCATTGGGCAATTTTTCTTTTTTATTAATGGTTGGATCTCGCATTTACTGTTTTTTAAAATTATTTATTATTAATGATTGAACTGTTTTGTTCATTATTTTTGTCAGTGCATCATTGCAATATAATTGTTACTTGTTTTCAATTTTTCCTGTGATTATTTTTTCTCACTTGCATATTACTACAAAAGAAATTTGTCCACAATCACCAAGTCAGTTTTAATTTATTGGTTCAACATTTTCAAATTATTTTAATGCTGTTTAAATCTTATATTTGTGCACATAAAAAACAAATAAACGGAATCGTTGTAATAATATCGACATAAAGGTTTTCGTCTATAATATCTTTGAGTGTAATTTGTGGCTTTAAAATACAAAACTTCAATATTAAATTTCTATATTTTTGTGTTAGGATATTCAAAATCTCTCGGTTAATCGAAATTTTTTTGCACGTGTCCTTTTAAATACTGACACTAATAATTAAGTAAATACAGATTATAAATTTCTAAGAAATAAAAAATATATATAAACGCAAAATAAAATTCAATGGATCTATTAGAACTTATTTGGCATGATTTTTAGTTTTACTAAAGCAGACGTGCTTGTATCTTTAGTTGATGTTCTGTTCTTTGTTGAGAGATGACCTTAAACTTCGCCTTCACCTGTAGAGTTGCATGAATCACGCTGTTGTTTTCTCCTATTTCTTGTTCTCTTCTCGGGTCTTTTTTTTCTCTCCTTGAAAGTCTATGTCTAGTCTCTGCCAGCTTTCTTCGTCATATTGCAAGACTTTGTGTCAAGATAAAATGTTATTGTAAATCATAACTGTGTTAATAAAAAAAATCACGTAACCGTGCATGCTCAAATTACCACAGGCCATACTCATTTACCAAATTTTTTTCATCCGGTTGACACAGAAACAAGACATAAGGAAGTGGAATCTTGATAACGTGTTATAATTTATTTTAATTCCTATACATCCATCAAAAGATAAGTGAGAGGTTTACCACAGCTATAAGAATGACTCATGTTAGTTCAAGAGTGTCGAGTCGGTTTTATGGGCTTACTATAATATTTTTTTGTTCCCTGAATCTTCAGTCTTTCAATATAACTATGACGCAAATTATGGCCTATAGCTTTCTGCCTTCATCGTGCCACAATCTCGCCTGGACTTTTGTTCGTTGTTTGACTCTCGTCACTTTGCTATCGCCGAAATCCTTGTGTTTTAGTAAGCTTAACGTGTATCAGATCGAGCTAAAGCCTGGTACACAAAATCACGTTTCAAACAGGGTTAAACTATATGGCATACAGAATTCTGTGCAGGTCCTAGTAAATCCGTTTACATTCGTAGATCCTGGGAAACGTATTCCACAATCCGGTGTGTTCCAAAGGGCATTTGCTTTCTTTGAGGCAGAGATTACACAATAACAGATTTTCAAAGGCCATATCACTGTGTCAATTCATAGAATAATTCCCCAAAAATCACTTCACGGGGTAAAACCATTCGTATCCGCCGGTCATTTATAACTTCAGGCATTCTATGCATTTAATTATACACTATCTTTAAAGAATTAAAAGTGTTAATATAGTACTGGCCTTAGAACTGTTAAAAAAAGATGGCATTTTCATTTACTACATCTCCCGCTAGAATCTAATTCACATCTAAAAATTTCCTCTTAATTTTAACTCCTCAACAGAACTCGTAGATTCGAGCTGACAGTGACTACTCGTAGACAGTGCTTGGTTAGCTATTTTCCGCAAATGAGTGCCTGCTTCTATTTTAATGCTGTGCGTAGTAGTTTTTTTTTTCGATATTTTTATTGTTAATTTTCCTCTCAATAATTTCAACTTTTCTTACTGTATTAAAATGTATTCCATGGCATCCTTGTGTTAATTACATCTCAACATGCTAATAGGTACGGAATAACGTATATTTTTGTTTAACATTTGATATGCCTTAACATTTTTCTGTTAGAGAAACTAACTCAAAGAAAATACTTCTTAATTTAATTTCATACCTGTATGCATGAGTAATTAAACAACGATTCGAAAAAAGGGTTAAGACTATATCTATGTTTTTTTTAGATTTTGTAATACACACTCCAAATTTGCATGAAATACCTTTTTTATTACTAAAATTGGTCATCCATTATTAATTCTCTAATCCTCACAAACTTTGCTACGACAGTGTTTCAGTTAATATTCGTATTCAATATTACAATAGTGTTACAATATGATCATTAGTCCAATGGAAACTTAACTCCTCAGTTTCGTAAATATTGTAAATACATTGTCGTATGATTTTATTATTTTCTGAAAGTATTCCGCGGATCAATATGATCTATTTAAAATATTTATGAATTAAGTTTTAGCTTGTCTCCCAAGATTTTTTTTTTCAAATATTGGCTACCTAATAATACCTACTAATATACATTTTATTTGCTTATTTTTTAGAGAACCTTTTATCAGTTTATATATTTATATTTTTAGTTTTTGGATATTAAAAAAAATATTACATGGTTCTTCAATCACTTATTCGTATAGAATTCACAATATTTTTGAGGTTAAGATAGCAATTTTTTTTCTAGAATCTCCATTTTTTTAGGCTAAACATTTCAATATACGTCACATACAAGCCAAACATCAACCTTGGGGAGGGGGCAGTTTTATAATTCAGATTATCCCACAAGACAATCTCCCCATTACACGCGTCGAATTGACTCATGATGCGGATTTTCTTCGCCCTAAATATATATCCTGGGAACAGAGAGTACCTCTATACCCTCCGTTTACTGTGGAGCTTTAGTTAGGAATTGTTCTACGCTTTCCGGCTGATTGTTTAACACTTACGTGAAACATTGTTTAACGTATAGTAGTTTTCAGTTACGTAAATTTTTCGATTTACATTAAAAGTATCTGTTTTAACTCTTTCCATGATTAGGTATCAAAGTCAATTTATTTTTAAACCTTTTTGTTACCTAACCGCAAGGAAAGTTAATAAATACCTACCACGTAAAAAAAAAATCCGGGTAAAAAATCTGTGGTAAAGGCTATTTCATGGCATTATCTATAGTTTCTGTTCGGTGAATTTAAGTTTAGTTCAGAAGTGAAATCCACAAACCATCAGATAATTAATCGACATTAAAATATAAAATAAACCATTTTTTTTAACGAAGTAAACCGACGGCATTGTTTATAAACCTGAAAAAAAAATTCTGTTAAACGAAATCAATAAAGTTAGTTATCTTTAAAGGTATAGGTTGTGAAAATATGTTGATGAGTTTTTGACAGCTGGTTTTTTTTTTTTTTTAATTAAATATGCGTGTTACAGATTTTTTTTTTATTTCGTGAACATTATGTTGTTGATATAAACAAATACTGGGGGGTCGGACGTTGTTTAGCGGACACGCGAAACGGGCTGTCGGGAGGTGGCGCACACCCTTAACGCGGCGCGGGAAGGCTTGCGCGAGGCCGCAGCCGGGCGTAGCTGCTGGCGTGTTGAGAGTCGCCCCGGTGGTGTGTGTGTTTTGCAGCCTGCGTCTGCGTCGGCGGCGGCGACGGCTGCGCGACCCTGCGACCTGCCCCAGGGCGGCCTCAGCTGCGACCCCTACCGGGAGCCCGAGGAGTTCCGCACCCCGAGCGAGGACTCGGGGGTGTGCCTGGGGCCCGAGCCCCCCGCCCCGGCACGCTGTGCTAGGTGAGCCCCCCTTCCCCGCCTCCCCGCCTCCCCACCTCCCCATCAACCCCCTACGTACCTCTACATCGGGGGCGATGATACTTCCCTGCACAGGGATTAAGGCTGTGTCTCACAAGCCATGCCGACATTTTTTTTTTTTTAATTTATCTTCATACTTAACCAGTTTTTTTTATGAATTTTTAAATCTATTCCAATTTGTTTTATTTCTAATAATAATCACGGATTTTCAATATGGCGGACGTGACGACATCATTCAGAACGACGGAATGCAATATGGCGGAACGTTCTGAAAAAAAAAGTGCCAGAATATTCTGGAAAACAAAATGGTGGACGTGACGTCATGGTCCAAGATGGCGCCGGGCTCAGTGGCTTGAATTAATTTTTTTTATGGAGTCTTAATCCGCTTTTAGGACATTTTTTTTGGCGACTAAATTTGGGCGTTTTCCCTCAATAAAGGGAATTTTTTTTCCGTAGAAATAGAGAACTGTTAAAGAATTTTGAGGGTATTTTGAAGAAATTTGACACAAAGATGGCCGCCGTGACGTCGGATGGCGGCCGGTCATTCACTCCATCTACACTCCTCCTCCTGTTCTTGGAGGAACGAATATATACTACTAAAGCAGCACACCTATCTTGCCTTTGTTATTCTGTCACTGATATTTGCGATAGATATTCACTAAGTGTAATGTAATTGGTGTAGATTTTCGCGCAATTTTTGGTAATAGCTATCACTTACACAGATTTTTACAGCAATTACATTTCACTTAATGAATGTCTGTGGAAATATTTGCGGTAGATGGGAGGTATTGTGTTAGATTTTCAGAAATATCCCTTAAATGATCGAAATAACTATAAAATGAAAATAGAATCAACTTGGCCTGTGCGACCGAGCCTTTAAGTCTCTGTCACACACTTCATTCAGGTTATGCCACCACCTTTCCGGATTATCTAACGTCAGGATAGTTTTTTAACGGGAATACTTAACCAAGGAAATCTTTATATACATTTCAAAGGTACCGAAAACAAGTTATAATGAATCGGCCGTGTAGAAATAATAACTATATAGTATGTGCTTTGGTCTCCGTCGAAAAATCTTTACGGGAACTAACCCGTGAATAATAATCCGCTGGAAAACAGGAAAACTCTACTGAAATGGAAACTCTGAGCGAACTAAAAAAAAACCCTGAAGCGCAGCAAGTAAACCTGGCGGGCAAGGTCAACAGACAACAGATGAAATCCACCCATAAAATTCTGAACGCAAGCGGTTTTAATGGAGTCTGAATACAAACCAGATTAAACCACTGTACTTCTATTATTAAATGGCTACTTCTGTAAATAAATGTCGATAGCCCTCTTGCATTCTGTGTTTCGTCACGAATGTTTTTTTTTTTTCACCAGACATTTACTTAGTGTTGTTTAATGACGTTAATAAGTCATGCAAGTATTCAATGTATCGATCACCAGCGTGGCATTTCACTGCTAGTAATTAAAGTTTATTAAATAACTGGCAGCAAAATGTGCGAACAAACCATCAAATGAAAAAAATGCTATTGTGACAGATGACTTGGATTAGTCCTTACAATGTTAATAGCATTTTCTCGTAATTTGTTATTATTTAAGGAATATTTTTACAATTTACCACGATGAATTTGTTGTCATAAACCTTTTCAACATATATTCACTAAGAGTAATATAATGGGTGTAAAAGATTCGCATGATTGTTCGTGATTATTATCCCATTAATTTCACTTTGTGAACATCTGTTGAAATATTTGGCGAGAGAACAAGGGTGGGTATCGAGTTAAAGTATCATTTTAAGCCCTTAAATAATACTAATGACGGGAATGTGAAAAATTCAACATGGTGTGTGATACAGGGTGTTACGGCGACGAGATCTCCAATTTTATAGTAGACTACGAACCACTTGGGAACTGACTCAATGCTCATAAACACGAGTGCTATCGGGCAGTTGAGATTCACTTTGTCAAGGCAGCGTGCCGCATTAAGGGGGTGCCTCCCATTTCAGGTCAATGTTTTATATTTACGTTAATCACAGATTTACCTGAACATATTTCTAAATGGTTTAGCTTTGACGAAATTAAGAAAATGTATATAGAATAATTTATGCAAAATTAGCTGCCGAAATTACAATTTTATTACTTGGGGATTACTAATAAGAATAATTAAAAATATTACAGAACTGAAACTTTTAAAGTTTAAAGGCAATGATACTGACTACTTCATGATAGGGTTTGTATGTTTATTAACAAAGTTTATTTTATTTTGCACAGCTACTAAAATCCTTACAAATATGAGAGTTTTGAAAGACCAGGTAAAATTAAATAAAATAATCTCAAAAGAAATTCGAACAATTTCATGAAGTAGCCAATAGTATTGATATTATACCTGAAAAATTTTAGTCCTGTATTACACAGTTGATTCTCTTTATTCGTGCGCTCCAAAAAAAGTTAATAATTTAACTTTGTCAACTAATATCGCAAAAAAAGTATGCGATGTAAATATTTCTAATTTCATGGAAGTTAAACCGTTGAAAAAGTCTACATGTTTATCAGCGTTTTCACTTAAATGCAAAATAATGACTTTAATTGTGGCGCACACGCTTAACGATCAGGGGTCCACCGAGGTCACGTGGTCTCTAGAGACCTGCAAAATTCGCGGATTGATTCGGTGATAGGCTAGAATTCAAACACATATACCTCTTAGATAATTTTGCAATTGGCTCACTGTTCATCTGGACGAATCTCAACCAGTTATAAACCCTCAACCAAAGAAGGATCGAATCACAGACAAACCAGCTGAGACGACTTACAAGTCGGCAGCCAATGAACTTGCGTTATTTGCCCGAGTGTACAGGGGTATGTGCAGTCTATCCTGAAGGCCATCGAAACCACGAATTTTGCAGGTCTCTAATGATGACGCGTCCGTCGTGACCACATGAATAGCTACAACCATATTCAAGAGCGAATTACAACCCGAAACATCGGACGTGGACTAAATCCAGAAAGCCCAGAATCGTTTATGCAGAATGCCTTTGAAACGATAGTAGAAGGGTTAGTGAAGCGTACAGAGGTAGTATTGTCTGCGCGAGTATTTCGACGTGACGAGTTCATATGGTCTCAAGGCGGGTATTCCAAGACGTTAGGATAAGGTAGCGAATAAGCACTCGCGCGGCCGTATTACAGAACGTGTCCAGATCGAATCCCAGTTGAGGAAAGAAATCGTCAACCGTTTTAATAAACGATGCCCTGCAAACTGGTTTCAACGCATTCTAGCGGACGTTACGCAACCATCGTTATGATTGTTACAGAAAAATTACTAGAGTTAGCGGCACCACCGCACAAAAATAGAACGGCCTCTCTATTATTCTGAATTACTTTCAAGTTTGCGGTTATTTATTGTTGTTACTATTAAAGTGCACAAAATGTATTCCAGGGTAGTTAGGTTATCATAAAGTTTCATTTTGCACACCAGCATGCTTGGTACGTCACCCGATGATCACGAAAGAGACTATATACGAATTATTGACGCCATACGCGGGTCCGCCATCTTGAAGAAATCAACGAAAAAGTGAGCTATGCACATGCGCGGAATTTGGGCAACAGAACGGCAACGGATAGGACACCAAAATCCGGTCCCAAAAATAAGGGACTGGCTGTGTCCAGTTCATAAACCAATTAATCACCATTCTGAATCCAAAAACCAAAATTCAATAAGTTTCGTGGTTTTTATTCATAAGCATTTTTTTTAACTCGTACCCTGTACCAAATTGTTGGATACTGTGACTAAAAATTTTTGCTACGCAAACATAAATGACAATTCAAAACAGAATCAAAAGTGCTATATTTTTTGGAGAGACGGGCAGTTCATTGCTCGACTTATGCAGTAACAATTTTTAGTCGGGTTATTTTGAATGTTCACAATGGAAAAATAAAAGTTTATTATTAAAATAGAGAAATAGTCATTTATTTTTTTATTTTTCAATCAATTAATTATTTATGTGTGTTATTTTTTATGTGACACTAAAGTATATACACATCTTTAGTGAAGAAGAAGGTTATAGTAATACATATATATTACTAATCTTGCAAATTTTATCTTTATTATTAGAAGACAAAATAAAAAACAATTGAAAAATACTTCTATTTATTGTAAAAAATTTAAAATACATTTTTTTTTTTTTTTTTTAATTATTCAGGTTCCGAGTCATCGGACATATAACTGTGATCTCCAACTTCTGAATCTTCTTCGTCATCACTCTCCGTTTCAGTTCTTTCGACAATGCCTTCTATCTTTAAAAGTTTCATCATTAAAATCAATTATTTCGTCATCCGAATCACACAAAAATCACTCTTTGGCCATGTTTTCCAACAATAAATAGTAGCACGTTTTTTCACTTGTATCTATAGCAACAATCTACTCCAAAATGATGCACAGCATATACGCGTCTATCGCTATCCTTTTCATTTTCAAGCACAAATAGCATGCGCACTCTCTTTCTTTAAATGGGCGGACCTTAAACAGCTGCTATGCTGTGTCCTCTTCTATCGCATGGGATGGTTGGTTGGGACCTCTCAGTCGCACACATTCACTCGCAGCGATATTTTACTTTTTAAAATTCGACAACCGGAATTAGGGACTGATTTTTCGCAGGCAACCCTATACCACCGTGTTCATAATTAAATAATCTTTAATTTTATTTAAGTTCAATTCAATAAGCAGACCGTTGCAAAATGCTAGTATAGATTTACCTGTTTATAACTGGCTACCCGATAGTTGTGACCGGAACAAAATAGGCAACCTAACGTTTGCATATTCTATGGGCTTCATACTTTCGATTGGTATAGAGTTTATCTAAAAATCACACAGGTGGAATGTTACAAAACAATTTTTTTAAATTATTAATTAAAAATACCCTGGACTAAAATTTGTTAGGCAACCCATATGCAATATATTTATTGACATATTAAATTAAATATAAAATACGTTTCATGGAATAAACATCTCGGTGAAGGTCGTTTTATATCGGGATCCTAGACTAATTGTACTGTAGTGCGCTTGGTACACCTTTGACGACCCCCAGCCAGTTATGAAAAAGGAAATGAGTGGTTACCCAATCACTTGTAGTCTACCAAAGATGTGACCAGTTTATCGAGCAATGAGCACTCTAAAAGAAAAGGTTGATTATTTATGTTCAGGTTAAGTTTAGCTTCGAAATAATACATTGTAAAACTTTGCGTGTTCTTATCTGTGATTAGGATGTGAAAAATCATTGGCCATTTGACTCTCACTAGCAAGTATTCCAAACACATACTCCACGAACATTCATATCTCATGCAAGTCGGCAACCGATTCCATGATGCCAGGGCATGGTAACAAACAAAATTGGTGTTTGGTAAAATCCTGCACCAGCTGCGACACATCATTATTCACTTTTTATTTCCGTATTCAGTAAATAATCGCAGGAACAGCAATAGTTCCACTTTTTTTCAACGTCACATCACTTTACCTGGTAAAAATGAAATTTTTGTTTCACGAGCCAGGGAAAATATTTGATCTAGGGTAATGGGATTTCCCCCTCACTACATTTTCCCCGTTCTCCCTCAACAATCACTTCACCCTTCCCACAGGTTTATTCGTACCCTGTCTTCAACAACCATAAACATGTGCGTGCATTTAACACCCGCGTGCTAAAAATGTGTGGTCCACTCAAAGAATATTCGCAGTTGATAAGTGGGCAAAAACAATGAACTTGCTGGCTCTCTCTCCCCCTTCGAATTAACGTGTGGAATTACTTGTTTTTTTTCCTCCGGGCTGTAATGCTCACATAATTTATCATTAGAGGAACTTCCTCCCTATTTATGGTTTATGTTGTGGTTCCAACATGCGGTTGCCCTTCCTACCCCCTCCCGCAATTACACTTCACACATGCTGTCAATGGATTTTTTGAATGAAATGGTTTCCCATATCGGTGGATTGGTGGCGGAGGTCCCATGAAGGTACGGATTGTCAGGAGGGGACATGCTCTGACACAGTTGAAGTCACTTTCTGCCAAAATACCGCCGTATTGCGAAATCCAAAACGTTATGGAAATTGGTCTCGATGACGCCTGGTGAAGGTTTATACGTGTGAATATAAAAAATGAAAGCGAGTCTTTGAGTACTCGCCAGTGATGTGTAACATCTAACCTCGGTAACGAGATAATTCACGTGTTTCCATGTTGCAAGTACACTTGTAGTACGAAACTCGGACACGAAATTTAACGTAGAATTCTTTAAAATAATGCCGTGCGTGATAAATATATGCAAATTGTATTTTCAGCTACATTTCTAGACGCTAATTACACGTAGTTTTAGCATACGCCGCTAGAATTCGCTGCCGAAGCAGCTACGTCGAGTATCACATTATTCTATTTACGGAGCGAAATTTTAAACTATATAATAAAAACGGCTCTGATAAAAGTGAGAAAGACTTGACAAATTGCCAAACCTATGCTTTGGACCTGATTTGCGAGAAGGTATCTTTATTAAAATACTGTCCATAGTGTCAAAATTCATTGAACACTTAATACTAAAAGGTTTTCATTTGGCATTGTGAACTTTGGTTTGCGCCATCTGCCACAGGTGGCAGCACCATGGTTGTTGAGCATTTCCTTGACTTCTGTCATTCACAAGATTACTCCCGCCAAATGCCGTATACCGAGAGCTAATATATTACACATCAAAATTGACGTTTGAAGTGGTTGAACACAAACGCATCTATGGCGCACCAGAATTTTTCGGGTGTCCCACGAATTGGCGCAGACTATCAGCTATGCAATACGCGGCTTCGCGCAGTGTCCATTCATGGCCGCTCCCTAGAAGGTGCCCGAATGTTCAGGAAGCAGCCAGATATGACACGTCCATATTAAAAAGCCCCTGCAAGACCGGGGAAAGTCGTACGGAAACCCCAAAAATTATTTAACATCCACCCTTTGCTCCCATATTCACCGCGTGAAAACCTCTGGGAAATCGTTTGGATACCAACGCACTGTTTAGCGTTTCTGGCACATTGCAAAACCATTTGTTCACATTTTTTAAACATATACAGAGTGAGTCAGAATTTCACCGGCTGCATGTTCATCTAGAATAAATAAGTTGTAAATATGTACGACCGACGGTGTGAAGTGCTTCCCAAGGATGATAGATGACTTATTTATTTTGTACTAGCTGAAGACAAACCGTTTCTCAGGGTTTCTTTTTGGTGCATCTGTACTAATTTATGCATGTAATTAATATAGAAGACTTGCATTGAATGACTTTTCTTTTTTCTTTCTATTCTTTTTTCGGCGTACACAAATAGCATACATATTAAGTAATTTCATCAAAATACATTCTTATATACTACATTTGATGTCTTGTTGTTTAAAATACATTTTCTGCTTGTCCAACACGTGTAAAAGTAACATAGAACTGAACATGTGGAATTATTACGAAGGATTATTTCAAATTAACTCCGCAAAAGTGGAACGTTTGACCCTGCGCCTTATTGATAGTCATACTATAAGCTAATCTCACTGGAAATTGTAATCGTTTGAAAAAAATGATAAATCATTTGAGATCAATGGAATTCTAGGTATGAAAACCAATTTTTTTTTTGCCAGTTACGATTACTGCGTCAAGGATATTGTTGAGAATCTGTTTTACGCATAATCATGTGCCATTACATAATTTTGGCGAGTAAATATTTCGTAATAGTATGACTGGCAATACAAATTTTAGCTTCAATATATACGAAGGCATACCGGGTGGATATATAACGACTATAAAAATTATATAAGTATAAACTTTCATCTTGATCCATCATTGTGTCTATCAATTTATTATTTTTTTCCTTCCTCCAGCAGCTATTATTGCTCGCTCACACAACTATTCTTTATTCAGGTAGTTCCTTTCTACAAGCAGGTACACTTTTTCGATAGATTACTTTTAATTTTCTACAAAATTGCACAATTATTTTGCGCATCATGCTTCGCTTTATATAGTGTCAAAAGCCAATCCCACCACCCACACACAATGTTCCTCGAAAATTCCAGAACATTCTCGATCCCTCCAGTCCTGTTAATTCCGGTGTATTCGAGAACATTATAATACATTCTCACTCATTGTAGTACATTCGAATATGGGTGTTTGGTGGTCGATGGTCGGTAGTGGTTGCTCTGTATCCGGTTTATTCTGGTAAATTCGAGAACATTCTAATACTTTCAATGACGGGTGGTCGGTGGTAGCTGTTCGGTGGCCGGTGGTAAACTCGAAGGCCCACACACACACACACACGAAACTGGAAAAATCCCTAACATTATAGGAGATTCCGAAACTTTTGTAGTACACTTTAGTCGAAATGTATGAAAATGCCCGAGTTAGACCTTTTTCAACCACCATATCTCCCATACCATCACAGCTAGCGATACGCGACTGCCATAGTTAACGATGGAAGACCCGGGGTTTCAACACACACAAGCGCCAGTGTTCTCCGGTGGGTAGTTGTGGCTTCAAAGTGAAATATACAGAAACAAATGTATATTTATATACATATAGATTGCAAATAATATTGATAATATATATTGTTACGAGCATACTGGAAGGGGACCGCGAGGTGGATTATTGGGCCTTAAGGCAGTAATCTGGCCCGATGGCCCCCATGGGGGGGGGGGGGAATTCCTCGGCAAATTAGCTTCCCGGCCTTGCTACATTCCCTCCCCCTCCACCCCACTTCCACGGCCCCCTTTTCATTGACTCCGCGTCATTCCAGAGACCACTGCGTGGAGTGGCGTGTCTATAACGCTACTGTTCTGTGTGCTTCGGGCTTCGGGTCGGCCCTGATGACGCGACACGTCAAAGGGGTGCGAGTTCATTCCAGGAGGATGGCCGATGGGTGTGAAAGCGGCGAGTGAGGGAAGTGAGAGTGCAGTGAAGAGGGCGTGTGACCTTCTTGTGAGCGAACGTGGACGGCTAGCGACGGGTATATCAGGACTGTATCTTGTGCAACGGACGACTGAGACCCACGAGACTGTGTGCTGGGACAGAGGTGCGAGGTAAGAGACTAGCAGTAGGGATAGCCACTGTCGAGCTGAGCTCCAGTGGGGAGAGTGAACTCCAAATATAAATAAGGAAGTATCGTGACACTTTCAAGTTCTCTCCTGCAAGAATTACATATCCTTATTTTTTTTAAGTTTAGTTCAAAGTACATTTTGAAAATTTTGACAAAGGATACACAGTAAAAATACATGACACACAAAGGGCACACAGTACACACACTGGACATGCAATGAACACACAGTACTTACACAGGACACACAATGAACATACAATACACACACTGAACACACAATGGACACGCAGTAAACACACTGGACATGCAAAGGACACGAAGTACAACAACTGAACATGCAATGGACACACATTACACACACTGGACACGCAATGAACACACAGTAAATATACGACACGCGATGAACACGTAGTACACAAACACATGGCACGCAATGAACACACAGTACACACACTGGACACGCAATGTACACACAGTAAACACACATACTTCACATGCAATGGACACACAATACACACACCGAACATGCAACGAACGCGCAATGCACACACCGAACATGCAATGAACACAAGTACCAACAATTATCATGCATTTGCAAGAACTCAATCTTAGTTAGAAATCAGATTTCGAGAAATAAAACATTCACTTTTAAAATGCAAAATATTATTAATTTTAATATTTATACTCATGCCAATAATACAAGTCATTATTGTATGTAGCCAGCTTCCCTCACTTCTTTGAGTAAGAAGGCTACTTCTTTGGTGTGCGAATAGTTTCCTGCACAAAGCGAAGCATGTAGAAGTCTTAACCTGACAACCAATATGTTAG
Source organism: Bacillus rossius redtenbacheri (assembly GCF_032445375.1). Classification (NCBI taxonomy): domain Eukaryota; kingdom Metazoa; phylum Arthropoda; class Insecta; order Phasmatodea; family Bacillidae; genus Bacillus; species Bacillus rossius. The sequence continues at coordinate 31,713,038 of NC_086339.1, read as the reverse complement.
GATCTGTCAATGATGCGTAATCAATCTATTCTGCTGCTATCCTCTTCCTTGCATGTATATAATAAATATTATTAAGATCTCTGAGTCTTCCATTTTAACACCTGCCTCAAGGTCACTTTTGTCATCGACCCAGGATCTTCATAAGCTTTATCAGAATAATTCATTTTATCACGACTTTTCCATCATTTTGGTCTCAGTGCTTCATCACAGTCTTCGATATTGCCAGCTGTAGGTTCTTCATCACAGTGTTTAGTCTTGACACCTGCTAAAGAGTTTCTGTAGTCATCATCGTAGAAGTCAGCATGTTCACCAGGATTACTGTAAGAATTCTAAATAGTTGTCGAAGCTACTTTCATCTCTAAAAGCTTCCTTTTTAAGTGCTCATCATTTTCCCAAAGTATGGGGGATCTACTTGAGATTGGCTTGAAATTATTTTTACTTTGTACAGCGATGATACTTCCATTGGTTTTAGGCTGCTTTAAATCGTCAGCATTCTTCAATTTATGTTCTTTTGTCGAGTTCAGGAGAGCTATGGACATAATTACGTTCAAGACAAGAAAAGTTATTAACATCATGCAGCACACTCTTCCTTAGTGGAGTGGCTTTATCGGCGTTCTCTATCTCGTAAGTGTGCTTGGCTTTACAAGTTCTGCTATGTCTTTTAAAGCTATCATTTCGTGTAAATAACCTGCTACACCGATCACAGCTTATAATTTTGTGAAGCGGGTTTTTAACACAATCATTCTTCTCGTGACGTCTAGCATCCCTTCTCAGGACAAATTTCTTGCTGCGGTATCTACAGTTGTGTCTTACCGTTTCAGCTGCAGGCAACGAAGCAGGATCCATTATAGCTTCTGTGAATAATTCCTGATATTTACTGAGAGTTTTAAATTGTATAAATTACTTAAATATAATTTTTAATATTTCTTAAGCGAGAGTTAATATATCTCATAAGAGAAACTTTTCGCAAGTAGTTCCTATTCTTTCCAGCTGATGTCGCCACATGTCGTGTTGATGTAAATATTACTTGTTTCTATGTGGGATGCGGGATGCTCACTAACGATTGCAAGAGAAGGAGGACTTCGATAGACATCAAGGAGAATAAAGTTCGACTTGCTTGATAGTGCTTCTCTGCTGTCTAAGGCATGTCCTATTATTTGACTGAGTAATGGATGTTTTTTTTTTAATTCCACGTGATAAAAGTATTGTAAGTGTTGATTTAGTAACAGAAATGCATTAACTAAACCAAAATCTGAATAAAATTGCTTGTTATCAGTACAAAAAATTATATGCAGAGATTGTTTTCTCAGGACTAACCAGAAACATTATGACAAAACCAACAAAATATTGAGATGAATAATCAATATTTTGTTGGTTTTCTCCGAGTGTTTCTGGTTATTCCTGAGAAAACAGTCTGTGCATGTAATGCTTGGCCGCGAAGACGGTCGACATGTTGTTGGGCACCACAGTAATAAATTATTACTGCACTCTAGTGGGTAAAAATTAAACTAACATGGCGGTAGCATACTCTAGCAGACGAAAACAAGATTGCGTCCTTCGTCTGACGAAAGCAATATGGCGGCCTCCGGCAGTCAAAAACAAGATGACGGACGTGACGTCATACTAACTGGCTATATATATATATATATATATATATATATATATATAAACACACACACCTTGGCATTAGTGGTGGGAGGTCAGACTGTCAGTGGCTTCCGTGGAGGAAGGATCTGTCATCTTTTTTTTTTTTAATTTTTCCCATTCTGTGTTCGAACAGAGGACTCCAAGCTCCATGAAGTAAGTGCGTATTTAATTTTTTTTTATTAAAATTTTATTAATTGAATTGTTTGTTTAATTTTAAAATTCTTTTTTCAAAATTTTCTGATAATAATTACTTATTTTAAAGATGGTGGCCGTAACTTAAATTGAAATGGTCACATCGTAATTTTTAAATGGCGGAATCTAAGATGGTGGATACTAGATGACTGCCAGGTTCAAGGTCAAAGGTCAAGGTCAAAGGTCAAGATAGCGGTCGCATCCTCCGGCTTCTCGTGGCGAAGTCGGTCCTCGGATGCCCTATTATATTATATACTACTGGCGAGCTATAGCAAAATTGATAGCATAGAAATCTTCTCCGTGAAAAAACACTTAGACAGGTGCCAATTTTCATGGTGATCGGTCAAACAGTGCTGCCGGAGTTTATCAACATCATATATACATGTACCTATGTTTGTTTGAGTAATTTAGCTTGAGCAAAATATCGATAACGGCTGGTTTCCAGTTGTTGTACTACATCATGAGCGTCTACTGTGTGGGGGGGGGGGGGGGAGAGAGAGTTGGGGCACTGGTTCTTAAATCACATGCATAAAGTTAATTTTTACCGTAAAATTGTGTGCAGGCTTCAATTAAAAGCCCGAGTGAGCCCACTCCATCCCCGTGTTGACGTCACTGTTTTTCGATGCCGCTGTTTCTAAGACTTTTTTTTTACTAAGCTGATGTGTGTGTTAACAGAAGAAACAAATATGTGTCCCAACGCCTTAAACTCTGGAGTCCCAATGTACATACTTTACTACAGTGCTACAGCAATATGCTTTAATTCTGCTCGTTTTGTAAAATATGCAACCACGTTCAAGTATGCTTACAAAACTACTCTAATGACTTCATCTGTATCTTCGGTGGTAGAGATGTACACGGAAAAAATGAATGACAGCAGGACTTAAAAAAAACTCTTTACCTTTGATGAATAATGTGTGTTGAATGTGCGTGAAGTCACAGCATCTGCGAATAATTTCTTTTAAATGTTCTTTTCTAATTAGTTACTGTCGTATACGTATGCAGAATACAAGCTGCTAGGTGAGAATCAAGGTACTAAACGAGAATTTAAATTTTCATAGTTATTTTAACTTACGTAATTTTTAAGTATTTGGGTTTTGAAGCTTATTAGATATGGTAGTAGCTATGGCTGTTCTTTATTTAGTAAAAAAAAAACTTGTTAGTGCATGAGAATTTGTTATATTTTATACATTTTTAGAAAGTACTATGCTATATTCGAAAATTAAGTACCAATCCTGCATATCCCATAGTTTTAATCTGCATAAACCTTACTCGTTTAGATGTAGGTACCGTATGGTCTTTAATGCAATTTTTATTATTACACTTTTAAACCTTACAATTCTTCTTCTATTTTGGGGATTTTATCTTGCTTGTGTGATTACTTAATTTTTGTAAGTTTCCGTTGACTTAATATCTTATTCTTTAAGAGTAAAACGTTCATTCACACTCCATTATATGATTATGGAAAGTTTTATCTAAATTACAATCATTCGTTAATATTTATGGGTAACGAAATATTTTTGAAAAAAAATGCGTACTTTCAACTCCCTAGTTGTTTGGAATTTTTTTTTAAGAAAAAGATAGGGTGTGGAATTTTGGTTACTAAAGTGATAAAGTGCCTTTTTCATTAAATATGTTCAAATATTTTAATAAATTTCATTGATTTCATAGTGCGTTAAAGTTTTAAAAGCATTTAAATTGCTTAAATTTAAACAGTTGGCTATAATTTTGCTGATTGCGTTTTGACGTACTTCTATTGAAAGTATTAATATGGTAATAACGTGGAAGTAAACAATTTACTTTAGAGAACGGGAATGTTCATCAAAGCGTATTTGTAAATCTTGTGAAAATATTTTAGAAAGCTGTTTAAACACAGAAAAATTACGCATATACGTTTCCATCCGTGTGCAAAATTGCGTAAAACTTTTTAAACCCTGGAAACATTATTTTTTCACATGGTAAGGGTGCACAAAAACAATTCTTCACTGTTTTTGTGTTATCATTGATCTGTAAATAATATTCTTAATTGCTCATTATGTTTATAAACCGTAGCAAATACAGTAATAAATACAGGCAAACTGCACAAGCAAATACGATAGCATTTTTCAAAAAATAAATATGTGCTGTTTTCAAAAGTATGTCCTCTAATCGTATCAATATATATATTTTTTGCGTGCTACAAAGGCAAAAGCATAATTTGAATGGGAACATGATAGGCTAGTTATTTTGAAAGGCATTGCTTTGCATGTTTCATGTTTATGGTTGGTTCTCAAGCAGACGTAAAATCTATTACCATGTTACCCCCTACCCGTCTACATAAATTAAAAATATATCATGGTGCTTCCATTTATGAATTCAATAATGAAATGCTCATCTACTAAACACCCTGTTATTTTTTTTTCCTGTTAAAACATATGATTCAGAAGGTGCATTGATGAGTTGACATAACCATCGCCATTCATTTAAACCTCCCTCGCTTACGCAAGTTAGGAACAATATTATTTCTTTGTCATTGTTTATATTACCTGAAAAACTGAGCTGCATATTTTTGCAGACCATTTTTGTTTTCTTTTCTGATATAATACCTCGGTTTTTAATAGTGGATTCCTTCTTATTAAAACCCCATTGTACTTTTTTCTTCTTTGGATAGTATTGTCCTTATATTCTAACAATTTATTCTTTAAAGTCTATATGAGAACATTTTAGTTTTTCTTCAATAAGCAGAGTATTTTTACAACAAAGCTAAATATTTTAATGTAAGCCACTATATTTAATGAAAGATTGTATGCAAGGACAAGTTTGGTTTGTCAGTGACCTGAAAAAAGAAAAATTCGGAGCAAGTTTAGTTCAAAGTACATTTTCTAATTTATTGCTCCATGTATTGTGAGTGGGAAATACTCGCTATAATTTTAACATTCTTCTGTATATCTCTTTTTCACTCTTAGTCATTATAGGATAAGAAAGTTTGCACAAAATCATTCCCAATCTTTTTAATTAATTTGCAGTTGAAGGAAGTTGCCTTCAGTCAAATACTTCGGCAACAAAAGGATCTTAACCAACAACTGTCATTCGAGTTTTACATCTCTCTCAAAGTGTATCATTATTTATTAATAACGCATATCACGTATATAACGTATATCACGCATCAGAGTAAGAGTACATTTTGAATTAAACCAGAGATTTTACGAAACGTTGTCTGAAATGAAAACCTCTTTCAGAGAATTGGAAAGCATAAGTGGAGCCAATGGGATTGCGCCAGAGCTGTCGACCATCGGAAATGTCCATCATGTAATAAAATCCAGACCTGATCTCACTGAGGAGGGATTTTTCTTTTTTAGAGGGGTTGCCTGACGATCAGAGACAAAGTGAACAGTTGCTGCAGTAATCGCTGTTACATAATCTCGTGTTGCAACACTTGTATATCTTACACCCCGATTGCACTGAAGTTGCAGTTTAGAGCATTGAATCACAAAGAACTAGCGTGCCTCTCAGTGCGTACCTTTGAGACAAGCGCAATTCCATTTAAATTGAACTGGAATCACTCAAAATGTGGCCCAGACAGTCAGTCAGTTTTTCATTGGCTGTTAAATCCTTTGTAGCATGTGAAGTTTTTTGCAACTAGCTGTGTATCTACAGATTACACGTGGACCTTATGAATAGCCCCAATTCTAAATACTCTGTTTATGATCAGATTTGTTATGTCATATTCTGCAAAGATCTTGATCAGTAACCCTGCTAACCAACAACATTACACCTCGTTGGATTTCCTTTTATTTCACATGAATGCCAAAAATACACTGCCGAATCACCTTAATAAAATTATAATGATTATCTAAACATAATTCCTAGTGTAATCTAGTTCTTTGCATTTACTATTTCACCTTTCACCAAGACATTTTTGGGCATACGCAAGATTTACACTTACAACGTTTAAAACTTATGCACTCGTTCTTTGGTCTTGGCAGCTAGAGAAAGGGGGGCACCAATGAATCAGTCACGTATTCGCTCGTATGAAGTGAAGGCTCTCGGACGTCGGTAGGAGACAGTGGGGAGGTGTGGAGTGGGGGGGGGGGGATGTAGAGTCGCGGCGTCGCAGAGGGGCGAGTGTGGCGGGCGGAGAGTAGAGCGCTGGTGGTGGTTGCTGTGCAGGGCTGGTGGAGGAGTTGCCGCTGACTGGCCCAGTTCCCCCGCCTCGTCGCACCTCGACAAGCGCACCTCTGACCTGGCGCTCTCCAACGACGAGGACTTGGACAGCTGTCACCAGGTACCGCCCCGCCAGCCAGCCTCTTGTCTCTCTCTCTCTCTCTCTCTCTCTCTCTCTTTGTCTCTCTGTCTCTCTTTCTGTTCCTCCGGTCGCGGTCTCGGGATATGTCTTACGTATGCGAGGAAGTTATAGGACCTCCCTAATCCCGTGAACTGGTGCTGACGCGCAAAGTTTGAAACTTTGGACGAGTACTGTAGTTCGAAATTTGATGGCCCCCGACAAAGCCGGTCCATTTTTTTTTTCTTTTCACTTTGTTATATTGTCTAAGAGGCTGGCTCGTTAGGCCATTCTCTGTCTACGAGCTCAGCGGTATTACATCGTCGGGATATCCAACTAGCAACGCAGCGCTCTTTAGACACCTTTCAGGGGTCGGTACTAGTTGTAGAGGAGGCGAGGCGTTGCCTGGGATTCCATCTTTGTCTTACTTTACCTAATCGGGAGAGACAATTATCACCTAGGATGAGGGCTTTGGGTTTTTGGTCATCTAGGTGGTGGTTGTTGAAACTCTGGAAGCCGCGGTGAAATGACGTATCTTTTTCCCATAGCGCCCATAGACAATCGGAAGATAAATAATGGCCTCGCAACTGGTGATCCAATCTTGAGTTCATTAATTCGTCTCTTCATCTCTCACTGAACCGATCTGCGTCATGAGTGTGACCTAGAGGTGGTTTCTACTCTGGCTGTAGTTGTCGCCAGACACTCAAATCAACAGACACATATAATATAAGTCTGAATTGTGAGCTCACACGATGAACAAATGTTCAGAAACATCGATCCGAACAAAGGTGGAATGAGACATCCCTGTCTGGTTATACCAAGAGAGTTTTTGCCAAGCCATCAATGTCTCTCGGCAGGCCTGCTCTTCACAATCAAAAACCCTTTTTCCAACCTCCCACCACTTTTCACAACGCACTAGTTGTATGTTCATCAGGTTAACTTACATTTGAATTGTGAGATGTGGTGCATTTATTAAAAACATTTTACTGCCTGTCTTCCTGTGCAGGCATACTGCTCTGTATTCTAATTATAATGCATGGCGAAATATTGGTATCGTACTACATTCTTCCTCGAAATCACCCTTAACCACATCGCAGGTTCGTGCCAAAGATCAAGGGTAGATGGCACTTGACGGACGGATAATTCTGCGTCCATTGCAGGATGCCCAATCGGGCGACGAGTTTGTCGGATAAGGGCAGTATCTGGCGTCGTCTACGGTCAGCCTTGGAGTTTATAGCTATGTTACCCGTAGCATATTCTCAGTTTATTTACCATTTTCAACATCCCGTTCCGAGTACCAAGTAAAACCACCAGGTTTCTGACGTCGACCTCAAATTACAAATTTTTGATATGTAACATCTTACCTGTCGGTATACCGTATTTTGTGGGAGTAATTTCGTGAATGCGATGGAAGTCAATGAACGGAAATATGTAACAGGAAGTAGGGAGAAAGGCGCGCGCCTTTCAATCTTATTTTGAAAAATCAACAGTACCATCTTGTCTAACAACAGCATTATAGTTACGTTTTGAAAACGCGAAAACATTTTACCGTTTTTCCCCCTAAAATAAATACTTAAAACGTTATAGACATTTTAATATTTTAAAATAACTTTTTCGTTAAAGTGTACCCAGAAGCAAAAAGGGTACAAGTGCATTCGATAATATCAATAAACCAATTATTCTCTCTAGTGAAAAAGTGATATAAGTGCTTGTTTTTAACAACCAATAGTGCCATACTATTAACAGAAATATAGTTTGGTTTTACAAAGGGAAAAAATGTTCTCATGAGAACATTTTTTCCCTAAAACGAATAAATTAGAAGGTAAGAGCACTTAAAGTTTTGGTGGAGTTTATAATATGTTCGAGTTATATATGAGTACAGTAATAGTGTAATATGAATATTGTTAGTTTTATATAAAACAAGCTTGTGCGATGTTATATATATGTATTTATCAACTTACGGATATCGCACCCCATAATAAATACCATGTATAGCCTGTGCCCAAGTAAAGAGCTCGACTTTGCAAGTTTAGAGAGGTAAAGCGACCTTGTTGTTTTGTATTAGTGTTAATAGTTTTTTATGTGTGGAATCTTAGCTCTCAGTATACGGCATTTGGTGAACGTATTTTCGTGAATGCAACGGGAATGTGTAACAGGAAGTAGGGATAAACACGCGCCATTCAATTTTTTTTTTCTGTGCGGCCTACAGTTGGCGCTTGTGCGGCAGATGTCGGCGAGCGCAAACATTTCCATGGCGTTTGGAAAGAGAGAGAGAAAGAAGACACATTTGTTTACTGTTCGTTCCGCTAACATTAGTCTTGAACAGCGCGACGAATTGCCGTGAGGCTTTTCTAATACGTTATAAACACGTTGCGAAATAATAATAATAATGTATAATATACAGTAAACTCCCTATTATCCGCGGGCGGATGATCCGCGGTGCGGATTATCCGCGCATGCTACGAAAAAAATACAGCACATAAATAAATCTGTATTTTATTACAAATGAGCAAATTTGAACTGTACTGTTGAGTGTATTGTGTGCAGTATACAGTAAAATGCCACAGGCCTTCTCGGAACTCACGCAGTAGGCTGGCATGCGTTGCTATTTTTATCTCTGTCTAGCTTTGTTTCTAGTCGTATGGTTGAGCACTTTTATGTTTACATTTTTGAAATGTATTGTATGTTAATTATTCAGTAAAATACTACAATTTTAGCACCGTTTAAAAAAAATTCTGTTAGTTGTAACTTTTACTGTTCATAAATTTTTAGATATTTTTAAGTTGAAATTAATGTTTCCTTCACACACAACCCCCCCCCCTTCCCTTCATTTTTCAGCTCTTTTGCGGATTATCCGCGATTTTCACTATCCGCGGTGGTCCTGCCACTTAATTTCGCGGATAATCGGGAGTTTACTGCATATAAAAATTTTTAATAAATGTAGAGTGTTGTAATAAAATACGTGTTGTGTTAACACATAGTTTGTGATACGATAGGTTAGATGTTACACATCATTGGCCAGTACTGAACAACTTGCTCACTTTTTTTTTTGCATCATCACTTGTGAATAATAAAATTTTAGTAGTTACAACTAACAATTGAAACATCGTAATGAAGGTGTTTTTTTTACAATGTATTGTAACATCATTTATTAGCATATAGGTAAAAACTGGAATTAGCTTGATTTTATTATTTTTAACACGAAAGGTCATACAACTGACTTACGTAAAGTTTCTGAAACAATTTTGTCACTATTTATTTATCTTTATTACTTCAAAGTTAAATGAAGAAAGCAATTGACCAAAAACATTCGTTGAATATTTTTTTCTACTATAATTTTTGTGCTCGTCTGCTGGATTTTCCAACGTGTCTAAAATATGCAAATATTATTGATCTAAGAGGTGGTTTATTTACCTTCCAATTAAATTTTTTTGGGTGTGCAAACAACTTGCAGTCCATTATTTATAGTATTTATCCCGAAAATCATCATGTTAATTCGTATTTACGTGGCATAACATCATACTTAATATTTTAAACATATTCTATATTATTCATGCTTTTGTGTGAGTACGTCAGTTTTCTATTTGATATATGTACTAGCTTTTAGTGGCATCTTTACCAAGCTCTTATGGCATATAACATCACTGGAAGATTAATATAACTAATTACTAGGTATATAGTAAAATTATATCATATCAATGATAATGTCAGTGCATGGCATCAGTAGTGGGGCAATGTACCTACAGTACCAGGTTGGAGCGTTTCTATATGGTCAAAACCTAGTGTTGGATCATAGGTGTGCCTATGGAAGATGAGCCATGTGTCCAAAAAAAATTTAGCTACTAAATTTTTGGATATATAAGTGTCTCTATTTAAACACGTGCCAACTAATTGGACACAAGATGACAATAATTTTTATCCAGAAAACACAGGACACAGAAGTTACTCCTCAGACTTCGTACTTTCCGGATTTGAACATTTCCTTTTTATTGGCTTTTTTTACAGCAGTGAACCTATGGTGAACAAGACACTTAGTTCTGTACTTCATTGTAGAGCACCTGCAACGGTGTGGACCAAGTATTGAAGAATTCAGGGGCGGAGTTCTTGACTCGCCCTTAATTTGAGCTTACTTTTAAATACCAATGACGTTTGCATATATTAAGTTATTAAAACTGTCCGACTATTAACTTCAACTGCATATAGCAGCCTTGGCAAGCATTTAAGGTCCCGCTTAGTCAGGAATATGTTGGTGCTAGTGAATCTCGGGTGTCACCTCCAAAACCAAGGCTCTGAACCGGCGCGCAGTTTTCTTGTCGCGCAAAGAGCAGCTATGAGATTTAAGTGGCATGCATAACATTGAATGGTGTAACGCAAATCACGATAAGGACTTTCAAGATCGGTATAAGGTGGTTCATGCCTTAAAAAAATATATTATAAAAACACGCTTTTTAGCAATTTTTGCTAATTCAAAAATCCTGTTTGAAAAAAAAAATTGGTTGTCTGTCAAGTCGGTTTACGGACGATAGTTTAGAGTGACAACGTCATAAAAAAACATTGATGAAATGATTGCATACTTTATGAATAAAATTGAATCATTTTTATTGAATTATCACTATTTTGTATGGATACAAAGATGGAGTGAAATGAAATCTATAATTTAATTGATAAATTTACTTTTATTTGCACTCATTAATTCAAATATGTTTATTACTTTAACGAACAGATTATTTTAACTATAACTTTTATACATGTTTGCTATTTAACTTCTTCCAATCTGTGTTATTCTGTTAAGGATAGGACGATGATAGGAAAAGTAGGAAACGAACGGGAGTGTTTCAAGTTTAATGTTCCTCGAAAAAGTCAAATCGATTACTGTTCCAATCGAGTGGAAGAGAAATAGATGCGGCGCAAGCGTACAATGAGCGTAACGGGACAATGTGCGTAACAGGACAATGAGTCATCCTTTTTCGTGCGTGCAGCCGGCGTTCATCGATTTATTAGACGTTGTCACGTAAAAAAATACGGAAACAGAACTACTCTTTAGACCTCATCGTATTCTTGAATGTTTTTTTCTTAAAGAGGCACAAGTCGCGTGGCTTCCCTAAAGCTTTTATCCCAGGAGGTGGAGCCCTTAAAACCATACGTCATTCGTGTGTTTTCTACTTCTTGATTTCTGTGATGAACCTGCATCCGAAATGTGTCGGTCCAATTCTGACTCATTCTGTAAATGCGTGTCTGAATTGTGCTGAGGAGTACCATGTGTCCAGAGGGCTCCGCCTACCTGGGCACACACACGGTGCGCAGAGCTTCAGGAAAAACAACGTGATTTCAAAACTACTCAAGATATCCAATTTGGGGCATGTTTACGAAAAGCATTTAAGAATTCGCTGAGGACAGAAAAGTACTTTTGATTTCCGATTAATTTTTTTAATTAGAATAGTGGAAATGGCCAAAAAGGTTAGTTTTCTGAGTATTTTTTTAGGCGCAACCGTTAAAGATTCTTGAAAGCACTTAATGGACTTTCATTACACCTTTATCTTCATTTCTCCGCCGTATGATGTTACGGTCACCGCACAAATTTCACAGTTTTTCTGTGACGATGAGAAGACTGCGCGCCAGTTCAGAGCCTTGCGCTTAGAGGCGACACCGCGCTAGAAGCACCAGCGAGCGTCGCTCTTATCATCCCACTTCACTAACACAGATACACCGACTAGAGAGGCGTTGGTGTTGACATGACACACGAAAAAACCCCGGCACCTCTGCAACACGAATATCCACCGAGGACATCCTATTGCCAATCGTGCAGGCGTTCGAAACGTTCCGAAGGTTCTTAAATAGGATTGTATTTTTACGTGGTACCTGCCAATAAATGTCTTTCATCTTAGAAACAAAATTTATAAAATGAGTTCTAAGGTTATAGTATTTATAAAACCTAATTTTGTCACTAAATTGCTACGAAAGGTTTTCGTTCTGTAAAAGTACCTTGAATCATGGAGTTAGATAGACTTATATTGATAAGTTAATATTTAAGTAATAGTCTGTAATGTTTAGTTCATAGTTAATCTTATTAAACATTATAAAGTTGATATAATTTTTGTACATGATTTTGTGTTCGGTTAAAATTGTCTTCTAAAAGAATTTACAAGTAGTTTCAATATTGATTAGAAGTGAATCAATTGGTTAATTATTTATTTGCTGGTTTATATTAAGGCATAATTAATATTCATTTACAAAAAGAGCTTTATAATATACTTTTTAAAGCTCCAATAAAATAATAGGTATGTTTATTAACAGTGTTTCGTAAAAAAAAATTGTAATATGTTTCCTAATATTATAAAATTTGTCTAATTTAAGTGGTCTCCGTTTCTTTTGAAAAATTTCGCTGTGGAGAGTTTAAAATACACAATTTCGAAAATAAATTTAATTTTCAATCCTTAAATAATAAGTATGTCAAATAACTGACAGAAATTAGCTAATGAGCGCGTTTGTTTGCATTTTGCACTACATCAGAAATGCAGTATATATTTTAACACCAGTCATTAAATTCCAAACACTAACTGCACTGAAATTCTGTCCACACGAAGCTGTGTGTTACGCTTATAACCTCAACGGTGTGCCATTTGCATCTGGCATGAAAGAAAGTTTTGGCCATTATATTGGTTAATAGGTCTTTCAGTTTAATTGTGGAGTTTAATGCGGACAGTTCTAGATGACATCCTGCAAGGCACGTTGAATTCTGTACCTCTGTTCCTATGGACTGGCATTGGACGCTGCTTGTAGCTCATTCTGCTGCTGAAATCTCATATTGTCTGATCCGCTGATTCTTTTCGTCTGATACCCTAACTATGTGTGTCGTATCCGCTAATAATATTTGTCTTGTCCTCCCCAAATCATTTTGACCAGTGTATTAGCTCTTTGTCGATTGTACAACTGGTTAGGACCCCAGTATAACTTTGGAGATCCCATCCCCTTTGGGAATCTGCATAAACGTTGGAAATAAAACCACTTAAGACAAACGAACAAAATCGCGTGACAGCGTGTTACAAAGAAACCAAACATAGCGACTTCTTTACAGACTTTGGGAAGCATTTATGGCGTTAGTCATCACCGGGGCCTGAAGGGAAGTTTCCGTCGCGAAATTCACACTTTAACGGAAATAAGAGCACTCAAAAATGTATTTTAACCAAATTTCACCCCGTGCAATGTGGGTTATTCGTATCAAAAATAGCTTCACACAAAATCTTTAGATTATATTGATAAGTTTTACAGTAACTACGAACGTATTTTACACTGCTACATTGTACCTAGTAAAGCAATTGTGATTTTTTTGACCCCTATTTTAACAACTCCTTGGAATAATGTCTGGTGTAATTAAAAAATTTTCAAATAAACTATTTTGATACTGTTCTTATGAGGTATAATAACTCTAAACGGATACTTTATATATATATAAGTTTGTTTTCCAGTATTTTACCCTATTGTACTTCAATTGGTATACTTTGGCCCATTAACGACCTCGAACGAGATGTTCTATTTTTATATTGCTTGTATTAATGTAAAAGTAAGTTTGTGCAAAATCACGGCAGTTGCTGTGTCAATATAAAGCTTTGAATATATATACTGTATAGAAGTCGCGAGTGGATAGGATTTACTCTACGTTATTCAGAAGCGTATGATGAGCAGCTTGGGAACTTCACCGCTGTAGTGCGCTGCCGTAACGCCCTGTATCGTCTTAGTTGTTATTTACAAGTTAGAGCGCAGCACTGTCGCCCGCTGTAATTCCCCGCACCCCTCATCCATCATTCACTGCAGCTCAACGTCGTTCCACAGGAGGGGGAAGGGGTGTTTGAAGAGTTTGACACTTGTCCGCTAGGGACCACCACAAGTCGATGCCCCAGAGATGGTGGCGATTGCAGCGGTGAATTAACCAACTACCTCAAAACCGTATTAGAATTTTTAACCTGGGCTGGCGACTTCTATACAGTATATATATTCAAAGATATAAAGTGATAGGTAAAGGTGTGTAAGTACACACAAACGGCTGAGTTCTGAGGCCCACGGAACACACAGCGCATCACCAGGTGTAAAACTTCCAGTGTCGCACTGCGACCAAGGCTTGAAACACGTCAGTGACATTCCCAGCTGGGTGGTCTAAATCGTGTTCACTACCTCGGGTAGCGAGTAGTGATCACAAAGTGCGCCAACCCTGCCGGGGAAAGGGTTTGTCATGTCGCAAATAATGAATACAATCTACATTCTCAAGGACGCTACCAAAAAAATCCGTTTCGTCGGTGTCGCTAGGATTTTAAACCACTGAAATCCGAGTAGATATATGGGGTCCTCATCTTTACCTTTCATGTGCAAAACATGATTTCCTAATGCAGCATGTCTATGTCTTCATCCTCGCTCACCGTGATCCATGCAGTTTTCAGATTTATAGGCACCTCAGCCGTTTGCAACTTGTACACCCGACTCACTGCCGTGCCTTAAATGACCAAGGGCGTAGCCAGGGTGGGGGGGGGGTTAGGGGTTCAACCCCCCCCCCTTCCCCTTAGCACCAAATCTTTAATTAAATTTCTTATTCATCACTTCAACAAATTTCATATTAAAAATTAATAAAAAATTTTACCATTACAATATTTAAATTTAAGTACCGAAAACTGCAAAAATAGCACTATTTTACACCTTAAAATCCAAATTTTCCCGGGGGAATACCCCCCCCCCAACCCCCCGCTTTAATACGGGAGGGAGGGCGCATGCTTCTTAACACCCCCCATACACAAATCCTGGCTACGCCACTGTAAAAGACCAAATGCAATAGGGCTCCTGCGAGGCAGAGTGGTGCACCTTGTAGTGTTGACGGGGGCGGCCGGCTTGCAGGAGTACGGCGGCGGCGGCGGCGGCGGGGGCGGGGGCCGCCGCCACTCCAGCCCCGGGGGCAGTCGGCGCGCCAGCGGCGCCGGTCTGGACGCCTCAGCCTACGCCGCCGACGCCAACATGGTGAGTCGCTCCGCTCAGCTCGTTGGTCCGGCACGTCCGCGAACCAAAGGCCACGCCGGAACGGCCATGTTGCCGGTCCGGCGGATGAATGCCGGTGTGGTTTCAACGGGAACACCAAATAAAATAAAGAAATTGTAATACATTACAGTGTTATTTGAAGCAGGTTGTAACGAATTATGGAAACAATATGAAAAAAAAAAAAATAGAGTTGAGCATTGATGATCCTCTTACGAAAATCTTTACAAATGTAACCTGCTATAAAACAAAAAATATTAAAGAAATGATTTTTTTTATATTATATATATGTATCCCTGTTGTAAAAAAAGAATTTATGACCATTCTAAAATTAGTTTAACCACGTATTTTTAGAAACCATAAGTACTGGAAAATCTTTAAAACGGAATTCAATAATTGAATGCAGGCTTTTGAACATACGCCATGTGCAGTTTGTCATGGAAATATTCCTCAAATCAAAATAAACTAGTTATGAAGATTAAAAATTAACAGAAAACAAGACTGAATCAGCTGATGTCGGATAAACGGAACCAACGACAAAACTAAACAAGTATTATGGACACACACAACGACAAAGCACGGGCAAATAATGGTAAACCTCTAAATATCAGACAGCACAAGAATTCCGTTGAAGGAGCTTAGTCAAGAAAAATAACAACACAGACGAACGCAGTGGGCTAACGACGAGACACATTAAATGTAGGCGGACAACATACCTGGACAACGCATCAAACATATAAACACAGCGATGAAGATGAACAAGTATTATGGACAACACAGCGATGATAGCACTGACGAACACAGAAGGTTTCCGATGACAACAGTTGTGAATGTTTCGGGAACTGACGTCTGTTCCCGTCATCAGGTAGAAACAGACTGATGTTCCCGTAATCTGACTCGTCGTTGTTAGTCCACTGTGTTCTTCTGTGTTGTTATATTATTTTTCCTGACTAAGCTCCTTCAACGGAATTCTTGTGCTGTCTGATATTTAGAGGTTGAACATGTTTTTGTCCATGCTGTTGTCCATAATACTTGTTTAGTTTCAACGTTGGTTCCGTTTGTCCGACGACAGCTGATTCAGTCTTGTTTTCTCTGAATTTTTTTTCCTTCAAATTTTTTATTTATTATGATTTTCAGAATTTTTCCATGACTAACAGTGAAAAACTGCAATGGCGTATGTCCAAAAAAAAATCCATTAAATTAAAATTCCCGATTGCATGAATCACTTAAAAAACGTACGGAATTCTATGGTTCGACACGTCATGTAAACCGGCACCTGTGCATCCGCTCACGTTTAGGGGTTTTTTTTCCGGATGGATTCCAGCTGTTGTCCTTGGCCACCAGGTTGCATTGTTGCACTACCGACGTTTTTTTTTTTTTTTTTTTAGTTCGCTCGGAGTTTATCGTTACCGTCGGTTTTTAATTTCAGTGCAGGGTTTCCTGTTTTCTAGCAGGTTACAGTTTACGTTTCACGGGTACATTTCCCGAAATGAATTCTGAAGAAGATCAACGCTCGTCTGTATTTATCTTCCTTTCCATGAATCAGCCTATTGAAAATTGTTATAAATACCATAATACTGTGTGTTTGTTTTCTTTGTTGTTATCGTTAAAACTATGTTGGCATCCAATAACGTGGCAAGATTGCTAATAAGGCATGACCGTGATTCCGAACGTTTCGATGAAAGACCTTTCACTGTAGTACCAATGTTACCATTTTTCGACTGAAGCGCGAACTGCATAAATTCTACACGTCCACATTTGTTTTGTTTTTTTATTTAAGAAGAGATAAAACGATATCCTTTTGTATATAAATATATTTATTATTTTAGTATGCCTTATGTTTGTCTTAGTATAATTGCTCAATTTTTACTTGTAACACGTGTGTATATATATATTACTACGACGGACGTGTTACATCTGTGGTCTAAGCGATTCAAGGGTTACTCGCAAATCATTACATGATGTTTTGTTTGCGAACAAAAACATCCATACAAAGTTCTTCAAAAACACTGTTGACAGAACAACAGGGACAGAAAGATAATTACAACATGGGTACTACTTTCGAAAACTAATTTCAGACACGTTACGTGACACAGGCTATATCCGTTTAGTTCGCAGTCTACTGTAATCTTACATAATCGTGTGACGTTAAAATCCTATGAATAAATAAAAAGTTCGCAGTAAAGATTTTTCCCTGGGCTTCTTTCTTGACTAAGCACAGGTTGCCCTCTGCCGAGGTGTATTTCCACTTCTTACAATCAATATTAACTTTATTATAAAGTGTATTCTAGTCAAAGGTTTATCTAGATATATATTTATTTGAAGAGTTTGAGGGCCTATTTATATATACAATGTGTATATATGTTCGTGATTTGTATTATATATATATACTTTTTAATGTGTGTGTGTGTGGTTTATTGGTTAGCCAAATTATTAACTTTTTGAAAATACAGCATAATTTAATCTTTTAAAATATAAAATACTTCTACATTTAAATTTTATAAGGAGGGGTAGGTGCAAGTAGTTTCACCCCGTGTATTTTCTTCCCTTTCTTTAGATCCGTCACTGATTCCAACTAATGTGTAAGTTTTTAAAACTACTAAGTGTTCACTTTTAGCCACAAGAAAGCTTTTAATTATTTCTAATTGTTTGCCTTTAGACCATAATATGCCTGATACTGTTATTTTTCTTAGTTGCTCAATTTTAAAACTCCATTGTTATTGGGTTTTAACGCTGGCACAAAAAAACAAAAATGCCCGAATAAATGTTAGTAGTCATTTTATTATTCATTTAATTTAGATGCTTTTGATATTTTCAACATTCAGTAACCACATTTTTAAAGTAATTAATCTTCGTCACTTTTTTATCTGGCTTGATAAATAATGGTTGTTAATTAAGATCGTACCAGTAAGCTCGTTGAAGGATTTTGTATGCCCAACAAGCCTTGATTTTTAATTTTTTTTTTATCTTAAACGTAATTCACAAAAGGATAAGTATCCAAGATAAAGCGGAATTTTCCTTTTTCAATACAGGTTGAGTTTGAATTCGACCAACATACTTCAGATATAAATTCATCAAAAAAACTTGAAAAACATTCCTACGAATTATTGTTCAAAGTGCTTTCCAAGACACATATAAATTTACGCCTTTGTAGTTGGAGCTGAGAAACTGGTACTTCCAAATAATATTAAATTTATTAAAGAAATAACTCAACTCGTTCGTGTAGTGACTAAAGATTCAAAGACTTATAACCACCGTTAAAAATGGCTTTGTCGTAAAATTATTTCAATTAAATATTTTGAGGTAACATTTTCATTTCCTTGAGTGTACTGTGGTTATGGTTATTTTTAATTAAGAGTATTCTTTAAAATACCTTCACAGATGCATACCCAAATTAACAATCAGTGCCCCTGATTTGTAGCAGCTCTAACTTACTGGGTGTTGTGCGTATTGCTCGCACGCCAGGCGTTGCAGTTTTCTGTTTTGCTTTTGACTATCTAATAACCCACAGCTTCGCTATAGCAATCTCAGAGGATTGCTAATATCGTGCAATTGAAAAAAAAATTATGTTATTGAATCCAAACATTTTTACTAAATAGTCACAAATGTAAATTGCATTAGAATTTATTTCATAACGAAAAGGTTTAATAATAATTATTTATAAAGTGGTAATGCGTAGGCCTTTTTAATTTTTAGTATGGATTAAGTATCTGATTTTATAACTTTTGTTTTAGAGTGTTTGAGGATACATTTTACCTTGGTGAAATCACACTTAATTCCTTTTTATTTCATGAGTTATACAATTTTAAAAATTATTAAGCACGCACCTATTTCATTTTAACCAAGGTTATGACATAGTTTACACTAACATTTCCATTTACTCTGGTTAATACTATGCTTAGAATAATTTAATAATTTCTTGTTATTACAAATATCTCCCATTATTTAAGGATATTTGATACAATCGCATCTTAATCTAAAATATAGAGAACATAAATAAAAAATATTTTATCAGGCCTATTTTATGTAACCTTAGTTTTTCTAGTATTACCTAAACAAAATGCCCAATATTATTTACCCTTCACCTTTTATTCCCAAACGGGTGCCGATGTAAAAATTCATATCTAAGTAAATATTGCAATATCCGTTAACCAAACAAAAACAAAACTCACGCCTTTTTTACAACAGATGTGAACTCCAAAATAATTAAAATAAATATATTTATATTGAGTTTATATTTAGCCAGCCAATACTCATTTAATGGATAGTATTACTTTTTATTTTTAAAATAATATTAATCCATGTTATAACTTAAGAGGTGATATTTCGGAGAACGTTGAATAAGATAAGATAGCTTAAGGTATGTCTATTTATGATTTACAATATCTTAAATTAAAATTGATTAGATCAAAAGGTATTATTTTTTTAATGTTAGTACTATATTTACAATATTTAACTTATTAAAAACTACAACTCAACATGGTTTTAAAGAAGAGTTGGTTTATTTTGCATGTTTATAAATCATAACACATAAGACATAACTTAAATCCCGCTTTATTAGCTTCAGAGATACAGCCTTTTCACCCCTTTTGCGATCGAATATAGAAAAATGGTAAAGTTTAACATATGATATTCAATAATAATATTGTACCTTATTCTTGCTCAGTTTTTTACCTTCATCTTAATTTGTAATTTGCTTGGTTTATATATGATTTATTACTATAAAAACTATCGTGCCCCCGTTTCACTGCCTTTGAGGTCGAATATCGAAAAATGGTAAAAGCATACTTTACGTTATTAAATATTTACGTTTTTCAAGCAAAGTTTCTTACATCCAGCTTTATAAGCTATGAAGATATGACATTTTTGTAATAAAATAAATGTTACTCTCTTTTCGCATTCTTAAAAGACGAAATCCGGAAAACCGAAAAACTGCAATTCTTTAAACTATACGCTTTTTTGTCATTCCTAATTTATAACCCTTAGATATAGTAAATTCGTAAATATGAAATTTTTTTCTATAAACCATTTACTCTCATTAGAGGCAGAATCATGCAAATAAGAAATATTAATTTAGTTTATTATTTTTACCATTTAATTTACGTTTTACTTATTTATTTTCTGAGCAATGACTGTTTTTAAATGAAATAAAAATTACACCGTTTTCGCCTCCATTAAAAGACGATTAAATAAATGCAAAAAAAAATGTAACTCTAGATGCAAGTTTTTCTTTAGTTTATTCTTTCTAGTTCTAAATGAAATGAAAAGGTTAGTATTTTGTTTTAAAATTCTCTGCCCCCTTTTTGAATTTCGCAAAACGGTGAAATTTTGGATGGTATTACTTATGTTTTATTATTAATACCCAAAATAATTTATTAATCTTAATTTAATTCAGAAAAACATCTATTAATCTTAAAATCATACTTACGCTTTCTTACCCCTTAGGTTGCATTTCGCAAAATGTAAAACTTGTGTTTGGTATTTTTCGTATGTTTATTATTAGTACATCATATAATTTATTACACTTAATTAAATTTGGAGATATAATTATTAATCTTTAAAACGTACTTACCACGTTTTACCCCTTAGGTTTTGAGTTTCGCAAAATATAAAATTCGTGGTTGGTATTTTTCGTATGTTTATTATAGGTAACAAAAATCATTTATTACGTTTAATTAATTTCGGTGACATAATTATGAGTCTTTTGCAAAATATAAAAATAGTGGTTGGTAGTTTTTGTGTGTGTAGTCCTGGTAATCCACATGTTTTATTGTGCTTAATTAGTTACTGGCATATAATTAATTATCACAAAACCATATTTACCCCTTTTTACCCCATTAGGGGAGGATTTTTTTTATATATTTAGCCTATTTTTTATGTTAGCTAAAGATCTTTCTAATTAAAAAAAACTCATCGAAATCCGTCAAGTAGTTTTCATTTGATGCTGGGACAGCAAAAAAAAATTATGAACTATAATTTTGAGTTCTCAATAATACAGAGATTGGCCTCGAAAAGTTTTATTATTAATATAGATAATAGGTTTTTTTTTTCTAAAACCGTGGAGGTAAGGGTGGTAACTAAAAGCAATCTTTTTAGTTTTGTTCAAATAAACCTTACTCAGGCGCTTAATGTTCCATTTGAAATATTTATTCGTAAATAAACCAGTTAAGCCCTACCTTCAAAGGCGTAAACCAAATTTCCGGAAGTACTTAATACTATAATTAATTAGTATGCATATATTTTAAACTTATTTTGTACTGATCATCCTGCAACCAAGTTAAATGGTTGAATTTATATTCATCTCGTATAAAAGGATTGTTCCAATATGTTATCAACTTAAAAAACTAAAACCCAGGCTTAGTCAAATGTTGTGCATTTGTAAAAATGAATGGTTGTGAGAAGTCCATCCCACGTGTTCATGTTAGCTTTCAACTCTCTTTAAGTTTTGAGTTTCGTGTCTTACTGTTGAAAGCTCACTAGCTAGTCAAACCCTAGTATGCTGCAGTTGTCAAACTCTAAGCCTGAAATGTGCTCTTTTTTAAAAAAAACTTGTATCTTGTTTGCTGTGTTATTCTTTGGTTTTTCCACACAAGGATGATTAGCAGGTAAAGGATAAGTGAAAAATCAAAAACCCATTTGCCGTTCTGAGAGTTTATAATGCACTTATTTTTTAGCAGTTAAACACTTTTCACTAGGTATTTTATGCCTAGTGAACATTTATTTTTGAAGTCTTCCAACATATCCAAAAAATAAAAGATCTTTTCATTCTGCTGCATCTTAAGACCTTCCAATTGAATACCCATGAATCCCTCTGAGGTCTTAGCATTGGCCTTTTCTAATTATTTTCGAAATTTTAAATTATTAGGTAGCCGTCTACGCAAACATATGACGACATCTCGTTGTAACTTGCGTTTAAAGACCACAGGGCTTTCGATACATTTAGTGGTAAAGCCCCGCGACTTAGAGGTTAAGTGCGCGTGTCCGAATAGCAATAACAACTCGAGGTATATGGGCCATTCAGGACACCCGTTTACCTGAAGTTATGATGTTTATGAGGCGGATTGTTAATGAGCTGTTATGAGTTATTAGCACGCGCATAAAATTCCGCGTTGCGTCCCCAAGTAAGGGCACTAGACTGACGTGCGACCATGGAACTGAGTGCTGTGTTTACTGGTTGAGAATATTACGCAGGTTCCAATTTTAATACATGCAACAGGTAGAGACAAGATTATATGGTTTTATTTTTAGGAAAAAATATTTTTATAGAACAGGAGATTTTGGTGTTATTGTTTTTATTTTCATAAGTCCTGTTTATTCATAACTATAGCATATTATATGAACAAATATGGCACTTGAATGTATTTGAACAATATATATTTCACTTTTACACTATAATAATTTTTAATAAGAATATTTAACTTTCGGACCAATAAAAATAAAATTGGCATATATTTAAGCGTTTGGAAAGTATATCGTCATACTGTAAAACTGAGTGACTAATTAACAGTTTGATGATAGTAAAAAAGTAAAATATTTTCCAATTTATTTTAATACATACGTTTGGGTACCAATTTCCTGCTAAATAATTTTTTTATTTATATTTACCGTATTACCGTATTACCGTATTACCGTATTAGAAATAAAGTTTTTGTAAACTTAATTAATTTTTGGTTATACAAGCTGATTAATTTCATGTTTTTATTTGCATTTCCGTGTTTTATGGTGTATTTACACAATTTTCAGTTTTATTTCGATTTTATCGCAATTCACCATATAATCTTGTCCTTACCAATTATTCAGCATTTTGTTAGGATATATTGTTATACGGGAAAGTCGACAATGTAGGTTTTTATTTTTAATAGTATTGGCTGTGTAAATAGTGCTTATGAGACACAAAATGCCTGCTTTTACATATAATTTTTTTTTGTAACTATACAGTTCTATTTTATTTAAAACTCTTAGCAGTGCTCACCTGATGTCAAATAAGCTGGCCTGTTTATTATAGAACTGGTACCGGGGGGTGGGGGTTTAGTGGGCAATAAAGATCATTCAGGAGAAATGGACAAAAGGGTGAATAACATATGCGCAGTGAAAGCAGAAACTTGTAGTAAGTTTTGTCATGACAAGCCAATAAGCCTGCAGCAAGCGTGAAGGCTAAGCTTCTGCAGCAGGATGTCTACTTGCTGACACTTGTTTTATTTGGGCTGCAATATCTTGAATTTCAAACACGATTCAAGCTTAACGATGCTCATCTTGTTGGCCTGCAAGTTCAAGTTGGCCTATAGGCATCTTGATGTCTTGCAGCTTTGAAAGCTTAATTTCAAAATTTCACGAACTTATAATATAGATCTTTCCGGACAAGTTTAACTCCGAATCCTAAAATCCAAGGTGTGCCTTATGCTAACTTGCTCTCTGGGTTAAGTGTCATCGTTGGAAGGTGTGTTTGCCAATAGAACAGACAAAAATAAATGGGATACGTAGAGACCTGCAAAATTCGCGGATTCATTCGGTGATAGGCTAGAATTCAAACACATATACCTCTTAGATAATTTTGCTATTGACTTACTGTTCATCTGGACGAATCTCAAGCAGTTATAAACCCTCAACCAAAGTAGGATCGAATCACAGACAAACCAGCTGAGACGACTTACAAGTCGGCAGCCAATGAACTTGCGTTATTTGCCCGAGTGTACAGGGGTATGTGCAGTTTATCCTGAAGGCCATCGAAACCGCGAATTTTGCAGGTCTCTAGGGATACGTATAGGAGCAAGCATTTTTCGCAAAAAAAAAAAAAAAAAAAACATCTAAATGCCTAGTAGACTGTAATATGATGTGCCCGTTTCAGCTGTTTCTTCCCTGTGATTGGCGGCCGTATGCGAAAGAAGCCATTGACTTATCTGACCGGGCCCATTCATCACGTTGCGTTTGCTTCCGCACTGAGTTATTGTGATTGGTGTGTTGACAACATACGTGTACCTGAAAGAAACTCGACCAGTCACGAAACACAGACAATGACACAGTGAATTATCTTTCATCTAGTTTCGAAATCTTTCCGCGAAAAAATGCAT
Organism: Bacillus rossius redtenbacheri; assembly: GCF_032445375.1. Classification (NCBI taxonomy): domain Eukaryota; kingdom Metazoa; phylum Arthropoda; class Insecta; order Phasmatodea; family Bacillidae; genus Bacillus; species Bacillus rossius. Next base: position 31,688,858 of record NC_086339.1, on the reverse strand, counting down.
GTCCCCTAGATTAGTACAATGCAGTAGACTCAATGTTTGTCTCTCATGTCCAAGATTTACGCAAAAAAAAATCATTTAAATTTTCATATATGTTTGCGTGGTTTCCAGTTATAAATTAAAATACTTAAATAAAACTTTAAAAAAACAAACTGTTGCAACTAAATAAAATGTTCCGGTCAATTTATTCCGGTAATCGACTTCTTTGCCACTCGAATAAAAAAAATAGCAGTTGTTGCAATTAAAAAGCAGGGATAAATTTACGTTCATCTAAACCGTTTCTTAACATAGGCATGATAGTTTGAACACGGAACACACAAGCTTTCGCAAGGCTCATCGGTTCCACTCTGATTGCACTGATCCCTCAGTTCGCTAGTGGCCGCTGGCGCATGCGCAGAAGAACAGGGGCGACTGAAATGCTGCCCCTTGGAAGGGCAACCCTTCAGGATTTTTCTGGCAATGGTTTGTTTGTACAACGACTGGAAGGGCAGCCCATCCTATTTCTGAAAACATGTTTCTTTAAGTGTTTAAATAATCCTGAAAACTTGCCCCTTGGAAGGGCAGCCCATCAGGATTTTTCTGACAGTAGTGTTTTTGAAAGGTTGTCTGAATTGTTGCCCCTTGGAAGGGCAGCCCTTCAGGATTTTTCTGACAGTGGTGTTTTTGAAAGGTTGTCTGAATTGTTGCCCCTTGGAAGGGCAGCCCTTCAGGATTTTTCTGACAGTGGTTAGTTTAGGTTAGGTTAGGTTAGGTCACTTTACAAACTAACCACTGTCAGAAAAATCCTGAAGGGCTGCCCTTCCAAGGGGCAACAATTCAGCTCCCCAGAATAACAAACAGTCTTTAAATACCTTTGTGATCGGAGTCAACTTTTCCGCTCCGTGACGCAGCAGATTCACGTTGAGACAGGTCAAGTACGACTGTTCTAGATATAGTAGTACCTTAAGGCTCGTTCACACTTCCTCGTTGGTTATTTCCTTTTCTCACATTTCTGTGATTTAAAGGCTATCCTTGTGATTTTTTTTTTTCGATAGCTCACTTGAAATTTGTTTTTCACGATAATTTTTGTCACCAAATATTTTCTAAGTGTTAGTTAATAGCGGCCCAGAAAAAGTCACCAAAATGCTTAATTATAGTTACGATCACGCGCGTGACATTTGGCAGCTTACAAATAACGTTTAGTAGGTATATGTTGATGAAATTTGTGACCAAATAACATAAATTGCAAAAGAGCTATTGTAATAAATGTATAGGGAAAGGTTTTATATCATAACAATGGCGAGAAAACAAAATAACACACATGGCGAGTGAAACCAATCATTAAGATATTCATAAAAAATTTTTTATGAATTTTTCAAACGTATACATTTTACAACACAGTTGTATCAGAAAGTTTTCCTTCTTTGCGAGTAGGCACGCAGTAAAAAAAATGTATCTTTCATAAGCAATTTTTTTTAAAAATAATGCAAAAATATTTTGTTTTATTTCTGCTGCAGGTACATTTTTGGATAGTTTTCAACACATTCTTGCAGTATTATGTGAACGTTTTAAATTTTTAAGACGAAAAATTGTCAAAAAAAAAAACCCTCAAAATAATTTAATTGGAAAATTACAAAATAATATTTGCAGTCAGTGTATGTGTAAATGTGTGGAAGTGAGTACCATTTATCAGAAGCTCAGTTTTAAATAAAGCAAATTGTCAGTAATTCATAGAGACCGGAAAAATTCGCGAGTTCATTTCGCGATAGGCTAAAATACAAATAGTAATACCTCCATGCAGCCTCTGTTATGGGCTCACAATTCACCTAGATGTCTCTGGGCCAATGAGAAATACCCAAACAAAGCTGTATCGAATCACAGGCTGCTACGTTGGGACGTCTCACAAGACAGCAGCCAATGAGTGGGTCACATTTGACCGAGTGTACGTAGAACTATGGAGTTCATCCTACAGGTCATTGATCCCGCGAATTTTTCCTGTCCCTAGTAATTCATTGTTTGTTTTTTTCCCCACGGTGGCAGTAGATTATCTCTTAAGATAGTTGATGTCGCGTTCTTTGAGCCTACGTACTTCATTCGAGATCGACAGAGTTCTGGAGGTGCTCTTACAGCGATAGTGACACTTTCCATCAGAGGCCTCGTCCTCCTGTGTTTAGCTGCGTGACGGATCAGCTCTGTACAAACTGCGGAACTTCTAGACCGTGGCCCTGTTTACTGGCACGGTTATAAGAGGCAGCCGGGCTCAGACACCGTAAACCGTGTTTAAAGTTCTTCCCACCCCCTTTTTTTTCTAATTCTTCCCGATTAACACAATGCTTGTAAGCCGTCTTTTACGTTGAAACGAGAACAAAAAAAATGGGTGCGTGTACTTAGGTACGCGCGTGAGAAGTTCTACTTTTTTGGCATCATTAAAAAATAGTTTTTAATTGCATGCAAAAATAGTGCGTGGAGTCCCTCCGCGCGGAAGAAGTGAAACTTCGTAATGTGGAAAGGAAAATAGGAAGGGGTAGAAATTGATTTTTAGTGAAATCATATTGTATCTAATCAAACTAAAAAAAATAAAGGAAATAAATTTGTAACGATTCATAGATTGATTTTCAGAGAGAGAGAGAGAGAGAGAGAGAGAGAGAGAGAGAGAAAGAAAGACCTATTGAATGTCTATAAAACTAACTTAAATAAATCATTAAATAATTCAACGGTAAAAGCTGTTTATTTAATTAAGCGGACGGGTTCGCCCCAAGGAGAAAATTGACGCGGCGAGACCTCGTGGACATAGAGAAATGACACACACTCACTATTTATGTGTCTATGAAACATGATTTTTTTTCTGCAATTTAAATTGTAATATACAAAAGGGTATTGAAAATTGAAACAAATATGGCGGCACTACAAACTGTCAGGATCTTTATTTTTTTTCTTACTCTCTACTTAGTTCCTTACAATAGCATTCACTCTCTCTCTCTCTCTTTCTATTCCCCCTCCCCAGGAGCGTTAAACGTTTAAAGCAAACTTGTTGGAAGTCGCATTAGAAGTATAACTTCAAAAATCTTCCACTCTGAAGCTATTCTGAGTTTTCAGTTAGTGTAACGGCTTTGTGTAAGGGGGATTAGGCCCTCTGCCATCCTGAATTTTTCCATATTTCGGCTGTAATTATAATTTTTTTAACTATTGATCTTAATTTTAGGAATGTCGAGGCACAAATCATATCTCTCAGATACACCCTTGTTGCAACCACACATTTACTTACGGGCTCTAGCTAAGAAACAATGTATTCTTTCACGCCAGTTCACGACTGTGAACTTCGACAAGTAGCCATATGCCATGTCAAACCAAAACATTTAGCACGGAAGCTTTATTTCAAGCGGCATCAAAATATTTGAAATTGTTATATGGACAGACCTAATTCCAATATTAAGTCAGCTGGATGCATTGAGTCAGACGAAAAATAAAACTTTTTTTTCTAGAATATTGACTCAGTAAATATTTCTACTATTACAAACTATTTCTTGGAAAACGTCACTATACAATGGTACAGAATGTGTTTTAAAATGCACTGATTCAAATAATATAACATGAATTTCTTATCTGAAAAAAAAATGGTACTTAATTCTCCGTAGATACTTATCAATTCTGTAACACTCAGGTATCTCTCTCTCTCTCTCTGTTCGAATAAAAACATTAATTTATTAAACTTAACTGCGAGACTAGTTGGAAAATTTTCCTGTTTTGCAGAAAATTTTTTGGTGTCACTAACTCCGCTTGTCTAATAAAATCTCCAGTATCAAGGGGAAAAGCAGCAACAATAAAAAAAACTTTATGATATGAGGGTGTTAGTTAATATTTGTTTTAATAATATAAATCTGCATAAAAGCTCACACAAGAAATTATATTTAAAATTGTTGATAAAACAAAGCAAATAACAACTGCCAGCACCCGAGTGGAATACAAAAAGGTGAGAAAGACACAACCAGCTACATAGTTCGAATTTTTTTTTTCCTAGCCTAAGTTAATTCTAAGTGTGTAGGGGAGGGTCCAGGTTAGGGGAGGACCTAGGTGTGTCTCAGGCCGAAGCCTATACACCCTACTATGCGGGTTTCGAACCATGCAGGACAAGGGCGCGTGCAATCGTGTGCGTAGTGGGGTTTACTGGCCAGCCATGGCTGCAACCCCGCACTTTCCTCAACAAAAGCAGTTTGGCATCTGTCGGTTCAGGATGGAAATATTACCTGATATGACCAAAATTATTATTAGAAAATCAGTTTTAATTAATGCAAAATGTAATAAAATATAATACTAAAAAAGTATAATATTATAAAATAATTGAGTAAATCATTGAGAAAATGGCATAAAAAATTTCCGGGGGGGGGGGGCCGCATCATTAGGTTAGGGGGGGGGGGGGCACCTCTGCCTTCTATACTGGTTGCTTTAGTATGTGGAAACTGAAACTGTCATGTAATGCATATAGAAGGCTCTGCGATTGTAATTAATCGTTACGCTTGTGTTTCTTTATTTATGTTTTGGGCTGGCATTCTTCTAGTGAATACAGCGCAATGGAGGAAGCTGATGAATTTCTTGTTCAGCTTATCCAAAATTTTCCCTGCCTGTACGATAAGTACAACAAAGATTTTAAAAATAATCATGACTTATTCCTGAATTTTTTTTTGACGTTGGCGATGGCCGGCGTCCTTGCGTTTTTTATAAACGACTGTGAATTTCTTGCGGTTGTCGCGTCCTGCTTCTTGCGTTTCTGCGTTCTTGCGTTTTCTATAAACCCAGCCTTAGTAAAACATACACACAACTTACAAATCTGAAATACTTCCAAATCTGGTACCTATACGACTTTGAAGTTGAAGCTGAACAACTGATTTATTGCAAATAATCGAGAAAGTATTGAAGATGGCACAATAAGCTATGATGTTTCACTGATTAAAACAAAACAAAAAAAAAATACCTAGCTGGATTACGTGTAAATTCATCGTTCTCAAAAAAAGCTAGTCTAAAATTTAAAACGAAAACACTTGAACTCCTGGAAGACGTGCAAAACGCTCAACGCTGTATTCTAGAGCTGCTACAAATCAGGGGAAATACGTGTTTGTTAACTCAAATTATTTCACTGGAATCATATTTATGCATGCGACGAGTTTTTTCAGTGGTTGTGGAACTTTGCTCAAATGAAAATTAACCAGACGCTTAGTGTTTTCCATTTTCAGAATTTTTTTCCCCGTTCATTTGCAATAACTTAAAACATACAGATGTTCAGCTCCTACTTCAAAGTGTTACACCAGTGTTGGGATGTTGGGAAGCGCTTTAGACTAGAACGTGTTTCAATGTTTCCAACTTAACTTTTTTTTTTCGTTTTGAATTTGCAGTTCACGTTTGTTTTACAAATTTATCAGACTTGACTCTGAGTGGGTCTGGGCACTGCGCGTTGAGACTTTATTGCGAACTGTTTAATCGCAGCATGCATGCTTACTTTATCTGATTAGGTACTTGGAAATAGTGTGCGTTGCTGTTGTTAGGATTTGAATCTATGTGTTTATCTTTGTTCGTTTATATGTGATTGGCAACAGTGGCGCACTGGGCGCAAGAAAAGGCAGTAGTTAATAGTATGGCGGCCGTATGTTGTTGTGTAGTAAAGGAAGAGAAGTAAAGATTAAGTTTTCTCAAATTATGATCACCTTTAAAGGCTAACTTTAACAGCTGTCATTCTTCACAAGAAGCTTTTATTTTTCGCATGTGTGTGTGTGTGTGTGTGTGTGTGTGTTTCTACACCTGGGTACTAACGTCGTGGGCAGCCGAGATGTTTCACGCAGCGGGTTGATGCGCGCGAGGGTCGTGGGTTCGATGCCCAACTCCTCGACGTGACACGGGCTTGCGAACACACAGTTGGTACCCGGGTTGTTCGGAACCTGCTATCATCTCGGAGGTCCCGTCGCCTTCGAAGCATGGATTAAGAGCATGTTAATCGTGTTGTATGCAGTCTTAAATTAATCGTTTGTGTGTGACTTTTGTCATGATTTACTTAATTTTTTGAATATCATATATACCAATAAAAAAATATGGTTTTCCTACAATTCTACAAACCTGTGAAAAAATCTAATTTTTATTAATTTATAAATTTATATACAAAATATAAAGTAATACGTGTAAAAGGCTACACATAAAAATTATAGGAAGCAACACAAAAACTATGGTAGCAAAATAACTTAGGATATTACCAACTTTTCGGAAAATCACGTTTGTATTTCATGTAGTAAGTACTGAACTGTGCACAGAGTACTAAATATCCTATTTATTTTATAAGAAATTTTAAACAGAGTACTTCTTTACAAAATTAAAAACCGGAGCTAAATTATACCCAAGTTAAATTATACCCAAGAAATTAATTGTGCATCTTCACATGCCCTGTGAATCAAAACTTTGATTAAATGTTATACAATCTGAGTACAATTTGTTCAAAAATATTTTGCGAAGTGCTAAAATAGAAATGGCACTCCTGGAGATACCGAGGTGATAAAACGCTGCACAAAGACGACTGCAGTCTTAATTTGTCTTTTTTCTCGGTGATAATATATCCTCAAGTAGATTTAACTAAAACGTTTTTTCCTTGTGCATCATAATCCTCATAAAAAATATTTTATTTATAAAGTTTTTTTATTAATGAATTCTGTGTTTGTTTGAACGATTGTGCGCACAGGAGCAAACATTTTCCGCGAAAATAAACAGGACCATTATTGAATAAGTAATGCTCGGGCCAGTGTTCTCTTCCTTTGTGATTGGCGGCCGTCGCCAAGAGAAGTCATTGCCTTAAGTGTCCTGGCCATTCAGAAAGCGTTTACGGGTCGTTACCACAACGCCGAAATACCATAACGCCGAATGTCAAAATTGACCACAACGCCGACAGCTAGAATACTGCTGTGTACCACAACGCCGAAATAACAACTTATTGAATTTGTGTGTGTTTCTTAAATGTACCTTAACACCGAAATACCACAATCAAACCTAACCTAACCTAACCTAACCTAGCATAATATAACCTAACCTTTCTTAACCTAGCCTATTCTAGCCTAGCCTTACCTAACCTAACCTAACCTAGTCTAACCTAACCTAACCTTTGTGGCAGTCCTGCAATGACATTTTTCGGCGTTAGTGTATTTCGGCGTTGTGGTAATTCGGCGTTGTGGTACACAGCATTTTTCTAGCTGTCGGCGTTGTGATCAATTTGGCATTTCGGCGTTGTGGTGCGTCCCCAGCGTTTACTGCCGCACAGAACTACTGCTATTCGTGTGCCAACAGCGGGCGTGCACCTTAAACGAAGCACTGCCCATTGCGAAGCACAGACATGATACCGTGATTTAACAACTTAACATGCCTCTATTTATACATATAACAAAAGATTTAAAAAAATTACTACTACTACTACTATAAAATAGGAACCCCCATATCGACATTGGCTTTCAAAAACTCCAATCAAACTCAAGGATAATCGTTTACAATCGGAACACAAGAGCCACTGTATTTATTATTATTATTAATTTCTATTTCAAGTTGTAACGAGAGAAGTTTTCCCCAGAAGTGCTTATATTTCCAACTCAATAAATTGATCTGATCTGATATGATAAACAGTTGGTTAAGCTTGCGTAAATTCCGTAAAAATGTGCACCAGACCGTGAAAACATTTGAACGATATCGTGGTGTGAATGTCGGCAGTTTACATCATTTCCAACAACTAGCAATGTTAAGCACCGGTTGCTCGAAATCACCTTGGTACTTGGCCAGTTTCTAGGCAAACTCACACACAACTCACTTTCCAGAAAGATGACATCCGATTCAGGGAGTGGAGTGGACACCGGACTTGAATTTTCGCCTGATCTCAGTGATTACTTTCAAGAAATTAGACTAAACTGGTGATTGTTATAACTTCCATTAAATAAACAGAATTTTAAATGATGTATTAGTTGAAAGTTTTTCAATTCAGTGACATAAAAATCAAATTCGGAATTGTACTTTTAAAACTGAACAAAAATGTTCAGTGTAAATTGAAGAATTTATTTTTAACTAATACTTTGGTATAATGTTGCTCTCCGTTTTTGATTTTGATTTAAATAAAACTCTATTTAAAATTTCTGCTAAAAAAAATTCAATGTTTACTAAATTATACGCAGTTCAAAACTTAGTACATGAAAGAAAAAGGTAAATTTTTGTAAAGGAGTTAATATTCTAAGTTATTTTGCTTCCATAATTTTGTATTGTTGATATAAGTTTAAATAAAAATGTTCAATATAATCGCTTGTGTGCAGCCTTTGACACGTATTACCTCATTTTTGTATATCATTTATAATTCAATAAAAAAATCAGTTTTCCACAGGATTGTGGGTAAACCAATTTTTTATTGATTTATGAAAGATACACAAAAATGAAGTAATACATGTCAAAAGATACACACAAACGTTTCATTTAAAACTGTGTAGAACATGATTACAGGCTCTTAGATCATGCTGTGTGTTAAAATATGGACATTTAGTTTCTTAAAACTATCAAGTAAATATTTTTTAAATATATAAATCACATTCTTTTTAACAATTAACGATAGTTATCTTATGAATGTATTAAAAATAATGAATAAATACATGAAATTAAGGAAGAAAAATAATTTGGGTTACAACCCCCTTAAATGACTCTATGGAGAGTTATATATTTAGTTACTTTAACATTTAGTTAAAATATCGTCGGTAAGGTACTGAATATAGTAAAAATTGAACGATTATTTTACGTCCTTCTTTAAACTAGATGAAGATCATACTCATAGTAGAAGCAATGTGATTTTTTGTTTCATAACCACTTGTCTTGCCATTGACATATTACATTTCTTTACAGTCAGAAAAAACACCACTACTGTAGATTTAAAAAGATGTATACATTAAAATGGCTTCTAGGGATACATAAAATACTTTTCTTTAAATGTTAGCTGTCTGATAGTTTAAAAGAAATACACATGGTTTTTATTGTTTTATTCTAATCATTTGTCTTAAATGTTTTATGTACATAAATTCATGTAGTAACACACAGTGTATAGTACAAAATAAATTAAGTTGAAAGATTGGAAAGACCAGACATGCACAGTTTTCCTTGAAAAGAAACCGATCACATAAATTAACAAGAATCAACAGCTAATGCTACAGGTTACTCATTCTTGAATATTTTAGCAAATTATGCATCATGTTTATATACACATACACAATATAATGTGCTCGTAATTATTACCAAACACAGACATTTTCTACTTTCAGTAAAAAAAATCGATCATACGTTTTAATTTCATTAGTACTAACGAAATTAGGAGTAACTTCATAATATACTATTACAGACAGATTTATCTTCAGTACATTCCAAAAGAAACGGTGAAGGTATTTGCTTCTTAAATTCTAAAATTTGATGTTTTATTTGCAAAGCGCAATTTTTATACAATTGTATATACAATTCATATGCAAATTCCAGCATTTAGACATTATTCTCCTTTCAAAGTATTTTCTGTACACTTGACAAATAGTTTCCTGGGCTTATTTCAGTTCCATGCTTAATTTTTGGGAACAAAATTTTCTACTAGTGCTGAAACTCATCACCTTATAGAAATATTGTCGATTTTTATAACTATAAATAAATAGTTTAAATCACTTATTTAATTTGCAATTAAAGAAAAGTTATAAACGAAATATATATTTTCTCATCTGTGCAAGATAGTTGGTATATGGCTTTATTGATCAAACAGTTGCGATTTGTGCGTTCTCTAGAATCTGCTTAGGTATCTTTTGGTTTAACTTTATGCCATCACCGCTAATAAAACCAATTACTTTGCTGTTAACACTTAATTTCTCTCTGCTGTAGACAGCATTCTGCGTATCGAAATGGAGATTTTAATGAGGGCATGGAATAAGCTAATTATATATTGTGTCAACGAAAAGTAACAAACAGACCAATGAACCTGTTTCGCTGTGGCTGTCTTAGAGCTGGACAGATTTGGGCTACTTATATAAATCATTATTGCAAATAAAATTCATTACTGGGTAAAGTCAGTTAAGTTTGATTCCCTCCATGCTAAAATTACGGTAAATTCAACTTTAGTATTACAATAATATTGGTTAATGTGATCAGATTAATTATCTACATAAAAAAATTTTAACTAATAGAGTAACACTTAATATTTCTTGTTTACTTTAGTAAATTTATGATTGGATACCATCAATTAAAGCACAAAAAGTTGCTAGAAGGGGATGATTGTTTTTTAAAAAAAGGGTCACATTTTTACCTTCCTAAAATAAATAAAATAGCTATTTCATCGCCCAAGAAATTTTAGGCATATTTTATAGGCTGCCTAAAGTATAGCGTTTTCACGTCTTATAGTTAATGACAGCTATAATTTTTTTTCTTCCAGATCACACAAAACTATGATGTTATCAGGGAAAACTGAGATCAGTTTTAGGTATTAAATGCAGAATTATCCTGCTATAAAGTACTCTATCCCAAAATCTGTTCCTTATAGGTGCCGTATACTTCTGTGCTTAGCCAGTACTAGGCCAGCGCAATTCCTTCATCATCGAGAGAAAGAGAGAGCATGTTTAATTGACATGAATTGCAGCCGGCTTGGTCACATCTATCATGAACCTATGATTCAACTAAATTTGTGACTAAAATGTATTATTATTTACTGCCAAGGAAGATACCTTATACTTCTTAGGAACGTAGATAGTTAGATCATTTTCAGGATAAAAACAACCAGATGATTACCCACTGTGTAAAATATTAAGACACCAGGAATCGTTCAAATTTAAGATGTATTATGTAAATGTTTCTTTGGAATGATGTGTGATGTGACGCTATTTTTTTCTATTGTGATAATATTTCTAATCAGTCTTGGAAATTAATTAAATGTTAATTCCAATCAAACCATACTTTATAGGATCACTGTTTACTTTGTGGCAATCCATTCGTTCACTATGGCTTGGTAGAGACAAAAAACACAAGAATTTACTTTACATAGAGTGGTCAAATTGCATTTAGTGAATACAAGATGGTCTACACGTGTATATTTTACCCGAAGATTCCACATTATTTGAATCTAAGTTTACTTTTGTAGTAGTTAAATCATGCACTCTTAAATCAATGCATGCATATATAACAAAATACCGCGTCCGCATCTTAACAAGGTTCGTTGTTGTACTCTGCGGTAGTCCATTCGCACACGCTGTCTTGGCAGAGTCCTATTCCCAAACATGCACGTGGCGTAGAGATCGTGGCTGGAAGCAGATGAATGCCAGCAGGTATCTGCCGGGATCTTGGTCGGCGGTCACGCCCCGAGCAGAGACTGGAGGCAGATGAATCCCAGCATGTCTCTGCCGGGATCTTGGTCGGCGGTCACGCCCCAAGCAGAGACGGGAGGCAGATGAAGGTCTCTGCCGGGATCTTGGTCGGCGATCACGCCCCGAGCAGGGACTGGAGGCAGATGAATGCCAGCAGGTCTCTGCCGGGATCTTGGTCGGCGATCACGCCCCGAGCAGAGACGGGAGGCAGATGAATGCCAGCAGGTATCTGCCGGGATCTTGGTCGGCGGTCACGCCCCAAGCAGAGACGGGAGGCAGATGAAGGTCTCTGCCAGGATCTTGGTCGGCGGTCACGCCCCGAGCAGAGACTGGAGGCAGATGAATCCCAGCATGTCTCTGCCGGGATCTTGGTCGGCGGTCACGCCCCAAGCAGAGACGGGAGGCAGATGAAGGTCTCTGCCGGGATCTTGGTCGGCGATCACGCCCCAAGCAGAGACGGGAGGCAGATGAATCCCAGCATGTCTCTGCCGGGATCTTGGTCGGCGGTCACGCCCCAAGCAGAGACGGGAGGCAGATGAAGGTCTCTGCCGGGATCTTGGTCGGCGATCACGCCCCAAGCAGGGACGGGAGGCAGATGAATGCCAGCAGGTATCTGCCGGGATCTTGGTCGGCGGTCACGCCCCAAGCAGAGACGGGAGGCAGATGAAGGTCTCTGCCAGGATCTTGGTCGGCGGTCACGCCCCGAGCAGAGACTGGAGGCAGATGAATCCCAGCATGTCTCTGCCGGGATCTTGGTCGGCGGTCACGCCCCAAGCAGAGACGGGAGGCAGATGAAGGTCTCTGCCGGGATCTTGGTCGGCGATCACGCCCCGAGCAGGGACTGGAGGCAGATGAATGCCAGCAGGTCTCTGCCGGGATCTTGGTCGGCGATCACGCCCCGAGCAGAGACGGGAGGCAGATGAATGCCAGCAGGTATCTGCCGGGATCTTGGTCGGCGGTCACGCCCCAAGCAGAGACGGGAGGCAGATGAAGGTCTCTGCCAGGATCTTGGTCGGCGGTCACGCCCCGAGCAGAGACTGGAGGCAGATGAATCCCAGCATTTCTCTGCCGGGATCTTGGTCGGCGGTCACGCCCCAAGCAGAGACGGGAGGCAGATGAAGGTCTCTGCCGGGATCTTGGTCGGCGATCACGCCCCAAGCAGAGACGGGAGGCAGATGAATCCCAGCATGTCTCTGCCGGGATCTTGGTCGGCGGTCACGCCCCAAGCTGAGACGGGAGGCAGATGAAGGTCTCTGCCGGGATCTTGGTCGGCGATCACGCCCCAAGCAGGGACGGGAGGCAGATGAATGCCAGCAGGTATCTGCCGGGATCTTGGTCGGCGGTCACGCCCCAAGCAGAGACGGGAGGCAGATGAAGGTCTCTGCCAGGATCTTGGTCGGCGGTCACGCCCCGAGCAGAGACTGGAGGCAGATGAATCCCAGCATGTCTCTGCCGGGATCTTGGTCGGCGATCACGCCCCAAGCAGAGACGGGAGGCAGATGAATGCCAGCAGGTCTCTGCCGGGATCTTGGTCGGCGATCACGCCCCGAGCAGAGACGGGAGGCAGATGAATCCCAGCATGTCTCTGCCGGGATCTTGGTCGGCGGTCACGCCCCAAGCAGAGACGGGAGGCAGATGAATCCCAGCATGTCTCTGCCGGGATCTTGGTCGGCGGTCACGCCCCAAGCAGAGACGGGAGGCATATGAAGGTCTCTGCCGGGATCTTGGTCGGCGATCACGCCCCGAGCAGGGACTGGAGGCAGATGAATGCCAGCAGGTCTCTGCCGGGATCTTGGTCGGCGATCACGCCCCGAGCAGGGACTGGAGGCAGATGAATGCCAGCAGGTCTCTGCCAGGATCTTGGTCGGCGATCACGCCCCGAGCAGAGACGGGAGGCAGATGAATCCCAGCATGTCTCTGCCGGGATCTTGGTCGGCGATCACGCCCCGAGCAGAGACGGGAGGCAGATGAATCCCAGCAGGTCTCTGCCGGGATCTTGGTCGGCGGTCACGCCCCAAGCAGAGACGGGAGGCATATGAAGGTCTCTGCCGGGATCTTGGTCGGCGATCACGCCCCGAGCAGGGACTGGAGGCAGATGAATGCCAGCAGGTCTCTGCCAGGATCTTGGTCGGCGATCACGCCCCGAGCAGAGACGGGAGGCAGATGAATCCCAGCAGGTCTCTGCCGGGATCTTGGTCGGCGATCACGCCCCGAGCAGGGACTGGAGGCAGATGAATGCCAGCATGTCTCTGCCAGGATCTTGGTCGGCGATCACGCCCCAAGCAGAGGCGGGAGGCAGATGAATGCCAGCATGTCTCTGCCGGGATCTTGGTCGGCGATCACGCCCCAAGCAGAGGCGGGAGGCAGATGAATGCCAGCAGGTCTCTGCCGGGATCTTGGTCGGCGATCACGCCCCGAGCAGGGACTGGAGGCAGATGAATGCCAGCAGGTCTCTGCCAGGATCTTGGTCGGCGATCACGCCCCGAGCAGGGACTGGAGGCAGATGAATGCCAGCAGGTCTCTGCCGGGATCTTGGTCGGCGATCACGCCCCGAGCAGAGACGGGAGGCAGATGAATGCCAGCAGGTATCTGCCGGGATCTTGGTCGGCGGTCACGCCCCAAGCAGAGACGGGAGGCAGATGAAGGTCTCTGCCAGGATCTTGGTCGGCGGTCACGCCCCGAGCAGAGACTGGAGGCAGATGAATCCCAGCATTTCTCTGCCGGGATCTTGGTCGGCGGTCACGCCCCAAGCAGAGACGGGAGGCAGATGAAGGTCTCTGCCAGGATCTTGGTCGGCGGTCACGCCCCGAGCAGAGACTGGAGGCAGATGAATCCCAGCATTTCTCTGCCGGGATCTTGGTCGGCGATCACGCCCCAAGCAGAGGCGGGAGGCAGATGAATGCCAGCAGGTCTCTGCCGGGATCTTGGTCGGCGATCACGCCCCGAGCAGAGACGGGAGGCAGATGAAGGTCTCTGCCGGGATCTTGGTCGGCGGTCACGCCCCGAGCAGAGGCTGGGCTACAGCTTCTCCTGGACCGCCCGCCGAAGCTCCTCCGTCGCCTTGTCCAGGTCCCGGGACGCGAACCCCCGAGGCTTGATGGCGTCTCGGGACGACACGTCCAGGTAGTCCTTGGGCGGCTCCGCCGGGGACCGCGTCGACGAGAACTTGGGCCGGGGAATGCGCACCCGCTTCACGTCCAGCAGCCAGGACTCCATCTCCAGTGCTTGCTGCGAACAGAACAATGCCATTGGTCAGCGCCTCGGAGATGCACTGCACTTGTCTTTTGACAAGAACACATTCAGTACACACTAGTAGAATCAAGAGTAATCGGCCACAGTCTACAATAACACGTCACAGCATTGACCTGGTGTAAATCTGGAAACCTGGGTCATCCAGAAGGAAAGCTCAAAATTTTATAGTTTCTCCGTATCCTGTGGTTTATGGATTGCAGTTTCATTTTGCAGCCAAGGCCATCGAGATGGATGGGGAAAAATTCGATGTGCCCAGGCTCCAAAGGGTCCCAGTTCAGTTTTTAGATTATAAATATAATTCATAGGAAACGTTAGAAATTATGTGATACGTGAAAATCACATTTAAAGTTATGGTCACAGTGACATTTAAAGAGTTTTTTTTTTACTTTAAATTTTAGAGTTTGATAAGTTCTGCATTAAATAATAGGAAAGGGGCCCGTCAAAATGATTTTCCTTCAGGGCCTTGATTTCTCTTGATACCTCTGTTTGCAGTGATATATTGAAATTAATATAGTGTAATTTGTTCCCAATAAAAAGAGTTTATCATATAAAACTTTAAAGTAAAAATAGAACAGATATTAATTTTTTGTTTTAACAGTTTCAAGTTAACCATGAGCGATACATGACTTGATGACCTAGTGCGATATAATATTCGTTGGCAGGACTTTCCGAAGTACTTAAAAACCTAAATTGCATCGCATGTTGAAATGTAGGTCGAACCGATGGATACTTTTAAGCCTCTGGAAAATTCGTATTCTAGCAAACAACCAACCCTTTTCCCGCTCTCTTCTTCAGGTTTTCCGCGCCAGTTCGCGACCACGGCGAGTGGCGAGTCTGGTAGTGTGGAGTGGCGAGTCAGGTAGTGCGGAGTGGCGAGTCAGGTAGTGCGGAGTGGCGAGTCAGGTAGTGCGGAGTGGCGAGTCTGGTAGTGCGGAGTGGCGAGTCAGGTAGTGCGGAGTGGGGAGTCAGGTAGTGCGGAGTGGCGAGTCAGGTAGTGCGGAGTGGCGAGTCAGGTAGTGCGGAGTGGCGAGTCTTGTAGTGCGGAGTGGCGAGTCAGGTAGTGCGGAGTGGCGAGTCTGGTAGTGCGGAGTGGGGAGTCAGGTAGTGCGAAGTGGCGAGTCTGGTAGTGCGGAGTGACGAGTCTGGTAGTGCGGAGTGACGAGTCTGGTAGTGCGGAGTGGGGAGTCTGGTAGTGCGGAGTGGCGAGACTGGTAGTGCGGAGTGGCGAGTATGGTATTGCGGAGTGGCGAGTCTGGTAGTGCGGAGTGGCGAGTCTTGTAGTGCGGAGTGGCGAGTCAGGTAGTGCGGAGTGGCGAGTCAGGTAGTGCGGAGTGGCGAGTCTGGTAGTGCGGAGTGGGGAGTCAGGTAGTGCGAAGTGGCGAGTCTGGTAGTGCGGAGTGACGAGTCTGGTAGTGCGGAGTGGCGAGTCTGGTAGTACGGAGTGGGGTGTCTGGTAGTGCGGAGTGGCGAGTCTGGTAGTGCGGAGTGGGGAGTCAGGTAGTGCGGAGTGGCGAGTCAGGTAGTGCGGAGTGGCGAGTCAGGTAGTGCGGAGTGGCGAGTCTGGTAGTGCGGAGTGGCGAGTCTGGTAGTGCGGAGTGGGGAGTCTGGTAGTGCGGAGTGGCGAGACTGGTAGTGCGGAGTGGCGAGTCTGGTATTGCGGAGTGGCGAGTCTGGTAGTGCAGAGTGGCGAGTCTGGTAGTGCAGAGTGGCGAGTCTGGTAGTGCAGAGTGGCGAGTCAGGTAGTGCGGAGTGGCGAGTCTGGTAGTGCGGAGTGGCGAGTCTGGTAGTGCGGAGTGGCGAGTCTCGTAGTGCGGAGTGGCGAGTCTGGTAGTGCGGAGTGGCGAGTCTGGTAGTGCGGAGTGGCGAGACTGGTAGTGCGGAGTGGCGAGACTGGTAGTGCGGAGTGGCGAGTCTGGTATTGCGGAGTGGCGAGTCTCGTAGTGCGGAGTGGCGAGTCTCGTAGTGCGGAGTGGCGAGTCTGGTAGTGGGGAGTGGCGAGTCTGGTAGTGCGGAGTGGCGAGTCTGGTAGTGCGGAGTGGCGAGTCTGGTATTGCGGAGTGGCGAGTCTGGTATTGCGGAGTGGCGAGACTGGTAGTGCGGAGTGGCGAGTCTGGTATTGCGGAGTGGCGAGTCTGGTAGTGCGGAGTGGCGAGTCAGGTAGTGCGGAGTGGCGAGTCTGGTAGTACGGAGTGGCGAGTCTCGTAGTGCGGAGTGGCGAGTCTGGTACTGCGGAGTGGCGAGTCTGGTAGTGCGGAGTGGGGAGTCAGGTAGTGCGGAGTGGCGAGTCTGGTAGTGCGGAGTGGGGAGTCAGGTAGTGCGGAGTGGCGAGTCAGGTAGTGCGGAGTGGCGAGTCTGGTAGTGCGGAGTGGCGAGTCTGGTAGTGCGGAGTGGCGAGTCTGGTAGTGCGGAGTGGCGAGTCAGGACGCGTGGAGTGGCGAGTCTGGTAGTGCGGAGTGGCGAGTCTGGTAGTGCGGAGTGGCGAGTCTGGTAGTGCGGAGTGGCGAGTCAGGACGCGTGGAGTGGCGAGTCTGGTAGTGCGGAGTGGCGAGTCAGGTAGTGTGGAGTGGCGAGTCTGGTAGTGCGAAGTGGCGAGTCTGGTAGTGCGGAGTGGCGAGTCAGGTAGTGCGGAGTGGCGAGTCAGGACGCGTGGAGTGGCGAGTCAGGTCGTGCGGAGTGGCGAGTCTGGTAGTGCGGAGTGGCGAGTCAGGTAGTGCGGAGTGGCGAGTCAGAGCCTTGCGTTTAGATGCTATACTGCGCTAGAAGAACCAGCGAGCGCTGCGCTTATCATACCGCCTCAACAACACACATACACCCCTGACGAGGCGGGCACCCGTAGACGGTTCATTGGGAGGTCGTGATGACCAGCAGTAATCAGGTTCCCACGGCGCGGAGGGACATCAACCTCCTGCCGTGCGCCGTGGGAACCAAGGCTTCGTAAGGTCGACACGAGAAGCCTGCAGCTATTCACGTAGCGCGCTAACCGACGGACGAGCGTATATATATTTTTTTTCTGTTCGTCTCGTTTGGGTTGGAAACGACCGGGTGTACACTGTAAATTTTTTTTTGCGAGTGGAACTAAAATATTTATGTAGAATTACATTTGCATGATGATGTATCACCGCAAGATAAGAACTCGCAGCGATGCTGGGTTTACATTCTTACCCGGACATTATTTATGCTTTGTATTGTCCCAGTACCTCCAATAGTTAAAAAAAAAGAAGCCTATCGTAAACCATTGCCTGAATAGTTTTCCAATATTAACAGCGCAAATAATAAGCATGATGCAACAAAAGTAATGTCAAATTGTTGAATATTCGATTATCTTTTCCGTTAAATTAAAAAAAATGATGCTTGTATGAAATATAAAAAAAATTGTGCCAAGATTTTTAAGAAATGCTCAGTTTCATCTCGAAAAAAAATGTGTTTTATATTTGCAAAAATAACCACAGCAATGTATTGTACAAAGTCACGATATATTTCTTGTAGTATTACAAACTGGTTTCCAAAGGAATCTCTTTTTTTTTTTCTGTGAAGAGAGTTTCTGGCCCCGAAGCCTCCTTGCTCACTTTACTTTTATTTTCCCCCGCATGCAATAGCGCAGATCTCCGGCCAAGTTCAAGGGTGATCCGGCACGATGTGGCCATTAAGGGGAAAAAAATGATAAACGAGAAGAAGGAAATAAAAGGAGGAGGAAAACAGCATCGGCCGGGAGGTCTTTTGTCGGTGTACACAAGAGCGCTGGAGATGAGTGGAGGGGAAGATGGGAGATAATGAGTTGACCGCGTCTCCACTCCCCTACACCCCTCCCTTCTCCACTATATCCGCCGAGCTGGGATTTCCACACATTACACCCGGGTGGGCTGTTCCGACAGCGCGCGGAAGCACGGCTCGCCCGCCGCCTGTACCCGAACCGACGTTACGAAACTACTTGCTCGGGCCTGCGCGGCCCCGCCTCAGCCAGTCCGGACCCGAGCTCGTAGCACGCGGAGTCCACGTGTCTCAATGAACCAGTGAACAATGAATCACGAATCAGTTGGATGAATAAAGAATGAACGCATGAATGAAAGGTGGATGTATGCATGAAAATTAATGTATGATGTATGAAGTAATGGAAAAGTTGTTAACTCACAAAAAAAAAAAAAGGTACAAGCATTTTGAGGGAAACAGAAAACTATGTCTAACAAAAATACTTATGTGTAAAACACTAATAAAGAATATACTCTGCACTTCCTTAGTATTTACAGAGACATAAATTATCTGAAATATTGTTTTTAAAAACCTATTTTCAAAAATTTTATTGACCTTTTTTTTTCCAGTCTAGCATACTACTCCTAATTTATTCTTGTCACAAGGTGATAGTTCCCGAAGCAGTTAAACAGCGAGTTATGCACGCAGTTGTAAAAATAAATGGTAAAAATCAGTGAAAGCGGAATGTTGTTTTGGGTGATGCAAGGTGAGCAGTTACAACATTGGCAATGTCACTGCGTAGGAGGCCGCGTATCCTACCATTATTTTTCTAGACCCTTGTGTCAGTGATTTAGTGTCAGTCGAAATTATTATTTTTTTTTTTTCACTTTTCCAAATTTTAAAATTGTTTCCTATTTTCTGTTAAATCCCCAGCCACTGGTTCTGCAAGTTCTACATTCAAATTCAGATCCACTAGGAAACCTGCGTGTATCTAAAATAAAAATAAAATAATTTGATCGAGTGTTTCAGTGCTCGTCTGTGATGTGTAACATCTAACCGCGGTAACGAGCAAATTCATGTCTTTTCATGTTGAAAATCATACGAAACTCTTTATTTAACGTAGAATTCCTTAAAATAATGCCGAGCTTGATACACATACGCAATTTGTGTTTTCGCATACATTTTTTGCCGCTAGAATTCGTTGCCGGAATCGTTCTTTTTGTAGAGCGAAATATTAAACTATACCTTTAATGAAAACAGCTTCGATAAAGGCGAAAAATACTTGAAACAATACTAAACCGTGGGTCTGGACCCGTTTTTCCGAAATGAATTTTATTTAAATACTGCCCATCTTGTTAAAAAAAAAATTTAAAAAAAGTTAATACTAATAAATTTCCCTTTGGCTTTGTGATCTTTGGTTCGTGCCATCCGCCAAAGATGGCAGCACCGTGGCATAGGCGTGCCTACAGGGGGGGCCAGGTGGGCCATGGCCCCCCCTAATGTAATCACTCAGATCGGCATTTTCTCTAATGCGTTCGTTAATATTCGTATATTCCTGCCACTGTGACACTCAAACTGTGTTTCAGTGTTGCAGCATGCTAATTAACAATATTTTTAAACATTTTATCGTTCTGGAAATACAGCCGCCTTAGTTTATTTAAAACACGAGGTCCCTTAAAATGGCCAAGCAAAAAAATTTTTTTTTTAAGAGGTTTGTTAAAGTTCTGTTGTCTGAATTGCTGTGTTTGCATTCACTAAAAAGAAGTTCATTTCAAGGGAGATCTGGACCAAGCTATTGGAAAATTTGAGGGGGGGGAAATGTGTAAGTACCCTTTAATCATTGTCTATGGAAAAAAAAAAAAACATATTTTCAAGATTGTTAAAATTATACGGATATAAATATTAACTAGTAAACATATCTCGTTGATACTGCACAAAAATATAAACACGGCAATGAGTGAATGTATTTGGGCTATTTAACATTCTGAATTCAGCTTCTGATTTAAAAATTTAGCAGGGCCCCCCCTAATGGAAATGTCTGGGCTCGCCTATGCACCGTGGTAAGGGAATTCCGTTCCAATGCGACTTGAATTCCATTCAAGGAATTAACTCCCACCAAATGCCGTGTACCGAGATATAAGATGTTGAGCTTAAAAAAAAATAAAAAAAACATCCGGCAGGCAGCAAGCCACGCAGCCGGTCTGGTCTGGACGTCCGTCTTCGTCCGTCTCCGTCCGTCTTCGTCCGTCTCCCCCCCCCCCCCTTCCCCCGGACCACCTTTGTTGTTTCCCAAGCGGCTGTGACCAGAAGTCTGACGTTACTCACTCCGGCCACGGGGCAGCGGCCGACCCACACCTCGTCCGCTGACCCTCGCCAGGGAATATTGCAATATTGATAACCCCGCACACGGACCGCCGGATTGCTCGCCTTCCCCCACCCCGCTTCCCCTTCCGACCGTCCACCGGGGCCTGGGTGGTCTTCGGACGGGAGCTGGTGCCTCGTGGGTCGGCACGCGATGGTGCTGCTGCACCTTGGGAACTGTCGGGACGGCACGTTGTGGCGTGGTTCAAGTCAGTTCCTACCCCTCCTCTTCCCCCCCCCCTTCACGGGCCATTCCCGCAACGTCTGGAACACTACAAATAAAAAAAGGTTCTTCACCACGCATGAAGACGTTAAAGACACCCGCCTACACTCTCAAAAAATTTTAACCTCTTCAAATCACGAAGATCGCTGGTTGCAAATTAATTATCCAGGGGTGTTACGCGAATTTACGGCTATCTTCGTTCGTTCACTTTCCCACGAACAATAATTTCAAAAGATCATCATTGGTATACCAACCTAACGTTCAAAAACTACTACAAGTCCACAGGTTTGTCCACGTGTGTGTTTGTTTACGTTTGTTTTTGTATCGAAACATACAGCTTCGGAAGTCGAAATCCCGCGTTACTTCTACGAAGATTGAGTTATTTGTAATTACGATGAATTCTGATAAGAAAATAATTGCTTTTCAAATATCAATGTTTCTGTATGCGAATCACTCGCGTACTTTCTGCGCCCGCCGCTAGAATTCGCTGTCTGAATCGTAACCGTTGCTTGCCACAATCACGCGCAGGTAGCAGCACAGAACACTCTGGGAAAAAAATACTTGAAAAAAACTTTTAATAATATAAAGTTTCCGCACACTTTAAAAATTACACTTATACACATATTATAACACTTAATATATATTTAATTTTGTTTTTGCTTAAACGACTTAAAGCAATCCATAAATACTTTGTACAAATAAAATCCTAAACCTTATTCAGCGGATTCAGCATCAGGATTACATAATATTTAATTATTTAATTATTTAATTATATATATATATCCAGTAACGAGGTATGAACCACGTCAAAATTTCGCCCTGAATATTTACAAGCACTCACTCTACCGCTGTTCTAGCGAGCCTGTAAGGATTTCGCAAG
Source organism: Bacillus rossius redtenbacheri (assembly GCF_032445375.1). Classification (NCBI taxonomy): domain Eukaryota; kingdom Metazoa; phylum Arthropoda; class Insecta; order Phasmatodea; family Bacillidae; genus Bacillus; species Bacillus rossius. Next base: position 31,667,104 of record NC_086339.1, on the reverse strand, counting down.
GAGAAATTATGTAATAATCAATGTAATGCTACTTTTTACGTATTTTTAAACTTGATATTACTCTTTACTATGACTATTTTAGTTTACAAAATATATTCCAGGGTAGTTTCACCATCATAAAGTATCATTTGGCACACCAATACGTATGGTACGACCCCGGCACACCAAAACTTTTTGTATGACCCCTAATGTTTACGAATGTGACTATATACGGGTTTATGTTGCTACACGTGGGTCCGCCATCTTGACGACTTCGGCACCGTGGTTACACATTTCCGTTCATTCGACTTCCGTTCCATTCACAAAATCACTCTTACCAAATGCCTTACAACCGAGAGCTACGGCTATCTTCGTTTAATAATTTGTTTAACATGAATAAAATATGTTTGGTACCTAACCTTTATAGAAACTCATTTTAATATGTATTTCGTGTTAATTGTTATGCGATTATAATAAATTATTACAACCAAGATAAAATGCAGATTACATTTTTTTAATAAAAAAAATTAGTTTTTGTTACAGTTGTAATTAAACTACCACAGCTATGTGTCTTATTTCGACATAGAGTGGTAATTTAGGCTATTAAACCTTCATTGCTCTTGTGGTGACGAAAAAATATACTTATTGTTAATTTTTTTAAAAAAATTTTATTTAGATGTCTATAGTTTTAACTGTTTTTCACAGGCGTTGTTTACGAGTTGTGAAATTTTTTTTCGTTCTTTATTTTCGTTTAAGTAAAATAATGTAATTTTTTACCCACGATGACGGCTTCACCACAGAACATGGTACGAGTACCTGGATGGTGGTACCAGTCAGGGCCGGATTTAGGGGAGGGCAACCGGGGCGAAAGCCCCGGGGCCTCCACAAACGGAGGGCCCCCACAAATCCTTTGATATACTTTTTTCGCTGTTTTACCTTTACCTACAGTACTTTGTACATATACATGATTATATTATTGTTAAATATTAACAGAAATATTCATTAACACTTAAAATTTAATTTCATATAATTCTTGTCTCCGATTATATTTATGTATGTTTTTTTTTTTAAATACTAAGAGAATCTACTTGATTTCACAATAAATTATTTATTGGAAAACTCGACTGAAAAAAAAAATGGTTCATTTTACTTGTAAAATAATTTGGGGCCAGGGGGCCTCCGCTCCTCTGTGGCCCCGAGGCCTCCAGACCTCTAAATCCGGCCCTGGTACCACTGGCTTGTAAATGGTGGCGAGTACCTTGATAATGGTACGTCCAGACATCCCGGCGGCCTGGTGCAACAGGACCCGGAGACCGTGGAGGGAGGAAGGAAGGCGAGGAGAGAGAGAGAGTGAGAGAGAGAGAGAGAGAGAGTGAGACGCCATTGACGCCCCGTAGTGGAGTAACGGTACGTTGCGTACGGTTCCCACGGCTGACCCCCGGCGGCGCGACCGTCGCGTCGGGAAGTCCTCGCGGGGTCACGACGGGTATAAGAACCTCCCTCCCTCCCTCCCTCCACGACATCCTCGCTCTCCGGACCACGAGAGTGGGAGAGTGCTTCAACGGGGCCGCGGTCTGCCTCTTGCGGTACCCTGAGCCCGTTCGACCCGACAGACGCTGCCTGGGACCTCCTGTCGCAGTTCGCCGCTGGGAAACTCCGGGTCGTTACCACAACGCCGAAATACCACAACGCCGAATGCCAAATTGACCACAACGCCGACAGCTAGAAAACTGCTGTGTACCACAACGCCGAAAATACAGTAACGTCGAAAAATGTTGCTGCGGGGTGGTGGTGGGGGGGGGGGGGGGGCACAGGAGCAAAATGGAAAAAACAACTGAATGAATTTGTGTGCCAACCTTACCTAACCTAACCTTCGTGGCAGTCCTGCAATGGCATTTTTCGGCGTTAATGTATTTCGGCGTTGTGGTACACAGCAGTTTTCTAGCTGTCGGCGTTGTGGTCAATTTGGCATGTCGGCGTTATGGTTTTCGGCGTTATTGTACGTTCGGCGTTGTGGTATTTGTATTTCGGCGTTGTGGTGCGTCCCCGAAACTCCAAAAGCAAACGACTTCCAGGCGTCTGCCTGCAATTTTCAATGTATCATACGTAACATATTTTTACAGTTAGGAAATTAGATACCTTAACCAAGTTAAACGTTAAACAAAGGGTATTTTTGTCTGTCTGTAAAAAAAATAATTCCACCAAAGCAAATGTGGTACTCTTTCAGAACTCGCCAATGATGTGTAATTCTCTAACCTCCGTAACGAGCAAATTCGGGTGTTCTCGTGTTGCCAAATACACTCATTGTACGAAACTTGGACCCGAAATTTTAAAGTAGATTTATTATTTTTAATAATGCCGAGCGTGATAAATATACAAAATTTATGTTTTCAACTACATTTCTTTGACGCGAATCACACGTAGTTTCCACGTCCGCCATTATAATTTCGCTGCTGGAGCAGCTACGTCGATCGTTGAATCGTTCGATTTGCAGCGCGAAAGATTGAACCATGTAATGAAACGGCTCCAATAAAAATTAAAAAGACTTGAACAATACTAAAAAAAACGGCTTTGTTAACCTGATTTTTTTTACGAGGAATGTTGTCGAAGTATTTCCCAACTTGTTAAAATTCACAAAATAATAAATATTATAAAGTTGCCCTTTGTCTTTGTGAACTTTGGTTCGTTCCATCAGTCACAGATGGCAGCTGTGTGGTTACACATTCCTGTTCCGTGCGACTTCCGTCGCAATCACCGAAATCACTCCTACCGAATGTTAAGATGTTACACAAAAATATTTATATGTATATGGCATAAAAGCTGTTGGAAACGATATGTTGTTTTTAGTTTCCTGTCTCGCGCCCTCTCTCCAGGGAATCGTGCGGCGACAGTTACGCAAGTCGCCGAGAGAGACCGCAATGTAGCTGTGAAACCACGGGGAGGGGCTAAGTACAGCTCTTGTGATCACGACCGCGACACATCAGCTCCGCGCGACTGCGGTGAATTAACTGCTGGCTCGCGTGAACGCGACGGTGAAAGGTTACTCCAGCGTCTATCCCGCTGCGGGTAGGCGTCTGCGTCTACTTCGCTGTGTTTCCAGTGCTCATAGTTAGCGACACGGAAATTTCGCAGATTCGTCTGGCTTCAGAGTAGAATGTAAGGTAATAGCGTAGAGACCCGACAAATTCGTGGGTTCAGTGACCTCCAGGATAGACTCCAATATCCTCTACACACTCGGGCAAACGCCAACTGTTCATTGGCTGCTGACTTGTGTGTCGTCTCGACTGGGTGGCCTGTGATTCGACACTTCTATGAGTGAGGGTCTCTAATTGGCCCTCAGTCCTCCAGATTAACAGTGAACCAATGACAGAAGCAGCACTAAGGTATAATTATTTGAATTTTAGCATAACACGAAATGAACCCGCAAATTTCACGGGTCTCTAGTGCTCAACCCATGTTCGCTTTCCCATTGGTCGATTTCTTAGCGAGGGCATGTTTATCCTTGTTAATCGGTACTACCCGATTCGCCTACTTCTCTCCTAGCTGTGGGCGTCGTTGGCTCACGGTCTCGGAGGGGCGTGTCCAAATAACTGCAGTCCAATCATGAACACAGTGCGAGAGTGTGAAGGTTTGCATTCTAACTTGCGACTAAATGAATGCGCGAAATTTCCGTGTCTCTACTCATAGTTAGAGACCGAAAAAATTCGCGGATTCATTTCGCGATACGCTAAAATCCAAATACATATACCTTTAAGATGCTTTTGTTATTGGGTTCACCGTTAATCCGGACGACTCGGGCCAATGGGAAATACTCAACCAAAGAAGTATCGTATCACAAGCAAACTAGTTGAGACTACTCGCAAGTCAGCAGCCAATGAAAAGGCGCTATTTTACCGAGTATAAGTACTGAGGACTGTGTAGTCTATCTTGAAGGTCGTCGAAACCGCGAATTTTTCCAGTCTCTACTCATAGTCGACCGAGCGAAGCGAGGTTCTGTTTATAACAAAAGTGATCGGCGTTTGTACGCATACACGTGACTTTGTACGACGATAACTGTCGAACCTCTTTGAATGGATTTTTCATAAAACTTAGCGGGTAGGCAGGTGTGGCCAATAGAATTTCTCTGTTCATGCAAAAAAAAAAAGTAATGGTTTTTTATATGTTTAATGAATTCACGTGAAGCTTTCCAAATCGAAAGTATTATTTCTTTTATGGTTTAAAATCCATATATGTTCATAAATATGATAACGCATGCCTCAAAGCGGACTAAAGAAAAAAAAACAGTCAGTAAAATGTAACTGAATTTTATTTTATTTCTTGGAATCAAATCTGCATAGTGTCCACAGAGATCATCACACAGCATGTCTCAACGTAAACCAAATAAAATAAAAAATCAATTAAATTTAAGTGAATTATATCTACAGCTTCTGTAATGGTGTATACATTGTGTGACTTAGAAAAATTTTGCACAGTTATCTAAGTTTCTTATTATTTAGTCGGTAGGTCAGTTATTAGTTATGGGGTTAAATTTTCAAAAGTCACTAAAAACGGAACATCTGGAGCTGAACTACTACCAAATACCCTAGCGACTTATACCGGATAGCAATAAGATTTTTGTGTGAAAACCTGACGTTGTGACGTCAGTTCGATAGATGTCAGGCGATATGCCCATTATGAACGACGTATCTGTTTAATACTTATGTAACAAACATTATGAAATAGAAAAATAACTTACTTCTCTCTTAGAAAAAATAGAAAAAACTTTGTATTATTATTATTATATAGATTTATAGGAGATAATAAACTTCCAGAGCTTCAATTTCTTAAAAATAAGTTACTCATGTTTGACAATATATATTTTAACAATTCATGTGTAAAATATTTCTGTGGTCACATCTCTTACTGCTAGGTTATTTTTCACTTTTTCGTCTGTGTTGTTAGTATAGAGCAGTCCAGTATTAGTCTCTAGAGTATTTGCTACTACTATTACCGTCCAAATGTGTGTGACTATGTAGTATAATGACCTCTATAAATCACGTATCACGATTCCCACGCACTTTCTCTAACCGATTCCCCTGAGATTTGCCTGTTTTCCTAGTACAGCCAAATATTTTTCCTCTCTTTATCATCACTCAAACTTGCAAGATAAAATAAAATAATTAAATTCGTATACATACAGTATTTATACATACAAATACTTATTAAAGCACTTTACAACAACATATAACATTTAAACTTGAAAATAAAATTGTTTCCCTCTCAATGCACAGTTTGCACTGTTATTTCCATGTGAGATAGAAAATTAATTTCAACAATTCATTATTAAATGTGACCTTGTTCATGACTATTGTCATTATTCCTGATTCAAATCATTAACTAAATACACAGTTGATTCGTTATTTTTATATCTGGATTAGTTTTGATAAAAAAAATGCGATTTCAACCACACCTGAATTTTTGACTAAAGTACAGACAGTTTTTTAGACACTGGTGTTAACAATGACTATTCCAGTTTGGTACCTGCTAACATTTTATTTCCTTGTGTTTTCCAGGGTTTGAAAACATATTTTCAATTATCTCAGCTTCTTTTTCCTGTTTTCCAGATTGTCAATTTATGCAGGAACCTTATGTAAAATTATTTACATATTTCGTTACTCACGAAAATGCACAGCAGAATTCAAAGTAATTCAGCGATGCCATAAATTGTAAACCATAACTTTTTTTAAATTAAAGCTTATTTATTCATCCTTTAATATGCAAATGATTCAAACGATGCATGAAAATTATTCCATCACCCAATCACTCTTAGCCATCGTAATTAAACTGACGAATATAGTAGTCACTCCGATGACAGGTTTTATGATCGCTGGTCGTCGAGCTAGCTTGCCGAATGGAAGACTGTCTCTAAAGAAAGAAAATTTGTGATTTATTATTGCTAGGCCATGATAGGGGGAGGGTAAATACTACTTATTCAAAAATTGGTTGTCTGTAAAGTCGGTTTACGGACGATAGTTTAACGTGACAACGTCATAACAAAACATTGATGAAATGATTTATCCAGAAGAAAATGAAATATATTCGGCCTGAGACTGAGCCGCAATAGGTTTTTGTAACCAAACCATTTAGGCATTAAAAATATTATATTCTTTGAAAAAGAATTTTTTTTAAATTTTTCTATCTTTTGTATGATAAAATCTCCCTCTGCATACTTTTATGAATAAAATTGAATCATTTTTATTGAATTATCACTATTTTGTATGGATACAAAGAAGGAGTGAAATTAAATATACAATTGAATAAATAAATTTACTTTTATTTGCATTCATTAATTCAAATGTATTTATTACTTTTGAAGTGTCGTGCGCGCCGTATTTATTTTTACAAGTACAAAAAAAAATTCAGCCGCCGGAATTTAATCCGTTAACCTATCGACAGCGTTGCTAACCTCACAGCCACGAGGCCATATTGAAAACAATTAATTGTTTCAGATGTTATAGATTAATAATATTCCACGCACGATATTTGTTTGAATTTCTTTTAACTAGCATATTCTCTGTTGGACTCGAAATATTTACAAGCTCGTGGGCGCATAACTATAATACGGTGTGTGATTTAGTTGATCAAATAATAACTATGTGGGACATCCGTAGTGGGACAATTTTTCGTGCGTGCAGCCAGCGTTCATCGATTTATTAGACGTTGTCACTTCAAAAATATCGCTATATGTGACAAGTCAAAATTTGACATATTTTAAAAACCGAGCCATTTTTTAATGTTCGAAGTATAGTTATTTTTTTATTTGCATTCAAATTGAATCTAGCTTCAGGTAATTATGCGACACCTAAGTTATAATTTGCGGCCATTAGTCACGCCTTTTCATCACCGCCAACTACGATGAGCGTTATTAAGCTGCGGACGGCGGAACGAATATTAAGGTCGTGGCCCTGTCGCCTTGAGATGAAAGGGGGAGAGAAAAACGCCTGGCTTAAATCGCGTTGATGAGCTTCATTCAGCCCACGTTCGCGATAAGAAGACCCGTGCTTCTTTCCGTACACTGTGAAGGACGCCCTGTCTTCGCTACACTGTTAAAAAAATCTTCACATTCAATTTACGTAGAACGCTGGTTACAAATTTTCCAAGGCTTTCTTAAATGTACGAATATCTTCTGAGTTCACTTATTCAGAACATGGATTCAAAAGAATTGCCTTGGTATACTAACAAAACATTAAAAAAAAAAATATTAAGTCTACCGCAAGAACTCTCTTATTTTACCTAGGTGTGTGTGTCCTTGGTTTAGAACGAAACATGCGATTCAGAAGTCGAAATACAGCGTAGTTTCTAAGAAGATTCAGTTATTTGAAATTTAACCAGAAATCTTCGTTCATTTGAGGTAAGTTCTTCGTTTAAAAGTCAGTAAATTTAATTTGATTTCTAACAGTGTACGTATACGTGTGTATTCGCGGGAGTAAAAACAAAAAAACAGGTTTACATCAATATGCATAAGTTTGCCTATTTCTTGGAACTGCTGTGTCAAGTTGTTATTTTTCTAAGATTAACTGTATGTCTTCCACATAATTTATTTTAGACAAAAACACATTTTTTTCCCATCTTCACACATCTTCACATTTGGGTTCTGCGTAGCGATAAACCAACAGAAAAATCAACAAAAATCTCAGAAACGTATCCTGAAGAAATGTTGGCAGAAGGTGTTTAAAGTTATTCTTCTAGTTCAGGGGTCGGCAACCTGCGGCTCGCGAGCCACATGCGGCTCTTTGGATGTGAAGCTGCGGCCCTTTAGTTCCGTTCCAGAAATACTGCATCACCAGGTCATCTATACAGAAAATACTTTTTTATTACAAACCAGTAGTAAGCCTGGTTTTTTTCCACGCTTGTTAAATTTTACTAAACAATTTGTCATCTACCAGTTAAATTATCAATTTAAAGCTATCCATCCGCCCGAGGTTTTCGTTTTACTAGTACTTACGGGCAGTGCTGTAAGTGTTTAATTGTTTTAATTTTTTACTAATATAATAAGTGATTATCTAATAAGACCATTTATATTATCAATTTTGTTGTGAAAAAACACTTCTTATATATATGAATATATTTTTCTTATGAATAAAAAAATAGATTAGTTTTTTATCGAAAATCTTTATTATGCAAGTACTATTTATTGTTGGGAAGAAAACTTTTTGTGGCTCTTAAAAAACTTTGAAATTTTGTAAATTGTAATTTTTGGCTCTTCCGACTAAAAAGGTTTCCGACCCCTGTTCTAGTTGCATCATTATGCGCTGTTTCCCTAAATTGGGAACGAAAAGAACTGAATGATGCCATTAACGTTTAAGTAGCTTTTAGGCAATAACAGTTTCGTATAGTTTGATTTTACTTCGGTAAAGCATATTGATGTATAATTTAGCTGAATGCCTAAAACTAATAACAGTGACTAGCTATTTCCCCTGTGAAGTCATTGACGTCCACTAATGATTTGATTTTTGGGAGTGAATACAATTGTAATAATACTGCCAATAGGCACTATCGTATGGTCTTTGAAAATCTTTTAATGGGTGCTATCTGCCTTAACGAAAGAAAATTTCAAAATTAAAAGTTAAAAATTATGTCATATTTTACTTTATTTTTTGCTAAAAAATAAATGGAGCTCGTTGGTATTTTCTCTCCAGCAAGAATAAGCTTTCATTTATAATGTGCACGCACACATAGACGTGTGTGTGTTTGTGTTTGTGTGTGTGTATATAAAGCGAAACGTGACGTAAGAAAAAAAAATGGTTGTCTGTAAAGTCGCTTTACGGACGATAGTTTAACGTGACAACGTCATAACAAAACATTGATGAAATGATTGCATACTTTTATGAATAAAATTGAATCATATTTATTGAATTATCACTATTTTGTATGGATACAAAGAAGGAGTGAAATTAAATCTACAATTTAATTGATAAACTTACTTTTATTTGCTCTCATTAATTCAAATACGTTTATTACTTTAACGAAGAGATTATTTTAACTATAACTTTTATAAATGTTTGCTATTTAACTTCTTCCAATCTGTGTTATTCTGTTAAGGATAGGACGATGATAGGAAAAGCAGGAAACGAATGGGAGTGTTTAAAGTTTAATGTGCCTCGAAAAAGTCAAATCGATGGTTGTTCCAATCGAGTGGAAGAGAGATAGATGCGGCGCAAGCGTACAATGAGCGTAACGGGACTCAGCATAACGGGACAATGTGCGTAACGGGACACTTTTTCGTGCGTGCAGCCGGCGTTTTTCGATTTATTAGACGTCACGTCAAAAAGAGCGTGTGTAACTCAGTAGGCTACACGTGATGGAAGTGAAACTTCTTTGGAAATTCAAATCTCAACTAGTAAGTATATCGTAAGGGGTAAAAGCGGCAGAAAGAGAGAGAGATATAGAAAGAAGAGAATTTTCTAAAAATGATTAATTAACAATAAATATTACCATTCAAATACTCAAACGATAAATAAAAACTGTGCTTGTTACTGTTTCTTCAAACAATTCTGCAATTTAAAACATGCCAAGTCTCTGAACAAAATATGAAATGCATAACAGACAGCGCTATCTATGCGGGAAATGCAGGGACTGTCTCAACAGCTCTCTCTACGCTGCTGGTTGAACAAGGAGGAACGCGAGTGAGCTGGTAGCAAATATAAAATTCAAGGCATCGACAGCTGACTGTATAGGACACCTATATCGTTTTTTTTTTGGGGGGGGGGGATAAAAAATGTGCACACTCACTGTCTTATTTCGTTTATATATATATGTGTCTCTTTTTTTTTTGCGACGGTATTATCGTCGCACAAAGAGAACGAAAACAAGCCCAGCAACGTATATACATAGTGCTCTCTGTATATATTTCGGGCCAGTTACCTATTCTTTGTCCTTTTCGAGTCGGAAATATTTCACTACAATGTTTCACAAAAATATTGCATTAAAATTCGGCCTTGAAATTTTACTCTTATCGCGCCCAAAGAAGCTTTGCTTCGCTTCAAAAAAATATATAACATGGAATCTTGTACCGAAATGATACGTTTCGCTGCAAGACATGCTGTAGTTCAAAACCTGTTATCATTGCAGGCACAAATATTACATTAAAAAAAACCATAAGCACTACACTTAAAAATTATTTCGGGTGTATTGATTTCATGTTCTGCCTTTTTTCCTTAATGGACTGAATTTTCTACCACTAGCCTTGAAGGAAAGAACCAAAGTCTGCGTAAAATAAGTACCAGCTGTCACTTGCAAGTCAACACATGGTTATTTTGTTAACAAACACTGAGAATGACGTGACTTTTTTTTTTTACGAGCAACGTTGACAGAACAACAGTGTGGCAGAAGGATGAAAAAAAAAAAAAACATTACGACATCTTTCAACAGCTGTCAAATATGAGACACGTTACACGACACGTCATTCTTCCGGACTGACACGCGTCTGCTGTCTGCTGAAGTCGGGAACGTACGGGTGCAAGGAGTTTGGTCTGACCACCCAACAACCTCGAACCCTCCCACGCAATGAGTTCCGTTCTCACGGGGTTACCTTGCGTATCCAAGATTAAATATTCACGGTCCACCTCTTCACCAGGGTCTGAGGAAGAATGGCGGGTCATGCCCCAAGATTAGGGGTTCATACACCCCCCCCCCCCCCCACTTATTCAGCCGAACAACCCAAGACTCAAGACTTGAGATGTGCGGGGATCTTGAAGTGGAAAAAATTTTCAGACGTAGTGTATAAAAACTACGGGCTTTAGTCTATGCACTAATTATGAGCTGTTAGATTGATGTTCCGGCAGATGGGTTAGATAATTTATTTTCCTACAATCACGTACTTAAGATTAATTTATCATTTAAGTATTGATAGGTCGAATCCCAATTTTCTCATATCCAAATCTCGAGTTCGAATCCCCTAAGAGTACATCGAATATACCCCTTGAATTTGGATCTATGTCTAAAGAACAGTCGAAAAAAAAATATAATGTATAAGAAATGAAAAAAAAATCTATAAACTGTGGTGTTGTAAATTAAACCCTTTAAATGCTTGTTTCACAAACTAAGTTTCTAGTATTGATATTTATGTAATTACATGTTGAAAGTACACTATCATGGGGAATGGTAACAGGATAGGTATGAAGAAAATAAATTTACCTAGTAAATTTCAGAAGTTATCGGTGTTTAATTTTTTTTTAATTTATTTTTATTTTCTCTGGTATTTTTCCTTCAAATACCGAACCCTTCGAATACTAAGGTTTTGATGTGATTTGAGGGGATTTGAGGATTCAAATGGCCCATCCCCACAATTAAGTTAAAACAAACAATCAAATGTGAAGGTTAACTATTGTTGACTATAAGTGGTTGGCTGAGGAACCTAGCGAGACGCGTACTGTCATCTTGTTGGTGCCAAACGGCGATCACGCACGCTTCGAATTACGTTCCGCCAATTACACCCGAATGTCGTGTCCAACCTCATTTTCCCCTTGCGGTGTCATGTCCGTCCGTCACCGTCTGTAGCAGCCGAGTCCGCTGCCCCGGTGTGGAACTGGGCTGCACTGTTGTTTCAGAGGCAAAAACCCACAGAAGTGGTCGAAAAACATTCCAGTTATAAACACCATCCGCCTCCACAAGCCACTCCTGTTCCTTCAGTTATGCAAACAACTTATCCACATAAATTATTTTACATCTAAAATTTTTATTTTTTTTTTTGACGTGACAACGTCTAATAAATCGATGATCGCCGGCTGCACGCACTAAAAAGTGTCCCGTTACGCTGTGTCCCGTTACGCTCATTATACGCTTGCGCCGCATCTATCTCTCCTCCACTCGATTGGAACAACCATCGATTTGACTTTTTCGAGGCACATTCCCCTTCGTTTCCTACTTTTCCCATCATCGTCCTATCCTTAACAGAATAACACAGATTGGAAGAAGTTAAATAGCAAACATGTATAAAAGTTATAGTTAAAATAATCTCTTTGTTAAAGTAATAGACATATTGGAATTAATGGGTGCAAATAAAAGTGAATTTATCAATTAAAGTGTAAATTTCATTTCACTCCTTTGTATCCATACAAAATAGTGATAATTCAATAAAAATGATTCAATTTTATTCATAAAAGTATGCAATCATTTCATCAATGTTTTGTTATGACGTTGTCACGTTAAACTATCGTCCGTAAACTGACTTTACAGACAACCAATTTTTTTTGTCATGTAGCCTATTGTAAGGACGTGTACATGACCGTTGCGGGAACAAAGGAGTGTGGAAACTGTTGACGTGATACGTTACTGTGCGCTGGCTACAAGCGTTAGAAGCGTGCCGTTGAAGACGATAGACGCGAACAATGAATGGCGCGGCGAGGATGGAAGTGAGGAAGGGAGGGGGAAGAAACTAGTCCGCGGCGGAGAGAAAGTGCAGAAGCGTCGGCGAATGTGCGCGGAGGTATAATTTGATTGCTTCTGCTCGAGTGGGCGGGGTTGCTACTTGCGGAGAGGGGAGGAAAAGGAGGTGAAGATGATTAGTTTGCACGCGAAGAGGCGAGAGAAGGGCGGTGAAAGGTACTGAATCCGATACGAGCATGCAGAGTAAGTAATTTTTTTTTAAATAGAAAAAAAAAATATTCATGTAAAATTACAGATATTTGTGGATTTGTACATTTACATGAAAACAACTGTACTCGGTTCGGATTCTTTCCCGAGCATTTATGCTTTAAGTTGTCCCAGTACCTGCAATAGTTAGAGTTATTTTGTAAACCATTCACTGAATAACTTTCCAGTATTAACTGCGCACATTAATAAGCATACTGAAACGAAATAAAGTCAAATTATTTAATATTCGGTTTTTTTTCCTATGGTTAAAAAAAATTGTTTTTTAATAAAACATCAATTAAAATATAATATTATGCGCCAATTCTCGTGATAAATCCTCAGTATTGTCTCGAAAAACATATTTAATATATGTAATAATAACCATAATCGTGTATTGTACACGGTTACAATATCGTTATGTAGTATTACAAACTGTTTCTTGGCAACTGGTTTCCAAAAAAAAAAAATCTTTTTTAAAAAGTTCAGGAATATTTATTTCTTTATACCGGATTATCGAACGTCAAAATAGTTTTTTCACGACATTACCAAATGTGAAAATGTGAACTGTACTCGCCGTAAAACAGTGAACGCTGAACTGAAATGGAAACCGCCTATAACGATAAACTCCGAGGTAACTAATAAACGCAGGCAGCCCGACAAAGTCGGAATCACCCCACCGGGGGGGAAAAAATAAATCCGCACACGAGTTGCTAGATTGGTGTCGCATTATAGAATATGGCGAACCATACAATGCCAGGTTAAATATCGTTCTCTGCACAGGGTGACTAATAAATCTACATAGGCCTATAAATGGTGAGAGCAGTGACTAATTTTTTTTTTTTTTTCGTTGTCAGGAAGTAAATCAATTGAAAAGCGATACCGTTAACGAAGGGAGGCCGGATTTAACATTATTTCATTAGTTTGGGAGTGTTAACCATCCTACATGTAGCGCGTGCATTAATCATAGCTCTCACCATCTGCATGGAGACTCATGACTCTTCGTCTAGTAAAGTCGAGAGAATGCTTTTTTTTTCTGCTTCTCGGAATTGCCTGGCCAATGCTCTTTATTATTTTAAAGAGTGAACACCCAAAAGCAGCGGTACCCAATTTTTTTTCGGCCAGCGGAACCCTATGATCGGCTTTTATTTTGGCGGAACCCCAACTCCTTCGAAGAAGATTATTTGACAATAATTGAGAAGGTTGCTGCAATAAGAGCCTATGAGACTATGGGCCCTTTTTTGTGGAGAATACAAAAATAAATTCTACATATCTTAATCTCTATGGTCACCAAATATTATTCAGAAATTTTAATTTGTTGTGTTGGTATGAAAAGTTTTATGTGATGGTGTTATGAGTCCTTTTTGAAGAGAACCATTTCAATTGTTAAAAGTTTTCAGAAATATAGATTACCTATTATTTTTATGTGTTTATTTATTGATAGTGAAAGATTAGATATACATTTATTTAGTAGGTTACAGAATATTATTCAATAACTTATGTACGTATGTGTTCATTGGAGTAACTGTACATACTCCGACTTCATGTGTGCCACCTTGATATCTCAGAACATTGTTTTGGAGCATGGGCCCTTATTGCAGCAACCTCCTCAATTGTGCCTGCTTTATATGACATTCTCCTGACTCACGGAATCCCAGGGTTTCGGCAACACCTTTTGAGAACCGCTGCCCTAAAGGTACACTGCCAATACACCGAGTCTCAATCCGAAGTGAGTTTTCCAAGTCGTGCCCTACCTACCCTTGTAAATCATCACTAACCTAAAATACTTTGTAAAAATCGATAAACGCTGGACACAGCGCGTCGATCGGTCTCGTGACACGGCACTAAGTGGTGGGCTGGTTTTCATAAATGCTTGTCCAAGTAAACAGCTCACTGTGGAAGCCTTTACCTTAATGCTTGCTTGAAAGACAGGACCTCTTTCCCCCTTAGACAAATAACAGTGTTTCTTGTTATGACAGCACTGTTAAAAATATTTATAATCCTATAATAATTTATTGTCAGTAATTTATTAAATATTGTTTGTAGGTAGATGCAAGCATATAGCAATTGATGTTAAATGTAATTTTATTGCGTTAATACAATTCCCGCGATAGCTACCCTCTTTTTAGAGTCCGGCGACCATCAGATGCGATACTGCCTCGGGCGGGAATTGCTGAAGCCTGTTCACGCTTGAATGAACATATTCGGGGCAGCCCTGCACAAGATCTACTTTCAGTGTCCTTCCGCCGTACGCCCGATAAGCATGTCGTGAGCCTATCGGCCTGCAGATACGACTAAACCGTTTCTTCGTTGGAAAAAAAAAGAAATTTGAGATCACGTTCAATCGTATTGCAACTAAAAAAATTATGAAAATAATAATCAGTTTAGACGGCCCCAAATTCCAATCAAGGTACTTTGGCTTACTCCTGTGTGCATAAACTGTGTGTCCTAAATCACTACGCTTTACTTTTTTTTTAGTTTTACAGTGACTCGTACAATATTGGTGCAAGTACACTGTACTACCTGGAAAACTTACATATGTGTGACATCGTGTTCCACAGAATAGAAAAAAATTAACTTCTTCTACCTAAGATGAAATTTGGAGTTTCGACAGCGCAATTTCGAGCTCCCACATAACGTGGCTCATTGAATACTATTTAGCATCCGTGAAAAACATAACAAACAAGTAAAGTTAAATAGATTTGTAAGAAAAATTTTTAATAAAAATAAAGTACAAACTACTACTCGTCCATACAACTTTCGTACTTTCGTAGCAGCATAGTTTGGTGTTAAATGGAATATCCAAGAAGGGTGATTTCAAAGAAACTGTTTATAAAATAACTTGAGCTAGCGACGTCAATAAACTGTATTGGATACAAATCTTCCACCACTTGGATCCTTCTTGGCCCATTGTTTATAATTTTTTTTTTTTTTTACTGAAAGTACTGAAGTTTTCATCGTAAATTTACTTAAGAGTACTGGTTAAAATTATCCTGATAACTTTTGTTAATTTAGGAGTGTCTTCGAAAATTACACGCGTGCTGATACAAGTCACATTGAACAATAACTCATAAAACCATAATTGGTATGTCAACAAAATATTCCAATAAATTTTAAAGTACACAGCTAACGCCATTTTTCTATTATCCATGTGCCTTTTTACCCTGCTTACAGAACTCCTGTAGTTGTAATTCGGCATAGTTTTACGAGTATTATTTGTCTTGGAACTACTGAGATCCCATAGTTTATTATTGTATACCACTGTTTGATTACAATTTTAAATAACGTTGCGATGAACTTCAACCCCCCCCCCCCTCTTTTTTAGTACGTTTGTTGGCGTAGTTTTTAGGGAAATGATATAGAAACCGAATGACGACACATTAGTTTCAACCGTTTTTAGGCTATAACAGTTTTGTATCTTTGAATTTTCCGAATATAGCTTAGTATTACTTAGTGAAATGCCTGGAGTTAATAGTATCTGGCTGCCACAATGGCCTGAGAAGTTATTCGCACTTTAAACTGAAATTATATTTGAGGCTGACTACGTCTATAATAATACTATCAACTATCCATATTTTGGGCCATAACGAAGGCAATATTTTCACTACTAAACGGTAAAAATATATGGCCTGAAATACCGTTGAAACCAATATGGCGTATTTTGGTTCCTAAAACTGGACTCCCAATGATCCGTCACATCCGTCCGTCACCCGTCCATCCGTCAATCACGTGACCTGCAGCCAATCAGATGACACGAAAAATACCATCCGTTCGACCATCAAAACTTTGCCAGGTTTTAACTGTCGACGACTTGATGGAAGAAATTACAACCATAAAAATGTCTGAAAGGCGTTGTCTTTATTTTAAAAGTTTGTTTATTTGCTAAGCATTATGT